>NC_045556.1:16381435-16981435 GCF_009769535.1 Thamnophis elegans | reverse complement strand
AGCTATCATGTCTCCCCTAATCCTTCTCTTTGATAGGCTCCCTCAACCTTTTGTCATATGATGTAGCCGCCAAACCCTTTCTTAATGTGGTTAATTATGGCTTATCATCATAACACATTGATGCCAAAATGCTGAGTGGTGCAGTGGCCTAGAGGTGGTGCTCTCGCCTCACACTCAGGATTCTGTGAGTTCAATCCTAGGTGGAGGCAGATATTTTTCTCTCTGCGCACAATGAGAACATATCTGCTGAATATAACTCTGCATTGGAAACAAGAAGGGCATCTGGCCAGTAAACAATCAGCTCCATTCAGTTGCCCAGACTCCACCCTGCAAGGGATTATGGGGATCGTTAAAAGAAGATGATGATGGTTATGCCAAATGCCGTAAACATTCAAGTTCAATTAGGATCTTCCAGTCTTCTTATGTGCAAAAATTACTCACCCATCCCTTTTGTATGGTTGAAGTCACCTTTCACCACTTTGCAAGTTTTCCCATTTCCGTTGCAAATGCCACAGTGATCTTCTTTGGCAGAGGATCCAATGATCCCATCACAGCCGATTTTCTAATGGGGATCAAGAGGGGTTTTTCTCTGTTATTGTCATAACAAAAAAAGATTTTTAGATATTTAATCTCCTTTAGAGATTACTAAAGGAGGGTAAGTCCTGGATACTCATTTGAAGGACAATCTCAGAAATAAAGGTAATTGTCAACTTACAACTGCTACAGATACCAGATTTTATATTTCTAAGCAAGGCACTTAAGTGAGTCGCATCTGATTTTGCAACCCCTTAACCCAGTTATTAAGGAAACCACTGTGGCTCTTAAGTGCATTACACAATCATTAACCAAATCCACCTTTTCCAATTGATTTAACTTGTTGGAAGCTGGCTGGAAAGGATTTAAATGATGATCAAATGACCCTGCTATACTGCAAGTGGCATACATATGTGTCAATTGCCAAGCTCACTGCTGCAACACTCATAAGTGTGAGGACCAGGGGTGGGTTCCTGCCAGTTCTAACCTCTTCTATAGAAGAGGTTCCACAAATCTACAGTGCCGTTTAGAACCGGTCCAGCTCCCTCCCCCCGCCTGTCCCCACATCATCAAGATGAAGAGCAAGAAGAGGAATTCTGGGAGTTGAAGTCCACAAGTCTTAAAGCTGTCAAGTTTGAACACCCCTGTTTTTTTCTAAAGGGTTAGGGGTGCAAGGGTCTTGTAACTTAAGACTTGCGTGCTTCAAATGCCAGAGTTTCTGAGCCAACATTTTGGTTGATAAGCAAGAGCGTTGTTAAGTGAGTTTCACACATTTTACAAGTTGGCCACTCCCACCCAGTCACATGGCTGGCAAGCTACTCCCACAAAGCAGGCCACACCTACAGAAGAGGTTCTAAAAAAATTTGAAACCCACCACTGGTGAGGACTGATCATAAGTCACATTTTTCAGTGCTGTCACTACTTTGAACAGTTGCTAAATGAACAATTGTAAGTTAAGAAGTCTGAAGAGTAAACTTCAATTATGTTAATCAGCTGATGTTGCAAACAGTCTATGTAGCTACCAATGCACCAAACTGAACGTCACTCAGCCTTCATATCCAGTAGCTTGCTAGATATTTTCCCTTATCTGTTTTCTGACATTTGGCTAATATACGTATATATAGTAATAGCATTTAGACTTACATACTGCTTCACAGTGCTTTTATAGCACTCTCTAAGCACTTTTCAGAGTCAGCCCTATTGCCCCCAACAATCTGGGTCCTCATTTTACCCACCTCGGAAGGATGGAAGGCTGAGTCAATCTTTAGCCTGATAAGATTTGAACTGCCAAATTGCAGGCAGCTGGCAGTCAGCAGAAGTAGCCTGCAGTACTGCTTTTTAACCACTGCGCCACCATGGCTCATATGTTTATATATTTGACTTCTGATAGATTAAATGTATTTGGTGAATCAATTATTATAAGCCATGAGCACCTGATTTTAAGAGGTACAATATGTTTTTGGAGAAGAGCTAAAGAAGCTTCTTGGATGAGAAGCTAAACGTTTTCAAAGAAAAACCAGAAATTCCAGATGCCATATTGGGGACAATATGTTTTTGGGCTTTAACCTGGTCAGAATGTTTTCAGTGGGATCTTTTACAGAAGGGAAACAATACTTGAATCAAAGAAAAAAATCCCCATAATTTATGGCCTTCCCCTCTGCTGATTGCAACCTTACCCAGCATTGTTATGTGGCCACAGCAGAATAACTGAAGAAATGCACCAGTGGTGGGATTCAATTTTTTTTACTACTGGTTCGGTGGGCATGGCTTGGTGGGTGTGGCAAGGGAAGGACACTGCAAAATCCCCATTCCCTCCCAATCAGCTGGGACCCAGGAGGCAGAGAATAGATGAGAGCAGGGCCAGCCAGAGGTGGTATTTGCCGGTTCTTTGAACTACTCAAAATTTCTGCTACCGGTTCTCCAAAGCCTGTCAGTACTGGCTGAACACCACCTCTGAAATACACCCTAAACAGATCAAAAGTTACTTATCTGGGTTCAGGATACTCAGCAGAGAATTCTGCTGAAAGCTTTGTATTGTCTTGTATTTTGTGATCTGCAAGCAATTTCAAACTACACGGGGCAATTCCCATTCAATGTTCTATCAGCTCAAAAGTGTGAGATCAATCAGGGCTTTTGGCTTAATTCCTCTATATTATTTTTCCTAAAAGTTATGTCATTTCTCTTGGCACACAATCTGAATTTTTACCCAAATACCAAGAGGGTGCTTCCAACAAAGCTTTTAAAAATTCCTCAGGGGAAAGAGCCCATTCATAGCTTTGTGTGTTACTTCACTAGCACAATTATAATTACTGCCTCATATTTTTAAAAAAATGACAATGTCCTTTCACGGAGTACTGTAATGCTTCCCGTATGCTCAGCCTGCTGTAGCAGATATTGTATATAAATATAAATATTGCCGTTGTTAAGTATCATTCTGAAATTTGATCGTGCCAAGATGATATCACTGCAACAAATTCTTCCAACTGTCAACACTTGTTCACACTATAGTAATCATATAGACCAGGGATTCTTAAACTTTTTGCTCTCAAAATCCATTCCCATTTTTAAAAATTATAAAGGATTTCAAAAGAACTTTTGTTCTTTTTGTATGGGGTCTGTCTGTCTTTCTGTCTGTCCGTCTGTTTATCTGTATCTATCTATCTATCTATCTATCTATCTATCTATCTATCTATCTATCTATCTATCATCTATCTATCTACTGTATCTAACTCATCCATCTATGTATCATCTATCTCTATCTATCTATCTATCTATCTATCTATCTATCTATCTATCTATCTATCTATCTATCTATCTATCTATTATCATTGAATGATAACTGATGTCAGGATGGAATGCCTTCATTTGGACTGGTCTATTCCCTCCCATTTGGAAGCCCAACCTGAGTAATAACTTCCCTTACCATTTTTAAAGAAAAAGTGCTCAATGACCACTTTTCTTGAAAAAAATTCACTTGACTTGGAAAAATCTTTCTGCTTCTGTTAAAAACTGTTCAGGGATTCCATTTGAATGGAAATCAACAAGTGTTCAGTTGAGCTTTTGCAGTTTAAAAGACGGTCAGTAACCATTTGAATTAAAGTCATGGAATGCATTAATTTCTCTGACAAAAAGAGTCATGTTGCAGATGGGCATCCATACAAAATGTATGTATGAATGAATGAATGAATGAATGAATGAATGAATGAATGAATGAACTGATATCTTTTCTTTAACAAATACTAAGCAGAAATGCACACTAGGGAATACTTATGATCTCTTTGGAAGATCCTAGGTCCTTTGACTTCATTTTTCTTTGGAGTTCCCAACAAAAGAAATATATTCCAAAATTTGAATTATAGATGTTTTGTGTAAATAAGCACACCCAGCTGGAAGACAGTCAAGCAGCAACTCATATCTTTTCACCCCTGAAATACCGCTTGATGAAAAGAGGGAATATTCAAGACATATCCTACTCATTTCATTTGTCTCTTTCTGCCTCCTTGAGATGCCAGAGGAGAAAAATTAAATTATAGGAGCAAAACTGCCAACATTGAGCAAAATTGAAAAAGTTATTTAGGTAAATCCAATAGTTTGCCCATCCCTTAGGCAAATTTCCTCTCCTACTCTTGAGCCATTCTGCAAATTGTTTCTGAAGTTGTCCTCAGTTTCTAAAAACAGTTTGCTATAGGGTGGAACAAGCTAATACTTTTCAAAAAATATGTCAGCAACCTCTTTGGGCACACAGAACTGTTTGAATAGTTATTTGTATCTTGGCTATTCCTAAGTGGATGAAAATGGGAAAATTGCCAAGTGCTTATCTAACGTCAATTTGGGGGGGGGGGAGTGTGTTGAAAGTGGTTTGAGAATGGAGTTTTCCTTCCTTGGGTATGAACTTCTATTTCTTTCATCCCTTCTGTTCTAACCAGCCTTGGCAGTCCTCTTATAAGATAAGAACAAGAGCACACACAACACACCAGAAATTGACTCTTTTTCTTCACTTTTTATATGTTTAGATGAAACATAAAGAAAAAAATATCTTATATAGACCATTGGCCCACTTAATATTGTGAACAACATTGCTTTCTTTTGGAGGTATGCCGTCCTATCTAGAAAAAATATAGGCAAGGAGAGCTACTTGAGAGCATCCAAGTAGGCTTCTGCGGGATAGAAGGAAGTAGCCATATGTTCTGATATAAACCACATAGTAATAGCAATAGCAATATAAACCCGCCATCCTGGGCCCAACATTTGGGAAGCCGGGCTCTGCCTGTCACAAGCCAGGACAAAGGGTGAGTGATGGAGGAGTAACACCTCCTTCAAAAACCTTGGTCCAGCTGGCCCGGCTGGTAGCCCCTCGTAAGGGCCCCTTTCCAGGGTTACAGGAGAAGACGATCAACGGTTTTGAAGGCAGAAGAGGGCTCTACGCCCCAACGGCAGATAAAGCGGCAGAACCATCTTCTAGGAGAAGGGAAACTCTGGTTACAAACCTCCACTGCCTTGTGGCTAAATCCACTACTGGAAAAGGCTTCGGGAGTCAACCTCCAGGCAAAATCCGGAGCTGGAGTCCCGGAAGCAGTTCATGACTCCTGCGACGCAGCTGGAACCAATCGTATCGGCTCTGCCGTTCCATTGCACTATTTCAGTGACGTGGAGAGGGGGGAACTTGGTAACAGTCCATCCTCCATATTAATCTACCCAGGCCTCATGTTGGAGAGTTCACTCCAGTTGTAACCTTTTTCCAGAGCACGATACCACAGTCTTTTGAGACTGAAGGATGCCAATACAATACAATAGCAATAGTACTTAGACTTATATACCATTTCACAGTGCTTTTACAGCCCTCTTTAAGCAGTTTTACAGAGTCAGCCTCTTGCCCCAAATAATCTGGGTCCTCATTTTACCCATCTCAGAAGAATGGAAGGCTGAGTCAACCTTGAGCTGCTGAGATTTGAACTGTCGAACTGCAGCTAGCAGTCAGCTGAAGCAGCTGGCAGAACTGCACTCTAACCACTGCACCATCTGATTGAGGGAACTAGGTATGTCTATCAAAGAGAAGTGATATGATAGCTGCCTTCCTGTAATTGATGGTCTTTTACATAGAAGAGGGGGTTGACCCAAAATTGTGGAAACCTTTTGGGAAAAGTATTTTCTAAAAGTAGCCAACAACACCATTTTTGGGGGGAGTAGTACCATAAGATTATATATCAATGGAAAGATAATTTAATCAAGAATGTAATGCACTAACTTTTATGAAGGATTTGCTATTAGAATAGCAGTTATAAAGAAGAAAAGTGAAATGAGATATACAAAAATTATCACCATAGAAAAAAACGAGATATACAAAAATTACCACGTCAGTTAATACCTTTAGCATGAATTACAGCTTTATAATGTCTCCCATTACAGTCTGCCGCATGCTCTGGCTGCACCATTGGCGCATGGACTCCAAGTATAAGTGGAATCTGGCATCACCCAGCCTTCCCAAGTCTTTTAGTTCTGCAGTTGTTATAATGTGAAACCAAGATAGAATGATTGCTTCTATTAAGTGGGTTTTATTGCTGGGTCACTTCTGACTAACAAGTTTCTTTAGTTGGCTCCGTAGATTTTCAATTGGGTAAAAATCTGGGCTATTCCCAGACCATTTCAGCAATGGAATATGATTATCTTTAAACGCCCCCCAAAAGGGGTGTTAGTAGCCATCAAACCTCAAAAGTACACTTTTCCCAAAAGGTTTCCACAATTTTGGATACTACTGCATTCTCCAAAGCTCTTGGGGGCAGAACAAGAATAATAGATAAAAAATTATCCATCAGAGATCCAATTTAGAACTAAAGAGAAATTTCCTGATAGTGAGATCAATTAATCAATAGAATGGCTTGCCTTCAGAAGTTGTGGGTGTTCCATCATTGGAGGTTTTCAAGAAGAGATGGGCAGCCATTTTTCCAGAATGGTATAGGATCTCCAGCTTGAGCAGGGGATTGGACTAGAAGACCTCCAAGGACCCTTCCAACCCTACTATTCTATGTTCTATGTTAACTTCACCACTCTGCTTTCTTAAACGAGTGTTTCATGGCTGCCGAACCTACCGTGTCTGCAAAAATTAGGAATAGGCAACTTCCCGGATCACAGGGATTTTGTCAGAGTTCTCACCACAGAATCTAAAAATTCCAAACATGTCCACTAGGAGACTGGCAGAGCATAGGATTGCTATGTGTAGAAAATCCTGGGTTAAGACGCTGATATTTTCTGGTTTAAATAACTTATTAAATAACTTAATTAGTGATATGAACTCTGAGATTTTTCCAATGGATTCAATAGGTCAACCAGCCATCTGCTGAGCTGAGGGAAGGCACTTCCTATGTTTGACGTTCTGCCTTCCCTAGTAGCTGCAAGAGATTTCTGTGGGACCAGGCTGGGTTTCCTGTCTTGGACATGCCAATGTAATGTGCAGGTTGATAAAGGTACTTGCCATCACTAGGAGCATCGTTCTATTTCCTGTACTAGTTCTCCACCCTAATACACTGAATTTAGTAGAGCGATGTTGCCAATACAACCAGGCCGATTCTCCCATCAACACGGAATTCCAGATGTTTCTCCTCTAAGAAATTCAACTATTGGAGTTCAAATGAGGGACCTTCAAAGAAAATAGTCCATAGTGACCTACCCTTTTGTTATCACAAAATCCCTCCTGAATTGTAATGGGAGCCAGACCTCAATTTTGCAAAGATTTTCTGTATACAGTATCAAGTATTTTTCCATCATGTTTAATACAAAACTCAAACTTTTTTGGAAACCCTGTTTTTTAGTGCTTGGTTCTTAATGTCTTCCAATTTATAATGAAATCATCAAAAGATAACCCCATCCATTTCTAGCACATAGCAAAAAACACCAAACCTCCTGGAATCCTACAATGAGGACACAGCAACTGAATGTCTGTATCATTTTTTTTTCATCTAGAAGTAAGGGGAACAGTTACTTACTTTATTCCATAGCAATAGCACTTAGACTTATATACCACTTCATAGTGCTTTTACAGCCCTCTCAAAGCGGTTTACAGAGTCAGCCTATTGTCCCCCAACAATCTGGGTCCTCATTTGACCCATCTCGGAAGGATGGAAGGCTGAGTCAACCTTGAGCCAATCAGAATCGAACTGCTGGCAGTGGGCAGAGTTAGCCTGCAGTAGCAATAGACTTATATACCATTTCACAGGGCTCTACAGCCCTCTCTAAGCAGTTTACAAAGTCAGCCTCTTGCCCCCAACAATCTGGGTCCTCATTTGACCCACCTCGGAAAGAGGGAAGGCTGAGTCAACCTTGAGCCGGTGAGATTTGAACTGCCGAACTGCAGTACTGCACTCCAACCGCTGCGCCACTTCGGCACTATAGCTACAGCCTTGCATTTTTTTTCATAAATATTATACTATTTGTTTTCAGTGGCCTTGTCTTTCATGAAACTCAAGATCACAGTACATTTTAGATTAGAGGAAATAGCGAACAAAAAGAAATTTACTCTACCTGGCACTTGCCATGAACACAGAGGTCGGTCTCATAAGGTCCGCAGGGCGTACCGTCAATGACCCGATCAGACACCAACACAGGAGACTCTTTCCCAAATGGAGAACAATATAGCTCACAAGGTTTTTCTGAAAGAAAAACAACGGATGATGTTAACTAGCCAGCTCATGAAACATCTACAAGAAAACCGCGAAGCGCAGAGAGCACCAAAGACTCCACAGTTCAACCCAGAGCTACACAGATCCTCTTTTATTGTAACAGAAACAGATTTTAAATTTGACCAACACCAGAAGCATAACACACCAGACCAGGGGTATCAAACTCAAGGCCTGCTGGCCAGATCTGGTCCACAGGGTGCTTAGATCTTGCTCACGGGGACATCCTGGAAACAGCAAAGGACTGGCCCACGGGGACTCTGCCAGTGAAAATGGAGTTTTCACTGGCAGAGGGTTGCAGGTGTATGCCCCGCCAGCGGCCAGCGGAGCTGGTGACAGAATCAGACAGTGAGGAGGCTGACTAGGCCACGCCCACCGTGGCCACGCCCACCCAGTGACCAGGCAGAGAACCCATTGCTGAAATTTTTGAAGCTTATCCCTGGATTTGAGAATTAGAAAGAGTAGTTTATGGAAAGAAGGAAACATTGATGTAACTTAGACAAAGGGGACAAGTATAATTGTATTTATCACTGCTGCTGTTAAGAAGACGGGAGGGCATTTAATTATCCTTTCTACTTTTTTCTGCCCTTTCTACTTCTTTTTCTCTATTTCTGTTTTCACCTCTTCTATTACTTTGCTTTAATTCCCTTATCGGTAACTGAAATATTGCATTGTTTTTGGCCTGTGGGAAAACGTCTTTAATAAAAATTATACATTGGTTCGTCATTAATTGGTTCCGGGAGACACAATGAGTACCAAAAATGATGAGTACCCCAAAAAATTTTTCCCATAGGGAATAATATAGTGAGTCACAAGGCAGCTAACACTGACAAGTTCTAGCTTCTGCGTTGAGTACCAAACAAATGATGAGTACCGGGACTAATTTTCACATCAAAATGCGTTGAGTAACAAATTTGATGAGTTTCAAAGCAGTTGAGTACCAAAGTACCCCTGTATGCAAAACGTAGTGTTTTCATCTGCTAAAACTTACCATCCACGATGACAGCTGTCCATAAACTTTTCTTCTTGTTGGTCGAGCGGTCCTGAGATTGACACTGTTGGTCTCGGAAGGTGGACACTCCTCTGGGACATGGCAAGTTTTCACACACAGTGTGCTCCACACTTGCTCCTTGGCAGTTCTTACCTCCAGGGCCAGGGCTGTTAAGGGAGAAAAAATATGGACAGCTTGCATTGGTTTCTATCCCGTTATCCACAAAAGAGTGATGGGATATTTTGCACCATGGTTTCCCGAAAATAAGACAGGGTCTTATTTTCTTTTGACCCCTGAAATAAGTGCTTGGCCTTATTTTTGGGGAGGTCTTATTATTCTTGAGGTGCAGGAGGTGGTGAACATGGTCACCTCATGGCTGCTGCTGTGTTGAGATATTTTCAGGGAGGGCTTATTTTCGGAGGAGGGCTTATTTTAGCGCATGCGCTCACAAGCCCAATTGGGCTTATTATCTGGGAGATCTTATTTTCGGGGAAACAGGGTAAATATAACTTCTTTTTGGACTGTTTAGAAAAGAAAACACAAATTCAAAGCAAAAAAAGATTTTCTTTGAGATGAATTTGACTTCTGGTGATTTCATACACCTTTCTGAAAACATCCATACAGACTAATGAGAATAGCAGCTACAACAGGGGAGGGGGGGGGAGGCAATAAAGACAATAAATCAGGACTTAAAACAGCAGAGAGCAAAATTCATTCAGGTACGGTCATCCTACCTACCATTGATTGAAAACAAAGAAGAAGTGTTTCACATCTAATGCAAACTTGCTTATGTTACATTTTTGAGGCAACTGACAATCCGGAATCTTTCCAAACGTATGTTGAAATTTGAAATATTATTTAGTGATTTAAAACACACACATACACACACATCGTGAAAGATCTGTATCAACAAAAGATTAATTCACGAAAACCAGGACTGCCAATAGCCAAAGTGGCAAGCAAAAAAAAAAAAAAAAAAGGTCATGCAGAAAGTATGTAAAATACATCTTGCAAATGCTTTTAAGCTACTCGGTTTAGTAAAGGAAGGGGCCAAACGGAATTTATGAATGGAAAAATGAGAAACTAAAGATTGGCAATACTGACTGTCCTTATTGTAGATTTACAGCCACTGATCATCTGTCCTCAAGTCACATTTAGACCCACAAGGTGTTTTTTTTTTAAAAATATGCTGTTGTTTTACACACTTAAGTTTTAAAACAGTCTTAGCTGAGATCGGTAGAGATTTTTCTGATGCTTGAACGTAGAACAGCAGAAGTATTTTTCAAGGGAGGCTCACAATAACACTTCCCGAACTGTGCCAATTATTCACAGCAGTGATACAGAAGTGGTTTTCCATACTTTCCTTCAGGATGTTTTTTTAAACATCCCCATCCAACTGACACCCTTGGGATTTACTAGTGGCCTCCCATTCAAGCCTTAATAAAATCTGACCTTGCATAGCTTTTTCAAGATCAGCCAAGGTCATCTGCTAAAATGCAGAGAAGATTTACCAGTCCTAGGAAAGTAATGCTTTGGAGAGGGGATATTTTGCGACCGACAAACACAATGTGGCCAAGTGCCTGCAACATGCTCTCCAAAAGTCGCCTGTCAGCCCTTCAAGACAGCCCAGGCAGGAAGCCATGAGTTCTAACACTACCAGTAAAGTAAGGTCACAGTAACAAAATCTTGCAAATCTGAAAGCATTTCTCAGCTTTCCCCACCAGTACTATTCAGAGAACTGTTGATGCTGGGCTCTTTCCGAGATGCTTTCCACTCTCCCATTCCTTCTGTGGGCTGAGATATCTCTTGCCTGACCCCTGACTAGTATGTCAATTAAAAAAAACAAACTAGTCAACTAAAATTCAATACTAAATTGGGGCCAGATAAGGGTCAATGGAATTCAAGAGGAGTTGGACTCGGATTGTTTGTGGCAATGTAACAACTCTAAGCTGATGACATGTTTAACTCCACCCCTCCCCAGCTCTGCCTCCTCTTCACCTACACTTTGTTAATGAAAACCAGTGAGTGAGAGTGAGTAAGTGAGAGTGAGAGATTTAACTGAGTGGCAAAACTGCTTTCAAATAATAGCTGTGATGGAGACGGGTGCGGTTTGGCTTATCCAGAAAATAGCTGCTGTTCTGAACCAGACAGGAATGAAAACTGAGAAGACTATTCTCCATTTAAGTCCAGACTCTCCAAATGCTTTCTATCGCTTGAGATTCAATTCCAAGTAAAGCACTGAGTTTCAGCCTTTACCATGCTTTCTTTTAATTTTCTAAAAATAACTCTGGTATTTATTGTAAATAAATTTGTAAATTTATTTACAATAAAAGCAATGGTGGATGCTTTATAGCATGATTGTCCACTATTAAAATCATCTCCTTCTCCTTCTCTTCCTCCTCCTCCTCATTCACTACTACCTTCTTTCTTCTTCCTTCCTTCCTTCTTCCTTCCTTCTTCCTTTCTTCTTCCTTTCTTCTTCTTGAAGAGGCACCACATCAGTTACTCCTGAATTAGGAGAAGCAGATGGGCTAGGCTTCCTATGAAGAAATCTTTCAATGCTCCCTTAAGTGCTTTAAAGGTTTAGAGTCTCAGCGGAATGAGTCAACTTACGGAGGGTTGTCACATTTGCGTTGCCTGAATCTGGCCCCAGTTTCACACGTCCGGCTGCACATGCTCCATTGACTCCAGATACTCCAATCACCATCAATGTGTTCAGGGATGGGGGTTTTACTGACACACTCCCCCATTCGGCACCACTGGAATGAAAAGAGACAAATCTTGGTTTGGCTAGTTGAGAACTGCGATGCTTGCAGTCAGATTAGTTATCACATCTAACATTGCACTAAAATAAGCCCTATCCCCAAAATAAGTCCTCCCTGAAAATATTGCAACACAGCAGCAGCCATGAGGTGACCACACTCACTGCCTCCTGCACCTCAAAAATAATAAAACCTCCCCCCAAAAAGGCCAAACCCTTATTTCAGGAGTCAAAGGAAAATAAGACCCTGTCTTATTTTCAGGGAAACACAGTAGTACCGATAGTCATCCTTATTATCTGGTCCAGAGGTGTAAAAACAGGGTTATTTCCAGAAGTAAAGTTGATTTTCTCCAGGACTTTTACCTAGTCAGCCCCACATTCTGTCCCATTCAGAGGAGGATAAGTGTATAAATGTATTTATATCTGCTGCTGTTAAGAAGAGCAGAAGGGATTTAATTATTCTTCCTTCTTTTGTTTTTTCTTTCTTTTCTACTTCTTTTTCCATATTTCCTTTTTCACTTGTCTATTACTCTATTTCCCTTATCTGTAACTGAAATATTGCATTGTTTCTAGTCCGTGGGAAAACTTCTTTTATAAAAATTATACAGTGCAGTGGTGGGATTCAACATTTTTACTACTGGTTCTGTGGACATGGCTTGGTGGGTGCGGTGTAGCTTGGTGGGCGTGTCAGGGGAAGGATACTGTAAAATCTCCATTTCCTCCCAATCTGCTGGGACTCAAGAGGCAAAGAATATATGGCCAATCAGAGGTGGTATTTACTGGTTCTATGAACTACTCAAAATTTCCACTACTGGTTCTCCAGAAATGGTCAGAATCTGCTGAATACCACCTCTGATACAGTGGTACCTTAATACTCATCATTAATTGGTTCTGGGCAACATGACGAGTACCAAAAACAATGAGTACACAACACATTTTTTCCCATAAGGAATAATATAGTGAGTCACAAGGCAGCTGACACAGACAAGTTCTAGCTTGTGCATTTCTAGCTTGTGAATTGAGTATACCAAATGATGACAACCGGGACAAAAGTTTTGCATTAAAATGCGTCAAATACCAGATTCTACAAAGTAGAGTTGATTTTCTCCAGGAGTTTTACCTTGTCAGCCCCACATTCTGTCCCATCCAAAGGAGGATCCAGTTTGGTTTTACAAGAGGCATCACCTTCCACAAGGCACCAGAGACCAGCGCACATCAAATGCTGTCAGCAGAAAGGAAGAATTGAAATTAGAGATGCCACTATTGCAAGGAAAAGGGCACAAAGCTTCGTTAAACCTTTCCGAATTGAGCATTCTCTGATTTATTTTTTTTACTTTTTACAAATACATTTTCAAAAAAAAAATCTGCATGGAAAAATTAACAAATGCATCAAAGGCATTGAGGCACATCCTCAAATTCAGAAATCAAAGTATTCCTCTACAGATAATGATAAGGGGAGAGAGTTTAAACTGTTTTCATGTTAACTGGTTAATATAACCTTGAAGAAACTGCTAGATAATATGCAATAAATCAGCCATAGAGTTTGACTCTCAGATTATTAATTGCAATGATTTTTATTTGAAAAATTTAACTTGCAGTAAAATGAATATTGGTTTGCATTTGTGCACATGTTTCATCCCAATGTAAGGGAAAACTCATGAAACATCTATAAAGTAAATATTTTCTATTTGCTCTCCACCTTATGGTAGATGGGCAGCAAACAAATTTAATAAACATTTTTTAAAAAAATATTTATTTTTTTTAAAAGTAAATAGCATCAGAATTTCATTCTATGGACCATTGTGCACAAAGAAAAGTGGCAATAAAGGTTTTCTTTTCTTTCCTTACCTTATCTTACCTTACTCTACCCTACCCTACCCTACCCTACCCTACCCTACATTCTATTCTATTCTATTCTATTCCATTCCACTCCACTCCACTCTACATTATTCTATTCTGCATTTATTCTATTCTATTCTATTCTATTCTATTCTATTCCACTCCACTCCACTCCATTCTATTCTATTCCATTCCATTCCACTCTACTTTATTCTATTCTGCATCTTTTCTTTTCTTTTCTATTCTATTCTATTCTATTCTATTCTATTCTATTCTATTCTATTCTATTCTATTCTACCCTACCCTATCCATCTTATCTTTGGTGCTGCAAACATTTAGGGGGAAACAAAGGAAATTCTGTAGGCCTAGCTATCCTCAAGACTTTGGTATT
The DNA here is from genome assembly GCF_009769535.1 of Thamnophis elegans. NCBI lineage: Eukaryota > Metazoa > Chordata > Lepidosauria > Squamata > Natricidae > Thamnophis > Thamnophis elegans. Next base: position 16,967,249 of record NC_045556.1, on the reverse strand, counting down.
TTACAAACATTTCATACACAAAAGTCACATTCAAGAATTCCTTAAATAAGAAAATCCAACATGGAGGACTAAAAAAATGAAACCAATCTTCAGGAGCTTCAACTGAGGAACACAAACTTGTTTCTCCCTAGAAAAATCATTGGAAAAGTCCTTTATTTTAGTCCCTTGTACCAGGACCACCTTTCAAAACATACTTTCAGAGATGCTGAGACTAAGAAGAGGTATGAGAAACCTCTGAGAAACACAAGTTAACTTGCTTTCTTTTTGAAGAAGGTGAAGCTCCCTTTTTTTCCATCTTGCTTAAGGAGCTTGCCAGGATCAACATAAACAAAGTAGAACTGTTAGGATTTGAAACTCAAGCACGCAACCCAAGCCTCTTTATTACTTTGGCACATCTTTTTATGCAAGAGGGGAAAGTAGGAAAAGGACACCTTATTTTCGTATCAGATCGCAAGTAGCTGGAATTGTTACAATAAGGAAGATGGAGGGACTACTGAAACAAATGGCTGTGCTAAACAAGGCGTACACAACTTTTCCAAAACTCCCGGGAACCAAATGGCAGGTGATGATACACCTATAACGTCACTTTGGTAACCTGGGGGTGGTTTGGAGACAGGCGGGCAGGATCTATTTTGACTCCATTGGATTATTTATGAATCCATTGGCAGCAGTAAAGATCCATAATAAAGCATATGGGCTAGTCATTCCTGACTCTAGGGGGCGGTGCTCATCTCTGTTTTAAAGCCGAAGAGCCAGCGCTGTCTGAAGACGTCTCCGTGGTCATGTGGCCAGCATGACTAAATGGCAAAGGCGCACAGAACGCCGTTCTTTTCCCACCAAAAGTGCTCCCTATTTTTCTACTTGCATTTTTAACGTGCTTTCGAATTGCTAGGTTGGCAGAAACTGGGACAAGTAACGGGAGCTCACTCCGTTAAGTGGCGCTAGGGATTCGAACCGCCAAACTGCCGACCTTTCTGATCGACAAGTTCAGCATCTTAGCCACTGAGCCACCGTGTCCCTTCGTAACGCAGCAGTAAAGATCCATAATAAAGCTTCAGTGACGGAGTAATTCACCCTCTGCAGGTTAAACAATTAATACATTGTGCTTTACATTCTGACCTATTGCACAGCAGTTTTTTTAAAAAACAAGGAGAGTGTGACATTAAAAACAATGAAATATTTCTAATTTTTATACCTGCAAAAAAAAAAAAATACTGTCTCCAAAGCAAAAGGAGGTGTTCCTACCATGTGTTTGCCCCAGGAAGAAACCTCTGTTGTATAGTCCCAGAATAATGTTGCCATTTTACAAAAAGTTTGTTATCTGTTCTTTTATGATCCATATTACCTCCATATTCTTACAGAAAGTTGCATTGGTTCCAAAGAGGATCTGGCATTGCTCATCTGCGCTATAATGCATTCCTGGGAGTTTATAAGGCAGGCGGACAGCATAGCGACTACGTGGGTCTGTCACCAGCAAACAGTTGCTTACTTTGGACCTGGGGAATCAAAAGACATGTAGATGTGCTTGGCCACCTCTGTTCTAACATACAGTCTGCAAGTGAATTATATTATTTCTTAAGGTTCTTCAAATTCAGAAAATACCATTCGGGCCAACCAAGAATGCTAAACGTGGTTTACATTATATAGTAAATTTTACAGCCAACGTTTAAAAGCACTAGTACATGAGCACTAGAGGTGGAGCTCTTGCCTCACAATTAAGAAACTGTGGTTCGATCCTAGGTAGAGGCAGACATTACTCTCTCTGGGCACACTGAGAATATCTGCTGAACAAAACTCCGCATTGGCAACAGGAATAGCATCCGGCCAATAAGCTCCATTCAGTTGCCCAGACTCTACTCCTCAAGGGATTATGGAGTCATTAAAAGAAGATGATGGTGAAAAGCACTAGTGCATCAATAAACACCAGCCCACTTCAAAACACCAAAGACCTCTGTGGAAAATACCAGAGATACTGAATGTAATTTTAAGAGGTACGCCTGAAATTAAATTCCTGCTTGATGATGATCTTAAATTATAACAGGGGAAATCCGCTCTATTGCTTATCAACAGATTCTGGTGAACAAATATCACATCAGCTCTAAAGGTTGGCTAGAACCAGGCAGTGACTTTAGGAATGAAATTGAAAATGGTGGTAATTGCCACTCAACCTCCTCCATCTCCTGCACATCCTTGGAACACGATGTCTAATCACACCCTCTCCAGCTATCACATCAAAAAGCAAAATCACGTTCTTCATTTCTTCATTCTACTCAGGGCCTGGGTTGGCAATGGTACAAGGTGCAGAAATGCTGGATGGTGGGACATGATAATGCAAGATAAGTCTTACTAGACAGTACAGAGGGGAGGTAGATACTTCACTGAGCTCAGGTTGGCTCAAAGATTGAGGGAGATCAGCGGAGAATCTCAGGTTTCTGTTATTTTTGCCAACACTTGCTAAAACACAGAACCAGATACTTATTCCCCAACTGAAAGAGCCATTCAGAACCATCCTAACATATTTCTATTGTCACAAAACAGGGGCAGAATTTGAAGAGAAAAAAATGACAGCAACTCCAGGATACTTTTCAAGAAGTTGTCAAAAAGTTGTCAAGCTGACATTTCGCCATCATAAAAGCTTCTGTTCTCCTGCCAATAATTTTTCTGAAGGCCGGGATGCGTAAAGCAGATCCAGTTTGACTTCAGTACCCGTCACTGAGAATTGTTCCTCATTTCAACTGAGAAGATAAAAGACTATGGATTATGATTCAAATGTTTCGCAGTTGGCAAGTATTCTTACTTTAAAAACTTTTCAAGGTCATCTCGGCTGCAGGAAGACCAGGATAGGTCACTGGGGTTTCTGCCCTTCACCCATTCTCCAGACATGATGTGAGATCGTCCAGCGCAGGGCAAGTGGTCGTCATCGTGACTCATACCCATGCTGAAAGAAGAGAGGAGAGAGGAGAGGGAGAGAGGGAGGGAGGAAGGAAGAGAGAGAGGAAGAGAAGAAGAAAGAGAGAGAGAGCAAATGTGGGAGAGAGAGAAAGAAAGGGAGGAAGGAAGAGAGAGAGGAAGAGAGGAAGAAAGAGAGAGAGAAAGAGGAAGGAAGGAAGGAAGGAAGGAAGGAAGGAGCAGATAGGTTAACAAACACTGTGCCTATGATCTGTAGATGCAGATTCTTAATCTTTTTTAAAAATAATATAACAAAATACTTTTGAATAATATAACAAAAACAAAACACAATTCTTCGATGTTGGCAGACCCAAAGCTCTGGAAAAGAGATTTTGAGACAGATAACCTAACCAGCTGCTAGCTTAAGAGCGCATATAGTTTAGGTATTGGAGTTGTTCCAGAATGAGAGATATTCTGAACTGAAGAAGCTTCTTGGATGAAAAGCAAAACGTCTTCAAGGGGGAAAAAAACAAGGAAGTCCAGTTGCCTTTTGGAAAAAGCATGTTTGGGACAACCATGACCTGAATGACTGAGAATCTCCAGAAACGTAATCTAAGCCCCAGAATTCACTGTAACAGCATTGCCAAAAAGGCATTAAGAGTTGTTAACCTAATTTTGCGAAGCTTCTTCTCCCGCAACATTGTACTGCAAACTAAGGCATACAAAACTTTTGCCAGACCAATTCTCGGATACTGCACTGTATATCGGACATGAATATGATTGAAGTTCAGGTTCAGAGGTATTTCATGAGAGGAGAATTCCACTCCTCTGCTCACAATAGAATCCCTAATGCCACCAGGCTTGAAATTTTGAACAACCTGGAACTACGCTACCTGCGGTTTGATCTAAGCATAGGACACAAAATTGTCTGCTACAACGTCCTACCTGCCAATGACCACTTCAGTTTCAACCGCAATAACACACAGGCAAACAATAGATACTAACTCAATATAAACAGCTCCAAATTCGATGGCAGAAAACACGACTTCAGCAACAGAGTGGTCAACGCCTGGAATGCTCTACCCAACTCCATTGCTACATCCTCAAACCCTCAAAGCTTCAACCTCTAACTGTCTACCGTGGACCTCACCCCATTCCTAAGAGATCCTTAAAGGGGGCGTGCATAAGCGCACCAGTGTGCCTACTGTCCCTGTCCTACTGTCCCCATTTATTTATACTCATTTCCTTCTTCATGTCCATGTTTATACTCAGTCCTGTTATCTCGTTCATGTTTGACTAACTAACTAAATAAAATAAAAATAAATAAAGAAGCTGATTGGGGATGATCCAGTTGGTGGGCCTTCTTGATCTAAAGCAGCATATGGCAGCCACAACATAATAGGAGAAGACATTACACATGTTTCTATTGAAAAATGGAATAGCTTGTTAACAGCTGGAAGCCCAGTGCCTCAACAGATGTGCATTCAGGAATACCCAGACCCCTTTATTCAGTAAAAGGCTCGTAAACCTCACTTAAACAATGCCTTGGTGCTTTGTGCTTGGAGCTCTTGTGGTTGAGGTCATGTAATCCCTTCCTGAAATGAGCTGCTTTTTAAAAAAAAGAGAATTCTGGGAAAACTGCTCCTCTGAGCCACTTACAAAGACCTCTCTGTCTTCAGACTCAAAAGGCTAAAATAAGTGGGAAGTGCAAGGAATGCTATTAATTGTCTTTAGGTTGTCCGGCTCTATTCAAGGAGGATATAATGTTCTCAAGGCTGTACAGTTCATAAAAATGTTAATTGATACTAGTTAATTTGCCCATATTGCTTTGACCGAAAAGAACCCTTCTTGGAGGAATTGGGTATGGCTAGTCTAGAGAAAAGGACTAGGGTGTTGTGACCGAGGCTTCCCAAGAGCATGAAGCAAACTCCTGGTCCCGACAAAAACTCCTTTTATTAATTGACTGTGAATTCTGCTCATTCACATCCAGCAAAGTCTTTCAAGGGAGGATTTACAGTCACAGACATTCTCTGGCTTGGAGAGCTGCCAGGCCGATATCTGCAAAACCTGGCAAGGAGTCTTGGAGAGTCACAAACCAATTAAGTGAACTAATTGTCTCCTGCAAACTCCACTCCCCTTTTGTTCCTCTTTTATTTCCTCTCAGAGGGGCCATTCATTGTCCACCTGTGGACTTACTCCCAAGTTGACCCCTGTTCTTTAGCTGTTCCCTTTGTCTGGCAACTCTGCGCATGCGCACACTGGGAACAGGCTCCAGCTGTTTGTCTGCCTCACTGATGTCTGACTCTGAAGGCAGCTGATAACTGGCATATGGCTCTGGCCCCCTCTCTGCCTCCGACACAGAGCCCTCATCAGCGCCTTCCCCAGACTCCAGGACTGGCCCATGTTCCTCCCCAACCTCCTCACTGTCCGAATCTGCTGCCAGTTCTGCTGGCTGCTGGCAGGCCGCAACACAGGGGGTGACATGAAAGCAATATTCCATTATTTAAGGGGCTGCCACAAAGAAGAGGGTGCCAACTTATTTTTCCAAACCACCAGAAGAAGACAAGAAACAATAGATGGAAATTAATCAAGGAGAGAAGCAACCTGGAATCAAGGAGAAACTTGCTAATAGTGAGAACAATTAACCAGTGGAACAGCTTGCCTTCAGAAGTTGTGGGTGCTTCATCACTGAAGGCTTTTAAGAAGAGACTGGACAAAGAGATTTGTCTGAAATGATATAGAGTCTCCTGCTTGAACAGGGGGCTGGACTAGAAGACTTCCAAGGTCCCTTCCAGCTCAATTCTGATTGATTGATTCTCTCAGGATTTCTCCACAAATAGAATCTGCTTCCTACCCATCTTTTACTAGAAGGGCTCCAGAAATAGGATACAAGAGCACCTTTCCAGAGATTTCAGATTGGGATCTTTTGCTTTGATTACAACCCCCCACCCTTTTGGAAAAATAAAACATGAATTCAATACTTTCTGATGTTTGATATTCCCAAAGAGGATTTCCTGAAATAGGACGGGATTATTACAACAATGTCTTATTTTCCCACACAGCCCATTCCTCTTCTTCTTCTTGCTCAAAACAATTCAGAGCTAATTTCACCAGGTTTGGGAGCGAAAGATGGCTAAAACATCAGGGCTGGTGTAGCTGTTATAAAAACTGGAGGGAACGGAGGAATTTGTTCATATGTCGGTGATGCTATCCAGATACGCTTTCCATGGATGAATCAAATAATCAAATCTCAAATAATAGGCAATCCTCAACATACGACCTCAGTTGAGCCCAAATTTTCTGTCGCTGAGCGAGACATTTGTTAAATGAATTGTGTCCAATTTTACGACCTTTCTTGCCTTACAGTTAGTAAGTGAATCTCTGCAGTTGTTAAGCTAGTAACATGTTGGTGAAGTGAATCTGACTTTCTCATTCCTCATTCCACAATTAACCAGTGGAACAGCTTGTCTCCAGAAATCGTTGGTGCTTCATCATTGGAAGTTTTTAAGAAAAGACTAGGCAGCCACTTGTATGAAATAGTATAGGTTTTCCTGCTTGAGCAGGGGGCTGGACTAGAAGACCTCCAAGGTCCCTTCCTAGTCTATTCTATTCCATTCCATTCTGTTTCAATCTATTCTATTCTATTCCACTCTACTCCACTCCACTCCACTCCACTCCATTCTATTCTTCCATTCCATTCCATTCCACTCCACTCCACTCCATTCTATTCTTCCATTCCATTCCATTCCATTCCACTCCACTCCACTCTTCCATTCCATTCCATTCCATTCCATTCCACTCCACTCCACTCCACTCTTCCATTCCATTCCATTCCATTCCAATCAATTCTATTCTATTCTATTGACTTTCCTTGTCAGAAGGTCAAGAAAAGTGATCAAGTGATCTTGGGATACTTCAAATATTATAAATATGAACCAGCTGTCAAGTATCCAGATTTTGATCACTTTGGCATGGAGATGCTACAATATAAATGTGAAAAATGGTCAGAAGTCACTTTTTTTCAATGATGTTGTAATTTTGAAATGTCATTAACGATTATAAGTTGAGGATTATGTATTCGGTATTATAATATATTAGGAGTGCAGAATCCAAAGCAGGAGGAAAATGTTCCTACTGGTTGCTTAATTAAGGGAATCTATTTTCAGACATGATTCTTCAGGGTTCCTTAGAACAGACTAGAGAAATACAATAAAGCAATATAAGTGGATCTTGCTCAGTGGTGAAATTCAATTTTTTTACCTCCCAGTTCTGTGGTTGTGGCATGGTGGGCGTGGCATGGTGGGCATGACATGGTGGGCATGGCATGGAGTGGCTTGGTGGGCATGGCATGGAGTGGCTTGGTGGGCGTGGCAGGGGAAGGATGCTGCAAAATCTACATCCCCACCCCACTCTGGGGCCAGCCAGAGATGGCATTTGCGGTTCTCCGAACTACTCAAAATTTCCACTACCAGTTCTCCAGTACCTATCAGAACCTGCTGGATTAAACCCCTGGTGTAGCTGTCTATGGAGTCTCTCAGTCATCCAGGCCAAGGTTGTCCCAAAGGTGCTTTTCAAAAGACAGCCGGATTTTCTTGTTGTTTTTTTTTTCCTTTTGAAAAACATTTTGCTTCTCATCCAAGAATTTTCTTCAGAACTTCCTGGATGAGAAGCAAAATCTTTTCAAAAGGTTAAAAAAAAAAGCCAAGAAAGTCCAGTTGCCTTTTGAAAATCATCTTTGGAACAGTAGGTCTAGCTTAAATTTCTCGCTCCTCCCTCCCACCGTCATCCTTATACAGTGTTGGACTACAACTCCCATAACCCCTGGACAACATCTGGCTGGAGCAAACTGGCTCAGCTTCCAGACTAACGGTCTCACCCCAAAACTTCACTAGAATCAGCATTCTGCTTGATGAGAACATGCAGTTATAACTAACATAAACCTTTCTTTGTCTTATTAAAACAGTATTTCCCCCCTTAGGGCCATCTCAAAACTCCACCCAGTGCCACAAAGCCTTTTTCCCATCCCAATAAAACATTTATGGTTGGCTGTTTGGAAACTTTCTGCTTCCCCTCCTCCTTTGGTCAATGTGCCTAAAATAAAATTTTGGGGAAAAAAACAACAACTCGAAAGCTACAGCTTAAAATAAAGCTACAATAAAGCTTTGAAGAAAGAGGGATAAAGAACTGCAATGCTCTCTATAGGATATATCCTGCTATCTGGATGGAAGCTGGGAGGTTTTCGTTCAAAGCAGTCATATCACATCTTTTTAACTCGTTTTTTTCTGTCCTTGGTGGGGCTGAATGCTAGAAATTTTTACTGCTATTTCATACTGAAGTTGCATTAACTGGAAAGAAGCCAATGGCTGAACTGATTCAGCATGTTAAAACTTGTGGTGGCCTGGCAGCACAGTCGGACAGTGAGGAGGTTGGGGAGGAACATGGGCCAGTCCTGGAGCTCTGTGTCGGAGGCAGAGATGGGGCCAGGACCGCCTGACAGTTATCAGCTGCCTTCGGAATCACACATCAGTGAGGCAGAAGAACAGCTGGAGCCTGTTCCCAGTGTGTGCACGCGCAGAGCTGCCAGAAGAAAAGAACAGATAAGAAATCAGGATCAACTTGGGAGTAAAGTACAGATGGACGGTGATTGGCCCCTCCCATAGGAAATAAAAGAGGAGCAAAAGGGGAGTGGGCTTTTGCAGGAAACAATTTGTTTGTTCGTTCATTCAGGAGTGTGAAGATCTGTCCGTGAATCTCAGAGACTCTGTGCCAAGTCTTTCCTTGCACAGCAGGTCATTTGGAAAATATTTACATGGCAGTTTTCCAAGCTAGAAAAGGTCTGTGGTCATAACTTCACCTTTGAAAGACTGTTCACCAGGCCTTTGCTGAAGGTGAATGAGAGGAATTCACATTTGTTTAATAAAGGGGTTGTGTCGGGACCAGGAATCTGCTTCATGCTTTTTGGGGTAGCCTAGGTCAGGACAAAACTATTCCATTTTCCTAGGCAGCAATCTTCAGGTCCACAGAGATGAGCTTTATAATCAGGGATTTGAATTTGGACTTCACAGCAGGGAGCTGAGAAGCTCGTTCAGGATCACTCGAGGTCAGTTGATAGAACTCTCTTCAGATTTTGCTTTGCAAATGCTAAAAAGGGTTGGCAAGCAGGATGAGACCTTTGGATTAGCCTGACCTATATTAGCAGTCTGGCTTTCTAAGTTAGCTGGATTGAAACAAGGCATTGTTTTCTGCCCAACATGCTTCTAATTTCAGCTCTCGCTCTTGTTACTGGAAGCAGAGAATTGGACTTAGGCTGCCTTCCTGAAGTTAGGTTCCAGTTACATCAATCCTTAACCTTTTCTAGGTAGGTCCTGGAAATTGAAGACCTCTTTTTTCATCTAGGCTTGTCTCATTGTGGGGCGGTTGTGTGAAGGAGGTCTGATTGACCTCCATGCCTGTTTTATTTCTGTTTCTGAATTAGCCAGAAGTTCCTTTCCACCCTACACATTCCTTACCTTCTTCTAAGGTGACAGTCTTCCAAACGTCATAAAAAAAGCACAACAAAGAATGTTCTTTCTGCACCAACTCAAAAAGCTCAAACTGCCCAAGGAGCTGCTGATACAGTTCTACAGAAGAATTATTGACTCTGTCATCTGCACCTCCGTAACTGTCTGGTTTGGCTCTGTAACCCAACAAGACAGACACAGACTTCAGAGGACAATTAGAACTGCAGAAAAAACAATTACTACCAACCTGCCTCCCATTGAGGACCTGTATACTGCATGAATCAAAAAGAGGGCTGTGAAAATATCTACAGACCCCTCGCATCCTGGACATAAATTGTTTCAACTCCTACCTTCAAAATGACACTATAGAGCACTGCACATGAGAACAACTAGACACAAGGACAGTTTTTCCCCGTATGCCATCACCACGTATGCCAAACAAATAATTCCCACAACACTTTAATTAGTCTGCATTACTATTAATCTTCTCATTGTTCTTTTCACCCATCTCCTCCCACTTATGATTGTATGACCATAACTTTGTTGCTCATATCCTCACGATTTATATTGATTGTTTCCTAGTATGATTTGATTGCTTATTTGTACCCTATGACTATCATTAAGTGTTGTACCTTATGATTCGTGACAAATGTATCTTTTCTTTTATGTACACTGAGACCTTATGCACCAAAGACAAATTCCTTGGGTGTCCAATCATACTTGGCCAATAAAGAATTTTATTCTGTTCTAACCTATCTATCCTTGAGGGCCACTCACAGAGAAGAGGGGGTTGACCTAAAGCATGTGAGGGTAGGACAAGAAGCATAGGATGAAAATTTATCAAGGAGAGATGCAACCAGAATTAAGGAGAAATTTCTTGGTAGTGTTAGGACAATTGATCAATGGAAGGACTTGCCTCCTGGAGTTGTGGGAGCAACCTACAATTGCTCCATCACTGGAGGTTTTCAAAAATAGATTGGACAGTCATTTGTCCAGAATGCTGTAGGCCAGGATCTCCTGCTTGAGCAGGAAGATCTCTTAGGCCCTTATGATTCTAGGAGGACTTAAGGTCTGCAAAACTATTTTGCAACAGAGAGATACAGTTGGACTTCTAAAATGAGTAGACTCCATCCTACAGGCTGAATGGAACTGCGAGTTCTTTTTGAAAGAATCTAGACTTGGTAATGCTAAGCTGAAGTCCAAAACCTTCAAATTGACAAGCTAGAAAAAGATACTGCTTTTAACCATCTTGTATGTTCTTGCCTGCTAAACTAGGAAACATTTGTCCCAAAAACTATAACAAAGGAGATCTCCAAATTATGGGCTTTTAACAGGATGGATGTTTTGTCTGGCACTGATAATAACCCACAGAGTTCATCCATTCTCCTACAAACCCACAATTTAAAAGCACCCTTATTATTCACTTCAATGGCAAAAGGCTGCCAATATTGGCAGGCATAAAACAGGAAATTGACAGTGGTGAAGAAGTGCCTTGAATTCTATCCAGCATCCTATAATTCTTGATTGGCTTCCTTTCTTTCCAATTGCAGATAGGGGATTGGACTGCTTCTCTAGAATCCACCAATATGGACTCTATCAGTCTAGGTTTCTCAGCCAACTCCTTAAGCATTTCTCTAATCCAGTGTTTCTCCACTTTTGAGATTTGAAGATGTGTGGACTTCAACTCTCGGAATTCTTGGAGTTGAAGCCCACCCATCTTCAAGCTGCCAAGGTTGAGAAACACTGCTCTCACATGTTCAGGGAAATGACAGCTTGCTTCCATGCCAGCTTAGCAACCTTTGTTTAAGTGCATCTTGCAGAGTTTTTACTTTGACACACTAGCACCAGCTGGAAAACTCTGAACTATGCTGAAACTTGGGGAGAAGAGCAGCCAACAGTCATCTTCGTTCAATCAACAGTTTTGTGGCTCAGCAGTCTGTCCCTACTCAAGTTCATTCTGCTGAGTAAACCAAAGACACATTAAAGAGCCAGCCTACAATGAGCTGGCAAAACCAACCACTATTTTGTGCCAGAAAGATTCTGGTTCAACCTACAGTGACCTCGGCGAGCAATCACTCTTTCAACCAATGACGCAGTCCAAGGAGGCTAAGAGTTCTTGCTGTGCAATCTTTTTGAAGAGTGTTTCATTTCATCCACATTTTCATGGCTTCCAGCATCCCTTCAGGGGCTGACTGAATTGTAATCCAAGTCTTGTTGTTGTTGTTGTTGTTGTTGTTGTTGTTGTTGTTCTTCTTCTTCTTCTTCTTCTTTCTTCTTCTTCTTCTTCTTCTTCTTCTTTCTTCTTCTTCCTCCTCCTCCTTCTCTTCTTCTTCCTCCTCCTCCTCATCTTCTCTTCCTCCTCCTTCTTCTCCCCTCCCCCCTCCTCCTCTTCTCCTCCTCCTTCTTCTCCTTCTTCTCCTTCTTCTCCTTCTATCTCCTTCTCCTCCTCTTCCTCCTCCTCCTGCTTTCCCAAATTTTGTATTGGAATTCTCGGCTGAACAATGTTACAACTTGCACTGGAAGTGTATATGAGCTAGTGAAGGTTTTGCCTGAAATAAGGCAATTTTTCTAGCTCTGTTTTTTTTAAAGAACAAGGCAGAAATATGATGGAATTGATTTATAACTGAGTATTTATTTTATTTATTTATTTATTAGACACATTTATATGCCGCCCAATCCCGAAGGAGTAAAGGAAATACTGAGATGGATCAGAAAGACGCTAATTATGCACCCCTAAAACTGGATAAATTACAGCGCATATAAATTGGGATGCAAAATTAATAAAAACTGAAATTCTAAAGATGGACAGTTTATAGCTAGCTCTATTCTCAGTGCATTTCTTTTGAAAGCCTAAGAGCCAAAAGGAACAGGATTAGAATGTGAATAAATGTGTGTATTATTTATGACAATCTACTTTAGATTCCCTCTTTGTTCCATAAGTATAACAGGGACCAAACAGAAGGGCAGCTGTGCCTGAGCAGCTGGAACTTTATTTGTTGATCAGAACAAATTTGTCTCAAAAGATTCTTTCTCCATTTACTGGGGATTAAGTAAGTTTGGCTTTGCACAAGAACTGAGGTCTAGACCACACCTTGTTTCTCTTTTGTTATGATATCCATCTCTCAACCCACATTTGAGATTAATAAAAAGGATCTGTGTTATGCCCCAAGGAAAAGAAACAACGAAATAGACTGATTAAGAATGAGGGCTATGAAGAAGCTCTGCTGAGAGAGTTTTCTCCTGAAACTCTTGGAAAATTTCTTGGAAATGCTTTTGGATGTTTCCAAGGAACAGAGGTCTCCAATGTTGCCTAAAGAGTTTTGTTTTATGGGAAGCCGTTGTTCTATTTGGAAGGGCATCCTCTCCATCTACATCCAGGAAAAATATTGTACTAGCATTAACAGTTGAACTAGAATTGAGCATAGATAATGCATCTGGAACTGCTCATCTTGAAGTTAAGAAGTTAAAAGTATCTCCAATTATGGCTGAACTCAAAGAATAAGATACAGAAGGATCCTGACAAACTTGAACATTGGGTGCTATCTAACAAAATGAAATTCAAGGGTGAAAAAAGTAAGGTTCTACATTTAGGCAAGGAAAACAAAACACACAGGTACAGTATAGGTGGTACCTTGCTCAGTAGTAGTAACTGTGAAAGGGATCTTGGAGTTCTGGACAACCATTTAAATAGGAGCCAGCTGTGTGCAGCAGCTGCCAAAAAAGCCAACACAGTTCTAGGCTGCATCAATAGAGGGATAGAATCAAGATCACGTGAAGTGTTAATACCACTTTATAAGGTCTTGGTAAGTCCACACTTGGAATACTGCATTCAGTTTTGGTCGTCACTATGTAAAAAGGATGTGGAGACTCTAGAAAGAGTGCAGAGAAGAGCAACAAAGATGATTAGGGGACTGGAGGCTAAAACATATGAAGAACGGTTGCAGGAACTGGATATGTCTAGTTTAATGAAAAGAAGGACTAGGAGAGACATGATAGCAATGCCCCAATATCTCAAGGGTTGCCACAAAGAAGAGGGAGTCAAACTATTCTCCAAAGCACCTGAGGGCAGAACAAGAAGCAGAGGCTGGAAACTAATCAAGGAGAGAAGCAACTTAGAACTGAGGAGAAATTTTCTGACAGTTAGAGCAATTAATCAGTGGAACAACTTGCCTCCAGAAATTGTAAATGCTCCAACACTGGAAGTTTTTAATAAGCTGTTGGATAACCATTTCTCTGAAGTGCTATAGGTTTTCCTGCCTAGGCAGGTGGTTGGACTAGAAGACCTCCAAGGTCTCTTCCAACCCTGTTGTTCTATTCTAACAAACATTGATGTTTGCAGGGGATGGTCACAAAAGTCAAGATTTTGGACTCAACTGTGTGCAGCCAAAACTTCATCTGTATGTTTTTTTAATCTGCATCACAAATGTGTTGTATATCAACAACAATAACAACTAAAAAAGCAGATGGAATCAATCCGAATGTTGCAGATACTATCTTGACCATTTGACCACACCCTGGAGACCTTGAGAAGGAAGTTTTTAAAGGAGTTGGAAATCAATATATGTGGTCAAAAGCTAACCTGAAATAATCCAGCAGAATTTCCTCAATGAGGGACACTGTATGAAAATCACAAGTATGAAGCTGAATGGTAAAAAGAAGGGGGGGAAATCCCCGAAAGTTCATTTTGACAGTTGTCAGGCTGAGCCCAAATGAGCTCTGAAAAATATGTTTTCAATTAGTTATGGGTAGAATAATGAATAATTAATAGAACAACAACAACAAAAATTTCACTGTAGACGTAGAACAGAAATGCCAGGAATCGCAGTAGAGGGGAAGAGAGTAAGACTCCTTAAAATATTATTTCCATTGGATGGTGAAATGCAGGGGATAATAAAACTCAAACTCCCCAATGAGCTGGACTGAATGTTTGGACACTTTCAATATCAGAAGCTCTGGAAAAGATGGACATAAGAAACCGAGAAGGAACTTGTAGGCAATGTAAGCTTTACTAAAAACTGAGACACCAAGACATTATTCTTGTCAATTCACTTTAGGAACCATGGTGGTTAGAATGCATTATGCAGGCTAGGTCTGCTCACTGCCAGCAGTTCGATTTTCACAAGCTCAAGGTTGACTCAGCTTCCATCCTTCTGAGGTGGGTAAAATGAAGACTCAGATTGTTGGGGACAATATGCTGACATTTGACAGAACAGAATATTCCCATATTTTCCATAAAGATCCCTATTTTCTCTCGTTCCCATCACCTATAGCTTGAAAGGAGAACATACATAAAATCTGCAGCCCACAGCTCAAAAACTTGTGTACAACCTTGGAGTTGCCTCCAAATTGTGCCAAAATTTGGGGAAGTTCTTGAATAGAGAGAGAGGTGAGAACATCTTAAATAGACAAGAGAACCATATTTCATTAGTGTCATTTTTCAGCAATTGCTTCTTTTGAGTTCTTGTAAGTTCCTACTTGAGGTCCTTGAACTATGGTGCTGGAGAAGACTCCTGCAAGTCCCTTGGACTGCAAGGCAATCCAACCGGTCAGTCCTAGAGGACATCAACCCTGACTGCTGTTTAGAAGGCCAGATCCTGAAGATGAAGCTCCAATATTTTTGCCACCTAATGAGAAGGAAGGACTCACTGGAGAAGAGCCTCATGCTTGGAAAGATGGAGGGCAAAAGAAGAAAGGGACGACAGAGAATGAGGTGGCTGGATGGAGTCACCAATGCAGTTGGCGTGAGCTTAAATGGACTCCAGAGGAGGGTAGAGGACAGGAAGGCCTGGAGAAAGATTGTCCATAGGGCCACGATGGGTCGGACACGACTTTGCAGCAACAACAACAAGTTCCTACTCTCCATTTTATGCAGCATCTTTCCACCATCCCTGAGGTCTCCGTTTCTGGCTTGGGGCGAGCATCTTAGGTAGCACTACCATGTCTTATCAAGTGTCATGGAAAAATTAACCAGATTGTTCTAATCTAGCTGGTTGGGATTCATTCAATAAATCTTGGAGTAGAACAAAACTTAGCTTTGGGGAATGCTCAAACTATACCTGTGACTGGGCACATCAGGAAGGAGAGCTGCATCTCACCCATGATGAAATGACAACATTAAGAAGGTGTTCTTGACTTTTGCTTTTAATGCAACAAGGGTCATGCATTATGTAATCGATAACCAGCAGAGACTGAATCCAAAAATCACAGAAGGAACAATATAGCAAGTTCAAGGGACAGAAGAAGAGATTCCTTCAATGGGTGCTAAATGGGTGCTATTTAGAAAATCTAAAATAGATTTTCTAAGCTGACAGCATACATATGGATTTTAACTGTCTAACTTGGCATATAAATCGGAAATAGAATAGAATTCTTTATTGGCCAAGTGTGATTGGACACACAAGGAATTTGTCTTTGGTGCAGATGCTCTCAGTTCCACAAAACAGAAAAAGGGATATTTCAAAGGACAACTGCGACTATCACATCACAGTAAGGACAGCTGCATGTCACCCATGTTGAAATTAGAGTGATCAGAGGGTTTATTTAGTTTTTGTTTCAAATGCAAGAAAGGCCACCTGTGAGCATGAACTGTCATCCATAATAATCCCCCGGAGAAAACAAAAGAACGAAACAAGAAACCAACAATCCCTTGAAGAGCCAAGGTGGCGCAGTGGTTAAATGCAGCACTGCAGGCTACTGCTAGATCAGCAGTTCAGCGGTTCAAATCTCACCGGCTCAGGGTTGACTCAGCCTTCCATCCTTCCGAGGTGGGTAAAATGAGGACCCAGATTGTTGGGGGCAATATGCTGACTCTCTGTAAACCGCTTAGAGAGGCCTGAAAGGTCTATGAAGCGGTATATAAGTCTACTGCTATTGATTGTCATGATGGCATTCCATATATACATCGGCCTCCTTCTGACCTACGCTGTTCTTTGGCTTACCGTCCGTGTTTCAGCCTGAGCTGAGGAAAACCATGATGAAACCTAAATAGAAGAAATGGAGGCCTTCCAGTTTGTTTGTTTGTTGTGGCTGGGATAATGGACTCTCCTTCTCAATTATCCAGGGCTGTTGCAGGATCCCTTGTGAAGCATAACAGCTTGTAATGTGCATTATAGGCAAGTCTCTGTGCGTCACACATCTGGATAATTGCAGTTTTGTTTGACTTCCTGTTTGGGGAATTGGGAAGACCAAGCTTGGATGCCCACGTCTATCATCTCCATCTTCTGCAGCGAGGTCGTCTTGGGGGATGTAATTTGGTCCAGGCCTTCTAAGTGCTGGAGACCGGTTTTGCTCAAGCTTGCTCTGTGTTCCTACAGTTTTGAGCAAGACCAAACATCCAGAAACAAATTCCCTAAACAGTCATCAAGATCATCTACTCAGGCAGTGACGAATCGGTGCCAGAAGTGACTCAGCCTTCTATCCTTCCAAGGTCAGTAAAATGAGGGAGCCAGATTGTTGGGGTCATAGGCTGACTCTGTAAACCACATTGTGAAGCAGTATATAAGTCTAAGTGCTATTGTTATTCTATATTAATGGGTCTTCTCCTTTAAATATAGGGATGCAGTGGCTCAGTGGCTAAGACACTGAGCTTGTTGATCAGAAAGGTCGGCAGTTCGATGGTTTGAATCCCTAGTGCTGCATAACGGAGTGAGCTCCCGTTACTTGTCCCAGCTTCTGCCAACCTAGCAGTTCGAAAGCATGTAAAATGCAAGTAGAAAAATAGGGACCACCTTTGTTGGGGAGATAACAACACTCTGTGCACTTTCGGAGTTAGTCATGCTGGCCACATGACCATGGAGACGTCTTCAGATAGTGCTGGCTCTTTAGCTTTGAAACAGAGATGAACACCACCCCCTAGAGTTGGGAATGACTAGCACATATGTGCGAAGGGAACCTTTACCTTTACTTTTAAATATAATCTTCATATGTCTTAATACAATTTTTAGACAAACAAAAGGAAGGATTAGAATAGAATAACAGAGTTGGAAAGGCCCTTGGAGGTCTTCTGGTCCAACCCCCTGCTTAGGCAGTAAACCCTACACCACTTCAGATAAATGCTATCCAATATCTTAAAAACTTCCAGTGTTAGAGCATTTACAACTTCTGGAAGCAAGTTGTTCCACTGATTAATTGTCTAACTGCCAGGAAATTTATCCTCAGTTCTAAGTGATTGACTAAAATAGAAAGGAGGGGCATATCTACTACAAACTAGAAAATTATTCACTTCTGATTCTACATGAGCAGAAAAGAAGAACCGGGAAGAACAGGCCAGAAGTAGCAGATTAAATTGCAGGAGGGATGTCCATGCTTAAATTTCAATGGAATTCTTCAGGGAACCCCAGAGAACGAAAAACAAATGTTTGCAATATAAATAAGAATGTCCTCAAAAGCCGGGGAATCTAATCTAATGAGCAAGCATCATTTCCTTTCATCGTTAAACAATGGTTTCCCCACTTTGGCAGCCCAAAGATTAGTGTGTTATTAAGGGTGAAAACAGATTCAACAGCTTGGCATATGCTTCTCATCATTCACTTCTGTTCAAACAACCCCTGGTTTGGCTCAGGTATCTTTTGGTGACAAAGACGGAAAAACTCAGTATTTCTTTTCATCTTCTCAGATCATGGTGGGACACTAATTATTTCTTGGGCCTCCCTGCAAATCTCCAGCAAAAATTGAGAAGGTTACTGTAGGTCTCTCATAAAAAGCCACCCAGAATTTTTTGGGGGAATCAGGTGGCTTCAAAATATAATGAATAAATACCGACTAACTGATTCATCTACCCAAAGCATCAAGGCACCTACAATCACCAGTTCTTATTTTTGTGCTTGGAATCATTGAATCCACATCTAGGAAAACAAAAATATAATTTATAATAATCAGGCTAGCTCTATAATCAGCGTCCTTGGATTTTTGTATTTGGGGATGCTATTATTTTCATATTTGGTTCCAAAATTCTCAATGACTAATCATTGCTTCCAGAATCAACATCCATCCTCTACTCCAAACAGCTATTTTGAATGCTAAAAAGAGTAACCGACACCCATCAATTACCCCCAAAATGAAGACTTCTTTATGAATGATTCACAGAGTATCCATTAAGCATAAACATAAAACCCCTTTTAAGAAACCTTACTTCTCTTACGGAAACTCTTGTGGCATCATTTAAAACGTTTCCCCTAAAAAGAAAATGTTCAAGATGTCCCCAGTCTTCACCTTGCTAAAAAGTGGGAATAAGCAAAGGAGGGTTCAAGATTTTATCTGCTGCATTATTTTATAATTGGTGGTTTATTTATTTCCTTTAAATATTCTTATGGGAAAGACACCCAGAGTCATTGGATGCAAGATGGGCAACAAATAAATGTCATTTATTTGAAATGAAATTTAAAAAGAAAAAAAAAGGACGTGGCAGAAGAAGGAAACCACAGCCAATCACCGGCCATCTGCAACCCAATCAACCAATACGAAGCTACACCCAACCAGGCACCCTATAAACACGATACATAGAAGAAGCCCACATTTTGGTAGAGAGAGAAGTTCACCAAGGATAGGCTCCAGCACAACCTCTGGTCCTGTTGAACGACCCAAATTGGCAGCATTACCCTGGGACACATATATCACATTCATCATAAATTACAAAATGGCAGCCTGCCAGCTTGTTGTTTGCTGTGGCCATAATAATGTTGTGGCCCACCAGTGGCCAGCAGAGCTGGCAGCAGAATGGGACAATGAGGAGGTTGGGGAGGAACCTGGGCCAGTCCTGGAGTCTGGGGAAGGCTCTGATGAGGGCTCTGTGTCAGAGGCAGAGAGGGGGCCAGGGCCATCTGACAGTTATCAGCTACCTTCAGAGTCAGACATCAGTGAGGCAGACGAACAGCTGGAGCCTGTTCCCAGTGTGCACATGCGCAGAGTTGCCAGACGAAGGGAACAGCTAAAGAACAGGGGTCGACTTGGGAGTAAGGCCAAAAAATGAATGGCCCCTCCCAGAGGACATAAAAGAGGAGCGAAAGGGGAGTGGAGTTTGCAGGAGGCAATTAGTTCGCTTAATTGGTTTGTGCCTCTCCGAGACTCCTTGCCACGTTTTGCAGATATCGGCCCTCCAAGCTCTCCAAGCCAGATAAGGTCTGTGACTGTAAATCCTCCCTTGAAAGACTTTGCTGGATGTAAATGAGCAGAATTCACAGTCAATTAATTTGTCAGGGCCAAGAGTTTGGGAAACCTTGATCAGAACATCACTGTGTCACCACAGCTCATAATATTCTTTGAGGAATCTACCTGCCTTGTAGTTTTTGCTAGCGATGGATCTATTACTTGGAACCCTGACACTGTACCAAGGTCTCTAATGCTAGTACCGACTCAAGCAATACTGCAAATGGTAGCGTTGGCTCTTACTTGTGTCCCAGTTCGTGAGCAATGGTGAAGGCCAGGTTGAGTCCGTTGTCTTCTGCAAGGACACACTTCCTCTTCAAGCTGCAGATTCCCCCAAGGTAAGCAATGCCTGGAGAAAATAAGAACAGGCTCCATCAAGGTCAGTATAGCACAGGTGATCCTCAACTCCCAACCACAATGGAGCCCAACAGTTCTGCTGCTAAGTGAAACGTTTGTTAAGTGAGGTTTGCTCCATTTCACAACCTTTCTTGCCGCAGTGTTAAGTGAAACACGGCAGTCGTTAAGTTAGTAACACAATTGTTAAGTGAATCTGGCTTTCCCAATTTAAGATTTAAGATTTAGTTTATTTGTATGCCGCCCTTCTCCGGGAGGGACTCAGGGCAGCGAACAACTCAAAAGGGGAAAAGGGGATACAAACACAATACACGTAATTAAAATACACGAAAATCACACAGCCATACAAGTCGAGAGGGGAGGGGAACTCATCAACCCCAGGCCTGCCGGCACAGCCAGGTTTTGACGGCTTTCCAGAAGGCCTGGAGAGAGGTGAGGGTCCGAATCTCCGCGGGGAGTTCATTCCAAAGGGCCGGAGCTGCTACAGAGAAGGCCCTTCCCCGGGTGGTAGCCAGATGGCATTGGCTGGTAGACGGAACCCGGAGGAGGCCAACCCTGTGCGATCTAACGGGTCTTTGGGAGGTAATTGGCAGCAGGCGGTCTCTCAAGTACCCAGGTCCAATACCATGAAGGGCTTTATAAGTTACGATTAGCACTTTGAAGCGTATCTGGAGACCGATCGGTAGCCAGTGCAGCTCGCGGAGGATAGGTGTAACGTGGGTGTACCGAGGAAGCATTGACTTTGCTTGTCAGAAAGTCGCAAACGGAGAGCATGAGTCCCTGGGACACAGCAATTATCATAAGTACGAGTCAGTTGCCAAGTGTCCAAATGTTGATCTTGTGAATATGGGGATATTGCAACGGTTGTGAGTCTGAAATTAGATCATAAATAACATTTTTTCAGTGCTGTTGTTAAGTTTGAATGGTTACCAATTGAAGTCAAAGACCACCTGTAAACAGTTTGCATTTTTAAATTTTAATTGTTTCAACTCCTATCCTCAAAACAATGCTATAGAGCAGTGTTTCTCAACCTTGGCTACTTGAAGATGTCTGGACTCCAACTCCCAGAATTCCCCAGCCAGCATTCGCTGGCTGGGGAATTCTGGGAGTTGAAGTCCAGACATCTTCAAGTGGTCAAGGTTGAGAAACACTGCTATAGAGCACTGCACACCAAGACAACTAGACACAAGAACAGTTTTTTTCTGCTAACCAAATAATTCCCTTGGCACTATCGAACTATTCACTAAGGCTGCGTTACTATTACTATTAGTCTTCTCATCGCTCCTATCACCCATCTCCTCCCACTTATGACTGCAGGACTGTAACTTTGTTGATTGCATCCTTACGATTTACATTGATATTGATTGTTTCCTGATTGCTTATATGTACCCTATGAGTATCATTAAGTGTTGTACCTTATGATTCTTGATGAATGTATCTTTTCTTTTTTATGTACACTGAGAGCATCTGCTGCACCAAAGACAAACTCCTTGTGTCCAATCACACTTGGCCAATAAAGAATTCTATTCTATTCTATTTATAATACAATACTTTCAGACAATTCGCAGGACATTTAGATCCGCCTTAGCTTATCTTCTCTGAATATCTCTATTTTTTTTTCTTTTTAAATGGGCTGTAGAGCCCAAACAGATGAGATTGATAAGGAAGATATTAGTTATTGGTGTTACTACTTTTAGCATTTTCTATTTTTGGCTTATGGCAATCTAATTCGTTGGTTAAAATTGCTTGAGGTGCAACACACACACACACACACACACAGAATTTTATATAGATAAAGATTCATGCAAAGACTTCGGGAAGCCCACTACTGTCATAACTAAAGAAGCTGCAACATAACTAGATCCCTTTGGAGAAATTTAAAAAAAAAACAAAGTTGAATGATACACTTATTAACAAACGAGTACAATAGCACACACAAGCTTTCAGCTTCTCCTTTCTAGTCTATGAAGAAATGTCTCGGACTCGGACTCTAAATTTTGTACAACAAAATTAACCTTCCTCTCTTACTTTCATGTTCTCTCTTGGTCCACTTTCGAAGAGTTTCCTAGGGTGATTCTGTGCAGCAAAAGGCGGCATCTAAAAGTAATTCCCAGCACACACACCCCAAGGCATACATGCAATTCCATGCAAAAGACAAGACCAACCCAAAGGCAGCATTTCGATTTTAATTAGGACTTTATTTGGGTCTTTCAAAAATCCTTTTTTTCCCCTTTCCTCCCGAAAGACAAGGGATCTATTTATTTGTAAGAAATGTTGCTCCCACAACAGAGGTGGCCTGGGGACCAGTTCTTATTCAGAAGGGGAGTAAAACAGTTGAAGCAACTATTTAAGAGCTGTTTTCTCTTCCCACCATCATTTTTCCCCCCAAAGAAGGCAATAAAGGGCAGATATCCTTTTGTTGATCATGGGAAAGTGTCCAGGTTATTTTTTTAATGAGAAATTGTATCGCATGGATGCTTAGGTTCAGAAAAAAAGGGGAAACTGTTCCATATTTTGACTCCCCCTGGAATTAACTCCCAATGATGCCCAAGACTCTTTATTCCAAATATAGTGACTGTATTTTTAGAAGGATAGTAGCAACAGCACAATTGCAAACATGCTGTTGCTACTATCCTTCTAAAAATACATATACTCATGTATTGCCCTAAACTTTAATAGCTTTGTCTGAGTTTTTAAAGTTTTTTTTTAATATAAAAGCATATGAAGAATGGTTACAGGCATTGGGCATGTCTAGTCTAATGAAAAGAAGGACAAGGGGAGATGTGGTAGCAGCGTTTCAATATTTGAGGGGCTCCTACAAAGACGAGGGAGTCAAATTATTTTCCGAAGCACCTGAAGGCAAAACAAGAAACAAGGTTTGCAAACTAAGCAAGGAGAGAAGCAACCTCGAACTAAGGAGAGGTTTCCTAACAGCGTGAGCAATCAACCAATGGAACTGCTTGCCCTCAAAAGTTGGGGATGCTCCATCACTGGAGGCTTTCAAGAAGAGACTGGACAGCCATTTGTCTGAAATGGTACAGGGTCTCCTGCTCGAGCAGGAGGGTTGGACTAGAAGACGTCCAATTCCTTTCTAACTCTATCATTCTATGTTCTACTGTCAAACCTGGAAGCCATCTTTTGATTTGGCCTTTAGGTCTGCAACATTTAATGCTGAGGGAAACTGAGAGGGGAGATTATGTGGAATATGGGAGATATATGCCATATTTTCGGAGTATAAGACGCGCCTTTTTTCCCGCAAAAAAGAGGGCGCAAATCTGGATGCGTCTTATACACCGAATACAGCATTTTTGCCTCCCGAAACCCCACCCCCTTTACCCAAAATGGCTGTGCAGAGCCTTAAGGAGGCTTCCAGAGTGCTCCTGGGGGCTGGGGAGGGCAGAACTGAGCAGAAAAGGGGCTGTATGTTGCTCGCTTTTGCCCCACAGCCCCTAGCAGCACTCTATAAGCTTCCTAAAGGCTAGACATGCCCTTTTTTAAAACAAAAAGGACCGTTTTTTTGCTCGTTTTTGAGGCCCTCAGCCCCCAGGAGTACTCTACAAGCCTCCTAAAGGCTATGCATGCCTTTTTTGACAAAATAGGCCTGTTTTCATGAAAAACGAGCTGTTTTGGGAGGCCTGCAGAGTGCAAAAACTTTTTTTTAATTTGCCTCTTCAAAATTTTGGTGTGTCTTATATTTCTGGTGCGTCTTACACTCCAAAAAATACGTTAGTCAAAACAACATTCCTTACTCAGAGTCAAGGCCACCTTGCTCTGCAATGGCGTGACTGTGAGACATCTCCAGTTTTGGGCGGTGCCTGATTGGGCCATGTGATGGACATGGGGGTGCTGGTCAGGGACTTGAACTTTCAATTGGGTGGGGAAAACCTGGAAACTTTCAGATTCGAGTTTTCCCAGATGTGCCAATATGACATCTCTAATAAACGGAACTTTGAGGAACCTCAAGTCTCAGAGTCTTCTTTCATTGGGGGTGTTACTTGGAACTCTGACATCTACATTCTAAAATCATCTCTGTGGTCATGTGGCTGGCATGACTAAACGCCGAAGGTGCATGGAACACTGTTACCTTCCCACCAAAGATGGTTCCTATTTTTTCTATTTTTGCATTTTTACATGCTTTCAAACTGTTAGGTTGACAGAAGCTGGGACAAGTAATGGGAGCTCACTCCATTATGCGGCGCTAGGGATTTGAACCGCTGAACTGCCAACCTTGTGATTGACAAGCTCAGCGTCTTAGCCATTGAGCTATCGCATCTCACTATTCTGTTATACTTACAAGATGCTAAATCATACTCTTTCGTGGTGACATCCATCACATACTTTACCCTCTGTTTTAAGAAAGTACGATGTGTAGAGTTTTGGGGGGATTTTCATATAAGGCACCAACTTAGGCTGGTTTTAATTGACATAATAGAAAGAATGGAGCTATTTTATCCTCTCTTCACCCACCCGCCCCAAAAGCAAAGAGATGGTTAGAAAATCCTCTCACTATTAGCAACACACTCCTAATTAGTAAGCCAAATCCAAAGCAGAGGCCTCTCTCTGACAGGTTTCAGTAATGCTGAACAGCAGTTGGCAATTTCAGATCCACAGTGGGATGCAAATGGCCTTCACAGTTACTCTACGCTATAGGAAAACATCTGCATTTTAGTGATTCAGGGACTGGACTAGGCAGAGTATGGAAAAGCTCACACAAGGTTTTTATCAATAAATCCCACAGAATCCATTCATCTAACTATCAGGTGTTTCCTACAGCATCTGGAGATAGGTACAGCAGAATTCCTGATGAAATTCAGCAGAGCGATATGATGACGTGAAAAACACTGCAATAGTATAGACAAATCCAAAAATTGCAGGTAAATCTTGGCTTTGACTATATAAAAGTCTATCTCAAAAAATACTGTGTTTCTCTGAAATAAGACAGGGTCTTATTTTCCTTTGACACCTGAAATAAGTGCTTGGCCTTATTTTCAGGGAGGACTTATTATTATTAGTATTATTATTATCAAAAAGTTTTTTATTTTAATTGAACAAAAACACAAAAAAGAATCATCCTTCATTACATCTTGTAGAAAGCGTATCAATTGGTTACAGATAACTTTTGTGCATTTCTTCCACAGTCATTATTTTTAGTTCATATTAGATTATACACTTTAAATCAAAAATCTTTGTTTATCTTACTATCGATGTACCACAATTCTCATTTGACTACAATTATTTGAACATGCTTTTACCTCAAATCATTCATACTTAAAGACACAACCACATCTTATTATTTTTGAGGTACAGGAGACGGTGAGCGAGGTTACCTCATGGCTGCTGTGTTGCAATATTTTCAGGGGAGGGCTTATTTTAGCGCATGTCCTCAAAAGACCGATTGGGCTTATTATCCAGGGCGGTCTTATATTTGAGGAAACAGGATAAGATATTGCTCCTTTTTTTCCTATGCCAGAACCACAGTGCCTCATTCATAATGGCATTACATTTCTTATTTTACCAACGAAAGCTCTTTACTATACATATCTTGAGTTGATTACTACAGGATGCTCACCATTTACTTTTTGCCCCTTTTACCCCCATTCCCTCCGACCTCCATTAATGAACCAATTCATTGTTTTTGGTTTTAAATGAAGTTTTAAAACCCCAGGGCACTTTCCATACAGTGTGGTTTTAACTCTAATTCCACACACACCCCTCAAATCATGCCACCATTCCTGGAGGGAGGGAGGGAGGGAGGGAGAAAAAGAGAGAAAGAAAGAAAGAAAGATGAGAAAGAAAAGAAAGAAAAAGAAATGTAATTGCAAGCATCCACCCTTCCACACCACATTTTTTCATTCATATTGGGCACAAGTGCCTGAGCATGTGTTAATGAAATAAAATAAAAAAGATGAGCAGTTGTAACTGTGTGCCCCTGTTTCTCTTAAAGAGCCACTATTATCTGTGATGGTAGGACAGCATGGGGCTACCTTACTCACCAGAGGTGGTACTCTACCGGTCCAGACCACATTGCCTGAACCGGTAGTAGAAATCATGGGAGGCTTCCCCCACTCACATCCAGCTCTATGGCATCCCATTTAGGCCTTTTTTTTTTTGCCAAAAGTGAATGCACTCACATTTGCAAACTGGTAGGGAAGGTAAGGGTATACCACCCATTACTCACCATAGCCCTACATATGGTGGACCCCTATATATATAAGGGGGGGCAGAAAATCCCCATTCCCTCCCCACTCCAGGGAAGGATACTGCAAATCTCCATTCCCTCCCCACTCCAGGGGAAGGATACTGCAAAATCACCATTTCCCTCCACACTCCAGGGGAAGGATACTGCAAAATCATTCCATCCCCACTCCAAGGAAGGATACTGTAAAATCTCCATTTCCTCCCAATCAGCTGGAACTCGGGAGGCAGAGAATAGATGGGGGCATGGCCTGTCAAAGGTGGTATTTACCGGTTCTTTGAACTACACAAAATTTCCGCTATTGGTTCTCCAGAGGTGGTCAGAATCTGCTGAATAGCACCTCTGCTTTCAATCCAGAAGCATAGCGAGGTGCTCATGCTCACCTGAGACACACTTTGGTTTTCCTGATTTCAGGTTGATTGATTGATGATGTGCCACTGACTTGTTGTTGACTCCTAGTGACTATATTGATCGATCCTCTTTTCCATGCACAGTTGGGTTGCGTAGACACCTTAACTCTCCCCAGGTGATTTGAGAACGGAATGAGAACAGGGACTCCTGCAAGCTTGAGCCATGGTGATGCCGCAGTTAGAGTGCAGTACTGCAGTCTACTTCTGCTGATCACTGGCTGCCAGCAGTTTGGCAGTTCAAATCCCACCAGGCTCAAGGTTGACTCATCCTTCCAACCTTCCGAGGTGGGTAAAATGAGGATCCAGATTAAGCGGCTGACTCAGCAAACCGCTTAGAGAGGGCTGTAAAGCACTATGAAGCAGTATATAAAGCTAAGTGCTATTGCTAAAGTGGTGACAGCTACCAAAGTCAAAAGTATTCTGCCCGAAAAGCAAATATCTATTGGACAAGGAAAGAAATAAGTGACACAAATCCGAGGGCAGGTACAGAAAATGAGAATGATGTACTAACAGCTGGGGAAGGCTCCACTGAGAAGGAAAAAATTATGTACAAGACAGTTTATCATGGAAAAGAACTGATACCCATCACGAGGTTGCAGGGCTTTGCTTATTGGAAATGGTTTGGATTTGCACAAATTCAGCCGAGCTTGCATATGGATGCCAGAAAGAATTATTCTTCCCATTGCAATAATGTCATAGAGCAGGAAATTTTCTATTTGGATTCTTTTAAACAAAAACTCTATCCAGAACCCATAGGAGTTATAAAACATCCTAGAGAGCAACCCCATAATACTGAATTTGTCCAGAACATTTCATTATAAATAGCAAGCTGCACCCTTCCCTCTGAGCCGCTGCTACTTAAAAGGAAGAAGAAACTAGGAGAGAGAGAGAGATAATGACATGTTGAACATTTATGTTTAGCTTGGCCTCTAGAGATCCATGTTTGGAAGTCTGGAGATCCATGGGTTTTCCAAGTTTCATGGAACCATGAACTTGGCAAACAGAGCGAATATTTGATCCAAGCTCTCTGTGGTTTAAGTTGGTCTTCTACCTTAGAAACCCATGTTTAAATGGGGTTAAATGAATGCCTCTGACTTAGTTCATTCATTTTGTATTTTTGAACTAAACAATGCTATCCACCAGTCTTCCCCCATACCTTTGGTGTCAGAAGCTTAGATAGAATCTCAGGCTTAGTAGGAGGTAATCCATGGAAAAACAGATGGGACTGATCTTTTAATACTTAGTAGCATTCCAAATGCAATATTGTTGTTCTTGTTATTAGTTGCAAAGTTGTGTCTGACCCATCGCCACCCCATGGACAATGTTCCTCCAGGCCTTCCTATCCTCTACCATCCTCCAGAGTCCATTTAAGCTCATGCCTACTGCTTCAGTGACTCCATCCAGCCGCCTCCTTCTCTGTCGTCCCCTTCTTCTTTGCCCCTCCATCGTTCCCAGCATTAGGCTCTTCTCCAGGGAGTCCTTCCTTCTCATTAGGTGGCCATTAAGTAGTTGAGTTTCATCTTCAGGATCTGGCCTTCTAAAGAGCAGTCAGGGTTGATCTCCTCTAGGACTGACTGGTTTGATCGCCTTGCAGTCCAAGGGACTCATAGGAGTCTTCTCCAGCACCATAGTTCAAAGGCCTCCATTCTTTGGTGCTCAGCCTTTCTTATGGTCCAACCTTCACAGCCATACATTGCAACTGAGAAAACCATAGCCTTGACTATATGCACTTCTGTTGGCAGGGTGATGTCTCTGCTTTTTAGTATGCTGTCTAGATTTGCCATAGCTTTCATCCCCAGGAGCAAGCATCTTTTAATTTCTTGGCTGCAGTCCCCATCTGCGGTGATCTTGGAGCCCAGGAAAATAAGATCTGTCCATACCTCCATTTCTGCCCCATCTATTTGCCAGGAATTGAGAGGGCCGGATACCATGATCTTAGTTTTCTTAATGTTGAGTTTCAAGCCAACTTTTGCACTCTCCTTCTTCCCTCACATCAAGAGGCTCTTTAGTTCCTCTTTACTTTCTGCCATTAGAGTGATATCATCTGCATATCTGAGGTTGTTGATATTTCTCCCAGCAATCTTAATTCCAACTTTTGATTCATCTAGCTCTGCCTTTCTCATGATGTGCTCTGCGTATAAGTTAAATAGGCAGGGTGACAGTAGGCAGTCTTGCCTGACACTTTTCTCAGTTTAGAACCAATCATTGGTTCCGTGTCCAGATAAATATGGAAAAGCAAAGACATCAATTTGGCAACCAAATATAGGTTAGTCCGCTCTGTTGTGTCCCTTGTAAGTTACCTCTGGTTGTGAAACCTTAAAAAAGCAAGACAGAAAGAAAATGGACTCATTTAGCTATGCTGCTGGAGAAGGCTCCTGCGTATTCCTTGGACAGGAAAGGCTTCTAATAAACATGTACCGGAGCTCATAACGTCAGACATGTCATTGGAAGGCAAAATTCACAAAACTGCATCTCACTTACTTTGTGCCATGTTGCTGAAGAAAGCAATTATGCTTGGAAGAGTTGGAGGTAGTAGCTTAATTCAATTTATTGTTTGTAAGCCACCTAAAGTCACTGAAAATGACTATAAATTTTCTAAATAAATAAATAAATAACAGCCAGGCAGTCAATCAACCAATCAGTTAAGTAATTAAAATCACCTAAGAATAACATGCGTGTGACATCATCAATTCTTTTCTTCATGTAAATGTCTATGGAGATTAAAAAGGGTTGTGGCAGCTCAGTGGCTAAGACATTAAGCTTGTTGATCAGAAAGATCCGTGGTTCAGCAGTTCGAATCCCTAGTAGCGCATTAGAGTGTGAGCTCCCATTACTTGTCCCAGCTTCTGCCCACCTAACCATTTGCAGGTAAAAAAAATGCAAGTAGAAAAATAGGGACCACCTTTAGTGGGAAGGTAACAGGGTTCCATGTGCCTTTGGCGTTTAGTCATGCCGGCCACATGACCACGGAGATGTCTTTGGATAGTGCTGCTTCTTTGGCTTTGAAATGGAGATGAACACCGCCCCCTAGAGTCGGGAACAACTAGCACATATGTCTGAGGGGAACTTTTACCTTACTTATGGAGATTCTCAGTTCTTGGATGAGAAACGAAACGCCTTCAAAGAAAAATCAAAAAGTCCAGTTTTCTTGGTGCCATTTAAAGAAAGTGCTTGTAGTATTCATGAAGAGTACTAACTCCAGTTAGTCCTGTCTCTCAAGGGTCCAATACAGAACCAGGCAGATTAGCAAAGACTTAACAGAAAACAGCCTCTCATTTTTACATCTGCGTTTTGCACAGCAAGACATTCATTATCCCATTAAAGCAATCACTCTCATTCCTTCTCCAAACCTAACAGGGAGAGTTAATAAACATCGGGAATGGGGAATGACACAATGACCCTTCAATTATGAAACAAGCCAAAGCACAGGAAGCCAAACCTCAACTTAAATGTTTATTCAGCTTTGATGTGTTAATATCCATATCCCCCCCCAAAAAAATCTCAGCCACTTAACCTGCTGGAGATGAGGGGAGCTACCACTGCCTGCTAATTTTGCCACTTCAAATGTAAGTGGGAACCAAAACTCACTTCCCTGCTTAATGCTTTCAGTTATGATTCAAATCTACCTTTTAGAGTTTGATGGGCAGAATTCTGAACCACAAGGCAACCTTCTCTGAGCATGAAAAAAATAATACAAGTCTCCATAACTCTGGAATGCCTTGAGCAATTCTCAACCAAACTTGGTACATAGATGACTTACTCTCTGGAGACAAATACTGTGGAGGTAAGATAGCACTAACATCCATCAAGGGGCATGTTCTGTTATGATACAGCCTGTTGTTACTTCAAATGGCTTCTACTGTCGTGCCGTAAAATGGCTTCTACCATACAGTACAGTGGAGTTACCAGGGTAACAGCTTCACATTACTCCACAAGGGGGCTCCTTTGGTAAGGGGGAAAATCCAACATTAGAAATTATGTTTGGTCCGGACATTTCCTCCCTATAAATAAATACCCGGGCAATGCCCGGTTATCGGCTAGTTTTCTATAAAAGCTGCATTCCCACAACAAAAGTAATCCTCGAGTTATGACCACAATTGAGCCCAATGTTTTTGTCGCTAAGTGAAAGGTTTGTTAAGTGAGTTTTGCCCCATTTTACAACTTTTCTTGCCATGGCTGTTAAATGAATCATTGCATTTGTTAAGTTGGTAGCAAGGTTATTAAGTGAATCCGGATTCGCTGTTCCTGAAATTCATTTCTGGATGAAGCTGCATGTCCATTGGGTTGGCCAAGTATAGCTGGATTCTTTCCTTGAGATAAGTTGGCCTTGGAATTATCCAGAATGCATGAATATTGTCCTGATACAGCTGCAAACCTCCCAGTTTAGACATATCTCCATTTACAGAGACAGTTCTACATCTTGGTTCACCTCCTGACATAATCAGCTGACACTTCCAGTGCCAACAACCCCAACTATCAATTCCTGGAGAGGAAGGAGAAAGGAAGAGGGAGAGATAAAGGCTGTTGACCTCATAGGAATATGATTTTATTTTACACCAGAGTGATGACATTTCTCTCCAGTCCTATCTGATCTGGAAAGAAAAGGCTGGGGGAGAGCTTGACTTTGCTAACACTCCTTTTCAAAAAAAGTCCATAATGGAAGTCAGTAAAAGTACTTCCTGACATCACTTGGAAAGAAATGGCAGCTTTTAAAAAAATTAACAACAACATGAAACCATGTCACCCAGCACCAGTGGTGGGATTCAGCCAGTCCGCACCTATTCGGGAGAACCGGTTATTAACTTCCTAAGCAGTTCGGAGAACCGGTTGTTGGAAGAAATCTCATTTTATCTTTTTTTCCACTTTACAGGGCTAATCCTGTAAGGAAGGCAGGAAGGAAACATTCTGGTGTTGTTTCTAGCCTCATCTTTATTGCTCTGCTTACAGAAACTGCCTCTCCCGTTAACCCTTATTACATTGTAACTGCTAAGGCGAAGCGCCCATTGACGTGAGTGATGTTGAGTTGGCCACGGCCACCCAGTCACATGACCACTGAGCCACACCTACCCAGCCGTTCATTAGGGCAGAGAACCAGTTGTTAAATTATTTGAATCCCACCACTGTCCAGCACCCATGGCCTTGCCTTTTTGTCTTCTGGGTTTCTGGTACGCATTTGCATGCGACGGTCAGCTGTCCTTTGCGCATGCAGCAGTCCAAAAACCGGTGTGTGCATACATGCCGGCCAGCTGATTGTCGTGTGTGCATGGACACCAGGAACTGGAAATTCTGCTTTTTTGGAGCGTGATTCCTTTGCGTATGTCAGAGCGATGGAAATCCGAAGACCAGCTGGCCGACACACATGCGCACTCCAGAAACCCCAAAACCAGCTGGCCCACATGCACATGCATTCTGGTTTCAGCACTCGGTGCTGAAAAGGTTTGCCATCACTGGGATAGGGTTTCCTGATTAAGCAGCGGGTTGGACTAGAAGACCTCCAGGGTTCCCTTCGAACTCTGTTATTCTATAATCAATGTTCTTCTGAAAATTAAACCACTTCCAACAATGTATTGTACAGATTATTTAATGGTATGCAAGGATCTGCATGTGTTTAAAAGAGACATATGCCACTCGTACAGACAACAACCATCAAGTTACATAATAGTTTAATTGTAGTGATGATGCCAGCCTTTTGAGTCATTGGAGATTCCTTCTTTTAACAGCTGTATTTTTTGGAGTATAAGACACACCTTTTTCCTCCCTAAAAGAGGGTGAAAATTTGGGTGTGTCTTATACATGTAGACCCACCCACCCACCAGCCCCCACCATTTGGCCTCTGCCTCCCAGCAATTTACCTCCTTGCAGCAAAGTGGGGGGGCTTGTGGAAGTTTCAATAAGCTATAGCAATCCCTGCAGCCTGAAACAGCTGATGATCAGGAGAAATTGAAAGTGAAACTAGCTGTTTGCTCCACATGGCAAATTACTGGGAGGCAGATTTTTTTTTCTTGTGCTAATCAGGCTGTTTACTGCAAGAAGGTAAGTCAACAACTATAAATGCCTATAGAATCTTCAAATTATTAGACTTATTTTTTAAAGACTGCTTTATTATTGTTCTAGACAACTTAACAAAATGAAGAAGCTTTTTAAAATAAATGCTTGATCTGAAGAGGCCCAGTGCTATTGTTTTAAAAAGTGCTATTCTTTTAAATAGCAGAGAATAACTATACTTCCAGAAAGCACATTTTAACAGTATAACAAGTATAGTCTGAAATATAACACTACAAACAGTGTATATTGTATCTCCTGTTTGTTGCAAGGAGGCAAATTGCTGGGAGGCAGAGGAAGATATTTTTCCCCTGTTTTTCCCTCCCCCAAATCTAGGCGTGCCTTATACTTCGGAGCGTCTTATACTCTGAAAAACATGGTATGTTTGCCACCGACAGTATTAGGACCATACCTTTTGCTGGTTTCTAAATCAAATACGCAATTTGACATTTGCACAGAACAGTAGGGGAGGCAGCTGTTCACAACACAAGAGTGCAAATTGTGGCTCTGCAGATCATCCAATATCAAAGAACGAGTCGTGAGACCAAGCGTGGGAAGGTGCTGTTGCTTTTGACTCTTGTTTTCAAACTCCTTTTCAACTCCTGATAAGTCTCCTGAAGACAGAGCCTTGCATTCACCAAACAGACCCTTCATTTCATCAAGCATGGCATCTGCGTACTGTAAGCTGTGACTCGTTTGACAAGTATATCCATGTATCTAGGCTTTAAGCCTTGAATCTTCTAAAAGAACCAAACGGACCTGAGGTTACCAAAACAATCTTAATTTTGAAATTTAATCTGCACTACATTCTAACTCGCAGTGGATTTTTTTTT
This sequence comes from Thamnophis elegans, assembly GCF_009769535.1. NCBI lineage: Eukaryota > Metazoa > Chordata > Lepidosauria > Squamata > Natricidae > Thamnophis > Thamnophis elegans. Next base: position 16,933,882 of record NC_045556.1, on the reverse strand, counting down.
AAAAAAAAGAAGAAGCTTTGGTATAAGGCAGTAGTGATGAACTCCAGGAGTTGTTATTTTCTCTGCAGAACATCCTGCTTGTAGCTCTAATCTGTGTAAGCTATTCTACTCACATCTGCCTCCAGAGAGACCTTTTTATGTATCACACACCCAGTAGCAAGGCAGGACTCCAAACGTTTTTGTTGACATTTGCTTGGCTCGTGTTTTCTGAGCTGGACATCAGCTGACTGTATGTCTCCAGCCAGTTCAGTTCAAGATGGGATTGTCTGTGTGCTTCCTCAGCAATGCAAAGGAATTGTTTTAAATTATGATGGAACCGTAATAGACCATAGGTATGTTCCACATGCCAACATTCATTGAAAGAGGCCACGTAGTGACTCGAACCTTTTATCCCGGGACTCGACTCTCCAACCTTTGTTCAAATACATCTGAAAAAGGGAAGCACCCTTTTCTCAGAACAGGCAACAGGTAGGACCTGCATTATGGAAAGTCATCTTTAACAGCATCTGTGCTCAGCTTCTTGAAAGAAAGCTCTCCAAGAAAAGAGATGAATAAATATTTACTGCCATTTCATAAATGTAATGAGGGGAACAAAGAGAAATGAACCCCAAACCAGGGGTGGCTGCTATGGATTCGCCCGGGTTCAGGGAGAACCCGTAGCTAACATTATGGCTGGTTCGGAGAACCTCCAAACCCCACCCCGGGCTGGCCCCGCCCACCTCACTCCATCCAGGAGTCTCCATGCGGCCCGTTTTGGATGTGAGGTTAATGCAGGGCCCACACGGTGGCTCATGGGGGGGGGGGAATGGTCCTCCTGGAAGGCCTCTGGAGCCTGGGGTAGGAATTTTGCCCTCCCGGAGGCTCAGGGAAAGCCTCCTGAACATGGGGAAAGCGAAAACGTGACACACACACATCCCCCAGCATGGTTCAGGAGGCCGACTAGGTCACGCCCACCATGGCCAGGCCCATCCAGCAACGGAGCAGAGAACCAGTTGCTGAAACATTTGAAGCCCAGCCCTCAGAGGTGGTGTTCAGCTGTCCTCTCCACTTCAGGCGAACCATAAGTGGCGGCTGCGGGAGGCTCTGCCCACCCGTTCCGACGTAACATGCGATCACTGTGCAGGAGGAGGTGCACATGCACTGATGCAGTGCGTGTGAGTTAAGTGAGCACACACGCACGCTCCCTTTTGTGAACCGGTAGGGAAGGTAAGTGAATCCCACCACTGCCACCCCTGTGGAGTGTGCGAGGAAGTGGAGGAAGAGGAAGGAGACATCTGAAAGGGAGAATCATCAAAGCCCAGACATCAGAGAGATGATCTTCTTTACCCAAAGTCCTCTCCACTGATTGGTGGGGGAGGAATGATTGGACTTCAGTTCCCAGTAGAGATTGTATTGATCTGGAGAATTCTTAGGAGTTGAAATACACCTAGATTGGCAAAGGGTTGTCCAGTGTTTTTCTCCACATTCCTTCCATGAGGTCCATGCTCTAACTTTTCAGTTTGAGGTGGTCACTCTCTCTGCCGCCTACCTTTGACATTCTGAGAAAACCCTGATTGACATACCAGCATACAATGGGGGGGGCATTGACTCACGGCCACCCATTGGCCATTATTTGTGGTTGGGCTCTATGTGTACTTGTATACGTACATGATAACAGTGTTCCAATATTTGAGGTGCTGTCACAAAGAAGAGGGGGTCAAATTATTATCCAAAGTACCTGAAGGTAGAACAAGAAGCAATGCGTGGAAACTAATCAAGGAGAGACGCAACCTAGAAATTAGGAGGAATTTCTTGACAAGGAGTATAATTCATCAATGGGACGACTTGCCACTGGAGGTTTTTAAGAAGACGTTGGACAATCATTTGTCTGAAATGGTATAGCAGAGGGTTGGACTAGAAGACCTCCAAGATCCCTTCCAACTCTGTTATTCTGCTGTTCGGTTGTTCTGTGATCTGTTGAGGCACCCTTCTGCTTTTTCAAACACTTAGGCAATATGGGGGTTCAGGTTCCACAAAGAGGTGGAGAAGGCTGGGACTAGGAGCTAAGAGACCTTAAGCAAAACAGAAGTGTCACTAAGGTTTTGGGTGGAAGCATCCTCAGTCTGAAAGCCAAGTTTGCTCATTTAAAAAGCAAGATCCGCTTGGAGATTCCATAGCCGGAAAGACAGAATGCTCATTCTATCCCTCCCACAGGATATTAAGCGTTAGATACTGAACTTTCCGTGCTTGGCTGGATCTGAGGCAGCGTGGCTGGAAGGAAGTTTCAGCAGGAAGCCGGAGAACCAATTCAAGTCACAACAAGACAGAAATGTCCCAAGGCAGATGGCTACAGCCTACAGACTGTTTAACGAGCTTCCTTCAAGGATGAATGGGATAAAAGCTAGCTTTTCTGCATTTCAATGCTAAAATTTTGCTCTGGGGCTCTGTCTGCGGTTACCTTGCCTATGGTGATCTTGTTAGAGATGTGTAATGCCAATCTCTCCTACCCCTAACATCTTTCCGGAGAGGAAGAGAAGAGAGGAGAGGGGAGGGGAGGGGAAAAGTAGGAAGAAATGGAGAAAAGAGGAGAGAAGGAAGATGAGAGGAGAAGAGAGTAGAGAGTAAAGTAGAAAGTAGAGTGTAGAGTGGAGTGGGGTGGAACGAAACCAAGTGGAATGGAACGGAACAGAACAGACTAGAATACTTCATTGGCCAAGTATGAATGAAGTGTGAATGAAAGAGGAGAAGAGAGGAGAAAGGAGTGAGAAGGGAGAAGGGAAGGGAAGAGAAGAGAGGAGAGAGGAGAAGAGGGAGAGAGAAGGGAGAAGGGAAGAGAAGAGAGAAGAGAGGAGAAGAGAGGAGAAAGGAGAGAGAAGGGAGAAGGGAAGAGAAGAGAAGAGAGGAGAGAGGAGAAGAGGGAGAGAGAAGGGAGAAGGGAAGAGGAGAGGGGAGAGAGGAGAAGAGGGGAGAAAGGAGAGAGAAGGGAGAAGGGAAGAGAAGAGGGGAGAAGAGGGGAGAAAGGAGAGAGAAGGGAGAAGGGAAGAGAAGAGAGGAGAGAGGAGAAGAGGGAGAGAGAAGGGAAAAGGGAAGAGAAGAGGGGAGGGGAGAGAGGAGAAGAGGGGAGAGAGGAGAGAGAAGGGAGAAGGGGAAGGGAAGAGAAGAGGGGAGAAGAGAGGAGAACGGAGAGAGAAGGGAGAAGGGAAGAGAAGATAAGAGAGGAGAAATGAGGGAGAAGGGGAGAGGAGAGGGGAGAGAATGGATAAGGGAAGAGTAGAGGGTAGAGAGGAGTAGACGGTAGAAAGGAGAGAGAAGGGAGAAGAGAAGAGAAGAGAGGAGAGAGGAGAAGAGGGAGAGAGAAGGGAAAAGGGAAGAGAAGAGGGGAGGGGAGAGAGGAGAAGAGGGGAGAGAGGAGAGAGAAGGGAGAAGGGAAGGGAAGAGAAGAGGGGAGAAGAGAGGAGAAAGGAGAGAGAAGGGAGAAGGGAAGAGAAGAGAAGAGAGGAGAGAGGAGAAGAGGGAGAGAGAAGGGAGAAGGGAAGAGGAGAGGGGAGAGAGGAGAAGAGGGGAGAAAGGAGAGAGAAGGGAGAAGGGAAGAGAAGAGAGGAGAGAGGAGAAGAGGGAGAGAGAAGGGAAAAGGGAAGAGAAGAGGGGAGGGGAGAGAGGAGAAGAGGGGAGAGAGGAGAGAGAAGGGAGAAGGGAAGGGAAGAGAAGAGGGGAGAAGAGAGGAGAAAGGAGAGAGAAGGGAGAAGGGAAGAGAAGAGAAGAGAGGAGAAAGGAGGGAGAAGGGGAGAGGAGAGGGGAGAGAGGAGAAGAGGGGAGAAAGGAGAGAGAAGGGAGAAGGGAAGAGAAGAGAGGAGAGAGGAGAAGAGGGAGAGAGAAGGGAAAAGGGAAGAGAAGAGGGGAGGGGAGAGAGGAGAAGAGGGGAGAGAGGAGAGAGAAGGGAGAAGGGAAGGGAAGAGAAGAGGGGAGAAGAGAGGAGAAAGGAGAGAGAAGGGAGAAGGGAAGAGAAGAGAAGAGAGGAGAAAGGAGGGAGAAGGGGAGAGGAGAGGGGAGAGAGGAGAAGAGGGGAGAAAGGAGAGAGAAGGGAGAAGGGAAGAGAAGAGAGGAGAGAGGAGAAGAGGGAGAGAGAAGGGAAAAGGGAAGAGAAGAGGGGAGGGGAGAGAGGAGAAGAGGGGAGAGAGGAGAGAGAAGGGAGAAGGGAAGGGAAGAGAAGAGGGGAGAAGAGAGGAGAACGGAGAGAGAAGGGAGAAGGGAAGAGAAGAGAAGAGAGGAGAGAGGAGAAGAGGGAGAGAGAAGGGAGAAGGGAAGAGGAGAGGGGAGAGAGGAGAAGAGGGGAGAAAGGAGAGAGAAGGGAGAAGGGAAGAGAAGAGGGGAGAAGAGAGGAGAAAGGAGAGAGAGAGAAGGGAAAAGGGAAGAGAAGAGGGGAGGGGAGAGAGGAGAAGAGGGGAGAGAGGAGAGAGAAGGGAGAAGGGAAGGGAAGAGAAGAGGGGAGAAGAGAGGAGAAAGGAGAGAGAAGGGAGAAGGGAAGAGAAGAGAGGAGAGAGGAGAAGAGGGAGAGAGAAGGGAGAAGGGAAGAGGAGAGGGGAGAGAGGAGAAGAGGGGAGAAAGGAGAGAGAAGGGAGAAGGGAAGAGAAGAGAGGAGAGAGGAGAAGAGGGAGAGAGAAGGGAAAAGGGAAGAGAAGAGGGGAGGGGAGAGAGGAGAAGAGGGGAGAGAGGAGAGAGAAGGGAGAAGGGAAGGGAAGAGAAGAGGGGAGAAGAGAGGAGAAAGGAGAGAGAAGGGAGAAGGGAAGAGAAGAGAAGAGAAGAGAGGAGAGAGGAGAAGAGAGGAGAAAGGAGAGAGAAGGGAGAAGGGAAGAGAAGAGAAGAGAGGAGAGAGGAGAAGAGAGGAGAAAGGAGAGAGAAGGGAGAAGGGAAGAGAAGAGAAGAGAATCCACTGATCTTTGGAAGGAGGTGATGAACCAAGCAGGCACATTAAATGCCAGCAGAGTGTCTTGGCTGTTCTGCTTCTTGTCAGATGGCTGGCACAACCTCAGCCCACAAATGCATACCTTCAGACTTTCCTTCATTTTTAAGCTCAGCTCCGTCATTATGTAACCTTCAAAGCTACTTTGGCAATGAAATTCCATTCCTTAAACAGACCATTTCAGGGAAGACACCTTGCCAAAACTCAAATGCAACCTGCCTGGTGTGTGTATCTTTCCTCTAGCACAACTTTCCAAGAGAAAAAAGAAAAAGAAAAAGAAAAGACGACAGCTTTTGCAGAATCAGTGTTCATGTCTACTGTAGATTGAGACAAGTGGAGCTCAGATTGTGTAGAGATCCTGGCAATTGTAGACACGCACCATCGCTTGGGGGAAACGTGTAATCACAGAATGAAGAAGGCGTTCTACACATTTTTCATAGATTCCCAAAGACAATCATGGCCAAGGCAGATAAACCATAATAACTAGCCAACCTGCATAGTTTCCAAACAATGTGTGGTATTTTGCATATGGTGATAGTGGGTAAATAAATCACATTGCTTAAGGAAGATTCGGTCATTGCACAATGCCAGAACATGAGATCATTTCAGTAATATCTCAAAATAAAAACCACGATGCATCTGGTGAGCCCTTGAAGATTATAGGTAGTCCTTGACTTATGGCTGTTTAAAGTTATGAAGGAGGTAGTGACAGATTTTATTTTCCTGGGTTCCAAGTTCACCGCAGATGGGAACTGCAGCCAAGAAATTAAAAGATGCTTGCTCCTAGGGAGGAAAGCTATGGCAAATCTAGACAGCATTCTAAAAAGCAGAGACACCACCCTGACAACAAAAGTGTGTCTAGTCAAGGCTACGGTTTTTCCAGTTGCAATGAATGGCTGTGAAAGTTGGACGGCTGAGCACCAAAGAATGGAGGGCTTTAAACTCTGGTGCTGGAGAAGACTCCTGCGAGTCCCTTGGACTGCAATCCAACCGGTCAGTCCCAGAGGAGATCAACCCTGACTGTTCTTTAGATGGCCAGATCCTGAAGAGGAAACTCAAATACCTTGGCCACCTAATGAGAAGGAAGGACTCCCTGGAGAAGAGCCTAATGCTGGGAACGATGGAGGGCAAAAGAAGAAGGGGACGGCAGAGAATTAGGTGGCTGGATGGAGTCACTGAAGCAGTAGGCATGAGCATAAATGGATTCCAGAGGATGGTAGAGGACAGGAAGGACAAACATTGTCCATGGAGTCGTGATGGGGCGGACACAACTTTGCAACTAACAATAACAACAAAATTACGATAGACCCCAAAAATGGGACTTACGATCCTGATTGGAAGTTATGATGTACACACACTGACACACACAAAGACAACCACACATACGACTGCAATTTTGGGCCCTCAGCAGCTGGCTTGCATTTATGGCTGTCTGCAGTGCCCTACACATGTATGGTGCCCTACACCAAACAATGAGTTTGATGAATGATTGCAGTATTCATTTAATGACCGCTGCAAAGAAAAACCATCGTAAAACCAGGTCTGGTCACATGGTGACCCACCTTATGACCACCACAAATGTGGTCCAAAATATAACGAAATGTTCAAACAATTAGCGGTCACTTCCTATAAAGCTTCATAATAAGCTGTGTCTCACTTTTAACGTTAGAGAATTAATTTCCACAACCTACCATATCATGAGAGGCCATGTATGTATATGGGATGCTCCAGCCACTGAAGATATTGCTCATGTTTTGTTGAACTGTCCACTAAATGCCTCTCTTAAGCTGAGATACTTAACCTCCCTATTTGAAAGAACAGCACGCTAAGAACTGAATTGCAGATCGCCCTGTTTCATCCAGGAGTCTTAATGTATACTTTGCACAAGTGCTAGGTTTATAGTTAAGGAAGTTGAGATAAGAATGTTTTTAGACAAGTCACCCTGTAAAGGTTAGATATTTATCTGAATATTAATTATTTGCATTTACAACATATGACTTTTTATTTCTGTATTTTAAAATTTATTTTATCCTGGATTTAGATCCCATATTTTATTTTTGTTTTTTGTATGATCATAAGACTCATCATCCATCTGCCACCCATCCACCTACCTGTTTATCTATCCATCCATTCCTCTCTCTCGCACAGATACACTATCTGCCTGCTTCTGTCTACCATCTATACACTCACCCACCCATCCATCCACACATTCATCCATCCATCCATCTCTGGTTCCACCACAAATGCGCGAATGACAAAACCACGCCGACAAAACCGCGCCGACAAAACCGCGCGACGAATGAGCGACGAATGAGCCCGGAAGCGCGCCGACAACAGCGCGCCGACAGAAGAGCGCTAACCCTAACCCTAACCCTAACCCTAAACCTAACCCTAAACCTAACCCTAAACCTAACCCTAACCCTAAACCTAACCCTAACCCTAAACCTAACCCTAAACCTAACCCTAAATCTTACCTTAAATTAAATCGCGGTTCTGTCGGCGCGCTGTTGTAGGCGCGCTGTTGTCGACGCGGTTTTGACATCGTGGTTTTAGCGCCGCGGTTTTGTCGGCGCGCTTATGACGTTCGCGCTTTTGTCGGGTCACGTCCATCTCTATCTCTATCTCTGCCTGCCTCTACCTATCATCTATGCACCCATCCATCCATCCTATATCTCAATTATTCTGCACACTGATGTGGCACCTGATGACAGAATTCTTTCCATCCTGTCCCAGCAACTTCCGTATCCTCTTTCTGCTCATCCACTTTCTATCTGCGAGATTAATGTTTCTTCTGACACTTCTCCATCCAGGACTAATCTCTTCCTGTAGTTGCTCTACTCTGTTTCACTCCTTTTCTTTCATGAGCACTTCCCCCTCCCCACCCCCAAGATTCCTTCTGATACTATGAAGAACGATTCCACTCACAGTCAGAATCTTTCATCAGCAAGCTAATTGTCCCAATCTTTTATTATAAACAGTTAAATCACACAGGGAGAATCCTTTTGTCATGAGTACATACAAAAAGCCTTAGGCTGAAACCATGGATTGGAAAAAAGACATCTTTCTAAACAAATGTGAACCAAACAATCCCCGTTCTCAATCATTCTTGGATTATCAAGTGGTCCAATCGTTTCTTTTGTTTCTTGTCACATCCCCACCCATCCATTTATGTCAAAGTATTTTTCCTTTGGGTGACATTCATTCAGAATATTGTACAGTTCCCCCCCCCCATTTATTCTCCAATTATTGTCACTCACTCAAGTGTAACATACAATTAGCAGAAACTTATGGGTTCTTGTTTTCATAAGCATCCCACACCAACCTAGATGACACCAATGCATACTTTATGGCCAGGCATGGAATCCTCTTCCCTTCACTACTGGTCTGGAACTGGGAGGGCACACATGCGCACACTTGCTTCACGCATGCACAGAGCTTCTGTGCATGCACAGAACATCCGTGATAACATCTGGGCAGGTGGGCGGAACCTCCCATTACCAGTTCGCCCAAACCGGGGCGAACTGGCAAAATACCTGGCATATATTTTAGCTCCTTCATTTACAATTAAACGTATACGTAAGAAAAACTCCAATTGCACACAATCTTCATTCGAATCGTATTCTTTCCCTTTCTTTTTGCTTCCAAAACATACAACAAATCAATTGTTCTTCTTACATTTTAAATCTTAATCTTCTATATGTCAGAATTATTACCAGATGCGCCATTAGATATTCAACATACTGACACTGGTCAACCTTCACACAAAATTTTTCTTAAGATATTGGCTATGTTACCAATATGTTCTGACCCAGCTCCCCAAACACTGTGGCTGTGGCTACAACTGGGCTCAGGTAGACTGTTTAAATGCTTATCCCACGGAAATATGGTTTCCATTGGCTTTATAGACAATAATGATGTTGTGAGTCATTACTTTCCACTCACAGCGCAAGGGTTTTAGGGCAGCTCCAATAAATGCTGAAAACAGAGAATGTATGTCTCAATTTTTCCTTGCAGTCTCACCATGTCCTGTCTTCTTTGATTATCCTTCCAACATCCAAGATAAAATAATAATAATAATATCTGACAAGCTATTTTTTGCAGGAGCTAAAGCTGAATGGCTAAAAACTCTGTATGTTCTGAGACCGTAAAAGGATTTCTTGTTATACCAGAAGTATTCCAACATTGTTCTGACGCTACCAGAAAAAGCCCTTCATTCAAAATGTAATGTTTTATCCTCTGGGAAAAATCCAGCCAGTTTTGAGGTCAAAACTCTTCTTGTAAGGCTGGATTTTCCCCAGAGATCTGTTAAAAAGAGCCCTCCAACTTATTTTGAAGGTGGAATCTTCTGATCCTTAGGCAATTCTGATCTTGTTGGAAGATCATTGTCTGTGGATTGCCTGAGGATCAGAAGATTCCACCCTCAAAATAAGTTGGAGAGCTCTTTTTAACAGATCTCTCCTTCTGCTGCCAAGAAATCAAAAGACACTTGCTCAGGAGAGCAAAAGCGATGGCACACTAAAAAGCAGACACATCACCCTGACAACAAAAGTGCGTCTAGTCAAGGCTATGGTTTTCCCAGTTGCAATGGATGGCTGTGAAAGTTGGACCATAAAAAAGGCTGAGCACCAAAGAATGGAGGCCTTTGAACTGTGGTGCTGGAGAAGACTCCTGCAAGTCCCTTGGACTGCAAGGCGATCCAACTGGTCAATCCTAGAGATCAACCCTTACTGCTCTTTAGAAGGCCAGATCCTGAAGATGAAGTGAAAGGGGAGTGGAGTTTGCAGGAGACAATTAGTTTGCTTAATTGGTTCGTGACTCTCCGAGACTCCTTGCCAAGTTTTGCAGATATCGGCCTGCCAGCTCTCCAAGCCAGAGAAGGTCTGTGACTGTAAATCCTCCCTGGAAAGACTGCTGGATGTCAACGAGCAGAATTCACAGCAAATTCATAAAAGGGTTTTTTGTCGGGACAAGGAGTTTGCTTCATGCTCATGGGAAACCTAGGTCAGAACATTAACAAGTGTCTCGCTTAGCAAAAGAAATCTGGGGCTCTACTGTGGTCGTAAATCGAGGACTCCCTGTATTCTTGGAACCCCATCCCCTTCGTCTCAGCACCATAAATCTCATCAAAGAATAGTTATTGAGACACACGCTTGGAAAGGAATTGCTTTTGGTTTTCAGCAGCTGCAGAGATGCTGACATGTATGGTTTCTGCAAAACATTAGGCCCAGGCTACAAGGCAATACCCACTAAGATATTGCTAGTAGAACTACTGTATTTTTCGGAATATAAGACGCACCTTTTTCTCTCAAAAAAGAGGGTGAAAATTTGGGTGCGTCCTATACACTGAATACAGCATTTTTGTCTCCTGAAACCACACCCCCTTTGCAAACATGGCCATGCATAGCCTTTAGGAGGCTTATAGAGTGCTCCTGGGGGCTGGGGAGGGCAGAAATGAGCGAAAAATGGGCTGCTTTTTCTTGTTTTTGCCCCCCAGCCCGCAGAAACACTATATAAGCCTCCTAAAGGCTATGCATACCTTTTTGACAAAAAAATGGGCCCATTTTCACAGAAAACAGGCTGTTTTGGGAAGGTCTGCAGAGTGCAAAAACTTTTTTTTTTATTTGCCTCTTCAAAATCCGAGAGCCGAGGTGGCGCAGCGGTTAGAGTGCAGTACTGCAGGCCACTTCAGCTGACTGTTATCTGCAGTTCAGCGGTTCTAATCTCACCGGCTCAAGGTTGACTCAGCCTTCCATCCTTCCGAGGTGGGTGAAATGAGGACCCAGACTGTGGGGGCGATATGCTGACTCTGTAAACCGCTTAGAGAAGGCTGAAAGCCCTATGAAGCGGTATATAAGTCTAACTGCTATTGCTATTGCTAAAATCTTGGTGCATCTTCTACTCCGGTGCATCTTATATTCTGAAAAATACAGTACATGCCCCCATTGCAGTTCCAGCTGAACAAAAAAGAAAAAAAATGGATGTGAACATTCAGATGTATGACATCCATTTTTCATCTGCGGAGCAATTAGCGACTGTTATGGTTTCCATGTTTAGTCAGACAAACACTTTACATACCATATTTACTGAAAAGGAAGACAACCATCACCATAAATACATAGATTCCGTTCCAAAAAAACAAAATTGGGGTGGGGGGGGAGAGAGAGAGACACCCTATTTCTTCTTTATTGTACTCTCAGTCAATTTAAGACAACCACACCATGTTAAAGGTAAATTATCTGAAGGAGGTGGGGATTAGCTTTCCTCACTGGTAAATGCAGTAAAACAATGCACTGTAAAATGAAATCTATCTGTAGGGTTACTTACCCACTGTATCACATGGCACATCCTTATGGACACAAAAATCTGTCCTGAAAATAATAAATCATAATTAGGAACATTCCTTAATAATGATGAGATATGGGTTGTATAAATGGACACATGTTTTAGAGTGCGTATCACCTATAAGCCACTAATGTAAGATATTGTATTAAGGGCATGTAAATTCATATTCGTTCATTCACTCATTCATTCACACATACATTCATACATAGCAATAGCAATAGCAGTTAGACTTATATACCGCTTCATAGGGCTTTCAGCCCTCTCTAAGCGATTTACAGAGTCAGCATATTGCCCTCAACAACAATCCGGGTCCTCATTTTACCCACCTCATAAGGATGGAAGGCTGAGTCAACCCTGAACCGGTGAGATTTGAACAGCCGAACTGCAGAACTGCAGTCAGCTGAAGTAGCCTGCAGTGCTGCATTTAACCACTGCGCCACCTCGGCTCTTATAACTCACTCATACATATTCTTTTCATGTTTCGTTTTACAGGTAGTCCTTGACTTACAACTACCCTAGCAAGGTAGTCATAAGTTGAGTTATGTAGAAGGTATGGCAGAACCTGGGGAGGGGAGGCGTGAAAAGAGGAATCAGCCTAGCATCCCTACATAGTCACAAATGAAATCAGTCCAACTCCCCTTCAGTGATGTTGACCCTCATCTAACTCTAACCAAATGCTGACTGTTAGTTGAAAAAATTCCTGTTCATAGGCTTTTTAGCAATAAATCAGCTTCATTGAGCGTTCAAGGGTGGATCTGGTCTTTTGCATCCAGCATTTGACAATATTTTTTTGCTGCGCTTGTTAAGGGGATCACCATGGCCACTTGTTGGCTTGAAACTCAACATTAAGGAAACTAAGATCATGGCATCTGTCCCTCTCAATTCCTGGCCAATAGCTAGGGAATAAATGGAGGTAGTGGCAGATTTTATTTTCCTGGGCTTCAATATGGGGACTGCAGCCAAGAAATTAAAAGACGCTTGCTCCTGGGGTGGAAAGCTGTGGCAAATCTAGACAGCATTCTAAAAAACAGAGACATCACCCTGCCAACAGAAGTGCATATAGTCAAGGCTATGGTTTTCTCAGTTGCAATGGATGGCTGTGAAAGTTGGACCATAAAAAAGGCTGAGCATCAAAGAATGGAGGCCTTTGAACTATGGTGCTGGAGAAGACTCCTGTGAGTTCCTTGGACTGCAAGGCGATCAAACTGGTCAGTCCTAGAGGAGATCAACCCTGACTGCTCTTTAGAAGGCCAGATCCTGAAGATGAAACTCAGATACTTTGGCCACCTAATGAGAAGGACTCACTGGAGAAGAGCCTAATGCTAGGAAAGATTGAGGGCAAAAGAAGAGGGGGATGGCAGAGAATGAGGTGGCTGGATGGGAGTCACCGAAGCAGTCGGCATGAGCTTAAGTGGACTCCAGATGATGGTAGAGGACAGGAAGGCCTAGAGGAATGTTGTCCATGGGGTTGCAATGAGTCGGACATGACTTCACAACTAACAACAACACCACCATGGCTACTTCATTATGGCCACTTCATTCCTTTCTTTCTTCCCAAACCTCAGTCATTCATTCATTTCATTTCATTCATTTATTGGTTTTGTATGCTGCCCACTCCCGAAGGACTCCGGGCGGCTTACAATAAAACAGGGAAAGGGGATAAATAAGACAATACAAGACAATACAAGTCATCTCAAGGTTTCTCTTTCAAGTCAGCAATCATGAACGATTTACTGCAAGCAGAAGTAGGGCAAAACTCTGACCTTCTAGCATCTCAGCAGAGGAATTTGGGGCTGCTTTACTTGCATCTAAAAGCTTGCAGTTGCAAAGTTGGCCGCAGGGCAATCGATGGTCGCCTCTCCTCTTGACCCAGCTGGCTGTGTCATCCTTGCAGGAATTGCCAGACTCAGCTTCACAAAGTTTATTCAAGGACTAGGTTGCCTTGTTATATAAATGAGTAAATCGAACAGATGCTTTGAGTAAAAGGGATTGGAGGTTGCAGCTGAAAAAGCTGCTTTCTCAAAGGGGATTTCTGGCTTAGCGACTGAAAACACAGCCTATCTCTGTCTCTTCTTGCAGGACCACAGATGATAAGGGGCTGGTAGTTCCAGGTAATTCCCTGGATTCAAATTCCTTTCTCTAATGCCAAGGCTCCCGATAGTAAAACAGGGCAAAAGCAAGATCTATTTATGCCTGGACCAGCCCTGGACCGTCTCTCCATGCCAAGAGCCCATCTGGGAACAATTAAAATAGCAACTGAAAAGGAAGCTTGGAAGGAAAATGCTGGCAATTGATAACCAATCGTTCTTTAACTTAAGGTGCAGAAGGTGAGGTTGTCCCCTTTCTAGTCTCAATAACAATAATAATTCCAGAAGCAACAAGGATATAATTTTTATAGATAGCTTTCAGAAGACCCTTCCGTAAAGCGACCAAGACCTAGATGTTCCGGCAGGCCTGGGGCTGTTGATTAAAATCCAGCCCCACGTGATTGAATGGATGATTTTATTTTAAATAATTGTACTTTTAATATTTTATGTTTTTGCTTTTGTTGTGAGCTGCCCAGAGTCCCTAGGGAGTGGGCGGCATACAAATCTTATTAAAGTTGCAAAGTTATCTTACATTGAGATCTTATAACTAATTATAATGTATATTGTGTCAATTGTTTCTTTGCTCTATCTACCTTGCTCAGTAATAAGTACCTTAGACCTGGTCTTATTTTATTTTTTGCTCCAAAAGATGCATTAGGGCTTATTTTCTGATTAGATCTTATTTTGGGGAAATATATGGTACTATTTGCGTCTGTCTGGCTGATGATCTTAACTGGGGCTTATTTTGGGGGTAGGGCTTATATTACAAACATCCTGAAAAATCATGCTAAGGTTTATTTTCTGGTTGAGTCTTATTTTCAGGGAAACAGGATATATAAACTATTAAACTACAAAGAGCCCTGGTGTCACAGTGGTTAGAATGCAGAATTGCAAGCAAACTCTGTCCACAGCCTGGTATTCGATCATGATGGGGTTCAAGATTGATTCAGCCTTCCGTCCTTCCGCAGTAGGTAAAATGAGGACCCAGATTGTTTGAGGGTAATAGACTGACATTGTAAACCATGAAGAGAGTGCCGCACTATGAGGTGGTATATAAGTCTATTGTTATTCACCACAGTACTATATGAAGCAGTAGTGGGTTCTGGATCCCGGTGCAACCAGTATGGTGCAACAGGGCCGAGCGCCCACCACATGAACACGCGCAGCGTGTGCGCACACATACTTTCCACTTGCAACGGCTCCGTGACACTTCAGTGATGCTTCCGTGACGCCTCCGGGATGCTTCCACAATGCTTCCGCAACACTTCCACGATACTCCCGTGATGCTCCAGCTGCTCAGCGGAGTGTCGCACAGGTGCTGTGCACTCCATGCGCCTGCGCAGAATCCCCGAAAACTTTAAATACCGGTAAGGAGCATGGGCGGGCCAACCGGTATGGGCCCTCCAGAGCACCATACCAGAACAGTACCTGATGCTCCCGGCAGGCACAGGTATGCCCGTACTGGGGCATACCGATCGTAACCCACCACTGATATGAAGGTTTCACTATGGCTAGAGAGCACCACATCAAGTCTCCCATCAAGAGCCTTAAATGGCACAACTCCCAAACTCAGCAACACCAAGGCATTCTACAGTTGAAAGACTCGTGGGTCTCGGAGAAAAAATTCCTAACAGTGAGAACAGTCAACGGGTGGAACGGCTTGCTTTCAGAAGTGGTGTGTACTCCATCACTGAAGGTTTCTAAGAAGAGACTGGAAAGCCAATTGTGTGGCATGGTATATTTTCGCCATGATGGTGAAACTCTGGCACGTGTGCCTGAAGTGGCATGCAGAGCCATGTTGCCTGGCATGCTGTTCCTCTTCCAGGTTTCTGGGGCGCACGCTGATCATCTGGCTTCCGTGTGTGCAGCAATGCCTGAAACCGAAGAGGTGGTCTTCGGGCATGTGCACCGAAAACCAAAAGTGCATGGGCTAGAAACCGGAAGTGTGTGCGCCAGAAACCGGAAATTTGTTTGCTGGTGCACACATGCCCCCTGGTATAGGGTCTCCTGCTTGAATTCCTGCTTGGAGTAGAAGACCTCCAAGGTCTCTTCCAACTCTGTTATTCTATAAAGTTCTATTCTGCTAAGCTAAGCTAAGTTGCTGTGAGGTGTTGGCTTCGTCTATTTTATGATCCAAGTAATATTTGCTATTCTAGACTTAAGGAAGCCTTGATGAGTTGAGACCAACGGGCAAAAAGAGAGAGAAAGTTTCCCAAGGTGAACAGAACTTGGCTTCCCTTTTCGCTGAAAAGAATGCTCCACGCAGGAAAAAAAAAAAGATGTGTTTTTAGAGGTCAATCGTAAAATGTCTGGTTCTGGTTACAAACAGGCAGAGAGAAAAATCTAAAGTTGAAGATCCAGCTCTTCTTCTTTTGTTTTTTTCCCCTCCTCTTGGCTTAGCCTTTCCATGCTGGACACAGCCCTGCTTCTGCCTCCTTTGCCACTGGTCCACATCTGAAACATCTGGGGTTCATCCAGACACACACACACACACACGCAGACACACATCCCACACACGCTGAAAGACGGCACTTAAGCTAAAAAGCAAAAACGCTGAATTCCTGTGCCCTAGGAGCCAAAACAGCTGAGCCAGGAGATTGTTCAACCGACCATTGTTCCCGGTCCGTTCCCTCCTTTAGCAGAGGGAAATTATAACAGGATGGGGGGAAATGAGGATATACAGGAAGGGAAGGGTTGTGAGAATCCAGGGCCGGCTTATTTTGCACAGTGGATGTGGTTTTTACTGAAACCCGGGCCTCTGTACGCTGCCTAATTCTCCCACAATACAAACTAATCTTTTCATTTACCCAGCACAGTTCTTTCCATGGCTGTTATTTCTAGCATCTGCCTCTCTAAATCCACCCTAATTCAGCAGCATTCAGTCACTTTTCCCTGCTTGACCAAAGCACATGTGGAATTTCATTAGATACATCAGTCCAGGGGGGAGGGAGGGAGGAAGAGGGGGGGTAATTTCAGGTCTTCACAACACTCCTCCACCTTGAGGCTGGAAAGGGGCAGGGGGAGATTCAGAAAATCCGACCCCATTTTTGCTCCGACATTTCGAATATAGGTAGTCCTCAGGTTATGATCCCAACTGAACTGCAACATTATCCTAGGACACATATATTTTACCTTCATTCGTGAAACATTCTAATCCATTTTGGAGCCTCACAACAGCTGCCTTGAGATCTAGACCTAACTCTCCTAGTAAACAGACAGTGGAAAGCCAATTGTTCACTCAATCCGAATTCACTCCATACCTTGTAACAAAGACAGCAGCATCTACTGGAAGAGTGTCATCTCGTGCTCCGGGAACCTGATTGTTCCCAAGGTACTTCGCACCTCCAAACTCTTCATTTTGCCATTGGCAAAAGCTTTCCAGGGACCTCTCTCCATGGTGACCTATGGACAACCTGGCCTTCAAAAAAGAAGGGGGGGGGAAGCAGGAGACAGAAGAGAGACAAAGGTGAGAGCCAGGCATGTTGGTCAAGGGATGCTGAAGCTCGCCTTGATGGACTAGAGGACATGCATTTCATAGATCAAGTCAACAAGCTTTTGTATGTTAAATTAAAAAATGTAGCTCAGCCAAGCTCATCACGGTACCTAAAGGAACACTCTGCAGTGGAAACTAAGTGCAATTGTATCCATCCATCCATCCATCCATCCATCCATCCATCCCACCCATCTCACTTTGCAAAGCAACTTTTTGCTGTAAATGGAATTCATCTTCTCTTCACTTGTGCAGGGAATTAAAGGAGTAAATTTGCTCACCAGGCTGCATTTTATCAACCCAAGTGTTCTGACCTATACTTCACTAAATCACCAAACAGTCTCCTTGTCCTGAAAAAAATAACACCCTTTTTATTTGGCTAATGTGAATTTCTAGCATTCACATCCAGCAAGTCCCGGCAAACAGTCTTTCAAGGGTGAATTGCAAACCCAGACTGTATCAGTCCTTGGATAGTTGCCAGGCAGATAGATTCCAGGTGCAATGCTGCACAATGAAATACTTGGCAAAGAGTGTCTCAGGTAAGCAAATCTTCCCGTTAATGAACTAATTGTCTCCTGCAAACACCACTCCCATTTTGCTCCTATTTACTCCTTATAGGAGGGGCCATTCAGCGTCCACTAGTGCCTTTAATCCCGAGTCGTTACTCCCGTTCCTTAATTGTTCTCTTCTCCTGACAGCTCAGTGCATGCACACATTGGGAACAGGCTCCAGCTGTTTGTCTGCCTCACTGATGTCTGACTCTGAAGGCAGCTGATAACTGGCATACGGCCCTGGCTCCATCTCTGCCTCCGACACAGAGCCCTCATCAGAGCCTTCCCCAGACTCCAGGACTGGCCCATGTTCCTCCCCAACCTCCTCACTGTCTGAATCTGCTCCCAGCTCTGCTGGCAGACCACAACACTGAGCAATATAATCATTTTTTTTCTCAAATAATCAACGTGGGGCTTTGAAAGCCAATAAACTCATAGTGTCAAAGAAGATCAGTGGCCTATTAGGATTAGGTTGTCTACTTTGGTTTCTTCAACAATTGCTACATTTTATGATGAAAGATTCCTCCAAACCCTAACCAGTCTTTTTTTTTTAAAACTATTTCATTTTTTTTAGAATCCACCCTTGACAGATACTATCGGAGGAAAGTATTTCTCAAGGCAAAACTTGAAAAACTTTTCAGTAAATTCAGAAAAACAGTAAGACAAATTGGCAAAAGGTATGAAATTCATAATCTTGGAATCAAACTTGGTATCAATCCCAGCCAGCCAGTGGACTAAACTCAAACAATGTTTAGAATACCACCCCACTACCCGCCGTTTCAATCACAGCTGGAAAGGAACTTACAGGACGCCTTCGAAGCAAGACAAGCTTAGTCACTCGAACGTAGATTTTCACCCCAAGACTCTGGTGTTGGAACATGTTGTACACCTGAATAAAAGCAATAAAAGGACCATCACATCACAGCATTGAAAGGCATTCATTGAACAAAGATATATTAAATAATGACCGACTTGCTTTCTTCTCTGCGTACATATGTAAAGGTAAAGGTTCCTCTCACACATATGTGCTAGTCGTTCCCAACTCTAGGGGGTGGTGCTCATCTCCGTTTCAAAGCCGAAGAGCCAGCACTGTTTGAAGATGTCTCAGTGGCCATGTGGCCGGTATGACTAATTGTCGAAAGAGCATGGAACACTGTTCCCTTCCCACCAAAGTGGTTCCTATTTTTCCTACTTGCATTTTTTACATGCTTTCGAACTGCTAGGTTGGCAGAAGCTGGGAAAAGTAACGGGAGTTCACTCTGTGATGCGGCACTAGGGATTTGAACTGCCGAACTGTTGACCTTTCTGATCAACAAGCTCAGTGTCTTAGCCACTGAGCCACTGCGTCTGTCTGCTGTCTATCTATCTATCTATCTATCTATCTATCTGTCTGTCTGTCTGTCTGTCTGTCTGTCTGTCTGTCTATCTGTCTATCTATCCATACACACAAACACACATACAGACACACACACACACACACACACACACAAAACAAATAGAGGCATTTTTGCAGGGTCACAAATTTCTCATCCAGTTATCTTGGACATCAGAAGATCCACATTTTTGAAACCAAGCACACACAAAAGGACTATTTAAAGGCACAATTCGTGCTCTGTTGCTCATTCCTTTTTGAGCAATCAAGAAAAGGACCCAGCAACTTTGCCAAAACAACCATCACTACGTTGTGCAAGTCGACATCCCTATGAATTAGCTGTACTCCCACACTTTTTCGGTCAACTACTGAAAAATGCTGAATGGTAGAAGGAGTCTACAATTAAAGAGCAGTCCTCTAACCTCTTCGCAAAATGTGAAGCACCATAGTCAAGCCCACTGAACCGTAATGTACAAAAGTCCTTAAATTACGATGATTGCTTTCAAAACAGATGCATCAGACATACTTTCTTTTTGGCCTTCGAATGAATGTGCATCTATTTCTCAAAAGACCACAAGCTGACAAGGAATTGTAAATGTATATCCTCAGTACTGCTGCAGCTGCTGTTAAACCATATAATTAATGTAAGGGTCCTTTGAAGGAGCATGCCATAACATGAAATTAATGATCCCTTGAACATTATTTTAAAACACACACACACACACACACACACACACACACACACACACACGAGGAAATAAAGAGAAGCTTTCAACAAACACATGCTTTAAATAGGAAGAAAAATCTAGGAAGCAAATCTGATTTTTTTTTCAAACAGACGGATCTTCATTTTTGAAATTATTCCTCCAGGTATTATTAAATATTTGGAGAGAGGCAGAGAGAAAGTTGGAACCTCTTCCATGAAAATCGAGCATATCCATGCAAACATTTTAAATCTGATCGGCAAGGGGAGAGGATTTTATAAACGGATATGACTGAAATAATATGTGGCTTTATTGTTTATTTGTATGTATCCAAGGGCATCAATGCATAGGACGTTTTAAAGATTAACATATGCGAAAATGAGAGAATCTTGTCTTAAGCAGTTCTGTGTTTAATACAGACAGCGAAGGGAAGCTAAATAAATGAGGCTGGAATGGTGACGGGATAAGAACACCAAGTAATTAAAAACATTGCATAATTAATCAGCTGGCAATTAATAGAATAACAGAGTTGGAGGGGACCTTGAAGGTCTTCTAGTTCAATGGCCTACTCAGGCAGGAAACCCTACATACCATTCCAGAAAAATGGTTGTCCAACGCCTTAAAAACTTCCAGTGCATATCTCTGCATATCCTTAAGTTATGCGTATAATGCATTGCTGACCAGCTGCCCAGGCCCCTGCCTCATACTGGAAACTGTAAAATCATCTTCCCCACGTGCTGTTCTTCCAGTTTCCAGCACGCACACACCCACACGCTCCCATTTCAGCACTTGGTGCTGAAAAGGTTCACCAACACTGTTATAGAAGATTAGGATAACAAGGCGTTGTTTTTTTTTAATTGCAAGCTCTCTAACAAGCCGGCAATTTTACTCTTTGTAACTCCATTTTCATTTCATTTCATTAGCACATCTTAGATAGGGAGCATCGCATTTTCCTTCTAAGCACACATAATATCCCATTCCTCTGAAGTGCTAGCTAATACTTATTCCTGGCATTTATTTCTACATCATATGTAGAGAGCCTAAATGTAAGGATATGAATTATTTCGTATTTCCTTATTTCAAAGCTTTAAAAATACATTAAAAGTAGATACGGAGCCTTTTTAATAAAGAATGGACTTCATTGACGGCTTACGTTTTTTTTTCCTTTTAAATTCACATTCAAGGGTTGCAAGGGATTTTAATGACTATTTTTGAAAGGTTTTACTTTTCTCGGAAGGAACAGAAATGACATTGCTTTAAGAAGGCCCAACCTTCAAAAAAAAAACTGGAAGCATAATCTGTGTGCTAATAAGCCATTTTAAGTCTCACTCTGTGGTTTGAGAGTGAATGCAATGCCTTACAGCAAGGACCTAAATTAATAAATAACCCCCTTTGCCTGACAGCAGTGTTCTATTTGCTTAAATCCTGACATGCGTGCCAAAATTAACATTCTGGTTTCTTTTAGAAGCAGCTGTTCGTCCCCCTAGCAACCCCCCCCCCCCCCCCGACCAGACGTTGAATGTTAAGGGGCCAAAATCTGCAGGTTGCTACATAGGAGCTCAACACATCCAGCTGGAAACACATCTTTGCCTTCACTGACTACCAATCATTCAAAATGATGATTCAGTTTAGGCATTTTTCACCAGCAACATAGACAATACTACAGCTGTAGGTAGAAAGAGTCCTGCCACTATTCTACTACTATTCTACTGCTTCTCCATCTCGTTCAGGGAGCTGTTTCTTCCACTTAAATGATGCATGTCAGAGAAAACCAACCACATTTGTTCTACCTCTGCTTCATGAGGGGGTTTTCAGTAGAAGTAAAACAACAATCATGTGTCTGGTTGGGGAAGTGAACATGGCGCTACCCAGGGATGGGATTGAAAAATGTTAGCAACCGGTTCTCTGCCCAATTGATTGGGGGGGCGTGGCCATGGTGGGCGTAGCCTACTTAGCATCCTGCACCACCATGAGGGGGGGCATTTTCACCCTCCCCAGGTTCCAGCAGTTTTTTTCGAGCCTCCGGGAGGATGAAAAAGGCCCATTTTGGGATTTCCGGTATTCTGGTACACCTGTTTTTTGCCCTCCTCAGGCTCCAGAGGCTTTCCCTGAGCATCCGGGAGGGGGAAAACAGCCTTCCCCAGGCTCGGAGGGCCTCCGGAGGCTGGAAACGGATGCATTTCCGGACTTCCAGGAGGCCCATTTTTCGCCCTCCCAGAGTCTCTGTGCAGGTCCTCCACTTACCTGGCATGATGAATGGGCCAAATGAAATTCCTGCAAGGGAGGGGTGGGGCCAGCCAGTCCTTGCAACAACCAGTTCAGCAAACCGGATGCAAAATTAACTTCTGGTTTGCCCGAACCAATGCAAACCGGCTGAATCCAACCCTGGCACTGCCACTGGTTTAGAATTGAACTGGCTCTAAACAAAAAGGAGCCCTTTTGATAAGGTTTCCATCTGCAGACCTCCACAATCCAATGGCAAGATTTCCACACCTCAAAGTAAGGCATATTTGGCTGAATCAGCCACGACTGTTGGATTGTATGCGCTAAATCATAACCCATCCTTATAGGCAGGGCCGGATTTAGATGAAAAGAGGCCCTAGGCTATTCCACTTATGAGGCCCTTTCACCTCCCATTTTTAAGTTTGTAAATTACATGAGAGACAATAAAATACATCATTACTGTGATATATATCAATATATATCAATATATATAGCTGGCCTCCCGACGGAGGGCGGCTCTGCTCTGCGGCAAAGGCAGCCTCCCCTGCTGCGCTCAGCTGCCCGGCTTGGCCCCCTCGCCCTCACCTGCCTGGCCGCTGGTGGGCTCCGCGTCGACGGGGCGGCTACTGGGAGCAGCCACACCTCTCGCCCGACCGCCAGT
This sequence comes from Thamnophis elegans, assembly GCF_009769535.1. Classification (NCBI taxonomy): domain Eukaryota; kingdom Metazoa; phylum Chordata; class Lepidosauria; order Squamata; family Natricidae; genus Thamnophis; species Thamnophis elegans. The sequence continues at coordinate 16,911,513 of NC_045556.1, read as the reverse complement.
GCCGGGAATGTGGGTGGGCTCCCCAACTGCTGCGGCGCTGGAACGATCTTAACCAATACATTTTTATGTTTGTTTATTAGTCATATGCGTAGAATTTCTCCTTATTTTCGGTTCAGTGTTTTAGTGTTCACTGTTTATAGAATAGTGTAATTTTAATTTTGCTAACAATTTGAATGTAGGCCCCTCTTGATCTTGAGGCCCTAGGCTGAAGCCTAGTTAGCCTATAGGAAAATCCAGCCCTGCTTATAGGCTTTCCACTAAAGGAGAATATTTGTAGCTCTGGGTTGAAATGAAGGCTCCTTGGTGCTCTCTGAGCCTGGTTGTTTTCTCATAGGTAACTAGCACTGGTGCTATTACTTAATTTGGCTAATGAAACATCTGCAAGAAAACAACCAAGCTAGAGAGGAACAGAACTCCTCGTGGGTTTCCACTCTTCCACATTAGAACAAAGTGATGGTTACCCTCAAATATAAGTATAAGCACTGGGCTAGTTTTGAATAATTGAGGAAGCTCTCATGTCCTTTAGCTACTTTCTTTATCCAAAGTACTTCATAGCAGGACAAAAAGTAATGGGTGGAAGATCATTAAAGAGAGATGTAATCCAGAACTGAGGAGAAACTTCCTGACAGTGAGTACAATTAATCAGTGGGATGGGTTGCCTCCAGAAGTTGTGGGTGCTCCATCACTGAAGACTTTTAAGAATAGTCTGAATAGCTATTTGTCCAAAATGCTATAGGGTCTCCAGCTTGAGCAGGAAGTTAGACTAGAAGACTAATTATTCTACGTTCTACATTTCATTCTATGTTCTTTGTTTTATCTACATAGAGATTTCCTATCTGAATGCTTTCAGCCTTTCACAAAAGAAAGTTTAGATGACTTTTCAAAATATATTTATGATCATGAAATTTATTGTTGTTGTTGTTGTTAATTAAACATGAAACTCAGTCAACTGAACATTTAAAAATGTGTCACAAATGCCATTGACACTAATGGTGCTAATGGTTGATAAGGATTGCTGTTAGCATCCTAGGTATCAACCAACTATCTTCTTCAAATATATGATGTTCCTAGTAGCGCATGTTTTTGCAGTTCCGTTGGTGTTATTGGAGGAAGCTGCAATTTATTGATGTGTTATTTATTATTATATACTTTATTAATTAAACATGAAACTCACTCAATTGAACATTCAAAAATGTATCATAAATATCATTGACTGGTGCTAATGGTTGATACTAGTTGCTGCCAGCGTCCTAGGTGTTGTTGTTATTATTATTATTATTATTATTATTGTTGTTGTTGTTGTTATTACTACTACTACAACAACAACAACAACAACAACACAATTGTATCACAGTGGCCAGTTGTTTCGCCAGATTTGGCATTGATTACTAATTATTATTATTATTTTCTGAAGGACAGAGTAGAGACACAAATCCACAGGGTGTTCTACCTACCATGTTCATCACAGTAAGGATGAATCGTTGAGCTGCATCAACCCCATGATATTGGACCATGTCAGCATCTGCCACCACAAGCGTTTCCACTGTGTACTCATTTGTGAGATGAATAGCGTTCCTCCGTCCTTTCCAGTCGTGGAGACGCTTGCCCTTGAGAGGCTTCTTTTTTTCTAGAAAACAAAGAGTTTTTTTTTCAAAAGCTCCTTCTAATATGTTCGGCCTTTGGTGCTTTAGCGGTTTAGAAAAACTCAAGCGATCTATGCAAATATCAATAGCACTTACATACGCCCCATAGTGCTTTACAGCACTCTCTGGGCAGTTTACAATGCTACCATGTTGCCCTCAATGATCTGGGTTCTCATTTTATCCACCTTGGAAAGAGGGAAGGATGAGTCAACCTTGAGCCAGTCAGGATCGAACTCCTGGCAGTCAGCAGAGTTAGCCCGCAATACTGTATTCTAACCACTGTGCCACCACGGCTCAGTACAAAAAGCCTGATCTTCACCTAAGAAGATGTGTATTTTCATTTACCAATGAGGACTGATGAGGATTCAGAAGGATGGAAGGCTGAGTTGATTTTGAGCCAGTCAGGATCGAACTCCAGGCTGTAGGCAGAGTTTGCCTGCAATACTGTATTTTAACCACTGTGCCACCACAGCTCAAAAAGACAACATTTGTAGTTTAAAGTTGAGCTACATATGGCCCTTGATGCTCTCTGATCTTGGTGGTTCCTTTGCCCTGGCGATGCTGCCTAGTTTGGTAGCAAAATATCTGCAGAAAAAAAAATCAAATTCAGAGAGCACCAAATCTATGCAAACTAGGTAGAGCAAAGATGGACCTGGCTGAGAATGCATCACGTAGATGTCTCCACAATTTTAGAACTGGTTTTATGAAGGAATGTAGAACTTGGGAATGGGGAAAGAAGAAAAAGAAGAGAGAGATGAAGAAAGAAACTCAACGTGACTTGGCTTAGTAGAGGATAGGGCAGAGAGAAACTTGAACATGTTTTAAAAGTTGATGCTAGTCCTTCAAGCTAGGTAAGATACAGAAGGATTTTTTTCCTGACCCTTTTCCTTATTTAAGGAAATAATTGACCCAAGGAAGATTTTAGACCCAGAGAGATGATTGTGCAGTGGAAAACAGAATATTCTGACTTAAAGCTCTGTGCACTCTTCCTTGACAGAAATCAATAGCCATTCTTCCATGAAACTGATATTGAAACTGTTAAGGGGCGGGGGGTGCAAAAAAATAAAAAAATTGGCACTGCGTAACTTTATCTCTAATTAATATCAAGCCTCCTGTTCATCCACATATCCATCCCTTCTCATCAGCATAGCATTTGTACACATTCCGCTCATCTTCCATCAAACAGTTTGGCAGGTTCTGCTTTATTCTTTTTTTGCCTAAGGTACTAACTATCATCACCTATAGCTCTCTTCCCCTCCCCATTCCACAGTGAAACAACAGGCATTTATGCCCTCTCCTCCCTATTCCTAAGAAAGCAAAACATGAAGCAAAACCAAGAGAGGGGGGGGAAATATGCACTCTGGAAATACCCTACTGAGAATAAAGATCAGTCTTATACATATATCCTCACATAGAGCAACTTAATGTTGAGTTAATAATAAATAATGGCAATTTCTCTACCAGTAGCTCCAATCTCCTTCAACCTGTCTGGGCAAATTCCTATCCATCTGCACTGTCTGTGTGTGTTCAAAAACAGGATGTAGGTTATTACAATAGACATATTAAACCCACCTCCTTCTCAAGGCCTAAGGCAGGATTCAGCCATTTCCCATCAAGGACTTCTATCAGCACAGAGTTGGCAATTCAGCTCCCTCGGGGTTTAGTAGAAGACTAAGTCCTCCATCAGCCAAACCCATTTTTTAAAAATTCAACCAGAGTACATTAATCAGTTTTAGACAATAATTTCTGGTCAGTGGCCATATCTGGAATTCAAAGAGCTTTTTATGGGCATCCTCTCAAAATGGCTTCCTGGGATGGATTTTTGTGGATGGACGTATTCACAAAATGGGTGACAGCTAATGATTAAACACCAGGAGCTAGAAGGCAAATTATCAACCTTGGTGACAGCCAATCTTTCCAGGAGTGACACTAGAGATGAAATGATAGCAATGTGCCAATATCTAAGGGACTGCCACAAAGAAGAAAGGGGCAAATTATTCTCCAAAGTATCTGGAAGGCAAGCAATGGATGGAAACTAATCAGGGAGAGAATGAACCTAGAATTAGTGAGACATTGCCTGACAGAACAATTAGCGCTCCATCACTAGAGATTTTAAGAAGTGACTGGACAGCTATTTGTCTGAAATGGTGTGGGGTTTCCTGCTTGAGTAGGGAATTGGACTAGAAAACCTCCAAGGTCCCTTCCAACTCTGTTTTCTGTTATTATAGCTACCTGGTCCCACTTCATACTCTCTTTTTTAATTAGATAAAAATGGAATGGAATGGAATGGAATGGAATGGAATGGAATAGAATAGAATAGAATTCTTTATTGGCCAAGTGTGATTGGACACACAAGGAATTTGTCTTTGGTGCAGATGCTCTCAGTATGCATACAAAGACAAGATACATTCGTCAAGAATCATAAGGTTACAACACTTAATGATACTCATAGGGTGCATATAAGCAATCAAATTATACTAGGAAACAAATAAAACAATATAATTGTAAAGATACAAGCAACATGGTTACAGTCATAAGTGGGAGGAGGTAGGTAGTAGGAAGGAAGAGAAAAATAATAGTAATATGGTCTTAGTAAATTATTTGACAGTATTGTGGGAATTAGTTGTTTAGCAGAGTGATGGCATTTGGGGGAAAACTGTCCTTGTATCTAATTGTCTTGTTGTGTAGTGCTCTTTAGCGTCGTTGTGAGGGTAGAAGTTGAAACAATTTTTGTCCAGGATGTGAAGGTTTGTAGATATTTTCAAAGCAATGCGAATGGAAGGCAGGTTGATAGCAATTGTTTTTTCTGCAATTCTAATTATACGTTGAAGTCTGTGTCTGCCTTGTTGGGTTGCAGAGCCAAACCAGACAGTCATGGAGGTACAGATGACAGAAAAGAGTGAGTGAGTGAGTGAGTGAGTTAATGAATGAATGAATGAATGAATGAATAAATGAATGAATAGATTTCAGATCATAAGACTGACCATAATATACTGAAGCACTAAAATATTCATTTTTTTTACATTTTGGTTCCCTACTTTCATAAGTAAAACACGTAGGGAGAAAAAAAGAGATCAATGAACCAAATTTGTGAGTTACAACTTGGCATCAAACTTATTAAAGGAAATGTTTGTTCCTTCCAACCTCTACTCTACTGGTAATGGAGAACCTTTTTACCATCTTTAGTTCCCACAGCTCAAATAAAGGACCGGTAAATGATTAAAGGCTTATTCAGAAATTTGAATTAATCTGGATTCACATATTTCACTGAGGCATAAGATGATCTGTTTGGTGGACAAGAACCCTGGGATGAACCAGAATAATAGCAACTGCCAAAATGGCCCCTTCCTGTTACTCTTCCTAGTTAAACAGACCCTCCCAAAGAAATTCAGGGCCAAGAATTCACGATTGCAAGAATATGTTTATGGGACTTATTCCCAGTTATTTTTCTCTGCCTCATAAAAAATACAGGATAATGCACAAAAGTAAAGATTCCCCTTGCACATACAGTATGTGCTAGTCGTTCCCGACTCTAGGAGGCGGTGCTCATTTAAATTTCAAAACCAAAGAGCCAGTGCTGTCCAAAGACGTCTCTGTGGTCATGTGGCCTGATATGATTAAATGCCGAAGACATGTGGAACACTGTTACCTTCCCACCAAAGGTGGTTCCCATTTTTCTACTTGCATTTTTACATGCTTTAGAACTGCTAGGTTCTACTTGCATTTTTACATGCTTTAGAACTGCTAGGTTGGCAGAAGCTGGGACAAGTAACGGGAGCTCACTCCATTATGCGGCACTAGGGATTCGAACCGCCAAAATGCCGACCTTCTGATCAACAAGCTCAGCATCTTAACCTCTCAGCCACCACGTCCCTCTAATGCACAAAAGACACCCTTAAAAGAAAAACACAGTGATGGTGATGACAGATATAAGAAGATGCTCGTTTTGAAGCGGGAGCCAGTTTGATCATTGGCAGCCCCTGGATGTTTTCTTAAAGTTGGCTAGAACAGATGCATGCTGGGAATTTAGCATCCATAACACACGGCATCTTGGGGTTTTTTGTCCAATGGTTTCTTATCAAACGATGCAAGAAAACGTCTGTGGAATTTTTCAGAATTACCTTCTGGGCAATCTTTGTCCCCCTCAGTCTGGCCATTCTCATTGGCTAGAGCCCTACATATATAGGTAGTAGTACTCAACTTACAACCAGTGGTGGGATTCAAAAGGTTTACTACCGGTTCTGTGGGCGTGGCTTGGTAGGCGTGGCAGGGGAAGGATACTGCAAAATCCCCATTTCCTCCCCATCAGCTGGGACTTGGGAGGCAGAGAATAGATGGGGGTGAGGCCAGTCAGAGGTGGTATTTGCCGGTTCTTCGAACTATTCAAAATTTCTGCTACCGGTTCTCCAGAAGCGGTCAGAACCGGCAGAATACCACCTCTGCTTACAACCATTTGTTCATTGACCATTCAAAGTTATAAGAGCACTTTAAAAAGTGACTTATGGTTGTTTTTCACACTTACAACCATTGCTGGTTTACCATTTACCTCCCAACGACCAATAAGATCGCACAGATTGGGCCTCCTCCGGGTGCCGTCGGCTGGTCAATGTCGGTTGGCGGGTCCCCGGGGAAGGGCCTTCTCTGTTGCTGCTCTGGCCCTATGGAACGATCTCCCCGTAGAGATCCGGACCCTCACCACTCTTCCAGCCTTCCGTAAAGCCACGAACACCTGGCTGTTCCAGCAGGCCTGGGGCTGTTGATTAGTATCCAGCCCCACTCCAACTGTCTGCATGTTGTTGATTTTTAATATTTGTATTATCTTGATTTTTTAATATATGTTGTTTTTGCCTGTAAGCCGCCCAGAGTCCCACTGGGAGTGGGCGGCATACAAATGCCAATAAATTGGAAAATTGGAAATTGGCTGTATCCCCATGGTCATGAGACCAAAATTCAGACGCTTGGCCACTGACTCATATTTATGACGTTTGCAGTGTCCCAAATGGTCACATGATCACCTTTTGCAACTTTCTGACCAACAAAGTCAATAAAGAATCAGATTCACTTAACAACCGTGTTTCTAATTGAACAAGTGCTGCAATTCATTTACCATCTGTGGCAAGTAAAATGAGGCAAAACTCACTTAACAACTGTTTTGCTTAGCAAGGGCTCAATTGTGGTTGTAAGGCAAGGACTATCTGCATTTTCCTCTCTTATTTTTTTAAAGGGAGTTGAGAATGAAAGAAGGTGTAGGAGATGACCAGGCTGAGCACGAAGGAGGGGTCAAATGCATCATCAGTCATGAGTCCCTGCATACCCGCAAGAGATCTAAGTCCAGCCCATCTTGAATGGCTTTCTTATCTTCCACTTGTTTCCCTTGACTGTTAGTTGACCAGATTCTTGCAGAGAGGTTAGGCTTGCAATAAATCATTATACTCATTTGAACTGCCTGAATCTCCTGATTTCTCCAGCGCTCAACAGAGTTGCTGCTGTGATATAATCAAAAGAGATTGCTATTAAGTTGGGTTCGAAATTGGACACATGTGCAAAGAAACAAGAAGAAAGGAAAATCTGGATTTGGCAATGACAAGTGACAAAAAATGCCAAAGGAAAAGCAGAGAATAAAGCCAACAGCTTTTGCTTTCCTGTTCATGTTGGAAAATAAAACTAACTGTAGATCATGGACCAAAAGAGAACAATCTTATTGCAGTCCGAAATGAAATAGGGTTTCCTGCTTGAGCAGGGGGTTGGACTAGAAGACCTCCAGGGTCTCTTCCAACTCGGTTATTCTGCTATTGTGTTAAGTAAAAAAAAAAATACATGAGTGAAGAGGGGGAGGAAAGTGTACAAAAATCAAGTGCCCTCCAAGATGGCACCGCACAATAAATTAAAAGCTTGGCTACACACACTGCATTCAAATCTCATGAAGACAACATTTCAACCATTGGGAACAAGAAGATTTCAGAACAGCAGAAGGGAACAGCGATGGGTTTTTATTGCATTTTAGTGCAATTTTGAAACTGCTTTTTAAAAACTTACGTTCTGTGTCACTCTCTGACTCTTAGCGAATGAGAATGGTGGAAAAGGAACCTTAAGGTTTGAGTATTTAACTAATTCATTTTGCAGTGTTGAACAAAGAGACCCATCAGAGTCTCTCAAACACCAGAGCCCACTGTAACAGCTTTGCCAAAAAAGGCATTAAGAGTTGTTAACCTAATCTTGCAAAGCTTCTTCTCCCGTAACATTATACTACAAACTAAGGCATACAAAACCTTTGCCAGAGCAATTCTCAAATACAGCTCATCTTCCGGGAATCCCCATTGTATATTTGATATTAATACAATTGAGTAGTCCAGAGGTATTTCACGAGAAGAGTACTCCACTCCTCTACTCACAACAGAATACCCTAGGCCACCAGGCTTCAAATTTTGGGCTTTGAAAACCTAGAACTACTCCGCCTATGGTCTCACCTAAGCATACTAAAAGAAATGACTACTTCAGCTTCAACCACAATAATACACAAGCAAACAATTGATACAAACTCAAGGTAAATCGCTCCAAACTCGATTATAGAAAATACGACTTCAGCAACAGAATGATCAACGCCTGGGATGCTCTACCTGACTCTGTTCTTATATCCCCAAACCAGGGGTGAAATTCAGCAGGTTCTGAATTAGCGGAAGTTTTGAGTAGTTTGGAGAACAGGCAAATACCACCCCTGGCTGGCCCCAGAGTGGGATGGGAATGGAGATCTTGCAATATCCTTCCCTTGCCACGCTTACCAAGCCACACCCACAGAACTGGTAGTAAAAAAAATTGAATTTCACCATTGCCCCAAACCTCCATAATTTTAACCTAAGATTGTCTACTGTTGACCTCACTCCATTCCTAAGAGGTCCGTAAAGGGGGCGTGCATAAGCGCACCGGCGTGCCTACCATCCCTGTCCTACTGTCCCCATTTATTCGTACCCATTTCCTGCATTCATGTTTATGTTTATACTTATACCTGCCATCTCATACATGTTTGACAAACTAAATAAATAAATAAAAATAAATAAAACAAATCAATAGGAGATCTTCAATGAACGGGTGCACGTCAAGTGAGCCCCCTCCTTGCCCCTCCCTCACAGAAATAGTTTTTTCCCTGTAGACAGTTTGCTAAAGTACAGGCCTAGACTATAATAATGATGGATTAAGGAAGAGGGGGGGAGGGTTGACTCTTTCAACAGAGCAAGCCAATTTCTCCTGCATCTGATTTATGAACCTTGGAACGCTATTCCTCCGCGAGTCAATAAAAATCCAGAACTAAAATAAACAGCAGCCATTAAAGAAAGGATGAAATGAAGAGCACCCGTCTCCTCTTGAACAAACTGATATTATAAGCTCGGCAGCTCAGGGTTAGTAGCAAAGCAAATAAAAGTCAAACAGGAGGAGCCATGGAGGAGCAGGCCCAGGAGAACAGATACTTAAAACAGAAACATAGGCAGGTCTTCCAAATGAGAATGAGCCATGGGTGAAGAATCGGAAGAGAATGATCAATGGGTTTTCACAGATTAACAGAGTTGGAAGGGACCTTGTAGGTCATCTAGTCCAACCCACCCACCCACCCAAGCAGGAGACCCTACATGCCATTGGTGGGTTCTGTACCCCGTCGCAACCGGTACACTGCACACAGGGCCGGACATCCTAGTCAGGCACGCGCGCTGTGCAAGCATGCTCACGCCACTGCCGTGTGACACCCAGCTGCTCAGCGGAGGTCACAGAGGTGCCACATGCTGTGCCCGCGGGCGCAATTGGCCCGGTTACTTCAAAGACAGCTATGGAATGCGGGCGGGCAGGTGGGCCAAATGAGCCACTGTACCGGTACGGTAGACACTGATCACGGCTACTACCAGTATGGCCGTACTGGGCCGTACCACCCGGAACCTACCACTGCTACATGCCATTTCTGACATATGGCAGTCCTTACTATTTTTTTCGTTAACGGTTTGGCACACAGTCAGCCAGGTGTTTAGAGTGGATTTGGCATTTTGCCCAGAAATATGATTTTTGCTTCCCAAAGATGGGGTATTTGTTCTGCCTGCAGACACCAGTTGTATTGCCCCAGAGAGTTGAAAATAATTAAACGTGTTGAAGAACAGTTGCAGGAATTGAGTATGACGAGTTTAGAGAAAATAAAGACAAAGGGAAGAATGGTTGTAGGAACTGGGCATGGCTAATCTAGAGAAGAGAAGGACCGGGGGAGATATGAATGCAGTCTTCCAGTATTTGAGGGGCTGCCACAAAGAAGAGGGGCTCAACTTATTTTCCAAACCAACAGAAGGCCAGACAAGAAACAACAGAGAGAAACGAATCTAGGAGAGAAGCAACCTGAAATTAAGGAGGAACTTCCTAACAATGAGCACAATTAACCAGTGGAAGAGCTTGCCTCCAGAAGTTGTGGGTGGTCCATCATTGGAGGCTTTTAAGAAGAGACTGGACAGCCATCTGTCTGAAGTGGTATAGGGTCTCCTGTTTGAGCAGAGGGTTGGACTAGAAGACCTCCAAGGTCCCCTCCAGTTCTATTCTGATGGATTTAAATCCTGCAAAATAGCTCCATTCCAGAAGCTAAAAAGAGCTGGCTAGATCCATTTGGGAAGCTCACGGATTTAGAATAGAGGATAAGAGCCTTTTTTTCTCATTGTTGTTCTCTAACAACTAGCATTGAAGGTTTGCTGCAGCAAATAGCCATTGGAATTAGGCGTCACCTACAGGAATCTGTCCAATTCTCTTTGATAACCTTCCAAAGCTAGCTGCCTTTAGCTAAAATGCTGGCGGAAAAATCCCCGAGCTTCACTACCCTCTGTGTGAAAAAGTATTTCCTTCTATTGGTCCCAAATCTGTTGCGTTTAGTTTCACTGGAAGGCTTTGAAATCTGGGGGTGGGTGGGGGGCTCTCTGTTTGCACTATTTATGTCATGCAGGATTTTATATGCCTTTTAAATGAAAGGCCCACAAATGAAGTCATCTTTTCTCCTTAGAGAAATTGCCCCAGTTCTACTTTAGGTGCCTTTTTTTTAAAGGCACAAGTCAGTGGTGGATTTCAAAAATTGTTCGAACCTACTCTGTGGGTGTGGCCTCTTTGTGGGAGTGGCTTGCCACCCATGTGACCGGATGGGAGTGGCTTGCCACCCATGTGACCAGATATGAAGATGCCGACGACACTTGTCAGAACCACCTTAAATTACCTCACACACAGCACTGGCATGCATAAGAATAGGATGTAAACTTCTTTTTTAAAAGGCATCTTTGGTTTGCGTTAAAACAACTTCAACACACGGAATGTTCTGATTGCACCACAAACACAGTGGTCATCCTTACTTTTCACAGAGGCACCGAGTTTTATAAATATGAGCATGATAGTGTAGAATAATCATATCCAAGGACCAGTGGTGGGTTTCAAAAAAATTTGGAACCTCTTCTGTAGGTGTGGCCTGCTTTCCGGGTCCACTGGTGGAACCTCTTCTAACCGGTTCGGTAGATTTGATGTTTGGGTTTCCAACCCATGCTCTCAGCTTTCCAGCTGTCTTTAATTGCTGGGGCATCAACCCTCAGCTCCTTATAAATTGCTTAAGAGCCCCTCATCATGAGAAGAGCTACAACAGGAGTGAATGAGAGTTATTTGAGCTCCTAAAGCAGCGGTTCTTGCTTGCCAACTCAGTTCTGCATGTGAAGAAGGGATTACTATCATCACAGAACTCGTCATGAGATCATAGTGAAGAATTGACCTCTGTCTGCTTCCTCGGTGTCTTTTTGGTGTCTCACCAGGAAAGCCAATTGCTGACTCAAACGATACAAAGTAAATGACAACCAAATTAATACTTTTAGTTGGACCATACACATAAATTGAGTCCTACCCCTATTAATTAGGCTACCGCTGAAGACTATTCAGAAACTTCACAGGCCTCAAAACACAATTATATCCCTGCCAGAAATCCAGGCATTTAAAACATATCTTTCCAGTTTTAAAAAACCAATTTCTGTGTTTACTCTCAAGCTCTTGCCTGCTGCTCTGATCTTTCGAAGCTTAACAACGGCTGGGAATCTGGAGATCTCAAGGATTTTACATAAGTCTGTCCAGGTATAAATATATTGCATTGTTCATAATCCCGCTCAGAACCTGTTGGGTTTTATTGTTAAGGTACTTGGCTAGAAAGCGGGAGGTTGTGAGTTTTAATTCCACCTTAGGCATGAAGCAAGTCACTTTCTCTCAGCCCTGGAAAAGAGGGAATGGCTTATCATTCCAGGGACTTGTCCAGGCAATTGCTAGGAGACAATACTGACTCAAAGGCATCAATAAATGATTTTTTTTTAAAAAATCCCATTCCAGCAATACAGCAAGGCAGACAGAAACATGGACAAATTTCTATTTGCTGTTGGAGACATCTGACAGATGAAGATGATGGGTTTGACCATACAATCAAAGCCTTGTTCTATTTTTGACATGTTTTCTCCAACTTCCTATGTATCTGATCGTCAAATATGGGGATTCTTTAGCTACTTACAATAGGATCCCCTGTAGCAGCTTGTATATTATATCCTTAGAGCAGGGGTCCCCAACCTTTCGGACTTCAGGGACCACTAAATTCATTGTTTTAAATCCCGCGGACCATTAATATGATCTGCCTAATGACTGGCTGGGTGGGCGTGGCTGGGTGGTCATGTGACTGGGTAGGCGTGGCCAACTCAATGTCACTCGTGTCAAGGGGTGCCTCATCAGCCTCTACTCACCCCCTCCCCTCCCTTCCTAGCCATTCTTCACCTGCCCGTCCGGGCTCCTTAGGTTCCCAATAGGAAGCAGTTGTTAGAGCTGAAAGAGTTGGCAAAACAGCTGGCTCAGTTCAAATTGGATGTGACCAAGAAGGAGGCTCAGCAGAAGCACCTCTCTGAGGACTACAAGCATAGGCTTTTCAAGCAGAAGGAAGATCTGCAGGAGCGCAAGGCCAGGTACCGGTGCCTGGAGGCTCAGAGGGCTGAGATCGTCAGCCAGTTCCAGGCCATGATGCAGTCCCACTGGAAGAAGGGCCTCCAGCTCTTTGCACTTCCCTCCAGCCTTCGCCCAAAGCCCCACACCAGGAGGCCGAAGCAGACCCCAAGTCAGAATTTCTGCCCCCCTCTGACCCACACAAAAAGACCCTGAAAGGGGAGACTCTCTGCAGCAAAATAAATGTTCACTGCACGTATCCACCCCAGAGGCCGTAGTTTGAGGACCTCTAATTTAGCACAATATAAAAATTCCAAATATTTTTTCTGCAGACCACCAGAATTTTCTCGCGGACCACTGGTGGTCCATGCTGACAGCTGCCTTAGAGAAGCATTCTCCAGTCAGTTCGGGGTAGTCCTTACGGGTTTCCTTCATTCCCAATTTATCTTTGTAATAACTTTGGGATTAGATATGGCTGGGTTAAAGTTATTCTTGGTAAACGTAGCGAGGCTCAACATCTTACTAGGCGGATATAGGAGAGCGTAAACACAATCTGTTGTTGGCTCATTTAATCATCGACACTAATTGTATTGTTCCACAAAATAAACGTTCACTTTCCTGAATTGTAACAAGGAACATACATCTCGTTCATTCCTAAGTAGTGTTATTCGGCGTGACCATCATAAATAGACAAGGATAATTAGGGGTGGGAAGGAAATCTTTGCCAACTATTAAGGAGTTTGATCCTGACCAGATCCTCAAGGTTGACTCAGCCTTCCATCCATCCCAGGTGGGTAAAATGAGGATCCAGATTGCTGGGGGCAAGAGGCTGACTCTGTAAACTGCTTAGAGAGGACTGTAAAGTATTGTGAAGCAGTTTATAAGTCTAAGTGCTATTGCTAACTATCATCTAATGTATCTGTCATCTCTATCTCTATCTACCTTTGTCTATCTACAACATCTATTACTGTTTATCTGTCTACATTGTAAGAAAATACTCCCTCCCTCCCTCTCCCTCCCCCTCTCCCTCTCCCTCTCTCATTCTGGTCCAGTGATTATAATACAGTATTGCAGGCTGACTCTGTCCACTGCCAGAAGTTCAATCCTGACCAGCTCAAGGTTGACTCAACCTTCCATTTTTCTGAACTCGATAAAACGAGGACACAGATTGTTGGGTCAGCAAGATGCTGACTCTGTAAACCACTAAGAGAGGACTGTAAAGCACCATGAGGTGGTATATAACTCTCAGTTCTATTGCTATTGCTATTTAAATTAGATTTAGAATGAGTTCGCGCAGGAAAAGCAATCCTTCCGTTGACTGGTGCACTCAATATATTTGGAAACTGTAAATCCTAGAGTTTCCAGCCAGTATGTTCCAGAAAACATCACATTAGGAAAATGTGAGGTCAAGGAACATAGGAACACATACAAAATGGTTGCCAGTTTTACAGCCTGTAGCATTTTGCGTTCACAATACATCTAACACAAGCTGTCATCAAAAAATGCACTTGTTCAGATTACAACATGTACTTCCTAATAAGGCATAAGAGAGTTTTCATTACATTGCTTGCTATTTTTAGCATGCCTAGTTTTTGGCCACAACAACAGGTGTTCCAAGCCAAGTTAAACCTGCAGCTGCAAAGAAATAACATGGTAGAAGGATGGTGGTTAAAGATGCAGGAGAAAATGATTTAAACCTGAAGCAACACATGTTTAGGATTTCTACACTGGAAACAGTGGTCCACAACTGATACCTGGGCCATGGGTATATGTTGTGGCCCAGCATGAGCCATTGGAACTGCAAACAGACTCCGATAGCGAGGGACCCTATGAGTTGGCTCTGGAAGATGTGGAGGACCTGGACAGGGTTCAGACTCCGAGCAGGGACCAGAGAGGCTGGTTGTCCACCAGAGGCGCCTGAGACATGGAGCAGCGGTGAAAGCCAAAGGGAGTTTGTCCCTGATGTCAGGCCCTGGAGCAGTGGTGAAGACGTCAGGCCCTGGAGCAGTGGTGAAGATGTCAGGCCCTGGAGCAGTGGGGAGGAGCTAAGGGAGTTGATCCCGGACACCAGGCAAAGACGGGCAGATAAGCGCCGGCAGCAACTACGGAGATATAGAAGATAATTGGGGCCAGGTGGTTGTGATTAGGCTCCTCCCAAGAGAGTATATAAGAAGAGACTTTGGGAGGAGACCTTTTGCAGGACACAACCGTTATACTAAAGCTGGAGAAGCTCTTGTGTGTATTTCTTATCTGTGGATGTCTGGGTTGCTGCCAAAGTCTTGTCTGTGAGTTAATTACTGTGAATAAATTGGCTAGCAGTAATCTTGTGTCGGCGTGACTCACCGCACGGAGGGGGGTCAGAACAGGTACACCAGAAAATCTCTTAAATATCATTATCTCTTTGTGAACTTTGAAATTTCCAACTTGAAATTTCAAAAACGAACAACGCTGGGTGGAAATAAAATAATTGGCTTTTGAAAAAAAAAAAATCTTCAGCGCTTTCCCTAAACTAAGGAAGCATCTTCAGAGCTTTTTCTAAATCTTGGAAGCAATAAGATTTTGCTTGGTTAATGGCAAGTTGTCTTTATTTTAGACAATATACTAATGAGTATTGTCTACATCTGTGATGGCAAACCGATGGCACGCGTGCCCAAAGTGGCATATGAAGCCATGTCACCTGTCACGTGCGGCCTTGTTTGCTTGTCTTCCAGGTTTCTGGTACGCGTGATTGTCAGCTCTTCTTTGCGCATACAGGCCTCTGGTATGCATGCACACTGGCCAGTTGATTGGGCGCACATGTGCGCTAGAACCCAGAAGTTTGGCTTTACTGCAGCACAGCCCTAATGAGCACATGTGTGCGCCATTACTGGTCTACGTGGTCTCAAAAACAGAAGGAGTTCAGGGCATTCGAGACTTCCATCCCAGATATAGCTTATGCTACTATTTTATTTTCCTAGCAAGCAAGGTTATTTTTCCTATATCCTACCTGGGACCAGGGATTCTAAAGTTTAATCAGACCACCAAGGAAGACCAAACACAATAATGTCTTTCAACTTTTCTGACTGCTTATTATTCAGAAAATGTACATGACATTGCGATCTTAAAGTAGTTTACAAAGTACACCCAAATCAGAACACCCGTTAAAAATAAAGCAACTATTAGTAATAAAATTGAATCATAGAGGCTCCATATTGCAATAGCACTTAGACTTATATACCACTTAATAGTGCTTTTACAGCCCTCTCTAAGCGGTTTACAGTGTTGGCCTGTTGCTCTCAACAATCTGGGTCCTCATTTAACCCACCTGGAAAGATGGAAGCATGAGTCAACCTTGAGCCAGTCAGGATCAAACTCCTGGCAGTCGGCAGAGTTAGCCTGCAATACTTCATTTTAACCACTGTGCCACCACGACTCAGTACAAAAAGCTTGGTCTTCAACTGAGAAGATGTGTATTTTCATTTATCTTAGCATGGAGGGTCTTCATAGATAAGTCCTAATAAGTTTTGTAAGGATAGTGGCAGGACAATACAAATTCTGCCTCTTATCAGATATAGTTCTAGCCATACTTTTATAATTCACAGCTCACAATTTCAGGAAACGCATGACTTATGCCCAAATACAATTTTCTCCAACCTAGAATTCCATAGATGCCTTTATACTTTAGACATGTAATTCTTTACTGCAAAGAATTCTACAAGCTGTAAAAATCCATAAAACTGGAGGATATCCAGGTTGGGTGATCCTGGCTTAACATTATATGTGCACCCAGCCAATTGGGTTTATTCAGCCAATTAGGATTAACAAAACTGAGCATAGGGTAATAGGGTGTGAGCTTAGTCACCAATTTTAACCCACAGCAAATCTAAAGAAATTTATTTTGACTACAGCCAGCCCACAGATTGTTCTGAACAACTACATTCTCTTCAATCTGCTTATGGGTGTGATATTTGTGTTGTTATTGCTGGCCAGGTTCACAGCTCTGTTCTCTCGATTTGTGTTTTTCATTCTGATGGAATCTTGGTTCTGCGCTTTGTGTTATGAGCCTCACTGTCTTAATTTGGAGTCGAGTGACACCTACATTGGTTGCATAAATCTATCTATCTACCTGTCTGTCTGTCCGTGTGTGTGTGTGTGTGTGTGTCCGTGTGTGTGTGTTCCAGCATAACTCTGGAATGCCTCGAGCAATTTCAACCAAACTTGGTATACAGATGACTTACTCTTTGGAAACAAATACTGTGAAGGTAAGACACCCCTTGGGGTGTTTTTTTTAAGACACAGCTGTTGTGCCTTCCAATGGCTTCTACCGTACTGCCCTAAAATGGCTTCTACTGTACAGCGCAGTGGAGTTGCCATGGTAATGGCTTCACAGTACTCCACAAGGAGACCCCCACTTTCCCTGACACTTCTGGGGGCACAGGGAAAACATTTATAACTAAAATTTAATTGTCGCCCGAAATCAGGGCTTTTCCTGTCTAATACAGCATTAGGAAGAATAAATTCCTGGTCAACGCAGGTTCATCAGCTAGTCAATAAATACATTTAAATTTTCACTAACAGTCGAGATTTCTTTTCCCTTGGTTTTTTTTCCATGCCTGCCTTTTTTTTTTTGCTTGCCTTTTAGATGTTAAAAATAAAGCCAGGGTGTTTCTTTGAAATATGTTCCTTTCTCTCACACGATTTAAGACTTTGCAAGAAGAATGCGGTTTAGCAAACCCAAACTTTTGCAAGCCGACATATTTCAGAACGATACACGGGGGTCTGATGGCCCTGTTTCAGAGGGCGGATATAATGTGCCTTGTTTTCAGCTGGGTTTTATACCAAATCCATTCTCTGTAATGAGAGTTTACATCACTGGCTGAGATCTTGGAGAAAGAGATTAAGAAAGGAACAGTAGATTCCCCAGGAAAACAGCACGTTTTCAGCTATCGAAAGAACCATTGCATGCTTGATTACATTCGTACAGCTTAAAGAAGCCTTTCTCCAGAAAGGGTTGAGATGTTTTTCTCCCAAACATTTGTGAAATTGGTATATTTCACAAGCTGGGATGACGGCAAAATAAGCCCCCCCCGCGCCCGCGCGCGCCCGCACACCCGCGCCCGCTTCTTACCCGGTTTTCCACGCATGCGCAGAACGCATACAGCGCCTGCGCGATCCTCCAGGAGCAGCTGGAGCATCGCGCAGACACTAGTACGCATGCACGTGCCACGTGCGTGCACGCGCATGCCGCGTGCGTGCGCAAGGATGCCGCGTGCGTGCGCGAGGACGCCGCGTGCGTGCACGAGGACGCCGCGTGCGTGCGCGAGGACGCCGCCGGTCTCGTTCCAACCGATCCGGTTGGAACGGGGCGAGAAACCCACCCCTGGTCGGGATAAATAAATATCTGGGCAGTGGTGGGTTATCAGCTAGTTTTCTATAAAAGCTGCATTCCTTACAGCTTCAGCGTACCTTGGAGGAAGCTAACTACCTTGACCCCTTCCAGTCTGGCTTCAGGCCCGGTTACAGCACTGAAACCGCTTTGGTCGCATTGACCGATGATCTCTGGAGAGCCAGAGATGGAGGCTATGCGTCCATCCTGGTTCTCCTCGACCTCTCAGCGGCTTTCGATACCATCGACCATGGTATCCTTCTGCGACGACTGCGGGAGGTGGGGGTGGGCGGCACTGTTTTACAGTGGTTCTCCTCCTACCTCTCGGACAGGTCGCAGTCGGTGTTGGTGGGGAGGGAGAGATCGTCCCCGAGGCCCCTAACCTATGGGGTGCCGCAGGGTTCGGTTCTGTCCCCCCTGCTATTTAACATATACATGAAACCGCTGGGCGAGATCATTCGAAGGCACGGGATAAAATACCACCAGTATGCGGACGATACTCAGTTGTATCTGTCCGCCCCGTGCCAACTCAATGAAGCGGTGGACGTGATGAACCGGGGCCTTGAGGCTGTTAAAGACTGGATGAGAGCTAACAAACTGGTACTCAACCCGGAAAAGACCGAGTGGCTGTTGTGCTTTCCTCCCAAAAATTTGGCTAACGTTCCACCAATCAGGCTGGGGGGGCAAAACTTATCCCCCTCAGATAGGGTCCGCAACTTGGGAGTCCTCCTGGATCCACAGCTGAGTTTTGACCACCACTTGTCGGCTGTGACCAGGGGGGCATTTGCCCAGGTTCGCCTGGTGCGCCAGTTGCGGCCCTACCTGAACCGGGAGGCTCTCACAACAGTCACTCGAGCCCTTGTGATCTCTAGGCTGGAATACTGCAATGTGCTCTACATGGGGCTGCCCTTGAAGAGCATCCGGCGACTTCAGCTAGTCCAGAACGCGGCCGCGCGAGTGATCATGGGCGCACCACGGTTCGCCCATATAACACCAATCCTCCGTGAGCTGCGCTGGCTACCTGTTGATCGTCGGGTGCACTTCAAGGTCTTACTTACCACCTATAAAGCGCTCCATGGTAGTGGATCTGACTATTTGAGAGACCGCCTCCTGCCAATCACCTCCCTGCGTCCCATCAGATCGCACAGAGTAGGCCTCCTCCGAATTCCATCCGCCAGTCAGTGCCGACTGGCGACTACGCGGAGGAGAGCCTTCTCGGTTGCTGCTCCGACATTATGGAACAACCTCCCCGTGGAGATCCGTACCCTCACCACAGTCCAGGCCTTCCGCACAGCCCTTAAGAACTGGCTATCCCGTCAGGCCTGGGGATAGGATTACTCTCACCCCGCCCGAATGTTGAGTGAATGTTGTGTTTTTATGATCAATTTTCTTTTAATCACGATTCCTTTCTTTTTAAGTCTTGTCTTGCACTCCCTTCCCTTCACTGTTGTAAGCCGCCCTGAGTCCCCTCAGGGAAAAGGGCGGCATATAAATTTCCAATAAAATAAATAAAATAAAATAAAAAAATTCCCACCAATACAGGTAGTCCTCGATTTACGACAACAATTGAACCCAACATTTCTGTTGCTAAGCGAGACGGTTGTTAAGTGAGTTTTACTCCATTTTATACAACCTTGCTTGCCACAGTTGCTAAGTGAATCAGTGCAGTTATTATATTAATAACACGGTTGTCAAGTGAAAGTGGCTTCTCCATTGACTTTGCTTGTCCGAAGGTCGCAAAAGGTGGATCACATAACTCTGGGACACTTCAAGCATCATAAATATGAGTCAGTTGCCAAGCATCCGAATTTTGATCATGTGATTCTGGGGATGTGGCCTGCAATGGTCATAAGTGTGAAAAGTGGTCACCAGTCACTGTTTTCAGTGCCGTTGCAGCTTCCAACAATCATTAAATGAATCTGTACATAATAAATTATTATTTATTAGGCTTTATTTCTGTATATAATTATATTCTGATTCCATCTTACATAAAATATTAGGGCAAAATAAGTGTACCAAAATAGAGCTTAACACAGTGCTTCTCAACCTTAGTCCACCTGAAGATGTGTGGACTTCAACTCCCAGAATCCCCCAGCCAGCATAGCTGGCTGGGGGATTCTGGGAATTGAAGTCCACGCATCTTCAGGTGACCAAGGTTGAGAAACACTGGCTTAACAGAATATTCTGGTTTCCATAATGCGATTTGTTGGATATTTGACCGCCATTGCAGTTTGGACAGAAACATTTGTGTTTTAATATGCTGCAAGAACGTAGCATTATAATTATAACAGCCATAGTGTTATAATCCACTTGCAACCCTGTGCCTGTTTGATCTCTTCAATTGTCTAAAACGTAATATGTGATCCACCCTGTACAGAAGACACACAACTGAGATTTATGGCATTCCACAGGCTGATGTAATGTACATCACAAATTCTCCCCAGCAGGCTAAAGGGAGGCTAAAACCATCGATTTTTTTCGGCTGAAAATATGTTTGCATAAGTTTGAAGGTTACACTGAACTATAAACACAGGCTTGCAAAGTATAGTTATTGAGTTTAGGGGTGCTGAAGGATGGGCAGAGTGGGGAATTGGGTGCTATCATGACTCTGCCTCCATTGCACCAATTTCATAATTTGTGTCATTTGCACAATGATGTCAATGATACACATGACGCATTGTCGTTATGGCACCTATTGGATGCCTACAGGGGTGAAATCCACTTACCTTTACTACCGGTACGGTAGCAAAGTGAGCGCACACGCGTGCATTCACTCACATGTGCCACCTCCACACATGCGCAGGACTTTCCGCGCATGAACAGACTGTCAAAATGATGTGCGGGTGTATGGAGCTTGCTCCCAGCGTGCCTGGCAAGCGAGTAAGCGAACAGTGAGGTAAGCGAACAGTGAGGGGGGGGGGGGGAATCCACTGTGCCATGTGATTTAGATTAATGTAAATATAAAACTAATATAAATCGCATGGCACAGCTGATCATCAGAAAAACTGGTTCGCCCGAACTGGTAGCAATTTTTAAAATACTGGTTTGGGCAAACAGCTAGCACCTTTACTACCAGTCCGGGCAAACTAGTAACTGGAGTGGGGTGAGAATTGAGATTTTGCAGTATCCTTCCCCTGCCACATCCACCAAGCCATGCCCACAGAACCAGTAGTAAAAAAAATAGAATTACACCACTGCTACAAGGGTATTGTATGCCTTACGTGTTGTTATGTATATAAGGACGTTTTGAATCCTGCTGTGTGTGCTGATTGTGTGTGCCACAACAAACTCGGACATTGACTAGATTCTTGTGTGTAGGCATGAGCAATACATCATCTTAACTGGAACTTAATCTGTGTCCTCAAACCCTCACCCTAACCCTCACCCCTAACCCAAATCCTAACCCTAACCCTAATTCTCAACCCTCACCCTCAACCCTCACCCTGCCTAACATTAAGTGCTGTAACCATATGGATCTCTACTCACCCACCTGGTAACACGCTGCAATGTTCCATAGGGATCGTTGACTTCAAAGGATGGCCCGGGCTGGCCCTCTTCCTTCTGACGAAGTGCTTTTTCCCATGGAATGAGGATTCAGAGCTGTTTACGGGCTGTATCTGCACCTCTTCTAGACCGATCTGGATATGGCCAACCTGTCCACCAAAACAGACAACCACCTAAAGGTTAAATGTCTAAGGAGATTCTCAATCAGATCATGAGTGCCCCAAAGGTTCAAACCTTGGGGCATGGTTGCACCAAAACCACCAAAGAGCCACAGTGGCACAGTGGTTAGAGTGCAGTACTGCAGGTTACTTTTGCTGACTGCCAACTGACTGCAATTTGGCAGATCAAATCTCACCAGGCTCAAGGTTGACTCAGCCTTCTATCCTTCCGATGAGGACTCAGATTGTTGGGGGCCACATGATGACTCAGTAAACAGCTTAGAGAAGGCTGTAAAGCACTGTGAAGTGGTATATAAGTCTAAGTGCGATTGCTGTCTTCCTCAGCCCCACCCTGATGCTATTCCTGGTGCTGCTGTTGTTTTTTCTTCTCACACCTCTTTCCATCCTTTCAAAGTTTCTCTATTGGCACACGCATGCACGCACGCGGGCATGCACACGCGCACGCGCACACACACACACACACACACACACACACACAGTGTGGGTAAACACAAAACAGAAGCGGGCTCTCCTGTGGTCTTTTCTTGAGTTTGAATAGAAAAGGGAGAATTTAGGAATGCCAGATTGCTAGAGAGGAGCTTGTGCGACGAAAGAATTTACAGAAGATCAAACATTCACGTGTAACCCTTGGTCGCCTTCATAGCTACGAAAGCACCCCAATACCCTCTATCTGCTTTGCAAATTTCTCTGGATTTTTTCCTTTTGACTCCAGAGAAGGAAAGTTATTTGAAAAGCATATGAGCTGGCAGAACTGGTGGATTTTTTTTTAGAATAAATTGAGATTAGGTCTGCCCAAAATGTTTGAGAAATCATGAAAACAAGATCTCATCCCAAAAGACAAAACATTTCTTGGTACACTGTTGAGAAAGGAGGCGTCCTTGGCACTCTCTAACCACGACGGTTGTCTTACAGACGTTTCATTACCCAAACTAGGTAACATCATCGGTGCTAGAATAGAGAGCAAACCCCACTCTCTTCTAGTACTGATGGTGTTACCTAGCCGGGTAACGAAACGTCTGCAAGAAAACAACCAAGCATGGAGAGCACCAAAGGGACCTCATTTCAACCCTGAGTTACAAATATTCACTTTATTGGCACTGTTTAGAAAGGCTTGTGATCAAGACTTCATATTAGTAGTTTCCAGCCATTCCTTTTATGTTTGGCAACTTAATGCTTGTCAATAACATGGTTAAGCAAAATATTCCACACACACAAATCCTGGCTGAAAACATGCCAAAAATGTCACCACTTTTGGATCCCCAGGATCTGATTATCCACTCTGCAAAAATCAGAGAATGATATATATTAAGGATATTGTGTCTACGTCACATGGTTCACGATTTGCAGGAAAGCGGGACATGAAGACAATGGAAACAGCGCAAAAACATTCAGAGGCTAAACTAAGATGATCAATCAAACTGGGATAACACCCCCAAATCCGCTTTAGCCAGAAAGACATGATGGAAAAGCAGGGCCCTACAGGCTTCCAAAATGCAAGAAGAACACAAAATTTAAGCTGGACGGATATGACCTTGTAGATGACTCCCACTCTGTCAAGGACCTTGGAGTACTCATCTCTAATGATCTGAGTGCCAGAGCCCACTGTAACAACATTGCCAAAAAGGCAGTAAGAGTTGTTAACCTAATCCTGCATAGCTTCTTCTCTGGTAACACTGTACTACTAACCAGAGCATACAAAACATTTGCTAGACCAAGTCTTGAATACAGCTCATCTGTCTGGAACCCACACTGCATATTGGACATTAATACAATTGAGTGAGTCCTGGAGATATTTCACGAGAAGAGTCCCCCACTCCACTGTATCTTATGCCACCAGATTTGAAATTTTGGGCTTAAACAACTTAGAACTACGCCGCCTTCAGTCTGATTTAAGCGGAGTACACAAAATTATCTACTACAAGGTCTTGCTGCTTCTTCTCCAGTAATATTGTATTGCTAACTAGGGCATACAAAACCTTTGCTAGACCAATTCTTGAATACAGCTAGTCTACCTGGAATCTGCACTGTATATCAGATATTAATACAATTGAGCAAGTCCAGAGGTATTTCTCAAGAAGAGTACTCCACTCCTCTGTTCACAACAGAATACCCTAGGCCACCAGGCTTGAAAGTTTGGGCTTGGAGAACCTAGAACTATGCCGCCTGACCCAAGCGTAGTACGCAAAATTATCCGCTACAACGTCCTACCTGTCAATGAATACTTCAGCTTCAACCACAACAATATATGAGCACAAAATATATACAAACTCAAGGTAAACCGCTCCAAACTTGACTGCAGAAAATATGACTTTGGCAACAGAGTGGTCAATGCCTGGAATGTGTTACCTGACTCTGTGGTTTTCTTCCCCAAACCCCCATAACTTTAACCTTAGACTGTCTACTGTTGACCTCACCCCATTCCTAAGAGGTCTGAAAGAGGTGTGCTTAAGGGCACCAACGTGCCTACTGTCCCTGTCCTACTGTCCCTTTATTTGTCTCCATTTCATATAATCATAATCTCGTATGTAGGTATATCTATTATCTTATACACGCTCGACAAAACAAATAAATAAAAAATGAATAAAAAATAAAGTCCAGCTCTACACAAAGTACACAAGATTATTAAATCATCTTCCTCCATCTCTACAGACGCTCTTGCAATACCACCAAGCTATTTTTAGCTACCATAAATATACAACATATAAATTGGTTTTAGAATATTCGACAAAATCTCAACAATCCTTCAGTACCAAAGGATGTAGGAGGCGCCTCTGCCTCTAATTTTACTCTTATGTAAACCCACTATAGAGAAGAAAGCTAGAAATACAACATTCATTTAAAGGTCTTTATACCAGCCCAGCAGTCACCCAAACAAACTCTCTGGGATATAGAACAGCTGTCTGCCTTAATGTGATTTACAATCTACATTACATATGTGTTGTAATTTATACAGACTCACACATACCACACACATTCCTTGTCTTTGCTTACAACCGAGATGTGTCATTAACACAGCACAGCTCCAAGCGGTCCATTAAGATATAAGCTCAATGTAAGAAAGCCATCCTCCCCTACACCACAAGATTATTTAGGCCAAGCAGGAAATGTTTGGAAATAAAACAAATTCTTTCTGGACATTCTAACTGTGTCTTGGCATTCTGACCAATGCGTCAGATCTAAATCCTCGTTCTTTTTGATACGTGGTGATTGTAAACCTTAGGAATGGAAGGATGCTAAGCCAGGCTTCCCAAGAGCGTGAAGCAAACTCCTTGTTCCGACAAAAAACCCTTTTATTCATCGACTGTGAATTCTGCTCATTCACATCCAACAAAGTCTTTTAAGGGAGGATTTATAGTCACAGACCTTCTCTGGCTTGGAGAACTGCCAGGCCAATATCTGAAAAAACTTGGCAAGGAGTCTTGGAGAGTCACAAACCAATTAAGAGAACTAATTGTCTCCTGCAAACTCCACTCCCCTGTTGCTCCCCTTTTATTTCCTCTGGGCGGGGCCATCCATTGTCCACATGTGGCCTTATTCCCAAGTCAACCCCTGTTCTATAGCTGTTCCCTTAGTCTGGCAACTCTGCACATGCGCACACTGGGAACAGTCTCCAGCTGTTTGTCTGCCTCACTGATGTCTGACTCTGAAGGCAGCTGATAATTGGCATACGGCTTTGGCCCCCTCTCTGCCTCCAACACAGAGCCCTCATCCAGAGCTTTCCCCAACCTCCAGAACTGGCCCATGTTGCTTCCCAACTGTCCTCACTGTCCGAATCTGCTGCCAGCTCCTTTGGCCAGTGGCAGGCTACAACAGGAAGTTGTAACCTTAAGAGCAACCCAGCAAGACTTAAATATATTATTCTTGCAGTTAGGATCCAACTCCTAGGAAGAGTGTCACACTAAATCCTTGGAACAGTGGCTGAGTTCATGCAGCATACATACTGAGTTTAGGAAGCATGCTCTTCCTAAATGTGTGTTTCTCAATCTTTGCAATTTTAAGATTGCTGGCTGGGGAATTCTGGAGATGAAGCTGACAAAACTTAAACTTTCCAAGGTTGAGAAACACTTTCCCAAATCCATTTTATGGTTTCTCCTTAATTCCACGTTGCTTCTCTCCTTGGTTAGTTTCCATTGTTTTTGTCTTGCCTTCTGGAGCTTTGGAGAATAGCTTGATTCCCTCTTCTTTGTGGCAGCCTCTCAAATACTGGAAGACTGATATCATGTCACCCCTAGCCCTTCTTTTCTCTAGACTAGCCAGACCCAAAATCTGCAGCCATTCTTCATATGATTTAGTCTCCGGGCCTTTAGCTGCTCTTCTCTGAACTTTTTCCAAAGTCTCAACATCTTTTTTGTAGGTGACCAAAATTCTTTGCCGTATTCCAGGTGTGGTCTTCCCCAGGGTTTTGTAAAGTGGTACTAATACTTTACGTGATCTCCATTCTATGCCTCTGCTTATACAAACTCAGGATTGTATTAGCTTTTTGCTCTTTCGGGTCTTTTAAATGCTTTAGGGTCTTTGAAAAAGGTTATCTTGAGGGTTTGAGGAGGAGCTTTCTTAACATGCAAATGTAGGGTAGCTATGTAGAGACATGTTCCCAAGAATACCCCCTTCGCCACTTTGTAATTAAAGATCCAAGAACAGGTGCTTATTTTGGTCATGTTTCTTCATGCTGATTTTCTTCCGAAGATAGGTGGTGGGCTGAACATTCTTGGCTTAGCTCTCCACAAAAGAGGGGGAAGCACAGAGGCGGAGAGAATAAGCGTAGAATTGTCTGCTTATTTGTGCCATAGAAATGACAATTCTTCAACCACCCCTTTATTTACGCAGCATTCAGACACTAGCAACAAGAAGCGGGACACTCCTTTTCTCCCCATGTACATGTATTCCAGAGGTGGGTTCCTACCAGTTTGCACCTATTCGGTAGAACTGGTCCGTCAAATCTACCAGACCGGTTAGAAGAGGTTCCACCAGTGGACCCAGAAAGCAGGCCACACCTACAGAAGAGGCTCCAAATTTTTTTGAAACTCACCACTGCTAAAGGGTTTGAGGTGCAAGGATCTTGTAACGTGACAGCATTAAGACTTGCATGCTTCAATGCCAGAGTTCCTGAGCCAACGTGACTGGAGGAGGAATTCTGGGAATTGAAGTCCACAAGTCTTAAAGCTGTCAGGTTTGAAGACCCCTAGTTTTTTTTTTCTAAAGGGTTAGGGGTGCAAGGATCTTGTAACTTGACAGCTTTAAGACTTGCATGCTTCAATGCCAGAGATTCTGAATAGTTACTTGGACTAAGTACTAATTCATAATTTCATATCCAGTCACATGGGTGGCAAGCCACTCCCATCCGGTCACATGGGTGGCAAGCCACTCCCACAAAGGAGGCCACACCCACAGAGTAGGTTCGAACAATTTTTGAAACCCACCACTGATGTATACCGATGGTAGAAGTGCGAAGAGACACTGACTAGGGTGTGAATCATCTCTGAGTACCTTCCTTACTCTGCTAAAGCAGTGAGACCCGACGATGTCATCCAGCAGTGTTAGAGGGCAACCGATGGTTTGATCAATTTGGCACAAGAAACTATTGGTTGCCCTCTAACACCACTGGATGAGATTGCCTGGTCTCGCTGCTTCTTCTCTGGTAATATTGTGTTGCAAACTAGGGCATACAAAACCTTTGCTAGACCAATCCTTGAATACAGCTAGTCTGCCTGGAATCCGCACTGTATATCAGGTATTAATACAATTGAGCAAGTCCAGAGGTATTTCACAAGAAGAGTACTCCACTCATCTGCTCACAACA
The DNA here is from genome assembly GCF_009769535.1 of Thamnophis elegans. Classification (NCBI taxonomy): domain Eukaryota; kingdom Metazoa; phylum Chordata; class Lepidosauria; order Squamata; family Natricidae; genus Thamnophis; species Thamnophis elegans. The sequence goes on along the minus strand of NC_045556.1, from coordinate 16,884,063 downwards.
GAATACCCTAGGCCACCAGGCTTGAAAGTTTGGGCTTGGAGAACCTAGAACTATGCCGCCTGACCTAAGCATAATACACAAAATTGTCTGCTACAACGTCCTACCTGTCAATGACTGCTTCAGCTTCAACCACAATAATACACGAGCACACAATAGACACAAACTCAAGGTAAACCCCTCCAAACTCGATTGCAGAAAATACGACTTCAGCAACAGAGTGGTCAACGCCTGGAATGCTCTAATTAGATCGCCCTCCATCTTGAAACTTTTTCGTAAGACTCTGAAGATGTAGTTTTGATAGTGAGCCTGGGGAATCCAGAGTCTGGTGGAGCCCATCAAATGGCTTATTTGACTGTGTGTTGCTGCGGTGGGGTGGGGGGTTAGGTGGTTATTGCTTTTTAATTGTTTTTTATTTTTAATACTGTGTTTTTATCATTGGTAAGCTGCCTAGAGTCACTGTGAGTAGGCTGCTATATACATTTTCTAAATACAATAAAATTAAAAGAAATTCCTTTCCGTTGGAAAGCAAACACATCATCGGAAAAGCACAGGTGACTTGCTTCACCCCTTTGGATTATGCCACATCAAATCAATGTCCAATCTTAGTGGGCACATACAGGTACCCCTCAATCTATGATGACTCATTTAGTGAGTTATAAGGAGCTCAGAAAAGGTGCTTTATGGCACTTCTGAACGTGGTAAAATGTCATGCTAATCCCCATCCTCCAGTTCACATGACAGCCTTCGGACACTTGGTTACTGGTTCAGATTTACAACTGGGTGCAGCATCCCATAGTCATGGGAGCACAATTTGTGACATTTTTGCTGCTTTCCCGGCAAAAATGTCCCCTTGCAAAAATAGATTTGGACTTATGACAGTGTTATTCATTTAATGGCCCCAGTAAAAATGGTCACAAAATCGGGCTGCCTGGATTTACAATCACAATGAGTTACAACCAAAATTCCAGATCCAGTTGTGGTCCTAAATTAAGGACCTATAAACCTGCCATCCTGGGCCCAAAGTTTGGGAAGCCAGGCTCTGCCTATCACAAGCCAGGACAAAGGGTGAGTGATGAAGGAGTAACACCTCCTTAAAAAACCTTGGTCCAGCTGGCCCGGCTGGTAGCCCCTCGTAAGGGCCCCTTTCCAGGGTTACAGGAGAAGATGATCAACGGTTTTGAAGGCGGAAGAGGGCTCTATGCCCCAAGGGCAGATGAAGCTGCAGAACCATCTTCTAGGAGAAGGGAAACTCTGATTACAAACCTCCACTGCGTTGTGGCTAAATCCACTACTGGAAAAGGCTTCGGGAGTCAACCTCCAGGAAAAATCCAGAGCCAGAGTCCCAGAAGCAGTTCGTGACTGTGTACAACCACGTTTTGGTAACTCCTATGACGCAGCTGGAACCAATCGTATCAACTCTGCTGTTCCATTGGACTATTTCAACGACGCGGGGAGGGGGGATCTGCTGCTTGGGTAACAGTCCATCCTCCATATTAATCTACCCAGGCCTCGTGCTGGAGGGGACACTCCAGCTTTGACTTTTTCCAGAACACAATTCCATAGTCTTTTGAGACTGAAGAATGCCAATGAATGAATCTGTACATAATTTTTCTCCAGAATGATGCTTCGCACGTTACACCAAGCAACACATTTTCCTTTGGTCTGCATTTACCCGATCTGTAGTTATGAGGCACAGTGTGAATCCAACTTTCCCCAACTTTCTTCTCAGAAGAGAGAAAGGTAGTTTTTCTAAGGTAGTTTTCTAAGTGAATGAAATTATGAGGAGAGAGAAACATGATCCCTCCCCAGAGCCTGAAGAGGCAACTCCAGACAGGAATCATAATCTACATGGGAATCAGACCTCCCACAAGTTTTTCTACTGTGTCGTTTTTCTAGACAGTGCAATTAAATTTAAAATACGCATAAGCTGTGTTACTACAGGGGGATATCCACGATTAACTGTACTATGCTTTCCCCCAATAATTCTGTTTCCTTTGTATGAAAACCCCGAGCCAAATAAGAAAGGCCAAGTCAACTACATAAGACAAAAAATAGGGTTACTTAATTTGTCAAGCAAGTAAGCCAGTTTCATTTGCTTAACTTGCAAATTTAATTTATCAAGTAAAGTGAGTTTGAACGGGTCCAGAGGTATATTATGAGAAGAGTCCTCCACTCCTCTACTCACAATAGAATCCCTTACGCCACCAGGCTCGAAATTTTGGGCTTGGAGAACCTGGAACTACACCACCTATGGTCTAACCAAAGCATAGTACACAAAATTATCCGCTACAACGTCCTACCTGTCAACGACTGCTTCAGCTTCAACTGCAACAATACACGAGCACACAAGAGATACAAACTCAAAGTAAACTGCTCCAAACTCGATTGCAGACAATATGACTTCAGCAGCAGAGTGGTCAACGCTTGGAATGCTCTACCTGACTCTGTTGTTGCATCCTCAAACCCCCACAGCTTCAACCTCAAACTGTCTACCGTGTTAAGTTCAGGACATGGCTACTGGACAGTACCGAGTCTCAGTTGCCTTGATGCCTTTCTTTCTCCATCACCAAAACAGCGCCCTGGTGGTGCAGTGGTTGGAAGGCAGTATTGCAGGCAAATTCTGCCCGCAGTCTGGAGTTGGATCCTGAATAACAGAATAACAGAGTTGGAAGGGACCTTGGAGGTCTTCTAGTCCAACTTCCTGCTTGAGCAAGAGATCTTCAACTATTCTAGACAAATGATTATCCAGTTTCTTTTTAAAAACCTCCAGTGTTGAAGCACCCACAACTTCTGGGGGCAAGTTCAGTGGTGGGATGCTGCTGGTTTAACAACTGGTTCGGTGAGCATGCGCTTTACATGCGCCTAAAGAACTTGCACTCAGCGTGGAAAATGGAGCATTTAGAAGTTCAGCTACTTACCTTCCACCTCAACAATGGTAAGTAGAACAGCGAGGGGGGGGGAATCAGCTGTGCTGTGTGATTGAGATGAGCTAGATAGCAGGAAATAAAGGACAGGAAATGGCAGGGGCAAGTGGGTGGGGTGTCCGAGCTACCAGTTCACCCGAACCGATCCGAACCAGCTGAATACAACCTCTGGGCAAGTTGTTCCACTGATTAATTGTTCTCCCTGTTAGGAAATTTCTCCTTAGTTCTAGGTTGGTGACTGGGCTCAAGGTTGATCCAGCTTTGCATCCTTCTGAGGTCGGTAAAATGAGGAACCCAAATTGTTGGAGGCAATATGCTGAGATTGTAAACCACCCAGAGAGTGCTGTCAAACACTACGGAGCAGGCTAAGCACAAGTGCTCTTGCTTTTACAAAACTGGGATCAGCCTTCATAGAGCCGACAACTGTCCCAAGTTATATCATGTTCTCTATTTCAAGTCTAGCAGTACTTTTCAAGATGTGGCGTTTCCCCCTCTGTCTGCTCTTTGCCAATGCTGATGCACTTAGCAAAGCTGGAAGGGGACCAGCCATAGGAGCTGGTCCATGTTTCTTGCTCCAGTGCTTAACTCATTCTTTAGCCCGTGCTATTTGATTTATGTATGGTGCACAGATGTCATAAGTGTAACTGCTTTTCACAATCATGGCTTTATTCTTCCCCAGATGGAATTCCGATTAACAATCCCACTGAGTCTTGGAAGAGAAAAGAGTGTCAAACAATGTACTTAACATTGGGTGGGGTTTCGGGAGGCCAAAAATGCTGCATTCAGTGTATAAGACGCACCAAGATTTTCACCCTCTTTTTTGGGGGGGGCAAAGGTGCGTCTTATACTCCAAAAAATACGGTATTTCCAAAATATTTAAAAGGCGGAACAAAACAATAACCCACCCTTATTTGCAACACACTGCAAAGACAGCAAAAGATATTTGCTTCACCCATCTCTAATTCTGCATTAAACCTTTGGCTAGCAGGGCGCATAATCTCTCTGTTGTGTTGCTTTCCTGTCTCAAACAATCAATGTTACCACAGCTAAAATTCCCACCTGTCTGCTTCTCCTTTAAAAAAAAAAATTGAGAGGTCTTTCCACCCATTGGTGTGTACATCTCTGCGGGCCCAGGAGAGGCAATTCTGAACACTCGGCATGTCATGAATGAGATTTAACAAAGGAGGGGAAAAAATGTTGACAGCTTTTCAAAAGGGAAAGTAGCCGGATCACTTCTAAGCCCCAAGAAACTTTTAGTGGTAAGCTCCTTTTCTAACATCAATCAGGGAGCTGCTGGGATTCCATTATCTGCTTGCAGGTGCTCACCTAAGGCAGAGCATATATCTCTGTTTTTAAGCTCTGTCATCTTTCCAAGCTGAACCTCACCAAGCTTTTTATCCCAAAGGGCAAATAAGACACAGGATACAGGGAGCGAAAGGACAAAGGATCCTACACAGACTCAAACTATAAGGAATGGAAGGGACCTTACAAAATGATCTAGTCCAGCTTCCAGTTCAGAGCAGAATCTTCCACTGGTAGACCTCAACTTAACCCCACAACTGAGCACAGGATTTCGCTTGCTAAGCAAGATAGTTGCCACGTAAGTTTTGCCCCATTTTACAACCTGGTCCTACCCTGTTTTCCTGAAAATAAGACCCAACTGGAAAATAAGACCTGCCCTGATTTTTCAGGATGCTTTTAATATAAGCCCTACCTCCCCAAAGAATAAGACCCAGTTAAGATTGTCAACCAGATGGATCAGAGGTGGTTTTCAGCAGGTTCTGACCAGTTCTGGAGAACTGGTGGTGGAAATTTTGAGTAGTTCGGAGAACCGGTAAATACCACCTCTGGCTGGCCCCGGGAGGCCCCAGGCAGCGGGCCCTGAGCGAGATCCGCATCTTCGGCAGCTGCCGGGTCAGCCTGGCGCTGGCGCGGCCCAAGAAGAAGCGGAGGGCAGCAGGAGAAGGCGGCAGCAGCAGCGAAGAGGCCCCCCGGGAAGCACCGGAGCCCCCCAAGGCCACCCCCCCCAAGAAGGCCCGGCTGATCATCCACAACCTCAGCTTCAAGTGCACGAAAGAGGAGCTGAAGAGCGCCTTCGCTGCCTTCGGGACAGTCCTGGAAGCCTCCCTGCCCAGGAAGCCCAATGGGAAGCTCCGGGACTTTGCCTTCGTGCAGTTTAGGAATGTCCTGGAGGCAGGAAAAGCCCTGAAGGGGATGAACATGAAGGAGCTCCGCCGCCTCAGCCCCCGCCTCTTCCGTCCCGCCGCTGTGTCTGAGAGGCATCTCGTGTTTATGGCGACATAAACGTGAGACGCCTGTCGGACACAGCGGCAAGAATGTCCCTGCTGCTGCTGCACTCCACTGCCTCGCCCCCTGCCTCCTCCGACCCCGCAGCTGTGTCTGACAGGCCAGACGTCTCGCATTTATGGCAGACATAACCATGAGATGCCTGTTGGACACAGCGGTGGAGATAGAGGAGACGGGGGGCAAGGCAGCAGCTGGCAAAGAAAGGGGAGAGGAAGAGGAGGAAAGGGAGAGGGGTGCAAACAGGGCTCCCGGTGGGGGGAGGAGAGGGCTGCCCCTCTCTCCTCAAGCAAACTCTCTCTCAAATTGAGAGTTTGTTTGAGTGAAGTGAAGAAAGAAACACATGCACACACACACACACACACATTACTCACAATAAAAAATTACTTTCAAATTAAAGTACAATAATTTTGAATTCCCTCCTCCCTCCGTCCGACCCACATACCTTTTCCAGCTGTGTCACAGAGGATTTCAACTCTCCTCTTGTCCGCCCGCCATGATGAAAATGTAAAAAAATGTACAAATAAAAAGGCAAGACCTGCTGCTGCCAGAGAAGGAGGCGAGAGAACCACTGCCTCCTTTGCATAAGGAATTTTTCGCCTTTTAACCCTTGCTCAGAGTTAAGCAAGGGTTAAAAGGCGAAAAATTCCTTATGCAAAGGAGGCACGTGGTTCTCTCGCCTCCCCCTGCAGTTAGCACTAAGCAGAGTCATCCACTGTGACTCTGGCAGCAACTACCTTAGCCTTTTTCCTTTAAATTTTCTTTTTCTTTTCATGATGACAGTGGTGAGGCCCTGCCTCCCCTGCCTCCCCTGACTGCACGTCCCTGTTTGGAAAATAGCTTGACCCCCTCTTCTGTGGCAGCCTCTCAAATATTGGAACACTGCTATCCTGTCTCCCCTGGTCCTTCTCTTCGGACTAGCCATGCCAGTTCCTGCAACCCTTCATTGTATGTTTTAGCCCCCATTTCCTTCTGCTCCCAGCCTTCTTATTGATTTCTCAAACCTTCGTCTCTGCCCTATAAACACCCACACTCTGCAAGGCTGTGCCTTCTTCTATTCATCCCCCCCCACACACCCCACAATGACAATAGGTTGATGCCGATAACTACCAGTCCTCCACAGGTGCTGAGTGAAGCAAAAGATTCGTGACTGCGGTTGAGCACATGGCCCGTGTAGAAGCAGAGCTGGTCTACTGGCTGATGATGGGAGATGCTTCGATTCTCGTCAATTTCTTCTACGGAGAAACCAGGAGCCAAAAACCGATCATCGTGGTGGAGCATCAGGTAGAGATCAGAGGTAGGATGAAGCCCAGCACCAAGAGGCAGGCGAATAAGCAATCGGGCAGCATCTTCAGCCAATGGTAGGGACACAGAACGTCGCCTCCGAGGCTTGTTAGGGCCACTTTTGGGGGGTTGCAGAAAAGGGACTCGGTCAAGAGGAATCTGCTCTGGAATTACCATGGCCAGCTCTGCGACAGCTGCAAGGGACAAAGGGAAGAAGGGTTGATCTCAGAAAGCATCCAGCTACCCAAAATCTCCCACAATCAGAGCAACCTTTTCCCCTCTAATTTGTTAATATTCATAGCTCAGGAGGAATCAACCCTGACTTTCAGTGTGTTCTGGCCAAGGCTTCCCAAGAGCATGAAGCAAACTCCTTGTCCCGACAAAAACTCCTTTTATCAATTGACTGTGAATTCTGCTCATTCACATCCAGCAAAGTCTTTCAAGGGAGGATTTACAGTCACAGAGCTTATCTGATTTGGCGAGCTGACAGGCCGATATCTGCAAAACTTGGCAAGGAGTCTCTGAGAGTCACCAACCAATTAAGTGAACTAATTGCCTCCTTCAAACTCCACTCCCCTTTTGTTCCTCTTTTATTTCCTCTGGGAGGGGCCATTCATCATCAACCTGTGGCCTTACTCCCAAGTAGACCCCTGTTCTTTAGCTGTTCCCGTCGTCTGGCAACTCTGCGCATGCGCACACTGGGAACAGACTCCAGTTGTTCGTCTGCCTCACTGAAGGCAGCTGATAACTGGCATATGGCTCTGGCCCCTTCTCTGCTCCCAACACAGAGCCCTCATCAGAGCCTTCCCCCGACCCCAGGACTGGCCCATGTTCCTCCCCAATCTCTTCACTGTCTAAATCTGCTGCCAGCTCTGCTGGCCACTGGCAGGCCACCACACAATGCTAGTTGTTAGGAAATGACAAAAAAAGCTCTTTATCCATCATAAATCTGTGAGCTTCCCCAAAAAATCTAGCTAGACGAGAAAGATCTAGAGCATGCTCCAGAAAGTTCTTCTTAATCTTCTGGAATGGAGCTACTTTGCAGGATTTCAGTCCATCAGAATAGAGCTGGAAGGGTCCTTGGAGGTCTTCTAGTCCACCCCCCCCCCACCGCTCAAGCAGGAGAAACTATACCATTTCAAACAAGTGACTGTCCAGTCTCTTCTTAAAAGCCTCCAGTGAAGAAGCATCCACCACTTCTGAAGGCAAGAACTGAGATACGTTCTGAAGGAGTCAGACCTTATCTAAGCTGAAATCCAGAATCTCTTGTCAGGGTCCCAGATCAAGGCTGGAGAAAGATCCCCCGAAAAGACAGAAAACGAAGGAGGAAGTGCTACGTGGAATCTCTCCCAAGAGTACCTTGTATGCCAATAGTGGCTCATTAGAATTTCACACTGGGATTTCCAGGTTAATTTATTTGGCATATGGCACAGAAGCCATATGCTAGAGCCATATGCCAGTATCATACGATGCACCAGGGATGGGTTCCTGCCAGTTCTAACCTCTTCTATAGAAGAGGTTCCACAAATCTACAGTGCTGTTTAGAACCGGTTCCAGCTCCCTCCCCCCGCCCGTCCGCACATCATCAAGATGAAGAGCGAGAGGTGGAATTCTGGGAGTTGAAGTCCACAAGTCTTAAAGCTGTCAAGTTTGAACATCCTGGGGTTTTTTTTCTAAAGGGTTAGGGGTGCGAGGGTCTTGTAACTTAACAGCTTTAAGACTTGCGTGCTTCAAATGCCAGAGTTTCTGAGCCAACATTTCGGTTGCTAAGCAAGAGCGTTGTTAAGTGAGTTTCACCACATTTTACAAGTTGGCCACACCCACCCAGTCACATGGCCGACAAGCCACTCCCACAGTTTTTTGAAACCCACCACTGCAATGCACCCAGTAGAAGTCCTGGCTGGACTTTCTGGAGATCCTCCACTTCTGGTGAGAGCAGCCAAATCTTACTGTCCTACAATTATCTTCAAGCCCAAAGGAACCTCACAGCATACGGTAGAACTATACAGTAAAACAGCTACAGGATACTCAAGTACAGGTAGTCCTCTCTTTACAACAGTTCACTTAGTGACCATTCAAAGTCACAACAGCGCTGAAAAAAAGTAACTTATGGCCATTTTTCACAATTACAACCTTTGTGGCAATCCCGTGAACAAATGATACAACTTCAGATGCCTGGCAACTGATTCATACTTTGGCCCATTGTAGTGTCCCAGGTGTATGTGTGTGTCAATTGATTTCGATTAGCAAAATCAATGGGGGAACCAGATATGTTAGTAATAACTGTGTTACTAACTCATCTACTGCACTGATTCACTTAACAACGGTGGCAAGAAAACGCCGCAGAATGGGGCAAAACTCACTTAACGAACGTCTCACCTAACAGAAATTTGCTTGCCTCGTTTCCCTACTTGAGAGACCGCCTCCTGCCGATTACCTCCCAAAGACCCATTAGATCCCACGGATTAGGCCTCCTCCGAATTCCATCTGCCGGCCAATGTCGGCTGGCAACCACCCGGAGGAGGGCCTTCTCTGTGGCTGCTCCGGCTCTTTGGAACGATCTCCCCGTGGAGATTCGGACCCTCACCACCCTTCAGGCTTTCCGTAAAGCCGTCAAGACCTGGCTGTTCCAGCAGGCCTGGGGCTGCTGAGTTCCATCCCCTACTTGAATGGGTATGCATGTTGAGACCTTTTAGACTGTTTTGTACTGTTGTTTGTTTTTTGTGGTTTTCCTTTTTGTATTGTACCCCCCCCCCCCGGTCCTTGGTTTTGTTAGCCGTCCTGAGTCCCTCGGGAATAGGGCGGCATACAAGTCGAATAAAACCTAAACCTAAACCTAAAAACCCTAACCTGACATCCTCATTCCTATCAAGCATCCTCAGAAATGCTCAGCAGGTTGCAGCCCAAGTGGAAAGTTGTGTGTTTTTCTACACCAACACACCGACGACTTAAACATGGCATGTTGTATTAACTCAGCCCACTGGAGCTGAATCTTGGAAAGGTGGACTCCTTTTGTGAAACCAGAAGTCTGATCAGCCACTGGTGAGAAGACAGCCCAGGCAGTGGCAGTTTTAACGTTTTTGTCTCAAAGGTGCTTTTTTTCAAGAGGCAACTGGACTTTCTGGATTTCCTCTGAAGATGGTTCGCTCCTCGCCTGTATCGCTAAATGTCTATGGAGATTTTCAGTCACCCAAGAAAGAAGCTTTTTTTTTTTCAAGAGGCAACTGGACTATCTGTTTTTTCATCGAAGCCGTTTTGCGCCTGTTCAAGAAGCTTCTTCAGCTCTGACTACTAGATCAGTGTTTCTCAACCTTGGCAACTTGAAGACGTCTGGACTTCAACTCCCAGAATTCCCAGCCAGCATTCGCTGGCTGGGGAATTCTGGGAGTTGAAGTCCAGACGTCTTCAAGTTGCCAAGGTTGAGAAACACTGTACTAGATGATGGGGAAAGTCAGGGTTGAAGAAGCTCCTTGGATGAGAAGCGAAATCTCTTCAAAGAGAAACCAGAAAGCCCATCTGCTTCTTGAAAAAAGCACCTTCGGGACAACCGTGACCTGGATGGCTGAGAACGAGACACGTTCTCGTTTTGCAGCAAAGGCGCGGGGAAGAGAGGAGACCCCCCCCCCCACCACCACCACAGGTAAAGGCGCTTCAAGACCCCACAATGCGGCGAGGATCGGCGGGCGAGAAGCGCTTCGCAAAAGCGGCTCTGCGACCCGGGCCAGTCCTCTCCCTTAGCCAGGTTGAGACATTGAAAGCGTTCCGCTCACCGCCTCCGATTCTGCAAAGCAGGGTAGATTTCCAATCTGGAAACAAGAGGCGTCCTTTTTGGATTGGGGGGGGGGAGGGAATGGGACCCCCGTCTAGAGCAGAAGATGGAAGGAGGGAAAGGAAGAAGGTACGGAAGGAAGAAGACGCGTGCAGGTCGAGGTGGCGCAGTGGTTAAATGCAGCACTGCAGGCTACTTCAGCTGACTGCAGTTCTGCAGTTTGGCGGTTCAAATCTCACCGGCTCAAAGGTTGACTCAGCCTTCCATCCTTCCGAGGTGGGTGAAATGAGGACCCGGATTGTTGTTGGGAGCAATATGCTGACTCTGTAAACCGCTTAGAGAGGGCTGAAAGCCCTATGAAGCGGTATATAAGTCTAACTGCTATTGCTATTGCAGCAGCCCGAATTTTGTGGCTTTGCAACACCCCGCATTTTGTGACTTTGCAACACAACACCCCTCAGCTTGGGCTTTGCAACACCCCGCATCTCGTGGCTTTAAAACACCCCGCGTTCTGTGGCTTTGCTACACCCCGCATCTTGGGCTTTGCAATACCCCGCATTTCATGGCTTTGCAACACCCCGCATCTTGGGAGGCAAGACGCGTGCAAACTCCCCGACCAGCCGCCTCGTTTAAGAGGCGTTTTTCGAGCCAGCCCCCTGGCCGTTTCCCCCCTTCCCGAGAGAGGGATGCGAGGCTAAGCGAAGATGCTCCGGGAAAAGGAAAAGGAGGAAGAGGCGAGGAATCTCCCTACCTGTCTCGGGACTCGCTTGGCCCAGGACGAGCAGCAGAGCGAAGAGCGGGGCCGAGCTAAAGAACAGGAAGGGGCCGTCAAACATTTTAATTGTAGCCGAGGGGCCCCCAAGAACTGGGCTGCAGAAGCCGGGAGCGGGAGGGAAGCGGGAGCCGATGGCAGCAGGCAGGCAGGCAGCAACTTCTTCGGCCGGGACTAATCGCGAATCCCTCCCAGACTTGGGGGGGGGGGGTAATAATTAACTCCTACTGACAAACTCAACGTGGTTTACAGAAAGGGAGGAAAGGGGAGGAGAGGGAAGGAAAGGAAAAGTGGGGGGCAGAGAAGAGAAAGTGGAGAGGGGGAAAAAAACTTGGGACGTAAGGTGCTGATTGGAGCTTAATCTGCCGGAGCTACGCCTCCTCCCCGCTGATTGGTCGTCGGAATTAACACACTCGGGTAAATAGCGAAGTTGTAAACTGAGCTGCGGTACACGTGGGTGGCCGGTGAAGGCCGAAGGACGGCAGCAGGGGGCGCTCGAGAGGCATCTCGGCGCGTCTGGATGGGGAGACGTGGGCAGTGCCGGCTGTCTTCAGCACCACTGCTGGGTTAGGCTTGGCCTTCCATCCTTGGCTTTGTCTGCAGATGTCCAAGCAGGTGAAGGGAGCCATATTTTACCCGCCACACTTGGTTTTCATTTTCTGTTTGGATTTGGACAAGGTAGAGAACTGTGGTTTGTTTAATTGTGGTTTGCTGGCTCAATTTCCAGGGGTTGCCTTCGTGCCATTTAATCGTGGCTTGTGGGATTAACCCAGCTTGTGTTAATGCAACACACTGAATGAAGCAGGAAGGAGTCAGCCCCATTGTAGCTGAGTGTTTTTGTGGAAATGCATCCATGGTGTTATGGGTATCCTGAAATGGGGGTTAATTCCATAAACTGGGTTTAGGATACCCACTGATAAGCGTGCTGAGTGAAAGTAAAAGCTTTCCAGATAGGTAGAAGCAGTGAGAGGCATGGGGTTTGAGTGGTGCGGTGGCCTAGAGGTGGAGCTCTCACCTCACAGTTAAGAAACTGTGGGTTGGATCCAGTGGTGGGTTTCAAAAAATTTTCGAACCTACTCTGTGGGTGTGGCCTCCTTTGTGGGAGTGGCTTGCGGGCCATGTGACCTGGTGGGAGTGGCTTGCCGATCATGTGTTTTCTTTCTCTCTCTCTATCTCTGTCTCTGTTTCTCTCTCTCTCTGTCTCTCTCTCTCTTTCCTTCCTTTTGTCTCTGTCCCTTTTTCCTTTTTTTCTTTCATCTCTCACTTTTTCTTTCTTTTTTCTTTTTTCTTTTTTCTTTTTTCTTTTTTCTTTTTTTCTTTTTTCTTTTTTCTTTCTTCCTTTCTTTCTCTTTCTCTTTCTCTCTCTGTGTGAGTCTGTGTGTGTGTGTGTGTGTGTGTGTGTGTCAGTGGTGGGTTTCAAAAAATTTTGGAACCTCTTCTGTAGGTGTGGCCTGCTTTCTGGTGGAACCTCTTCTAACCGGTTCGGTAGATTTGACGAACCGGTTCTACCAAACTGGTGCAAACTGGTAGGAACCCACCTCTGGTTCGATCCTAGGTAGAGGCAGGCATTACTCTCTCTGGGCACACTGAGAATATATCTGCTGAACAAAACTCCGCATTGGCAACAGGAAAGGCATCCGGCCCTTAAAATACTCTGCTAGAGATTCAGTTGCCCAGACTCCACCCTGCAAGGGATTATGGCGTCGTTAAAAGATGACGATGATTAAAAGCACTAGTGCATCAATAAACATCAGGGCATTTCAAAGACCTCTGTGGAAAATACCAGAGATACTGAATGTAATTTTAAGAGGTACACCTGAAATTAAATTCCTGCCTGATGATGATCTTAAATTATAACAGGGGAAATCTGCTCTATTGCTTATCAGCAGATTCTGGTGAACAAATATCACATCAGCTCTAAAGGTTGGCTAGAAACAGGCAGTGATTTTAGGAATTAAATTGAAAATAATGGCAAGAATGTAATTGCCACTCGACCTCCTCCGTCTCCTGCACATCCTTGGAACACAATGTCTAATCGCACCTTCTCCAGCTATCATATCAAAAAGCAAAATCATGTTCTCCGTTGCTTCAGGGCCTGGGTTGGCAATGGTAATGGTACACTGAGAATATATCTGCTGAACAAACTCCGCATTGGTGACAGGAAGGGCATCTGGCCAGTAAACATTCAGGTCCGTTCAGTTGCCCAGACTGTCACTCCGCATGTGATTATGGGGTTGTTAAAAGTGGGTGAATGAGAGGCAAATGTTTCAGAAGTTTTCCTCTTGAATTCTTAACCCTGGTTTGTTGCGTTAGCCACCACATCTGAGTTTACACGTTGAATTATACCAGCGTCTCCTAACTAGATGCTTTCTTTATATTAAATCGCAGCATATGTGGAGGGCATAACATGAAGAAATGCTGCAGTGAGCTTTAAATGGATGGCTTGCAAAGCATTAAGAACCAGCCACATTTATGGCTTCCTGCAGCGTGTGAAATCATCCTCTCTTGCTTTGCTATGGTTAATAATTAGCAGGCTGCTCTGAAATTAGAATTTAGTGCAGTGTTTGATCCAGCCGCTACTTTGTACACGGAACGTTTTTCAAGAGACGGAGAGAGAAACTGGTGTGTGAGGTTGTGTCACCACAAAAACATCAGCTCTTTTTCAGATGTGTGTGTGTGTGTGTTTTCCCCAGCTTAGCACATTGTGCAACTCCATGGGGTTTATTGATTCTGTTGGATACAACTATGCTTCAGTTAATTGTGAAATCAGGACATCGGGCAAATCTGAGATGCTGAGAGAAAGCTTCACTCCCAAATGGCCACCTCATTCCACCCAATGGCTTGGCCTCTTGCTTCTTTCACTGGTCCATACAACTGACTACACCTCCAATTTCATTCTCTCTCTAGCTTGGCCTAGCTTCTCTCTTTCAGCCCATTGTAGTGCCCTGTTTGAGACAAATAAGCCAGTCCCCCCCCTTCCCCTTCTTTGTCTCCCTCCCTTCTCATTGGAGCCAAACCTATTCAAGTCCCCCCTCTCTCTTCTCTCTCTCTTCTCTCTATCTCTCTGTCTCTCTGTCTCTCTGTCTCTCTGTCTCTCTGTCTCTCTGTCTCTGTCTCTGTCTGTCTGTCTGTCTGTCTGTCTGTCTGTCTCTCTCTCTCTCTCTCCCCCCCCTCTCTCTTCTCGGTGTGGTAATTCACATCTGTCAGACCTTCATCTCTATGGAAATTCTCAATCATCCAGATCAGAGGTGGTATTCAGCAGGTTCTGACCAGTTCTGGAGAACTGATAGCAGAAATTTTCAGTAGTTCAGAGAACTGGTAAATGCCACCTCTGACTGCCTCTGCCCCCATCTATTCCCTGCCTCCCAAGTCCAGCTGATTGGGAGGAAAGGGGGATTTTGCAGTAACCTTCCCTGCCATGCCCACCAAGCCATGCCATGCCCACCAAGCAACGCACATAGAACCGGTAGTAAATTTTTTTGAATCCCACCACTAATCCAGGTCATGACTGTCCCAAAAGTGCTTTTTCAAAAGGCAACTGGACTTCCTTGATTTTTTTTCCCTTGAAGACATTTTGCCTCTCATCCAAGAAGCATCTTTAGCTCTTAAGAAGCTTCTTGGGATGAGAAGCAAAATAACTTCAAGGAGAAACAAAGAAAAGCACTTTTGGGACTATCAGGCTTCAGCTCCAGCTTTGGACTGTCATATGGTGCTTGAGTCATTTGTAAGTGGTAGGGTTTTGTTTTGTTTTTAGAAACGCCATCTTCCTCTGCTCCTTTTTCAAATGTGTATTTCATCCTTCCTCTTGAAATATCCTCAAGAGGAGCCAGGTTTTGCATCTATTATTGCAAAATTAATAACTCCTTGGAGACGTCGAACATATGTTATAAACATCTTTGCAAGAAGAAGCTGTTTGGCTCTCGGAGAGTTAATTTGGATGGTCATCAAAGTATTTAACATCTTTTCTCCTCTAGATAGCATCACTGGCTTCCTCTGAAAGGGAGATAGAAAGAGAATATTCTCTTGTGCTTGTCACAGTGATGCTTCCGAAATGGATGGGTTGGACTGTTGTTCATTTCTATAAGGGAAGGGAAAATGGGTGGCTTAGCAGAGACATCTTGACCAGAAATGCAAAGAAAGTGGATTGCTGGTCACCTAAGAACTGGATTCACAAAACATGCTAAACTCTAGCCAGCAAATGTCTATGGATATCCTCAGTCATCCATCCATTCATTCATTCATTTATTATATTTATATGCCGCCCTTTTCCCCCGAAGGGGACTCAGGGCGGCTAACAAATCAAATCAGGGAAGGGGGGGGTACAAACAAAAAAATAAACAATGAACAATACATAATAATACATAATTTAAAAACACACAACAGTCATACCATTCAAGACGGGGGCAACAGCTCTTTAGCCCCAGGCCTGTCGGAACAGCCAGGTTTTAACGGCTTTGCGGAAGGCCTGGAGGGTGGTGAGGGTTTGAATCTCCATGGGGAGTTCGTTCCAAAGGGTCGGAGCAGCCACAGAGAAGGCTCTCCTCCAGGTAGTCGCCAGTCTACCAGATGGAATTCGGAGGAGGCCTAATCTGTGGGATCTAATCGGTCTAGCGGAGGTGATTGGCAGCAGGCGGTCTCTCAAGTACCCAGGTCCAATACCATGAAGGGCTTTATAAGTGACAACTAGCGCCTTGAAGTGTATCCGGAGACCAATAGGCAGCCAGTGCAGCTCACGGAGGATAGGTGTTACGTGGGTGAACCGAGGTGCACCCATGATCGCTCGCGCGGCTGCATTCTGGACAAGCTGAAGTCTCTGAATGCTCTTCAAGGGCTGCCCCATGTAGAGCACGTTGCAGTAGTCCAGTCTAGAGGTCACAAGGGCAAGTCATTGTTGTCCCAAAGGTGCTTTTTCAAGAGGACTTCCTTGGTTCTCTTTGAAGACATTTCACTTCAAAGCGAAACCTCTTCAAAGAAAAACCAGAAAGCCCAGTTGCCTCTTGAAAAAGCACCTTTGGGTCTAGCCAACAAAGCACAATTGCTGTGTTCGTGTACAACAGAGAAAAGGAGATCTACTTAAATGTTTGTTCATCCTAAATGAAATCAACTCTGATTGTTCTTTGGAAGGACAGATAACTGAAGCTGAAACTCAAATCCTTTGGCCACCCAATGAGAAGAGGGGACCCCTTGGAAAAGACCCCAATGTTGGGAAAGATGAAAGGCATAAGGAGATGGGATGGCAGAGGATGAGATGGTTAAATGGTGTCATTGAAGCAATGAATTTGAAGTGGTGGGGTGGCCTAGAGGTGGCGCTCTCCCCTCACAATCAGGGAGACTGTGAGTTCAATCCTAGGTAGAGGCTAATATTTTTCTCTCTGGGCACACTGCGAATATGTAGAATAGAATCCACACCGGAACTATTTCTCTTGGGAATTAAAAATAATAAATACAATAAGAGGGTATTTTTTTTTAACAATACATATTATCACAGCAGCAAGAACGGTCTTTGCCGAAAATTGGAAAAACAGGGAAACTCCACAAGAAGGGGAAATAATTAGGAAAATCTTGATCTGCACTGAAATGGATAAATTGACGTGGGAATTGAAGGATAAAGATGAATCAGAATATTATAAGATCTGGGATAAATTTTATTGATGGTTGGAATATAAAAGGAAAGGCCGAAAATAGACAAGGGCTAAGATTCATAGAATGGAGACTAGAATTATGTATGAAATGATAATAGCAAGAATGTATAAAATAAACACAAACCAACACCGCTGGAAATAGGATACTTTGATATTTGTAAATACGGAATGGATCAAATGTTTAAAAAGCAAGGTGGCTACAATGCATAACTTGATATCTTAGCATGTATGGCATAGATTTCACCAGGTTTACACTGTGTCCAACATTTTAATTTGTGTTCATTAAAAAACTTTTTTTAAAAGAAAGAATTCTGAAATGATAATATATTTGCTGAACAAAACTCCACATTGGCAACAGGAAGGGCATCCACCCATTAAAACACTCTTCTAGCTCCAGTCAGTTGCGCAGACTCCATGCCACAAGAGATTGTGGCATCATTCAATGATGATGATGATTGACGCAATGAACTTGAGTTTGGGTAAACTCTGGGAGATTGTGCAGGATGGGGGTGGGGAAACCTGGTGTGTTGCAGTCCATGAGGATCCGAGGAGTTGGAACACAACTTAGAGACTGAACAATAATAACTTAAACTTTTAAAGTTTCCTTGGCAGAATCCCTCCAACTTTTGGAGCACTATTCCTAAAAGCCATGCCATGGGTATCTTTTTTTTTTAATTGTAAGCAGCCCTGAGTCTCTTTGAGAGTGGGTGGCATACAAATTAAATCAATCAATCAATCAATCAATCAAGAGCACACTGAAACTTTCATCTTTACATTCAACAAGTATAACCACAGGCATCTACCTGGGCATCTTTGCTGAAGTATTAGGAACTGTCAGATGTTTCTTTAGTTTAACCTCTGCACTTCCCAGAACTGAATTAAATCTATTTGCAGACATCCAGGAACTCTGCTTTGATCGGAAGGGTTTAACAGATTAACAGAGTTGGAAGGGACCTTTTAGGTCATCTTAGGCCACCACCACCACCACTCCAGCAGGAATGAGACACTTCCTTCTTTATAGGAGCAGACAAATGATTGCCAGGCATAGCAGTGAAAGATAATAGATAGATAGATAGATAGATAGATAGATAGATAGATAGATAGATAGATAGATAGATAGATAGATAGATGATAGATGATAGATAGATAGATAGATACGGACAGACAGACAGACAGACGATGGGTGATAGATGGATGAAAGTTGGATGACAGACAGACAGACAACAGATAGATTTCTGAACGGACCATTTCTGCCATTTTAAGTTTGCACAATTCTCAGGTTCTAGGTGTAAAATCTGGAGTGCAAAACCTGAAGAGAATTTGCACAAAATAACATTGTCTACAGTGTATCTTGATGTATTTGATTTAGACTGGATCTTTCAATAGAATATACCTCTCTCTTTTTTACCTGATTGATTGATTACCCTGCGTTAAATGCAAGTAATGAATTCTTGGGTTCATACAATCCACCAATCGCATCACATGTTGTCTACTGTGTTGTGTGAACTCAGGCACTGGACTGAACTGAATGTTTACTATTTGCTTTTGAGTAAAAAGGCTGCGATGCCATACAGAGACTATAAACACACAGTGGAATGTAGCCAAGGGCAAAAGGCAATTGCTTTGATGTCATGGGGCTTCAAAGAAAAGGAAATGAAAATCAGGGCATAAAGGAGCACCTTACCTTTATCCACTCACACTGTTGGTTACTTAATACAAAGCAAAGAGGTTTCTTTCATCTTCCTGAGCTATTCCATAGCTTCCCATGCAGGGTAGTGCAGCTCTACTGCCCCCTGGTGGCCATTTTCAGCAATACTAAACCATTGGCTAAAAATGTCTTTGAGACGCCATGGCTCAGTGGCTAAGACGCTGAGCTTGTCGATCAGAAAGGTTGGCAGTTTGGTGGTTCAAATCCCTAGTCCCGCATAATGGAGTGAGCTCCCATTACTTGTCCCAGCTTCTGCCAACCTAGCAGTTCAAAAGCATGTA
Organism: Thamnophis elegans; assembly: GCF_009769535.1. Taxonomy (NCBI): domain Eukaryota; kingdom Metazoa; phylum Chordata; class Lepidosauria; order Squamata; family Natricidae; genus Thamnophis; species Thamnophis elegans. The sequence continues at coordinate 16,865,379 of NC_045556.1, read as the reverse complement.
GATGGTTCCTGTTTTTTTAATATTTGCATTTTTACGTGCTTTCAAACTGCTAGGTTGGTAGAAGCTGGGACAAGTAACGGGAGCTGACTCTGTTACGCGGCGCTCGGGATTCGAACTGCAAAACTGCCAACCTTTCTGATTGACAATCTCAGCGTCTCCTGTGCGCCTTTGCCGCTGAGTCATGCCGGCCCCATGACAACGGAGACGTCTTCGAACAGCATTGGCTCTTCGGCTTTGAAACGGAGATGAGCACCGCCCCCTAGAGTCGGGAATGACTAGCACATATGTGTGAGGAGAACCTTTACCTTTTACCTAAAAATGTCTAAGGAGATTCTGAGTCATCCACGTGATGGTTGTCCCAAAGGTGTTTTTTTAAGAGTGATTTCCACTTTCGAGATGGCTGCAACTTTGCTTCTTTTACTTCCTTTGCTCATAATAACAGCATAGAACCAGTGGTGGGTTTCAAAAATTGTTCGAACCTACTCTGTGGGTGTGGCCTCCTTTGTGGGAGTGGCTTGCTGCCCATGTGACCGGATGGGAGTCGCTTGCCATCCATGTGACCGGATATGAAGATGCCGACGACACTTGTCAGAACCACCTTAAATTACCTCACACACAGCACTGGCATGCATAAGAATATGATGTATGCTTGTTTTTTAAAAGGCATCTTTGGTTTGCGTTAAAACAACTTCAACACACGCAATGTTCTGATTGCACCACAAACGCAGTAGTCATCCTTACCTTTCACAGAGGCACTGAGTTTTATAAATATGAGCATGATAGTGTAGAATAATCATATCCAAGAACCAGTGGTGGGTTTCAAAAAAGTTTGGAACCTCTTCTGTAGGTGTGGCCTGCTTTCCGGGTCCACTGGTAGAACCTCTTCTAACCGGTTCAGTAGATTTGATGAACTGGTTCTACCGAATAGGTGCGAACTGGTAGGAACCCACCTCTGCATAGAACCCTTTACTTTAATTTCTGCTGAAAGAGCTACTGTGTTTACAGGAAGATGCCATCGGCTGGTTATCATGGACCTATAGCCACAGATACCATAACTCACCATCTTTGTTTCTCTCCTTCCGTTTCTCCCCTGCCCTGATAGCTGCTCTTATTCAACCATCAGCTACTGCTCAACCAAGACTCTTTGCTGGTTTCTCATCTTTTCCTCTGTCGTCTTCTGTCATTTGGGGTTAATACGTAGCAGCCACAAAACAGGCTCCTAGTCACTGGTGAGTCTTGAAACTTCTGTCTAGTTGTATGGATCGATCTGGGATTTCCCCAACTAACACCTTGAATACCAAGGTGTTCGTTCCGGGATGGGTGCGAAGTGAGATTCAGCTTAATGTCACTGCCCCTTCATTTAATAACCAAGAATGGTATTTGGGGAGGGAATCATTCTGTGCTGGAGGACTAATTATTGGGAGTTATTCTCACCATCTCTTTGCGCATGTGGAAGGAGGGGAGTTTCCCGCCGAGGCCAACTGTCCAGCATTCCAATCTGATGATGATTTTTGAAGATGTCTCCCACCTGCACAGTTGGGTGAATTATGATTGGACTATGGACTGGGGTTCCAAGGGGAGGGGAGTGAATCATGTATTGATATCTATTGCTTTCGCGCCCTTTTACTCAGATTCAGCTTTGCTTTGCTTCTCATCATTTATAATCAGTAAAAGTACACTTAATTCTGAAACATGGAGTTTAGTGGTTTCTTTCTTGGTTATTAAGTGAAGGGGCAGTGACACATTTGCTTAATGGCCCTTTAAAGTTAAAACAGCACTGAGAGAAGTGACTTCACACTTCTGACCATTGTAGCGTTCTCCATGGTCACATGATCAAAATTCAGACGCTTGGCAACTGGTGCACATTCATGACGGTTGCAGTGTCCCGAGGTCATGTTATCCTCTTTTGTGACCTTTGGACAAGCAAAGTCAGTGGGGAAACCAGAGCCTCGTCTTGTTGCCAACTTAACAACTGCAGAGATCCCTTTAACAACTGTGGCAAGAAAGGTTGTCGCTTAACAACTGTCCTGCTTAGCAATGCAATTAGGGACTCAGTCCCGGTCATAAGTCTAGGGCTACCAGTACAGTGAAATTTTGTTTCCTTAAGGGAAAAAAAAATTATATTCAACATATTGAGCTGCGGTGGTGCAGTGGTTACAGTGCGGTACTGCAGGCTACTTCTGCTGCCTGACGGCTGCCTGCAGTTTGGTAGTTTAAATCTCACCAGGCTCAAGGTTGACTCATCCTTCCATCTTTCTGAGGTCAGTAAGATGAGACCCAGATGGTTGGGGGAAAGAGGCTGACTGTGTAAACCACTTAGAGAGGGCTATAAAAGTATTGTGAAGCGGTATATAAGTCTAAGTGCCATTCCTACCTTACTTCCTTACTTCCTTTCGTCCTTCCTTCTTTCCTTCCTTCCCTCTTTCCTTTCTTCCTTCTCTCCATCCCTCCCTCCCCCCCCCCAGTGCTTAGAATGCAGTATTTCAGGCTAATTCTGTTAGTTGCCATTCTTGATTCTGACTGGCTCAAGGTGGAATCAGCCTTCCATCCTTCCGAGGTGGGTAAAATGAGGAGTCAGATTGTTTGGGGGGGTAGGCTGACTCTAAACTGCTTAGAGAGGACTGTAAATACTGCGAAGCGGTATATAAGTCTAAGTGCTATTCCTTCCTTCCTTCCCTCCATCTCTCTATCCCTCCATCCCTCCCTTCCCTCCCAGCGGTTAGAATGCAGAATTTCAGGCTAATTCTGCTGATTGCCACCAGTTCTATTCTTGATTCTGACCAGCTCAAGGTTGACTCAGCCTTCCCTCCTTGTGAGGTGGGTCAAACGAGGACCCAGATTGTTGGGGGCAAGAGGCTGACTCTGTAAACCACTTAGAGAGGGCTGTGAAGCACTGTGAAGCGGTATATAAATCTAAGTGCTGTGGCTACAAGGGTAGCTGCATAAGGCTAGCTCCTATTTGGTCAAACATAACAAGCAGCATATTATATAAAAAGCATCCAGGTTCCCCATTTCCATGGGATCACCCTTTTTCTCTAAATAAAACAATCCAGAATACACAAAGAATGAAAATCAAGACTATATAATGAAAGACAAAGTATAAATAAAAAGGGAAATCAGAGCTGGAAGAATTAAAAACAAAAAGAAAACAAGGTTGACCTTAATACAGTTCAAGCAGATGGCTTTCATCCTAATCTAGGTATTCCTGTCCACCTTTGCTCATTTTCTATATAAATAGTCCCATGTATTTGGAACAGCACTTTGATGTAGTGGTTAAAAGTACTAGGAAACCATGAATTCCAGCCTTGGCTTAGGCAATAACCCAGATGGGTGATGGGCGGGAACAGTCATTCACTCTCAATCAAGGGAACTTTTTTTATTTATTTATTTAAGAAAATTTATGTGGCTATCCAGTTCAGTCTTGGTGACACCTGGTGGGTTAGGACATCAATTTCCAGAAATGCTGTCATATCCATGTAGTTGCAAGAACTTGGCTGGAAGGTACACTCAGGAACCAGTGAAATTTAGAATATACATTCTAAAATCATTGCACTAAAGGCAGAATTCACTTCTGGACTTGGCAATTACATCTGACAATTACTGTATTTTTCAGAATATAAGATGCACTTTCCCACCAAAAGGGGGGTGAACATTTGGGTGCATCTTATACACCAAATGTAGCCCCAGCCACCCACCCCCCAACGTTTGGCCTCTGCGTCCCAGGTATTTGCTTCCTTGAAGCAAACAAGGAACAGCCTGTTTCAGTTTCACCTTCAGCACAGCCTGATTACCACAAGCATCTGATTGTCGATTGGATCGGCCTCCTGACCATCAGCTGCAGGAATTGCCATTGCCTATTGCCACCTCCATGCGCCCCATTTTTGGCCTCCGCATCCCATTTTTGGCTTCTGTGCACCCCATTTTCGGCCTCTGCGCACCCCATTTTGTGCCCATTCTGATCCTTGCTGCCCGAAATGGGTGGAAAATTGGGCACGCAGAGGACGAAAAATGGGACACAGAGGTCGAAAATGCAGCATGAGAAGGCGGCATTAGGCTATGGCAATCCCTGCAGCCTGAAACAGCTGATCAACTGCTTGTGCTAATCAGGCTGTACTGAAAGTGAAACTGAAATAGGCTGTTTGCTGTTTGCTGCAAGGAGGCAAATTGCTGGGAGGCAGAGGCAGATTTTTTTTCTTGTTTTCCTCCCCCAAAGCTAGGTGCGTCCTATACTTCGGAGCATCTTATACTCCGAAAAATACGGTACATCCAGAGCTTCATTGATAAGAGGGATTGATAAAGCCTTCTTGTCTTCATTTGGAGTCCACCAATAAGCAGCCTGTTGATCAAATATGGTTCAGCTTTCACTGAAGCAGATTCCAACTGCATGGATTTTCCTTGTATAAAACCATACCACTCTTCAATAAAATCAGTATAAAGCCACACTTCTCAAATCGTATTAAAACATCTTTAAAAACTTGTCCAAACTGTTTTAAGTCTTATCAAAATTGAAATACACAAAGATCTCACCCTAAAAAGGTTCTGTTCTAAATTCATTCCTATTCTTAACCATTCAGGGTTTTTTTTCTTTTTTTAACAAATAATAATTTAGCTGCATATCCTCTACACTGCATATTACAAAGGAAGCACTTTTGCAAAAGTGAACTCCCTCCTAAATCTACTGATCTGCAATAAAACCATTCATGGACTTTGGTTTTGATGTGGATGCAAAAGTCTGTATGGTGGATTGAGTTTATGACACAGCAGGCAATGGTACTAGGAGATGGCATTGGCTGGGCATTAATTAATATTGTTGTTGTTGTTGTTGTTATTGTTTAGGAGAGGATCATTTAATCCATTCTTCATTCCATTCTTCATACACTCCCCTTCAGTATCGCTGAGAGAATCTTCTTCTTCTTCTTCATCATCACTCCGTTCATCTTTAACATTCTAGGAAGGAAGAATACCAAAAGCATTAAAAAAAGCCAATTGTGGATTGCTTGGTGTTACAGAAAACAAGGAGGATAATGTGACCTTTAGAAGAGGTAAAGAACCATAGTGATTGATTGTCAGGCACAAAGGATCAAGACTATCAGTGAAGTTGGGTTACCATTCCACTGAGTTGTGGATAAATATTTGTGAAAAGAAAAGAAAGAAAAATTCTCAAGCAATAATGAAGGAATATCAGATTTTATACTCATATGTGTATTTGGACATCTTTTCAATTGTTGTTAGTTGTGAAATCATGTCTGACCCATCATGACCCCATGGACAATGTTCCTCCAGGCCTTCCTGTCCTCTACCATCCTCTGGAGTCCATTTAAGCTCACGTCGACTGCTTCAGTGACTCCATCCAGCCACCTCAGTCTCTGCTGTCCCCTTCTTCTTTTGCTTTCTGCCTTTCCCAGCATTAGGCTCTTCTCCAGGGAGTCCTTCCTTCTCATTAGGTGGCCAAAGTATTTGAGTTTCATCTTCAGGATCTGGCCTTCTAAAGAGCAGCCAGGGTTGATGTCCTCTAGGACTGATCGGTTGGTTCGCCTTGCTGTCCAAGGGACTCGCAGGAGTCTTCTCCAGCACCAGAGTTCAAAGGCCTCCATTCTTTGGTGCTCAGCCTTCCTTATGGCCCAACCTTATGGTCCAACCAAACTAGGCAATATCATCAGTGCTATGTGTGAAGAGGAGGAGGACTATGGGGTCCGTGGTGCTCTCTGAGCTTGGTAGTTTTCTTGCAGACATTTCATTACCTAAACCAGGTAACATCATCAGTGCTTGCAGACATTGCATCGAGTAATGAAATGTCTTCAAGAAAACAACCAGGCCCAAAGTACACCAAGAACTCTATAGACTACCTCCTCTCTGTCCCCCTCCCTGCAAATCTTACTCCCTTCCAGCGTTGATGATGTTCCCTAGTTGGGTAATGAAACATCTGCAAGAAAACCACCAAGCTCAGAGAACACCAAGGACCCCATAGTCCTCATCTTCCTCCTCCTCTATGCATACCCCATTCCCTTCTAGCACTGATGATGTTATCTAGCTGGGTAATGAAACATCTGCAAGAAAACCACCAAGCTCAGAGAGCATCAAGGATCCTATAGTCCTCCTTCTCCTCTCTGCATACTGCATTCCCTTCTAGCACTGATGATGTTACCTAGTTGGATAGTGAAATGCCTGCAAGAAAACCACCAATCTCAGAGAACACCAACGACCCCATAGTCGTTGTCCTCTTCCTCTATGCAAATCCCATTCCCTTCTAGCACTGATGATGTTGACTAGTTGGGTCATGAAACATCTGCAAGAAAACCACCAAGTTCAGAGAGCATCAACAATCCCTCATTTTAACCCTGAACAATCAATATTTTCCTTTATCGGTACCACATATAGGCGTCAAACACTTCAAAAAACGTGCAAGTTTGGGATTGCCCATTTCCACCTCGGTACGCTTAGTTTCCATGCAAACGGAGCCAAGAAAGGGCAGAAAACGAAAACATGAACTCCACCACAGCACAAACTTCCTGGGGTTCAGTCTTTTGTCTTTTCCAAAGCTATACGCAGAAGTGTATCCAAACAAACAATCCACAGTGTAAATATTGAAAGATAAACTTGGCACACAATCAGAGAAAGGGAAGGAAAAGCATCTTTCCGCATACAAACAATTGATGAGGAGTCACTTTGGCCAAATCACCCCTAGGACTTCCTGGATAGAATTTCCCTTTGCCCTTCACATAAGGCAACATCATGACTGTCATTAGGATTGTACAGAGACTGGGGGTTGAGGGGAACCCTCCATGAATCAAAAAAATAATATATATAGAGAGGAAATATTTTGATGGAATATATAAATAAATAAGTTAATGCTGACTTTTGCTTTTGGAATATCCAAGGGAAAGGTATCTGCATAATTGCTCTGTTGAAACATATGTGAAATTTAGCCCGACAGCATTAAGCATATTAAGGAGCCCAACCCGTTCTGAATGAAATGAATATATGTATATTGTTTGGCTAGAAGGATAACAGAGTAATAATTCCATGTATGGAGATCTATTTCAAAAGTGATGTTTTGTTCATTTCAATCAGTGGTGGGATTCAATTTTTTTTACTACCAGTTCTGTGGGCATGGCTTGGTGGGCATGGCAGGGAAAGGATACTGTGAAATCCCCATTTCCTCCCAATCAGCTGGGACTCAGGAGGCAGAGAATAGATGAGATCAGTCAGAGGTGGTATTTACCGGTTCTCTGAACTACTCAAAATTTCCAGAGGCCATTTAAGCTCATGCCTACTGCTTCGGTGACTCCATCCAGCCACCTCATTCTCTATCGTCCCCTTCTTCTTTTGCCCTCAATCTTTCCCAGCATCTCCAGCTCTTCTCCAGTGAGTCCTTCCTTCTCATTAGGTGGCCTAAGTCTTTGAGTTTCATCTTCAGGATCTGGCCTTCTAAACAGCAGTCAGGGTTGATTTCCCCTAGGACTGACCAGTTGGTTCACCTTGCAGTCCAAGGGACTCACAGGAGTCTTCTCCGGCACCAGAGTTCAAAGGCTTCAATTCTTTAGCGCTCAGTCTTTCTTATGGTGCAACTTTCACAGCCATCCATTGCAACTGGGAAAACCGTAGCCTTGACTAGACACACTTTTGCTGGCAGGGTGATGTCTCTCCTTTTTAGGATGCTGTCTAGCTTTGCCATAGCTTTCCTCCCCAGGAGCAAGCGTCTTTTAATTTCTTGGCTGTAGTCCCCATCTGCGGTGGTCTTGGAGCCCAGGACAATAAAATCTGTCACTACCTCCATTTTATCTCCAATATTATCAATATTGTAGAATATTATCACTTCTTATATCTGCCCAACCACAATGCTTCATTTCTGGTATGTTTCAGTATCATTTGGCTGAATCCAGTGGAGAGATAACAACTGCAGACTAAACGGTTTTTAAATACCGGTTGCAGACTTCATTAATTCTGTTAACTATGTTACTGAAATTCAATAAGTTCCCCCAGGGCACAGGTCTTTGGACACATGTCAAAAGCCCAGGTAGTCATGTGTGAACCCCAACGTCCCACTGCTTTCTGAGTGAATCCAATTATAAATCCATTCTTGGCAGTAAAACAAAGGACAGCATACTGGGACTTTTAGCCTTGTTTTAAGTGACTGTTAACCCTAAAATGATGCTTTGGATCAAACTAAGGGTTCCTTGTTATGAGAATTTGGCCACCTTGAAGCTAACCCAAACCAATCCAAACAAAAATGGAGATAATATGATTTAGTGTATCCTGCTGGGTACTGTAATTGGAGGGATTCAAAGGGAAATTGTAGGCTTGCATTTTCCTCAAATCATTTGAAACTTTCCTCTATGTATATTCATATATTTTGAAAGATCATTGACAATGCAGTTTGTTTTCTAGTCCATGGTGAATACAAAAACTAACAATATTCCTGAATGATCCATTTTAGTTTGCAATTTTGCCTCTTCTTACCTATGAACTATTGTAAGCAATTATTAGCACTTAATAATTAACACTTAAGTAAAGGTAAAGGTTCCCCTCGCACATATGTGCTAGTCGTTCCTGACTCTAGGGGGCGGCGCTCATCTCCGTTTCAAAGCCAAAGAGCCAGCGCTGTTTGAAGACATCTCCGTGGTCACATGGCTGGCATGACTAAATTCCGAAGGCACACAGAAGACGCTGACATTGTCAATCAGAAAGGTCGGCAGTTTGGCGGTTCGAATCCCTAGCGCCGCATAACAGAGTGAGCTCCCGTTACTTGTCCCAGCTTCTACCAACCTAGCAGTTCGAAAGCACGTAAAAAAATGCAAGTAGAAAAAATAGGAACCATCTTGGTGGGAAGGTAACAGTGCTCCATGCACCTTTGGCGTTGAGTCATGCCAGCCACATGACCACGGAGACGTCTTCGGACAGCGCTGGCTCTTTGGTTTTGAAACAGAGATGAGCACCACCCCCTAGAGTCAGGAACGACTAGCACATATGTGCAAGGGGAACCTTTACCTTTACCTTACAAAAGAAAAGCAATGCAGTTGTATTGTGTGATGATGTACACTTGATGTTTTTATATTTGCTTTCTATTTTGCGATTGACCTCAGGCAGGCCGGACAAGAGAAGTGAAAGAGCTGTAAAATTCCCAGGTTTGCTCTCTCCTGTAAGAATTCTCTCCCTGCCAAATGTTTCAGTTTGACTTGAACTTAACTTCAAACATTTAATAGTCTACATCTAATTATTATACCAATTCCAGCCTTCTAAAGAAGGAAGCTGTACAAAATGTAATCTTCTTACCTAAGGAAAAAGGCAGGGAGGGGGGAATGGAATTCTAGACGCTTACAGCAAGATTCCACTTGTTTAAATCCTTGGCTAGCTAAGAGGAAGTGACACCATCTTCCCAATTTTTTTTAAAAAGCCACCCAGATGTTGGAGGGAGTTGGACTGTCACGGAGATACTCAAAAAATGTTTTCTCACAGAAACTGCAGTCAGTTCGACAGCATTTTGAGGCCTGGTTTGGAGACTGAATTGAAGAGGTTTATGGCCAAAACATTGGGGAGGGAGGGAAAGGGGACATTAGATATTAAACAATATACAAAATGGCGCTGAGATAGTGACATGTGACATTTTATGAACTGTTCTAGTCTCTCCCCATAAGGTGCATCAAATTCTAACATGAAAAAATAAGCTCTATCCTTATTATTAGTAATGTTAATAACTAATAGTAATAAGTAATATTGCTAATTACTTATAATAAGATCAGGTTATTGGTGAGGGATTGTACACCCTTCAAATGAAGATAGTTTAGGCAGGAAGACAACGAGAAGATATCAACCCATCTCTCTCTGACATGATGTTTCTTTATGAGCCCTGGTGGCACAGTGGTTAGAATGCAGTATTGCATGCTAACTCTGCCGACTGTCAGCAGTTCGATTGTGACCGGTTCAAGGTTGACTCAGCCTTCCATCCTTTTGAAGTTGATAAAAATGAGGACCCAGATGGTTGGGGGCAATAGGCTGAGTCTATAAACCGCTTAAAGAGGGCTGTAAAGGACTGTGAAGTGGTATATAAGTCTAAGTGCTATTGCTATCTTCCTCCCTTCCTTCCTTCCATCCATTCATCCCTCCTTCCCAGTGGTTAGAAGGCAGTATTGAAAGCTAACTCTGCCAACTGCCAGGAGTTTGGTCCTGACCAGCTCAATGTTGCCTCAGCCTTCCATCCTTCCGAGGTGGGTAAAATGAGGTCCCAGATTGTTGGGGGCAAGAGGCGGACTCTGTAAACCGCTTAGAGAGGGCTGTAAAGGACTATTGCTGTTTAGATGCACTCAACATTCTCCCATCACGGAGGGAAAAAAATTGAATCCTGATGTGTTTTTTCCTTACATCCAAGAAAGTTTTGTCCGTTGGATTTGGCAGATTGAAATTAGAAGTCCCAAAGCTCTTTCTCTGGTTGTGTAAGAGACAAAGGCTCCAAAAAGAGGGTTTCAAATAGTTTGACTTTATAGGTTCAACTCACTTAAGAAAAACTTCCACGAGATGTGGAGATAACAAGAATTGACATGGTGTCTAAGGGAAATTTTTCAGGGAATGGTCATCCCTATCAATTGGTCTGTTCTAAGGTTGGGAGCAAACATCAGAGAAAGACTGTGGGTTTTTATTCATGCGTCTGCTGGAAGTGATTGGCTTGCAGTGGGTGGAAACATTATTCTGTCTAAGTGAAAATAGGTTGGAAAGGCCCATTCTTGAGTCTGGAATTAGGATGTCCCAGGGGATCTAGCACATTAACAGATGTTTGGTTTGGAAAAAGTGAGCAGCAAAGTAGATCCATAATCAGCAAAGTTGAAATACAGGAAAGTTAAAACAAGCGGTAAAGTTGTGAATGGTCCACGTAACAAAATGGCATTGATATCTGTCAATGTCATCAATTCATCAACTTTTGGCACATGCATTGCCATGGTGACCGTTTGTTTTCCTCCTGTATGCTTCACTGAAATTTAAGGGATAGAATATTTTATATATTATATAAATATATGAGGCCCAAAGATTTGATTTGTCAAGACCAAGATCAACACTGCCCCTCCACCTTGCATTTCATGAGAATGTGATCCAAAGTGATCAGGGTTGTAAAGTAAAGGAAATGATCTGAGAAATCTGTTGGATCGCTGAGTATCTATGACAGCCAAATTGGAAAGAGGGAGAAAAAGAGAATTTAAGACGATCAGCCATCCCAGTGAGGAAATATATTCTTCCATCAAGTCAAGTCATGGTTGATATTGGAAGTCTAGCAATAGCAATAAGCACTTAGACTTGTATACCGCTTTACAGTGCTTTCCAGCCCTCTCTAAGCAGTTTACAGAGTCAGCATATTGCCCCCAACAATTTGGGTCCTCATTTTACCGTCCTTGGAAGGATGGAAGGATGAGTCAACCTCGAGCCTGGTGGGATTTGAACTGCCAAATTGCAGGCAGCTGACAGTCAACAGAAGAAACCTGCAGTACTGCACTCTAACCACTGCACCACCGAGGCTCTAACTCTAACAAGTCTACCAATTATATTAGACTCAATAGGCCAATGTGTTTTTTTTAAGGATGGTCTTAAGAGGTTGGTCTTTCATCTACTGGAGGAAGCAGTTGAAAAACTTGATTTTGAAGAAAAGTGATTTCTAGAATCAAGACCATCAATCAATAACTCATTTAGAGAATGAATTGTATCTCCAGAGGAAATAAGTGGACAGAATATTTAGAGATAAATCACTAGAAAATAATTTCGCAAGAACCTGGAAAGTGATTTGGGTTGATCCAGAGATTCCAGTCAATTTTTCACAAGGACCACAACCATTCTCACCTCAAATATCCAAAACTGAATACCTCTGGATAGAGCATGCACAGACCACGCACTGCTTACCTTGTCATTGTCTATTTTAGCCCAAGCTGGTATAGGAATCCTGAGCACCTGGAAAGGGTAACTGGTTGTAGAATAAACAACAGCCAAGATGCAAGATGCTAGTGGTGGGTTGGCCCAGGTTTTATGCCCAGATTTGAGGCTTAGCACAAGGCAGGTAATGCATGTTATCGTGAGTGCTTAGAAAATCGGGGTTTTGCTAGTTGTAGAGCAAACTCAGCAGTTTCTAACAGCCCTAGTTATTACTAAGAATGGCTAAAATCAAAAGAGTTTGTAAATTTGTGAAGATGAGCATTAGCTTGGGAAAGACTTATCGTAACGTTCCATTCTTTTAGAGAACTCCTCAATTTCCAACAGAACATAAACATAACTGTCTTCCATTAGAAGGATCCTAAAGTCCATCCTTACCTTCAAAAAATGAATTTCTTCAGAATCTTGAAAATTAAATAGCTCCAATAAAGGAAAGCCTGGATTTTGCTAGTTGTAAACCAAACCCTGAAGTTTCTAATGGCCATGGGTGAAGCTACTATTCTTCTTCTCATCTTTTCTATTACCTATCCCCTTTTCTACTTAGGACTATAACTTTGTTGCTTGAATCTTTATGATTTATAGTGTTTAATTACATTTCCTAGTATGATTTATGTTCACTGATTATTTAGTATCCTATGACTATCCCTAAGTGTTATATCATACGATTTATGATGGATGCATTGCTATGATGAATATGATCATGATTTATTATTTATAGCTTTTATGAAGACTGAGAGCTGTACAAATTCCTTGTGTGTCCAATCATGCTTGGCCAATAAAGAATTCTATTCTATTCTCTATTCTACTCTCTACTCTTTACTTTCTTCTCTATTCTCTATTCTAAAATTTCAATTCTAAATTCCCTATCTTATCCTATTCTATTTTCTGTTCTATTCTATATTCTATTCTATATTTTACTCTATATTCTATTCTATATTCTACTCTCTACATTCCTATTTCCATTCCCATTCCCATTCCATTCCATTCTATTCTTTTCTATTCTATTCCACCCTGTGTTCTGTTCTGTTCTGTTCCATGCCATGCCATTCCATTCATTCCATTCCATTCCATTCCTTTCCATTCCATTCCATTCCATTCCATTCTATTCTATTCTTTTCTATTCTATTCTATTCCACCCTGTGTTCTGTTCTGTTCCATGCCATTCCATGCCATTCCATTCCATTCCATTCCATTCTATTCTATTCTAGAGATCTAAGCCTACAAGACCAGAAGAGTTTGTGAATTTATGAAGGGGAACTTTATATTATGAAAGACTGATATAACACTCAATTCTTTTAGAATCCCCCAATTTCCAGCAGAACATAACCATGGCCAACTTCCATTAGAAGGATACTGAAGTCCATCCTTACCTTCACAAAAATGAACTTCTTCAGAATCTTGAAAACTAAGTAGGCCCAATAGAGGTGAAGACCCTGCAGGATCAATAGCTGCCCATTGTATACAAAATATGCGATCACAAGTGTCTGGGTATAAAACACAGGATAATATATCGAGGCCCGTAAAATCCTGTTAGGAAAACAAGAAGGGGGGAAAAAAACCAGTTGGATTATAGGCTGTTGTCATTTCTCCTACCCTAAATTAAAGCATAAATATTCATATAGGCCAGTGATGGTGAACCTTTTCAGCACCAAGTGCCCAAACCGGAACGCATGTACTGGACTGCCGGAAACCCGAAAACCAACTGGCTGGTGCGCATGCATGCACCAGCCACCTGGTTGTCAGGTTTCTAGTGTGTACATGCATGGTGGACAGCTGGTATTTGCATGCACCGGCATGCCAGAAATCCGAAGACCAGGTGCCCAGCTGGTCTTCGGGTTTCTGGCGCGCCAGTGTGTGTGAACACCAGCTCGCTGGCACGCATGCGCACACTGAAAACCAGAAGAGCAGCTGGTGATGGCATGCGTGCCCAAGAGAGGGCCCTTTGTACCACAGGTTCGCCATCAGAGATATCATGTCATCGTTCCAAATATCATGCAGAATTAAATCAGAGTCCAAGGCAGAGCTATCCTTAAAGTTCCAATTTAATAAGACAGGCATGTTGGCACAACTGTGGAATCCCAAATCTAAAAGCTTCCTGGGATTCCACCCAGTTGAAAGTTCATGATCTTATCCCCACACCCATAAATCCATCAAATGGTCCAATCTTTTTCGCCCACGCTGGCATTTCCACCCATCTAGTTCCGGTGAGGTGCAGAGGTGCAGAGACAAAAGATCACTTTGGGCTTCTAGAAAGGAATGACAACAACACATTCTACAATTCTACTCTTTTCTATTCCCCCTCTCAATTACTACACTAATGAAACAACATAGAAAAATATTAGAGAGTGTGGCAGGCCAAATATCCTAAAAGTAATATAACTGCAGGCCTGACATATAGGTTATGAATATGTTTGAATCATGTTTGGCATCCAGCTTAAAAATATCCAGAGAGTCATTTCTTTCCCAGGTGTTTGCTGAGAACAGGCGTTGCGCCCAGCCATCACGATTTTTCAAGCCAAACAACCCGAAACACAACTTACCAACATGGAAAGAGGATGAGCCGTGTGATAAAGAACACAACTGCGAAAATGATAAACAGAACACTGCAGGTATTGTCCCAGCGAGCATAGTTGAACATCTTTGCAGCCTGAAATTGAACAATTGGGAGAAGTTACCACCTTGGGGTAGTCTCCTGAAGAAGGAATCTGCGGTAACCGGTGGTTGTGGCAGTGAAATTGCTTCTTGGGATAAAATATAAATGCCTTTATAACACCTTTAGCAAAGGTTGGAAGTGGCTTCTTTATTTTATTTTATTTTTAATCTTTGCTTTTTTCTTTGTTTTCCCCTTTATTTCTTACGTGTATATATTTTTTTACTTTTCTTTTCCTTTTTTAAATTTATCTTATTTTTACTCTGTAAAAATGTCTTCAATAAATGTAAATCTATTGCAATAAATATATTATGGACTATACATATGCGCACTGAGATCAGGGGTAGGTTCCTGCCGGCATTACTACTGGTTTGGTGCCCGAAAAATTTTCTGCGCATGTGCAGAACAGAAAATAAAGATGGCGGTGCCCAGGATAGACCAGTATGGTCACGTGTCTGGCTGAGTTACTAGCTATTTGGCCAAACCGGGCCGAACCGGCAGGAACCTACCTCTGACAGAGATACATATACATTCCCTCTCAATCCTAATTAAAGAGGAATCCATTGTTTTCCCATCTTCATAACTTTAGGAAGAGATTTACCTTTGAGGAAATAAATGTTATGTTGGACATTTGGTCCGTGAACATTGCTAGTTGGTAGCTATCATGGACAAAAAGTACAATATTTACATCTCAATCACAGGGATTGGCCTAGAAGATATAACACTGCTTCCCAATAAAAGGGCAGAAGACCCCTTTGACAAAAATAGTTTCAGACAGTGTCTTGAAGATTTATGTTCATAGAACTGGTTCCAATGTTCAGCTCGGTAGCAACACTGAGAGACAACCTTGGTTGTGGTGGGGAATGGGGGAAATGAGCTGGGTTAGGACATAGTTTCTTTTTGGACAGAAGACCACAAGGTAATGCTTTTTCTGGACCAAATAGGCCAATGTTTCGTGTCGATAGGATAGCTCTGTTCTCACCTAGGCTCCCCAAAAGCACAAAGCTGACTCCTAGGCTTGATTTAAAAAAACCCTTTTATTTAGTTTAAAGTGAATTCCTCTGCAGCAAAGTCCCGGCTAACAATCTTTCAAGAGATTTCACTACAGACCTTTATCAGGCTTCGAGAGCTGCCAGGCCGATATCTTCCAAACGCCACTTTGTAGTAGACAATATTTGGCAAGAAGTCAGGAACAGATCTTCACCCTAATGAATTGAACTAATTGTCTCCTGCAAACTCCATTTCCCTTTTGCTCCTCTTTATTCCCTATGGGAGGGGCCATTCACCATCCACCAATGGCTTTACTCCCGAGTCGACCCTTGTTCCTTAGCTGTTTCCTTCTCCTGGCAGCTCTGCACATTTGCACACTGGGAACAGGCTCCAGCTGTTCTTCTGCCCTACTGATCTCTGACTCCAAAGGCAGGTGATAACTGTCAGATGGTCCTGGCCCCATTTCTGCCTCTGACACAGAGCCCTCATCAGAGCCTTCCCCAGACTCCAGGACTGGCCCATGTTCCTCCCCAACCTCCTCACTGTCTGAATCTGCTGCCATATCCGTTGCCCACTGGCAGGCCACAACAAGCTCATCATTCAGGCTCAAGACTCATATATAACTCCTCCAGATACCACAATGAATGAAAAACAATACTAACGAAATCCCATGACTTGTGTAACTAAGCGCAAGCACCTACAAGATGTTGAGGTTTACCTCCAGCCAGATATCTGCAGAATCATGGACAATCATCACCAGTGTTCCAAGACGCAGGTAATTGGCACTATAGGAACAGAACATCAAGCCAAGGGCGGCAAAATGATGCACCACATGGGCCATGAAATCCTGAGGAAAAGAAATTGAGAAACTGACTTCTCAAAGCCAAGACGGTGTTGGAAGACGGAGAGTGATGGCTCTATCTTAGGAAAATTAGGGTGGAGGTACCAAAACCCATGCGCCCAAAAGGATTCTGAATGAGGAGATGAAAATAAAGACCTCTTCTTTTTAACTGCTTCAAAGCCATAAAAGAACCAGGGATTGGTTTCGTAGAGAGAGAGATTTTCCCATGGAAAGGGACATGGTTTCATATGCTGCCTGCATTCCGTAGATGGGGCTTCACTTAAGGAACTGAGGTGGCGCAGTGGTTAGGGTGCAGTACTGCAGGCCACTTCAGCTGACTGTTATCTGCAGTTCAGCGGTTCAAATCTCACCGGCTCAAGGTTGACTCAGCCTTCCATCCTTCTGGGGTGGGTGAAATGAGGACCCAGACTGTGGGGGTGATATGCTGACTCTGTAAACCGCTTAGAGAGGGTTGAAAGCCCTATGAAGCGGTATATAAGTCTAATTGCTATTGCTATTGCTATTGCTATTGCTATTGCTATTGCTATTGCTATTGCTATTGCTATTGTTTGCGTGGTCTGGTTACTGAAATACCACGGACAATTTGCCACATGGACTGGGGGTTGGGGACTCCTGGCCATAAAAGGTAAAGGCTTCTCCTTCTATGTCTGACTCTAGGGGGCAGTGTTCGTCTCTGTTTCTTGGCCGAGGCAGTCAACATTGTTTGAAGACATTTCCATGGCTGTGTGGCCAGCATGACTATACACCGAGGCTCACAGAACACAGTTACCTTCCCACCCAAATTTTACCTATTTATCTACTCACATTTACATGCTTTCAAACTGCTAGGTGGGCAGGAGCTGAGGCAAGTATCGGAAGCTCACCCCGCCATGCAGGACTTGGGTTTCGAACGCGAACTGTCATCTTTCCAGCTAACAAGCTCAGCATCTTTAATGGCTGAGCCATCACACCCCTTCCAAAGCCATATACCGTATATATAAAGAGCTGTTCTTTTTGAATCTTGTTGAAAAATAATGGTGGGAAATGGTGTACATCACTTGGATGAATAAGAAATGAGTAGAAAATATTCTGCAAGGAAACAGCTGTAATGGGCAATGGGGGGGGGCTAGTTTAATTTGGAGGCAAGCCAACTTTACAGGTGACAAGAATGACAAGAAAAAAGACCGGACTTACACTGGAGTAATGCATCAAGATTTTGAAGAGGCAAATTTTTAAAAAAGTTTTTGCAATCTGCAGACCTCCCAAAAATGGCCCGTTTTTATTGAAAACAGGCCTGTTTTTTGTCAAAAAAAAAAAGAGGCATGCATAGCCTTTAGGAGGCTTATAGAGTGCTCCTGGGGGTTGGGAGGGCAAAAACAAGCAAATAATGGCCCCTTTTTTACTCATTTTTGCCTTCCCCAGCCCCCAGGAGCACTCTATAACCCTCCGAAAGGCTATGCATGGCCATTTTTGCAAAGGAGGCGAGGTTTCGGGAGGCCAAAAATGCTGCATTCAGTGTATAAGATGCACCCAGATTTTCACCCTCTATTTTGAGGGGGAAAGGTGCGTCTTATACTCCAAAAAATATGGTGCTTTAGTGCGACCCAACTTCAATACTACAAATAATCTGAGCCACCCCGAATTTCAGAGCAAGAATGGCTATTACATTTCGAGTTACACAGGACTCCTGTCTATTTGTTCACCTAACAGTTATCTAGCATCCTGGAAACCAGGAACTGAAAATGGCTTGCATCCCATTCCCACACCAATGAAGTAGTCCATCTTCCTTACCTTCCTTTTAGTGTCGGTTCCAAGAGTAAAGAGCAATGACCAATAGAAGCTCATCTGGAGCATGTAGTACCAATACTGGGAAGGGAGCATGGGCTGCAGAGAGAGTATAAAGAAAGAAAAGGCAATTACTTTTTTTGGTTAGAGAGGGAGTACATTTGTTCCAGAGCAGGAGAAAAAGTGTTGATAATAGGGATGTGATGGCTCAGTGGCTAAGACACTGAGCTTGTCGATCAGAAAGATCGGCAGCTCGGTGGTTCGAATCCCTAGCGCTGCGTAACAGAATGAGTTCCCGCTACTAGTCCCAGCTTCTGCCAACCTAGCAGTTTGAAAGCACATAGAAATGCAAGTAGAAAAATAGGAACCACCTTTGGTGGGAAGGTAATGGCATTCTGTGCGCCTTCGGCATTTAGTCATGCCGGCCACATGACCACAGAGACATCTTCAGACAGTGCTGGCTCTTCGGCTTGGAAACGGAGATGAACACCCCCCCCCTAGAGTTAGGAATGACTAGCACATATGTGCGAGAGGAACCTTTACTTATCCATCATAGTATCACTGTTATATAGGGGAACCTTTACCTTAATTGGACATTGCATACCCAAACTATTAGACAAAAGGATAGTTCTCCCCTCCCCATGACATAACTGCTAAACAACTAATTTTCACCACACGTTTTATGCCCTGGGATGTGAAACCACATACTAGGGCTGTATTACTACAATATTATCCTTCTCCTCTTTCCTATTAACTATTCCCTTAGCACCTTATGAGAATAATTTCGTTGTTTGCATGTGATGAATTATGTTGATTGTTTTTATTTAGAGCCCTATGATTATCACTGAGTGCTCTGATTTATAATGATTGTATTTTATGATTACGATCATGATTTATCCATTCTGTTCCATTCCATTCTGGCCCAGCCCAGCCTATGGAGAAATAAATACTAGAAGAAGAGCAGAATCTGGGGAATGGAATCAAGAGAGGAATGGAGTCATTACATTCCCACAAGTGATCCAAGCTCAGCCCTCCTTGAATCCCATTAACTCTTAATGCTGACTTTTAGTTGACTAGATTATTCTGGCATGAGAATGTAGGCATGAGAATAGACATGAGCAATAAATCTTCTTAACTGGCACTTAAAGCATAGAATGGACCAGGTAGGTCTGTCATTGTAAATTGAGGGCTACCTATATCACTCAAGGAAGCAAACATAACCTAATACATCTAATACAATGTATTCTAGTAATACTAGCAATAATAGCATTCCTACTGAGGCATATTGAAGATAGGACACTGTGGTTTGCTGATTCTTATTTGTTTCATCATGATAGCTCTTATGAAAATCATGAGAATGCTTCATTTGTTTCATCATGATAGCATCTCATGACTACATGGGAATGCTTCATTTACCATCTTCCCCTAAGGAAATCCTATTCTAATAAAATCTGCAAGCCCAAATGGTGAAAAAGCTATTCATGGGCCATCAGAAACAAAGGGAGGAATATTTGTTCACACAAAGTCAACAGCAACATCTCCAAAGAACCAGTTAACAAAATCAACCAGTAGTATCTCCAAAGAACCAGACTCACATGGTTTGGATAGTTGAGCCACACTTGCCACAGGTCATAAAACCAGGATTTCTAGAAGGAATGTAGAAGGAGATAGAAAACAATCATTAATGTTTCCACATGACAACAGTGCAAATCTCATCCCTGCCACCAGCTCACTACTTAATTCGGGTCAGGAATCATTTCTTTTTTCTGCTCATCAGAGTAACCCTATTGGCCTGTCTTCTACAACAGCCTTTCCCAAGATGCCACCACAGGGTGGAACTGAGTATTAAAGACCTTCTGATTGTAGTGCACTTTTCTTCTTTGCAACTAACTCTGTGAAGTAGGTTGGGGAGAGAGATGGGGATTCCTTGAATGTCATTTAGTAAGCTACTTTGGGTGAAGGTGGATTAATGCTCTCCCCAACTATGTGATTCTGGCATTAGGACTTGCATATTCCTGACCCACTCTAAGAATCTTCTTCACCCTTCTCCATTTTTAGCAACTCCAAATTGGAGATGGCTATGACAAGACTTATGGGTAACTGAGAAAACCATACACAAAGTACTTTGTTGAATGAAGGTGTGTGTGTGTGTGTGTATGTATGGTGTCACATATATATTTATCAGCACAAATGCAACATATATATATATATATATATATATATATATATATATATATATATATATATATATATATATATATATGTTTTCTGAGGTTTTCGCGGGTGTGTAGTATGTAGGTCTCTAGTTGTTCGGGTTTTCTCCCGCGTAGAATTGGAGATGTCTTGCCAAGACATCTCCAATTCTACACGGGAGAAAACCCGAACAACTAGAGACATATATATATATATATATATATATATATATATATTATATATATATATATATATAGATATATATTATATATATATATATAATGTTGCATTTGTGCTGATAAATAAATAAAGGGGGATCAGCACAAATGCAACACAAATGCAGCAAAGGCAACATAAAAAAATGGCTTTCTGCCTGGATGGCTCCTAGTGTGAGCCGAAAGACAGAAAAGGGAAGCAGTATGCTCCCTCCCATATTTGGGCATACCAGGGGTTGTGACACAATACATATACATATACATATACATATACATATACATATACATATACATATACATATATGCATGCATGCATGCATACATACATACATACATACATACATACATACATACATATATATATATATATATATATATATCAGAATAATGGTGCAGGAATTCTCGATTATCACAGTGACTCAATCTGAGTAATAATAGTGGACGTTTAGCTTATCCTCTTTTGGGAGAAGATTACACCTGTCTTTATACTAACCCACGTTTAACAACTCACAGGAAGCTGCTGTTAAAAGCAACCTCAGGTTAGGCCATGTTACCACTGGAGTCCTCCCTCCTGGCCCCATATTTAACTTACATCACAGAGAAATATAATTCCAGCAATAAATGAGGTACTGTAGAATAAACATCGCCAACTGCAAATAATAAAATGTATGTTAAGACCAAGGAGTTCACATGAACACAGAAGAAGATGGCAAGATAGAACAGACTTGTCTAGACTTCTCACTATACCTAACAAAGCAGTATTATTGACTGTTTACCCATCTCTTTCTTCCTGCATTAATTTTCCTCATCATTATTATTTGCAGCGATTTGAGCCACTTTTAAGTCTAAGTGCAAAAGAAGTCAGAGTACTGACAGAAAATATTTGTAGCTCAGGGTTGAAATGTGGGATCTGTGATGCTCTCTCAACTTGGTTGTTTTCTTGCAGACATTTCACTCAGTGGGGGGGATTCAATTTTTTTTACTACCAGTTCTGTGGATGTGGCTTGATGGGCATAGCCTGGCTTGGTGGGCGTGGCTTGACGGACATGGCTTGATGGGCATGGCAGGGGAAGGATACTGCAAAATCCCCATTTCCTCCCACTCAGCTTGGACTCGGGAGGCAGAGAATAGATGGAGGTGAGGCCAGTCAGAGGTGGTATTTGCCGGTTCTTCGAACTATTCAAAATTTCCGTTACTGGTTCTCCAGAACTGGTCACAACCTGCTGAATACCACCTCTGCTTACAACCATTTATTTATTGACCAAAGTTATAAGAGCACTTTAAAAAGTGACTTATGGTTGTTTTTCACACTTACAACCATTGCTGGTTTACCATTTACCTCCCAACGACCAATAAGATCGCACAGATTGGGCCTCCTCCGGGTACCACCTCTGATTTCATTCCCCAAACTAGTAAGCACCCTTGGTGTTAGCTAGGCATCTAACTAACTAGCACTGATGATGTTACCTAGTTTGGGGAATGAAATGTCTACAAGAAAACAACCAAGCTCAGAGAACACCAATGACCCAGGTTTTTTTTTTATAGTAAAAACTGCCTTTGGAAACTCAAGCTTCAGTGCCTACAAGATTGGCTAGAGAGAATTAAAAAGTCAAGATGGTGATTACAATTTTGCAATCAAAGTTGTAGTGTAATGTAATCAGTGTTTCTGGAGAATATGCAAGACAAGACTCATTGATAACAGGATAATAACTACATTATTATTATAGTTAGTTGCAAAAGTTTAGACTGGATTTGACATTTTTATCCACCTATCAAGTCCATCCCAAGGACCTGAGATAGGTAGCTTGATGATATTATTTATTTATGTTGACTGACAAGAAAGGGATATCTGGCTATACCATACCCAGAATGCCACTAAATGTCAAATTTCTGGCTCTTTTTCCACCTGAGAAAATATCTATCTATCTATCTATCTATCTATCTATCTATCGATCGATCGATCGATCGATCGATAGATAGATAGATGATAGAGAGAGATAGAGAGATAGATAGAGAGATAGATGATAGAGAGAGATATAGAGAGATAGATAGATATAGATATAGATATAGATATAGATATAGATATAGATATAGATATAGATATAGATATAGATATAGATATAGATATAGATATAGATATAGATATAGATATAGATATAGATATAGATAGATATAGATATAGATATAGATATAGATATAGATATAGATATAGATATAGATATAGATATATAGATATATTTATATATATTTAGAAACAGAGAATGGAGGAGATTGGCCTCTTTTTCTTACCAAGCTTCCTTGAATTTTTTATGCAGAGTTGGGATTTCTAGGTTGCGTCTTCGCCTGAACCATTTTTCCACCTGGTGTACAGTCCAGTTACACTTTTTAGCTAGTTTACGTGTTTCTGACTGCAAGGTTGGAGAAAGAAGGAGGGAGAAATCAGTGATACACACGCTGGAAGACAAGTCAAAACAAGCATTGCAGCTTCTATGCCAGGAAGGAAGAGGGGAGGAAGAGGAGGAGGAGGAGGAGGAGGAGGAGGAGGAAGCCACTGACCGTCAGAGAGCAAATGCGTTTGCTAGATAAAAAAAGTTTCAGAACACCAAAAAGTTCTAAAAACTATTTATCATTGTTTTTAAAAACACTATGTACATACCAAGAAATGCTAATGGTTTATGCTTTCATAGACTGGAGACTATGTACAGAGAAGGGCAGAAAAAAAGAGTGTGAGTGACATGTGGTGGCCTAGAGGTGGAACTCTCACCTCACAATCAGGAGGTTGTGAGTTCAATCCTAGGTAGAGGCATAGGTAGGGTCTCCTGCTTGGGCAGGAGCCTGGACTAGATTACCTGGAAGGTCCCTTCCATCTCTGTTAATCTGTTAACTACATGATAGGAGTGTTCCAGTATCTCAGAGGATGCCACAAAGAAGAGGGAGTGAAGCTATTCTCCAAAGCACCTGAGGGCAGGACAAGAAGAAATGGGTGGAAACTAATCAAGGAGAGAAGCAACCTAGAACTAAGGAGAAATTTCCTGACAGTGAGAACAATTACCAGTGGAACAACTTGCCTCCAGAAGTTGAGAATGCTCCAAAACTGGAAGTTTTTAAGAAGTTGGGCAACTCATTTGTCTGAAATGGTACAGGGCTTCGTTCCTGAGTGGGAGGTTGAACTAGAAGACCTTCAAGGTCCCCCTCTGTTTTTCTGTGAAGAGCATCACTTTTCTGGTTCTTCTGCTCTTCAAAGTGTTCCACCTACGTATGACTCCTCCTGTCATTATCTGCAGTACTTGCGACATAATTCCTAATCCATTGAAAAATGCATCCAGGTGCATCTCATTGTGCTGCAAAGAGTTGGGAATTCAGCACTACGCTAAACACCCCAGATTTACCCACACCCTTCTCATGCCACCCGTTGTGTTGAAACTCCATCACAATTTTAAAAGTTCAGAATGTAAGAATCTAACAACTGCCAATTTGTGAAGCAATTTAGTTTGCTCATGCTTAAGAAAACAGAATGATCAAGATTAGCGCAATTAACCAGTGGAACAACTTGCTCCCAAAAGTTGTCAATTCTCCAACACTGGAAGTTTTTAAAGAAGAGATTGGACAACTATTTGTCTGAAATGTCACAAGGTTTCCTGCCTGAGCAGGGGGTTGGACTAGAAGACCTCCAAGGTCCCTTCCAACTCTATTATTCTATTGTATTCTATTGTATTCTATTGTATTCTATTGTATTCTATTGTATTCTATTGTATTCTATTGTATTCTATTGTATTCTATTGTATTCTATTGTATTCTATTGTACTCTACTCTACTCTTTACACTACCCTACACTCTACTCGTCTTTACTCTACTTTACTCTACTCTTCTAAGATCACCTAAATGTGATATCCACATCAAACACCAACTATTTCCACTCACCTTTAATGCTAAATTTAGTTGAAAGACTATAGGATGACCTCAACTTACGACTCTAATGGAGCCCCAAATTTTTATTGCTAAACAGGACCGTTGTTAAGTGAGCTGTGTCCCATTCTACAACCTTTTTGCTATAATTGTGAAGTGACACACTGCAACCTCTCCATTGAGGTTGCTTGACAGAAACCAGCTGGGGAGGTTGAAAATGAAGATCACATGAACCTGGGACAGTCCTACTGTCAGAAATATATGCCAGTTGCCGAGGGCCTGGATTTTAACACGTGACCAATGGTGGGATTAAAATAATTTAGCAACTGGTTGTCTGTCCTAATGACCAGCTGGATAAATGGGACTCAGTGGTCATGAGACTGGGTGGGCGTGGCCAATTCAAAGTCACTCATGTTGATGGGTGCTTGGCTTTAGATGTTACAATGTAACAAGGTTTAACCGGAGAGGCAGTTTCTGTAAACAGGGCAATCAAGATGAGGCTAGAAACAACACCAGAATGTTTCCTTCCTGCCTTCCTTACAGGATTAGCCCTGTAAAGTGGGGAAACAAACAAAAGGAGATTTCTTCCAACAACTGGTTCTCACAACTGCTTAGAAAGTTAACAACCGGTTCTCCTGAGTAGGTGCGAGCCAGCTGAATCCCACCACTGCATGTGACCGTGGGGATGCTCCAATGGTCATGTAAATGTAAGAAACCAATACAGGTCGTCCTCACCTTACAACAGTTCTGTTGAACAGACTGTTCAAAGTTACAATGGCATTGAAATAAGTGAGTTATGCCCTTTTCTTCAGGCTTGTGACCCTTGCAGAATCCCCACGGTCACGTGACTATGGAGATTCTCCATCATCCAGGTCATGGTTGACCCAAAAGGGCTTTTTTCAACCAGGGGCTTCCTGGTTTTTTCTTTGAAGACAAGGAACAGCTTGCCTCCAAAAGTTGTGAATGCCCCAACACTGGAAGTCTTTAAGAAGATGTTGGATAGCCATTTGTCTGAAACGGTATAGGGTTTCCTGCCTAGGCAGAGGGTTGGACTAGAAGACCTCCAAGGTTCCTTCCAACTCTGCTATTGTATTGTATTGTACGTTTCGCTTCTCATCCAAGAAGCTTCTTCAGCTCTGAAGAGCTCTGAAGCCTCTCAAAAAAAAGCCCCCTTGGGACAACCCTGGTCACGGGATTGTCATTCAGATTCTTGACAACTGACTAACATTTATGACTGGTTTTTAGTGTTCCGGAGTCACGTGATCCCCCTTTCGCAACTTTCTGACAAGCCAAGTCAATGGGAAAACCAAATTCACTTAACAACCCTGTTACTAATTTAAGTCGTAAAATGGGACAAAACTCACTGAATCAATGTCTCACTTAGCAACATGAATTCTGGCTCAGTTGTGGACGTACGTTGAGGACTATCTGTCATAAGTCCCTTTTTTTGTAGCTTTGAACAGTCACTAAATGAATGGTTGCAATTCGAGGACTACATAAAGCAAGGGACTTCTAATGAAAACCACTTCACATCCTTACTCTCATCCATGGGGGTGATGTTGTGGATCTCCAGGGGCCAGCAAAGCTGGCAGCAGATTCAGACAGTGAGGAGGTTGGGGAGGAACACGGGCCAATCCTGGAGTCTAAGGAAGGCTCATACGAGGGCTCTGCATTGGAGGCAGAGACGGGGCCGAGGCCGTCTGGCAGTGATCAGGGGCCTAGGGAGCTACAAAGCAGTGAGGCAGAGGAACAGCTGGAGCCTGTTCCCAGTGTGCGCATGCACAGAGCTGCCAGAAGAAAAGAATAGCTAAGAAATCAAGGTCGATTTGGGAGTGGAGCCACAGGTGGAAGGTGATTGGCCCCTCCTATAGGAAATAAAAGAGGAACGAAAGGGAAGTGGGCTTTTGCAGGAAACCATTCATCCATTTGGTCGTTAGATTCGTTTCAGGAGTGTGAAGAACTGTCCGTGAATCCCGGAGACTCTGTGCCCAGTCTTCCCTTGCACAGCACCTCATTGGGAAAATATTTACAAGGCAGCTTTCCAATAGATATGGTCTGTAGTCATAAATATTCCTTTGAAAGACTGTTTGCCAGACTTTTGCTGAAGGTGAATGAGAGGAAGTCACATTTGTTTAATAAAAGGGGTTTTGTCAGGACCAGGACTCTGCCTCGTGCTTTTTGGGGAAGCCTAGGTCAGAAGAGGTGATGACTCTGGGTTCCAACCCATTTTCAAATTTTGATGCATGCAAGTCAGGTAAAACTCCACCCAGCTTCCTACAGCAAAGAGCTGGGATGCTCACAGATGACACAACCTTTTGTGCTCCCAAATGAATTATGCAAATATAAGGCTTGTTAGCTTGTTAGTTTCAATAGCATTGGTTTCCTTATCAAAGATAAGGTTTATTTTATCAGGCCAGGGAAAATGTAACAAAATGTGCATGGATTGGATGGATATTTCCCAACAATGCAAATATCTGTGTAATTCTACATTCCATTTCCATTTAGCTTTGCAACATGAGTACAAAAGGAATTACCTAATGCTAAATAAACGGATGGATTGTGATAGTAAGAGTTGTGATTCTTAACTAGTCTTGGTTAGAGAATACTCAGCTCTGTTGCAACGAAGAAGGGTTTGTGAGAAGGGGCTCCCTGGCTAGCAAAAACACCTGAAAAAGACCCATTTTGTTGTGCGGGCATATGTAACGGTGTGTTTTGTGTGCTGTTTGTCATTCACGGGAATGTACTGTAAAGGCAGTGTTACAACGGTGGTGAGACTTATGACTGTTTTTCACACTTATGACCTTTGTTCAGTGGTGGGATTCAAATAATTTAACAACCGGTTCTCTGCCCTAATGTTTTCTTCCAACAACCAGTTCACCAAACTGCTTAGAAAGTTACCAACCGGTTCTCCCGAAGTGGTGCGAACCGGCTGAATCCCACCACTGCCTTTGTTGCATCTCCATGATCATGTGATGAAAACTCAGATGCTTGGCAACTGACTCATACTGTCAACTGTTGCCGTGTGCTGGGGTCCTGTGATCCCAGCCAGATTCACTTAACAACCGGATTATTTGACTTATCACCTGCAGAGATTCACTTAAGAACTGTGACAAGAAAGGTCCTAAATGAGGCAGAATTCACTTAATGTCTCACTTAACAACAGAAATATGGGGCTCAATTATGGTCATAAGTCGAGGATTTAGGAAGAACGGTTTGCAGGAACTGGGCATGGCTAGTCTGGTGAAGAGAAGGACCAGTGGAGATATGATAGCTGTCTTCCAATATTGAGGGGCTGCCACTGAGAAGAGGGGGGGTCAAGCCATTTTCCAAAGCACCTGAAGGCCAGTCAAGGAATAATGGATGGAAACTGAGCAAGGAGAGATTCAACTGGAAACAAGGAGGAACTTTCTGACAGTGAGAACAATCAACCCATGGAACAGAAGTTGCCTTCAGAAGTTGTGGGAGCTTCATCACTGGAGGCTTTCAAGAAGACACTGGAAAGAAATGATGTAGGGTCTCCTGCTTGGGTTGGACTAAATGACCCACAAGGTACCTTCCAACCCTGTTAATCTGTCTACCATCCCTTGGCTGGATAGAAAGGTAGAAGCAGGCAGTGGTTTGTGGCATGGAAATCTCCCAGGGAACTTTTTTTTTTTAAAAAAGAATCCTCACCTGGGATGGCTTTTTTGTGCACTCTTGGAAAAATTTTTCAAGGGTGGGATTATCCTGCGGTTTGATCCGCCTCACATCCTTTATGCCCAAGTAGTCAGCCAAAGGAAGAGCAAGATATCTGAAAGAAGACAATAAAAAAGGGAACTTGGTAAAATGTCCTGATTTCAAATGAGGCTAGCTCTACGGTGGCCCAGGAAAAAGAGGTGCTCCCTGCTTGGGCAGAAGGACCTGTTTTCTGTATTCATGGTTGTAACCCATTTGCTTTGTCTCATGGGGAATTGTGGAGCAGTCCTTCAGCATTGCGTTGCACCATTTCTTCATTTGCACAGCATAGTTAGCCCATGTTCCAGGACAGAGGAGGCTTCCTTAAATTGGGCATCCTCCAAAGGGTTCAAGACAACGGTCAGAACTTCCATCTAACACACCTTTGGGATGGCAGATCCAATCTGCTTCCGTCTAGTAGTTAAGAAAGTTATATCACAGGTGCATGGAACAGTGGAGAATTGTTTTCTGTTTCACCCAAATTATCTCATAACATAAGAAGGCTGGTTTAGTCAGAGACCAGACTCCATTCAACTGTATCTGATAGAGCCGAGGTGGCGCAGTGGTTAGAGTGCAGTATTGCAGCCACTTCAGCTGACTGTTAGCTGCAGTTCGGCGGTTCAAATCTCACTGGCTCAGGGTTGACTCAGCCTTCCATTCTTCCGAGGTGGGTAAAATGAGGACCCAGACTGTGAGGGCAATATGCTGACTCTGTAAATTGCTTAGAGAAGGCTGAAAGCCCTATGAAGCGGGATATAAGTCTAACTGCTATTGCTATTGCTATGACAACCCTTCCCCCCCCATACACCTGTGTAGGAGAAAAAGAGACAGAGCTTGGGGCAGGCTCAAGAAAAGACTCCATCTAGAATCATTACATTCCCTTAAGTGTTCTAAATCAGAGCTCCCCAACTTTTCAGACCTCAGGGACCACTAAATTCATAATTTTAAATCCCGCGGACCATTAATATGATCCGCCTAATGATGGCTGGGTGTGTGTGGCTAGGCAGTTATGTGACTGGGTGGGCATGGCCAACTTGATGTCACTCACGTCAAGGGATGCCTCGCGGGCCTCTACGCGCCCCTCCCCTCCATTCCTAGCCACTCCTCGCCTGCCCACCCAGGTCTCCTTAGCGCCCCAACAGGAAGCCGTTGTTAGAGCTAAGCAGCTACCATGAGAAAGAGTTGGCAAAACAGCTGGCTCACTTCAAATTGGATCTGACTGAGAAGGAGGCTCAGAAGAAGCACCTCACTGAGGACTACGAACATAGGCTGTCCAAGCAGAGGGAAGACCTGTGGGAATGCCAGGTACCGGTGTCTGGGCTGAGATGGTCAGCCAGTTCCAGGCCGTGATGCAGTCCCACTGAAATGAGGGCCTCCAGCTCTTCACCATCAGTGGCACTCCAGCCTTCGCCCAAAGCCGTGCACCAGGAGGCCAAAGCAAGTCAGAATTTTTGTCCCCCTCCAACCTGCACAAAAAGACCCCAAAGGGGGAGACTCTCTGCACCAACACAAGCGTTCATTGCATGTATCTGGCCCAGGGGCCGTAGTTTGAGGACCCCTCATTTAGTGCAATTTTAAAAAATGCAAATAATTTTTGTGGCTCACCAAAATTTTCTCACGGACCACCAGTTGGTGACTGCTATTCTAAATCCAGCCCCTCTTGAATTTTGTTGACTCTTACCTAGCATCACTTTAGTGCTGATCATTACTTCATCAGATTCTTGTGTAGAGACATCTAACATAGAGCTGAGGTGGCGCAGTGGTTAAATGCAGTACTGCATGCTACTTCAGCTGACTGCAGTTCTGCAGTTCGGCTGTTCAAATCTCACCGGCTCAGGGTTGACTCAGCCTTCCATCCTTCCGAGGTGGGTAAAATGAGGACCCGGATTGTTGTTGGGGGCAATATGCTGACTCTGTAAACCGCTTAGAGAGGGCTGAAAGCCCTATGAAGCGGTATATAAGTCTAACTGCTATTCCTATTGCTAACTCTAAATCATCTTCACTGGAACTGGAACTTGTAGTCCCCATTTTTTCTGCCTGACAATCTGTGACATGTTAATTCTCCTTGTCTTTTTCCCTTACAATGTGTGTCTACATTTGCCCTTACACATCTGTTTGCTTTACCTTCACTTTAAACACAAAACGAAGCAAGCAGATAAAAGCGTCCCTGGTTCGAGACGGGCAACTATACAAATAAATGAATAAATAGGTGGCAAGTTAGGGTAAAGCAGGCAAGTGAGCAAAGGATCAATCCTTGCCCTGTAATTTGCATTTTCATTATCAATTTTGAGACTAAATCAAGATAGCTCCAGGCCATCCTTTTAAAGCTGGAA
Source organism: Thamnophis elegans (assembly GCF_009769535.1). NCBI lineage: Eukaryota > Metazoa > Chordata > Lepidosauria > Squamata > Natricidae > Thamnophis > Thamnophis elegans. Next base: position 16,834,845 of record NC_045556.1, on the reverse strand, counting down.
ACATCTCACTAAAAGCTGCAAAAATAAATAGTGGGAAGGAAGCCCTTAAGATATTTCATAGGATTGAAAATCAAATATGGGGAGCAAAAATGAATGATTGGAGCAAAAAAAAAAAGAGTATTAATTTTTTAAAGACATTTTTTGTTTACCTTTCAACAAAGAACCTGATCACCAACATCACAAAGGCATATGGGATTGTGGCAAATAATTGTCGTGGTTTGGGAAAGATGTATCCATTGTGGTCTTCTAAATCTGCCCAGGTGCAGTTAGCAGGCATCCAGATGTTCTCCCACCAAAACCAGCTGTATGCGGTTTGTATTATTTGATGCATTGTTAAGTGGGCTGAAAAGGAATGGGGAAAAAAGCAAAATAATTCCATTTATAGGTTAAAATGAATACTAGTTTATATGAACCAAACAAACCTTAGCTGAACTGGAGGCCAGGAGATTAAACCATATGAAGAACAGCTGCAGATTTGGGGTCTGGCTAGTCTAAAGAAAAGAAAAATTAGGGGCAACATGAAAGCAGTATTTCAGGATTTAAGGGACTGCCATAAAGAAGAAGGGGTCAAATTATTTCCCAAAGCATCAGAGGGCAGGGCAAGAAATAATGGATGGAAACTATCTAAGGAGAGAAGCAACCTAGAACTAAGAAGAAATTTCCTGACAGTTAGAACAATTAACCAGTGGAACCGCTTGCCTCCAGAAATTGTAGGCACTCCATCACTGGAGGTTCAGTGAAATTTAATTTATTTAAATTCTCTCGATGTGTCAAGAACATAGGAAAAAAAATTCCCTTTCTAAGAAAAAAAAAATCAGTCTACAACGTTATCACTTTTCCCTCTTGGCTCTTTCAATGTGCAGTGTAGCATCGGTTAATTGTTCCACTGTTTATGGAGATTTTATTCATCGTACAGCCCATTCAGATCACTTTATGATAAAAAGAACACAGATAAAAATATAAAATATGAAAAGAAAATCTAAAATGTTATAAAAGTATGTCTGGATTACCAAATACAATGTTTGCTTCATTCGTCACAACCAAGAAATCAGATTTATGGAGAAAAGCTTAGTAAATATCTTTGGGGAATCATGGAAACACTAGGAAATGATTTGTCCTTGTGAGATATGTGGGAATATTTACGACTCTACAGCAAACACTTAAATACTAACAATTAAAAGAAAAGAGAAATGCATAGCCCCATGTAACACCTGAAGTCTGTTCTTTTTACACTTATATAGCCAACATATAGTCCCAGGAAAAATATGCAAATCCAACATGCACGAAACCACTATCCTAAACAGTGGTTGGGACGTGGTGGCTCAGTGGCTAAGACGCTGAGCTTGTTGATCAGAAAGGTTGGCAATTCCGCGGTTCGAATCCCTAGGATTGCATAACAGAGTGAGCTCCCGTTACTTGTCCCAGCTTCTGCCAACCTAGCAGTTCAAAAGCAAGTAAAAATGCAAGTGGAAAAATAGGGACCACCTTTTGTGGGAAGGTAACAGCGTTCTGTGCGCCTTCGGCGTTGAGTCATGCTGGTCACATGACCACGGAGACGTCTTCGGACAACGCTGGCTCTTCAGCTTAAAAACGGAAATGAATAGTGCTCCCTAGAGTCAGGAATGACTAGCACATGTGTGCAAGGGGAACCTTTACCTTACCAAAGAATGAATGGAATAATTATTTTTTAAAAAATATATTACAATCCTGACAATTGTGACCCTGTGTCTTTAAATTGCAGCACAGAATGACTTTTACTGCTGACCAATAAAACTGAATTTTATTGCATTTTCGCAAAGAGATTTTTTTTTAAAGGCTTCTATTCACCACCTCGGAGGCAGCTCTTTAGAAGATATCATTTAAGGAGAGATTTTTTTAAAATAAAAAGGCGTTAGCCTTGTCTTGCACAATTGCTGTGTGGGAGTGTGTTAGTGACTGAAGCAAAATAAAGAAATGAAATCCAATCGTAATCATAAAAAGCAATTACAGCAGGGTTGATTCACGGGAAAGAAAACCCAGAATTATAAGATAATATCTTTTCCAGGTTACTAAAAGTAAACTGAGAACCTCAGAGCTCTCCATCAGATATGATGTTAATCTTTTTAGAAAACAAAAAAATACACCAGGGGATGGAGAATAATCAAGAGACCAAAATTTACCTCAGATTTTTTCAATCACTTGATCTACCATTCAAATCAATCCCAGTAGAGACTGAAGATGTATTTATTTATTTTATTTATTTGTCAACAAGTACAAGGAAAGAAGTATGAAATCACATGAAAAAAATGGCACAATAAATGGATATAAATAAGCAAAACATAGCCATAAACCAGGGGTGGGTTTCTCGCCCCGTTCCAACCGGTTTGGTTGGAACGGGGCCGGCGGCGTCCTCATGCACGCACGCGGTGCACGCATGCGTACTAGCGTCTGTGCGACGCTCCAGCTGCTCCTGGAGGATCGCGCAGGCGCTGTATGCGTCCTGTGCATGCGTGGAAGTGCAGAATTCGTCAAACCTGGTAAGGACCGCGGGCGGGCGCGCCCTTCGCTGTTCCCGGAAGTTACTACTTCCGGGTTCGCTGACCAACCGGTTCCACACGGACCGCCGCGAACCGGTTGAAACCCACCCCTGCCATAAACACATACAAAGAATACATATAAATGGGGACAGTAGGACAGGGATGGTAGGCACACTGGTGCGCTTATGCACGCCCCTTTAGCAACCTCTTAAGAAACGCATAAGGTCACGATAGACAACTTAGGGTGAAAGGTATGGGGGTTAGAGGAACTAACAACAGGATCATGTAGGGTCTTCACACCATTTACTACTCTATTGCTGAAATCGTTTTTCCTGCAATCAAGATTAGAACGGATTACATTTAGTTTGTGTCTGTTGATAGACCTTGTGTTATGGGGAGTCGAAGTAAAAGTAGTCATTAACAGGTAGGATGTTAGGGCAGATAATCTTGTGCACTAAGCTCAGGATGGAGTGTAGACGGCGTAGTTCAAGGTTTTTCCAGGCCCTAAAATTTCAAGATTGGTGGTGTTGGGAATCTTATTATGAGCAGAGGAGTTGAGTACTCTTCTTGAAAATGAAAGGTTGATGGGAAAGGAAAGATGAAAAGCAGGAGAACCTGAGAGACCTTCTGGGGATCTGCTCACACTTTGTATTCTGGCAGAAAGAAAATGGCGGCTCTACTCCACTCAGCATTCAGACGCTTGGCAACTGACTCCCATTTATGACGGTTGCGGTGTCCCAGGGTCATGTGATCCCTTTTGCGACCTTCTGGTCAGCAAAGTCAGTGGGGAAGCCAGTTCACTTAACAACTGTGTGACTAATTTAGCATCTGCAGTGGTTCACTTAACAAATGAGACAAGAAAAGTCATAAAATGGAGCAAATTCACTTTCTCACTAGGAATGTAATTTTGGGGTTCAATTGTGGTCGTAAGTCAAGGATTACCTGTACACAACTGAATAGGAATGCGTGTGTCTCTTTAACAGAAGATTATGAGAGCTATAAGATTCTTTTTCTTTCTTTTCTTTTTCTTTCTTTTCTTTTTCTTTCTTTTCTTTTTCTTTCTTTTCTTTTTCTTTCTTTTCTTTTTCTTTCTTTTCTTTTTTTCTTTTCTTTCTTTTCTTTCTTTTCTTTCCTTTCCTTTCCTGAGCCGAGATGGCACAGTGGTTAAATGCAGCACTGCAGGCTACTTCAGCTGACTGCAGTTCTGCAGTTTCGCTGTTCAAATCTCACCGGCTCAGGGTTGACTCAGCCTTCATCCTTCCAAGGTGGGTAAAATGAGGACCCGGATGTTGTTGGGGGCAATATGCTCTGTAAACCGCTTAGAGAGGGCTGAAAGCCCTATGAAGCGGTATATAAGTCTAACTGCTATTGCTATTGCTTTCTTTCTTTCTTTCTTTCTTTCTTCTTTCTTTTTTCTTTCCTTCCTTCCTTCCTTTCCTTCCTGTCTTTCCAGAACACTGACTTCTCTTTGAAGATTTTATTGGATTATTTAAAACATTTATACAGGCACTCATCTTCCAACCAACTCTTGAATGGTTCCCAGACTTCAAAATGACTCAAAAACATCAGTTCTTACCGAATACAGAGATCTGTGGGTTGATTGGAACACCTAGATTTACAGATATAACAAACAACACTACCGGTTTGCTTAGTTTCTTCATGTGAAGTTGTGATGTATCTCTTTTGTTTTTAACATCTTTGTCAGGAGAGGTGCAGGTTCCTTACTCATCCACTTTAGAGCCCTGATTGGTTTTTAATCGCTTAGGAGGGTGGCAGGCATGAAATGTTAAACAGATGAACAGGTCCCCAAAGATTGATAAGAGAGGTACAATGGCTGTGTTATGCAGAAAAACTAGTGTTTCTGGAAGTGTAACCTCCCAGAGTGGAGATGTTAAGGCATAGTTTCGAAAGTGTAGTCAGGAAACTTATACAGAAACCTCAAGAAGTAACTACAAGGGGTCACTTGCAGAAAGCACAGTCTTATGCGTAAACATTTGCGCGTAACCAACCACACTTATATCAGAGGGTTGAAGAAAGTACAGGGAAGGAATCTCACCCTACCTGTAAAGGTTCCCCTCACATATGTGTGCTAGTTGTTCCCACCTCTAGGGGGCAGTGGTCATCTCCGTTCCAAAGCCAAAGAGCCAGCGCTGGCCAAAGACATCTCTGTGGTCATATGGCCATCATGACTAAATGCTGAAGGTGCACGAAACACTGTTACCATCCCACCAAAGGTGGTTCTTATTTTTCTACTTACATTGTTACGTGCTTTCAAACTGCTAGGTTGGCAGAAGCTGGGACAAATAATGGGAGCTCACTCCGTTATGCAGCGCTAGGGATTCAAACCGCTGAACTGCCGACCTTTCTGATCGATAGGTTCAGGGTCTTACTCACTGAGCCACTGCGTCCATCTCACCTGTGTTAGAGAACAAAAGATGCTATCCAGAAGGAAGGCGAATCCAGTTTTATTGTTCATTTCACTATACTTATGCTACTATACAACAGTAGGAAACTAGTTTTTTTTTAATGTATTCTTTTCTCCCAAAAGAATTTATGCTGGAAAACTGGCTTACATTTATGGAGAACTTTTTAAGGGAGGCAGTTGAGTTATCTCTGCCCAATCTTCTTCTTGGGTAAGGTGATAGGAGGTCATTGTTTTAAATTCAGAATTGCCGTCCCTTTTTTAACATTTGGGTTTTGTTTTCATTCCTTCTGGTCAATTTTTAACTCCTCCATTTTTTAAATTTGTGACTGCCTGGACTGAGCCCTGCAGTTTTCTTGGCAACTTTCGGAAGTGGTTTGCCTTTGCCATCTTCCTAGGGCTGAGAGACAGTGACCGGCCCAAAGTCACTCAACCACTTTTCTTCCTAATGTAGGTCAAGAACTTAAGTTCTCCCATTTTCTGACCTGATAACTTAACCACATTAAACTTGCTCTAGGCGGTTAGTGCTAGCAACATTTGAAGATTTGATTCTCACTTAGATTGCTTAGGTGACTTCCATATCATTCCCAAATATACTCCCAAATATAAACCCGGTTAGTGCAGTGGTTAGAATGAGGTACTACAGGCTACTTCAGTTGACTACCAGCTACAGTTTGGCAGTTCGAATCTCACCATGCTCAAGGTTGACTCAGCCTTTCATCCATCCGAGGTGGGTAAAATGAGGACCCAGATTGTTGGGGGCAAGAGGCTGACTCTGTAAACCACTTAGAGAGGGCTATAAAGCGCCGTGAAGTGGTATATAAGTCTAAGTGCGATTGCTATACTTACATTATTTATTGAGCCTACTTACATCACAATGAGAATTGTAATATACACCCTTAGAAAACTTCACTAGATTAGAATACCGACTAACGGAGTTGGAAGACACCTTGGAGGTCTTCTAGTCCTAGATTCAAGCAGGAAACCCTGTATCATTCAGGACACAAATTTAAATGCAAAGAATACAGGTCCAAACCGTAGATTTCTTTATTAAAAAGGGGGAGAGGGGAGGGGAACCTACCAGGAAGATCATCCTGTATACTTTGTGCTTAAATACTGAAACATGAAACTCCAGAAAGCACAGATTCACTTCAGTCAGCAGTTTGGCAATGCAATTTAAATATGGTAATAAAGCAACCCTATACAAAGTGCATATAGTCAAGGCGATGGTTTTCCCAGTTACAATGTACGGCTGTGAAAGTTGGACCATAAGGAAGGCTGAGTGCCAAAGAATGGAGGCCTTTGAACTCTGGTGCTGGAGAAGACTCCTGCGAGTCCCTTGGACTACAAGGCTATCAAACCGGTCAGTCCTAGAGGAGATCAACCCTGACTGCTCTTTAGAAGGCAGATCCTGAAGAGGAAACTCAAATACTTTGGCTACCTAATGAGAAGGAAGGACTCACTGGAGAAGAGGCTAATGTTGGGAACGATTGAGGGCAAAAGAAGAAGGGGAAGGCAGAGAATGAGATGGCTGGATGGAGTTACTAAAGCAGTCAGTTTGAGCTTAAATGGATTCCGGGGGATGGTAGAAGACAGGAAGGCCTAGAGGAACATTGTCCATGGGGTCACGGTGGGTCGGACACGACTTCACAACTAACAACAAAGCAACAGATATTCTGCAGTTCTATTAAAGTTCTAAAGTTGAGATTTCCCAGCGGTTGGAACGTATTTAAATTGCATAATTGGTGCAACCTTCATTTCCCTTGCAAATTAATTCTGTCCAAGGGAAGATACCAGGTTAGCTGTGTCTACAACCTGCATAGGCATATATACAATGCCAACAAGCATGAAGGTTGTAACAGAAAGTGAAAAAAACAAACAAATCGTTTTTTAAAACTAAATATTAGGATCCAATCTCCTTGTCTGGCTTGGAGCCACAAACATAACTCTGTAGAATCAAAACCCAGAACCCAGAACAAATAACTAAGCCTCACTGCAGTGAGTTATTAGGTAGTATCTTTCAAGAAGAGAATGGACTGCCATCTGTCAAAAACAGTGTAGGGTCTGCTTGGGGGGAGGGTTGGACCAGATGACCTGTAAGGTCCCTTCCAACTCTGTTAATCTGTATCAGTATCAGTGGTGGGTTGCTAATTTTTTTACTACCAGTCCAGGCGTGCTCCCAGGTGTGCATGCGTGATGCTTTTGCGCATGCGCAGAAGTGTCCAGGAAGATGGGCGGAGCCTCACACCACCATTACTGCCGGTTCACCTGATCCAAGCCAAACCAGCAGCAACCCACCTCTGATCTGTATCTACTCGAGAGGCTCTTCTCCAAAAGAGTAGTGAAAAATCCACCCCTGTAGACAAAGACATGCACTCCTATTTAAAACCTTTTAGACAGGAGGGGAAAATGATGCACACACTCATATTCATAAGTAGTAACATAACAGATTTCATGTTACGTCTGCCCTCCTGTTACCAACAGAGTATAGTGGTCTTTATTAGAAGAAAGATTTGCATCTTGAGATCCAAGAGTTGCTATGGAAATGTTCATAGTGGTCACATATTCTTTATGTCTTACTTTCGTCAAGTTATTTTCCAAAGCACTTTCCAAAGACAAGGAATAATGGATGGAAACTGACCAGGAAGAGATTCAACCTAGAAACAAGGAGGAACTTTCTGCCAGTGAGAACATTCAGCCTATGGAACAGAAGAGCTTCATCACTTGAGACTTTCAAGAAGAGACTGGACTGCCATCTGTCAGAAACGGTGTAGGGTCTCCTGCTTGAGCGGGGGTTTGGACTAGATGACCTACAAGGTCCCTTCCACCTCTGTTAATCTGTTAATCTATTCAACAGTCCCATTCAAGGGAAAAATGATGTCCCCCACAACTGAAAAACCTGTAGGCTGGGCTGGGGAACCATGGCCCTTTTATGACTTGTGGACTTCAACCCCCAGAATTCTGGGAGTTGAAATCCACAAGTCATGAAAGATCCAAGATTCCTCACTCCTGCAGTAGACCAATATTTCTCAACCTTGAAGAACTTTAAGGAGTGAGGTCTTCAAAACTCCCAGTATTCTCCAGTCAGCCATGGAAGCTGTGAATTTCTGGGAGCTGGAGTCCCCACTTCTTCAAGTTCCTAAAGTAAAGAAACACTGTTCCAGGCAGTTTTTCCCCATGCTGCTTAGAGGAGACAGGAACTCCACCAGTTTGAATGCGGCAGGATTCTCTGCATCAGGGGTGGGATTCAGCCGGCTCGTACTGGTTCAAGTGAATCGGATGTTAATTTTCCATCTGGTTCGCCGAACCGGTTGTTTCAAGGACCAGCTGGCCCATCCCACCCCTCCCAGGAGTCTCCACGTGTCCTGTTCCAGGTAAGTGCAGGGCCTGCGTGGAGGCTCTGGGAGGGTGAAAAATGGGCCTACCAGAAATCCAAAAATGGGTGGCCACACCCAACCAGAGAACTGGTTGCTAACATTTTTCAATCCCACCCCTGCTCTGCATGATATTGCTTATGTATGAGAGCTGAGTCCTGTTTATTTCTGATTTTATGTGCAGTATCTATTAAACAGCAATAAAGCCTGCTAAGAAATCACTCTAGTGAAATGGGCCCTTGATCTCCCCTCAATAGAATTCCTGCTTCATTCTATTGGCCAGCTCCCGGGCTTTTAAGGGGAAAGATGGATTGGAGATTTTGTAACTCTTTCTCATTGGAACTGTTTTTTTCTCCCTCCTTTTCTTTTAGCATGGAACCAGGTGTGAAATTAGGATGTGGATAAGAAGCAGTTTATTCTATTTTCTTTTTTATGTGGTGTTGGACTGAGATTTTGATTGCTGCTGGGTCGAAAGCAGTAAATGGTGGTACATTGAGGTTTGCTCTTTGTCCTTGGAGATTCAGTTGGAACCATTTTCAAACTGAAAACGAGGAAGGAGAAATAGCAGTAGTATGGAATAGCAATAGCACTTAGACTTATATACCGCTTCACAGTGCTTTACAGCCCTCTATAAGCGGTTTACAGAGTCAGCTTCTTGCCCCCAACAATCTGGGTCCTCATTTTACCCACCTCGGAAGAATGGAAGGCTGAGTCAACCTTGAGCCTGGTGAGATTTGGTCTGCCAAACTACTGGCAGCCGGTGATCAGCAGAATTAGCCTGCAGTGCAGTGCAGTGTGGTGTGGTTTTCTGTTTGGTAGATCCTTGATTAGCAATATTGCTTTCTCCTTGATTGTTTCTATGGTGTTCACCTCTGCTTATGCAGGAGTTGGTTGCTGGAGACAAAGTGTTCTGGTCCCTTTGTGTCCTTCTTAATTATTTGCTGTCTCTTTTGAATGAGATAAGCGGGTTATCTCTATGGATGAACATGTATCGTACAGCATGCCAAAATTGTGTGCACACATGCTATCTCACGTGTCAGCATGCCCACTCAATCTCTCTGCCCACCTGCACATGCATGCGTGACCCCGCCCCCTCCTCCCAGGCTCGAGAGGATTTCCTGAAGCCTGCGGAGGGCAAAATCGGTCTCCCCTGGCCTTCCAAAAGGGCGAAAATCAGCTGGCTGGTGTGCACATGTGCACTGGAGCTGACAGCTGGCATGCCATAGGTTGGCCATCGTGGTGCTAGGCTTTTGCAGTATTTTTTTAATCTCATTTTAGTATCATCTAGCACAAGAGTATCAAACTCAAGGCCCAGGGGCTGGATGTGGCCTACGGGGTGCTTAAATCTGACCCACAGGCCCACCCTGGAAGCAGCCTGTTTTTGCTGACAGAGCTCTCGGGCCCCCACAGGCACCCCTGACATGAGTGACATATAGCTGGCCACCCCCACCCTGCCTCCCAAGGTCAAACAGAACCCTGATGCGTCTCTCAATGAAATCAAGTTTGACACCCCTGATCTAGCATGTTCTGCAACCTGGCTATGAAGAATATTGCACAATGCAGTCCAGTAAGAGAGTCCTGGACAAGTATTACATCATGTGCAGCAGGGAATCTCAGCATTGCTCCCTGCTCTTCAGCATCTTTTCTGTTCAGGATACACATCTCATTCTGTCTCATTATAGGGCCAGATCTGCAAGGATGCTAATGTTTACATTGCTTTTGATTGAGTTCATTTATTTATGAGATGCATTTCCCTCCTATCTCTCCAGGTTCCTCAGCATTCCTCAGAAGGAGTCAAATCATTCACCTTCCAAAATCTCTCACCTTTCAAGACCAATTTAAGCGAATTATTTGACACAGAACAATTAGGAAAGCTGCTTTCCAGATGCTCCATCCATAGATTATAACCCTCATGTCTCATTCTGGTTTGTTTCTCTCCTGAGAAAAAGAAAATCAACCAAATGTTTCCAAATAAAGCCTGGATCTTTCAGGAAATTTACATCTGGGTCTCCTTAATACTTCTACAAATAGGAGATCAACAGATATGTCTCCAGGCCCTGTTTGCAGGCAGCTGAGAAGGATCTGGATGGATCACCACTGTGAGAAACAAAATGCTAGATTGAAATAGATCTTATCCTGAACGTGTGTCATATTCCTTCTTCTTGTTCTGTGCACGACCATAGTACAAAAAGAGATAATGCAGACTTTCTATGCTGTTTTCTCATGGAAATTCTCCCAAGCTTTGCAGACATTACAACTATGGAGACATGGCATCATTTCCCCCCCCCCCCCCCAATCTCTGGGATTCCAACTACTGTAATCTGCTCATTTATTCCAAAAAGCAGACATCTTTAGAGAAAAGGAAAGTGCCCCTTCGGGAAAATCCCACTGTAACAAACTGGAATGTTGCCTTATTTTTCTTTGAACGGCAATGTAAAATTGTAGATTTTGGAAAAAGACAAGATTTTTTTTGGGGGGGGTTAAAAAAGCCAGCCAGCCTATGCAATGTCCACCAGTTTTTGACATTAATTCCAAGCACGTGTGCACAGATGCCCACATGGATACACATGTTTTGAACACAGAAATAGTTGCAAAACTCTTATTCCAAGATAAAAGCAGGGGTGAAATGCTCTGAAGTCTGCTACTGGTTCGCTTCGCTACCGGTTCGTTTCGTGTGCGCATGTGCGTCACAGATTTAGGCAAGAAAAACTAAATGCACAGGTACAGTATAGGTGGTACCTTGCTCAACAGTAGTAACTGTGAGAGGGATCTTGGAGTCCTAGTGGACAACCATTTAAATAGGAGCCAGCCGTGTGCAGCAGCTGCCAAAAAAGCCAACACAGTTCTAGGCTGCATAAACAGAGGGATAGTATCAAGATCAGGTGAAGTGTTAATGCCACTTTATAATGCCTTGGTAAGGCCACACTTGGAATACTGCATTCAGTTTCGGTCGCCACGAAGTAAAAAAGATGTAGAGACTCTAGAAAGACTGCAGAGAAGGGCAACAAAGATGATTAGGGGACTGGAGACTAAAACATAGGAAGAACGGTTGCAGGAACTGGGTATGTCTAGTTTAATGAAAAGAAGGACTGGGGGAGAAATGATAGCAGTATTCCAATATCTCAGGGGTTGCCACAAAGAAGAGGGAGTCAAACTATTCTCCAAGGCACCTGAGTGTAGAATAAGAAGCAATGGGTGGAAACTAATCAAGGAGAGAAGCAACTTAGAACTGAGGAGAAACTTCCTGACAGTTAGAACAATTAATCAGTGGAACAGCTTGTCTCCAGAAGTTGCGAATGCCCCAACACTGGAAGTCTTTAAGAAGATGTTGGATAGCCATTTGTCTGAAACAGTATAGGCTTTCCTGCCTAGGCAGGGGGTTAGACTAGAAGACCTCCAAGGTCCCTTCCAACTCTGCTATTGTATGATAGGTGCTACCTTGTAGCATTGAAAAAGGAGAATTAAGAAGCCTTTTCTGAGTTTGCAAAGGTAAGTAGAACGCGGGGGGGACAGCTGTGCCGTGCGATTTAGATTTGCTAGGAAGCAGGGTTTCCTGCTTTCTAGTGAATATAAATTGTGTGGCACAGCTGATTGTTGTATAGCTGATTGTCGGAACTAATAGTTTGCCTGAACCAGTAAGCATTTTTTTTTTACTTTAGGTTCGAACCTGTAGCATTTCACCCCTGGATAAAAGTATTTTTAAGAGCTTGGCTCTTAAGAATGCCGTATCTTAAAGAATGCAGTATTGCAGGCTAACTCATTGCTCACTGCAGGAGTTTGATCCTGACCGGATCAAGGCTGACTCAGCCTTCCATCCTTCCGAGCTCGATAAAATGAGGACCCAGATTGTTGGGGGCAATAGGCTGGCTCTGTAAATCGCTTAGAGTGGGCTGGTAAGCACTGTAAAGCAGTATATAAGTCTAAGTGCTATTGCTATAAGACAACCATTCCACACTTGACTACTTTCATCTTTGTCCAAAACTACATACCTGACAGAATGCAAATGCCCTATCAAATGCCATGTCCTAATTGTATTTTCCCACATTGAGGACTGAGGATAATCTACTCAACGTCTACATGGATACTCAAAAGTGCAAAGACATCATTAATTTGCCTAACCCTTTCTTAAAATCTGTAAAGCTCATGTGTTCTTGTGGCGGAGATTTCAGTGAATGAATTATGCAGGGTGTGAACATCTGAATGGATGATACAGCTATTTTACAATAGATTCTATCTCATGGGGGTAGGATGCAAGCTCTTCCTTGTGTAGGGAACAAGGTAGACAATAGGACACCAGAGGAAAGTGGTTACATTTAATGCCTATTTCATTATTGTGGCTTGTAATGTTCATCACAACATCTCAAGAACTTGGTATATTAATAAACTAGTTAGGTTCATCACTCTTGGTTCATGTCAATTTCTCTGATAATATTTCTTTGTATTTATGAAAACAAGCAAGCTCAGAGAGCACCAAGAACCCCATAGTCCTTCTCCTCCTCCTCTTCTCTGCACACCCCATTCTCATCTAGCACTGACGATGTTACCTATTTTGGATAACGAAACATATACAAGAAAACAAGCAAGCTCAGAGAGCTCTAAGGACCCCTCATTTCAAGTCTGAGCTATCAGTAGTTTCCTACCTCATTTTGCTTTATCTGCCTGATCCTTTGCCTTCTTCAGATGAACAGATGAGAGAGGGCACCAGCAAGGGGAAGAGAGCAAAATGGTGGTCAGGAGAATTGTCTCATTAGGACTTCCTATTTAGGTAGCCTCGAAAATCTGCTACTGACATTGGTGGTGGTGCAGAGATCTCCAGGGGCTTCCCATGATAGGAACATCCACATACCTGTGGTTCATAATAGCAATAGCACTTAGACTTATATTCTGCCCCATAGTGCTTTACAGCAGCTGGATGGTTTACAATGTCAGTATATTGCCCCCAACAAACTACTGTATTTTTCGGAGTATAAGATGCACTAAGGTTTTGAAGAGGCAATTTTTTTTTAAAAAGTAGATAGGTAGATAGAGGATAGAGAGGGAGAGAAAGAGAGAAATACAGTAGATAGGTAGGGAGAGAGAGAATATAGTTAGGTAGATAGGTAGGTAGAGGAATAGATAGATAGATAGATAGATAGATAGATAGATAGATAGATAGATAGATAGATAGATAGATAGATAGATAGATAGAAATATAGAAGATAGGGTGGGAGAGAAAGAGTAGGTATGTGCGTAGGTAGATAGAGGGGGAGAGAGAGAAAAATATAGTAGATAGGGAGAGAGAGGGTAGGTAGGTAGGTAGATAGAGGGGGAGAGAGAGAGAGAGAGAGAGAGAGAGAGAGAGTGCGAGAGAGATACAATAGGTAGGTAGGGAGAGAGAGAGAGCGTAGGTAGGTAGTACATGTTTCCAGGCGTATTTATCCATGTGCTGGAGAAAGAAATTGCTGAGAATCTGCAGCACCTAAGATTTTGTTTCTGCTGGCACAGCACTTGATCAATGTAATTCTCATCAATCAATTACAGGGCTTTCCAAAAGGAAAAAAAAAGAAGTTTTTTGCATTTTGCAGACCTCCCCAAAACGGCCTGTTTTTTACAAAAACGGGCCTTTTTTTAAAGGCATGAATAGCCATGGGGGGGGGGCTTGCAGAGTGCTCCTGGAGGGTGGGGGGGGCAAAAATGAGCAGACAATGGCCCATTTTTCATGAAAACGGGCCTGTTTTTTGTCAAAAAATTGTATGCATAGCCTTATGGAGGCTTATAGAGTGCTGCTGGGAGCTGGGAGGGCAAAAGCGGCCTGTGTTTTGCTCATTTCTGCCCTCCCCAGCCCCCAGGAGCTCTCTGAAAGCCTCCATAAGGGTATGCACAGCCATTTTGGTGAAGGGGCAGGGTTTTGGGAGTCAAAAAATGCTGTATTCGTTGTAGAAGACGTACCCAGATTTCCAGCCTCTTTTTTGAGGAAAAAAGGTGCATCTGATACTCTGAAAAATACGGTAGGTCCTCATTTTACCAACCTTGGAAGAATGGAAAGCTGAGTCAACCTTGAGCCCCCTTAGGATCGAACTCCAGACTGTGAGCAGAGTTTGCCTGCAACCCTGCATTCTAACCACTTCAACACCAGGGCTCCTGGCCTTATAACAGACTTCTAAGACGGTAAGAATGGTCTTATAACAGGCTTCATTTGTAATTGTTCTAAACTATTTAAAACAGAAATAAATAGCAATGATAAACACAAGTTACTGGAAGGACCTACAATTCTACACACACACACACACACACACAGAGAGAGAGAGAGAGAGAGAGAGAGAGAGAGAGAGAGAGAGAGAGAGAGAGAGAGAGAGAGAGAGAGAGACCTAAAATACATGCAATGATCCTTTGCAGACTTGCAAATAAAAGTCACCAGACTGTCTCTCTCCTATAACCACACAGAGGTGATAATATTTGCTAGGTAAGCTATAAGCATCAGTATGCAGATGGAGAGCAAGATGATTGAAGAAATATTTCTAGCTCAGCTCTTCCTGTCTAGCCTTGCATTTCACATCATGAATTGTGTCTATATGGGACCACTATTCTTTTTTTTTTTTTGAGAAATCCATACAAGCAAACACGATTTATTGCATTTTTTGCTTAAGAAAAGTTCTGCAATTTGGGTTGCATTAAGCATCAACCATGCACACGAAAAAAAGGCACATTTGAATTTATTCATGTTGAGTTTCCCCTCCCAGTACCTCTTGTGTGAAGGACCTCTACACTTTGAAGTTACACAGCTGCACAATACACATTGTGAGAATGCACAGAAGCTCATCTGAATTGCTTTTCCCCATAAATTCATCCACACTGATTTCCCCTTTATTTTTTTTATTTTTCTATATTTTTTATTTTTTATTTACATGTAAAATACACACAGACAAAACCTAGACGTACACCACATTTACACAATACAATACGAACAATATAACAATAATTGCTATTTTCTAATAGCAATTGTCAATCGATACCGCTCACTTTATATTATACCGCTATTCTTATTATTTATCATATGGCACATTCCCATCACGTTCTGATTTTTAGAAAAAACCCACAAGAGATGCAAACACAAAATAGGAAATATAAAAACCAAAATATTATAAAGGTATGTCGAGATCACAGATATACTTTTTTTGCTTCCTTTGTCCATCAGCAAAGTCTATGGAGATTCTCAGTCATCCAGGTCACAGTTGCCTCCAAGGTTGTTCCCCCCCCCCCAAAAAAAAAGGAACTGGGCATTTTTTTCTCTCTTGAAGACGTTTTATGAACTGAAGATGCTTCTTGGATGAGAAACAACAACAACACTCAGAAAGAAAGTCCAGTTGCCTTTTGAAAAAGCACCTTTGGGACATCTTCTGCCAATGCTTTAGTTAAGTTTATTTTATTCTCATTGCACTTCGTGCAACAAAATTAAATGCCATCTTCAGTGTACATTATAACTATAAAAATAAAACACAAACACACATCCTTCACATTCTATGCAACTGAATTGAAAACCCGATATTGAGTTAGTATTGCACTAAATAGTAGAATTCAATATAGTGAACATATATTCAATATATATTCAATATAATTCAATATATTCAATATAACAGATGTGACCACTGTCTACCACATGACAGAAGCTAGCTGTTCTGACCTAGGCTTCCCAAAACCACGAAGCTGACTCCTCATCCTGATAAAACCCCTTTTATTTATGTTAAAGGGAATTCCTCTCCAGCAAAGTCCCGGCCAACAGTCTTTCAAAAGATTTCACAACTACAGACCTGTATCAGGCTTGGAGAGCTGCCAGGCCGATATCTTCCAAACGCCACTCTGCAGCAGACAATACTTGGCAAGAAGTCAGGAACAGATCTTCATCCTAATGAATTGATCTAATTGTCTCCTGCAAACTTCACTCCCCTTTCTCTCCTCTTTATTCCCTTTGGGAGGGGTCATTCACCGTCCACCTGTGGCTTTACTCCCGAGTTGGCCCTTGTTCCTTAGCTGTTCCCTTCTCCTGGCAGCTCTGCGCATTCGCACACTGGGAACAGGCTCTAGCTGTTCTTCTGTCTCCCTGATGTCTGACTCTGAAGGCAGCTGATAACTGTCGGATGGCCCTGGCCCCATCTCTGCCTCTGATGAAGAGCACCTATCAGAGCCTTCCCCAGACTCCAGGACTGGCCCATGTTCCTCCCCAACCTCCTCACTGTCTGAGTCTGCCATCAGCTCCACTGGCGGGCCACAACACTAGCCTACCTCTCCCCTCTTGGTAAAAAAAATAACCAATGAGTGCCCCTGTTTAGTATTTTGATGGAACACCATCCTCTATTCTACACTAGGATTTAAAAAAATAAATAAATCCTGAAACAGGCAGTGGCCATTTCTTCCATCTTCCATACCGGTAACACTACATCAATATCAATTCAAGAAAGTCTCCTTCACCTTGAACTCTACTTGCAATCTGAAATAAAATCACCAAAGCACATCAATTTGGTAGAGGAGCCAAAGATAAGAATAAGGAAGGAAGGATACATTCAACCACCAAGTTCTTCTTCATTGTTTTTTTTTTTATCCATGTAAAAGAAAAATATAATGGGACTCTCAGCTTTCAACCCACACATGAATCACGTTATTCCCTGCATACAAAGAGATGGGTTTTCAAAGGAGAAGGTGCATTAAAATATTTCCAAAAAATAACCAGAGTGAGGGGGAAAGGAGCAAAAGAAACAGGAGTGGTCCGTAGTTCTCACTCCTGCTCCGAGCCAAGCTGAATTCAAGTCAATCAATGCCACTGTCACTCAAAACTATTCTTTTCGGTATGAAGTTATGAACAGGCGTGCACATGAATTCCAGCACCAAATACGAATCGTTGGCATTCTTTTAAAAGCTGTACCTTCAGTCTCCACAATTCAGATCATAAAAGTGTCAAAAGAAAAACAAATTCTTACCTCTTGTGCTTCACTCCAGAATGTTACAGTACATCTACAGGTGAGCAGTGAGCAACTACGCCGGCTACTTTTTGAGTAGTGCACGCCCCTTCTCTGCAGACTTCCAGATTTTTCAGTGACCCACCCCTAAAAGTTGCAATTCAGGATTTCTGACTGTGTAATCCTTGTATTGTGCAAAGCTTTAGGATTCAATTCCAGTGGAATAATACTGATAGTCTTCAATGCTGCTTGTCCCAATATTGTAAAATGCTTTATGGGGACTTTTAATCAGGGGGGTAACTACAACACTAACAGAAGCTAATTCTGTGGGTTCTAGCGGAGTTTCTTCCAAACCTATTGACATCAAATCCGGCAAAATGAGAAAACAGCACAGAAACTCAGCATTAAAACTAGGACACTAGAACTAAGACTAACACCAGTTAGCTAATTAAACTAACCCTAGAACTAAGGAGAAATTTCCTGATGGTAAGAACAATTAACCGGTAGAATAGATTGTCTTCAGAAGTTGGGGATGTTCCATCGCTGGAAGCTTTTAAGAAGGGACTGGACCACCATTTTTCAAGAATGGTGTAGGGCAGTGATGGTGAAACCTTTCAGCACCGAGTGCCCAAACTAGAACATGCATGCATGCATGCACATGTGTGTGCACGCTAGCCAGCTACTCTTCACGCACATCAGAGCACTGGAAACCCGAAGACCAGTTGGTCGGTACAAACATGCCTGGCTGGTTTTTGATCCATTTTCAGGCCATTTTCTGGACCATTTTCAGGCTGTTTTTGGGGTCCGGAAAACACCCCGGAAAACGCCCCCCAAATAGCTGTTTTTCAGCCGTTTTTTGACACTCCAGTGCCCGCGAAGACCAGGAGAACAACCAGAAGAGCTGCTGGCAACAGCACACGCCATCACAGGTGTAAGGTCTCCTACTTGAACAGAGGATTGTTGGTCTAGAAGACCTCCAAGGTCACTTCCAACTCTGTTATTGTGTAATATCTCAGTTCTTTTTTGGTCATGGGTAGAACAAGGAGAAGGACTGTTTTAGGACAAGATGCATTTCAATCTAGCATGTTGTTGTTCAGTGGCTAACCAGATGCTTCTCAGAAGCCTGCAAACTGGAGATGGAGACATATTACTTGATCTTCTATTTGTAGTAGTATTAAGAAGACCCAGATGTAAATTGCCCAGGAAGCTCCGTTTTCCATCTAAAGAATGTCCTGAATGGGGACAGATTGGTTACGGCTTCATGGAATGTGTTTTTATAAAGCTGAGGGTATTTTGCTTTTGTTTTTTTTTTTAAAGGAAGCTTTTCAGAAACTATTTTTTTACCTAAATATAGAAATAAGGAGGGAGTTCTCCATTCTATACTTTAAGTGTAGAGCAGAAGCCATGTTCTCTCTCTCTCTTTCTTTCTCTCTCTCTCTTTCTCGCCCTCCCTCCCTCCACCCCTCTTCTGTAGGGAGCATTAGATGAGGAAAAAGATATGTGATGTTTGTCATTTGTTTGGAAAACTAACATTACAAACAGTAAGGAAGAAAATGTTCAGATGTATAGTTTGGGAAACAGAAAGAAAAAGAACTGACTGGTTTCTGTTGATTCAATATTGTCATGGCTAAAACAGTTTTCAGACAATTGCTTATACAGTACATATCGACATCACTAGATGGAATACCCAGAAATCAAACTGATTTATCTCATTGGTACAAGCAGGTAGAACAGCTCATTAGGGCAGACATTGGAAGAGTCCATCAAGGTTCCAAGCCAATCAACTTCTACAATGTCACCTTAGAAATCTACAAGATCTACAATGTGATCTCATTTTCAAGGGGAACCAGCAAGAATCCCTTGAATTCCCGAACCTCATTGATAGGAAGCCCAAGGCATTGTGGAATGAAAGTAAAGAGATTATGAAGGATACATACAAACAGAGAGTAAGATTAAGAAACAAAAGAAAGCAAACAGGATGTCAGAACAAATGATAACCACTAGGGAAAAGAAGTGTACGTTTAAAACCCAGAAAGGCAAAGAACTCAGGAATTTAACAAAGAATTTCAGAGAACCATTAGACGAGACAAGACATAGTATTACAATGGAATCTATAATGACCCCGAAGATAGAAAGAGGCACAGAAAGTCTTAATACAGATCTTTGAACTTCAATCTGGCATGTTAAAGAATGCCAAGGAGCACAAAATAAATTATTCAAAGAAGATCAAAGAAGCAGTGCGTAGAAAATATTCCCTATTTAAAAGAATGTCTAGTAATAGAAAATGAAATTAGACCAGCTTGCCAAATATTAACAAGTTGGAAGACTACAGGAATTAGTCAGACTAATTAGCGAGATAAATCAAACTAGGAATCAACTCCACAAGCAGGCTACACCTTTTATAGTTAATGGCTTTAAGAACAGGGTTTTGCAAGGCAGTTGTGCTGTACCTCCTCCTCCTCATCATCATCACCACCACCACCATCATTTTAATCATTGTCTGTCCACTGCAGGATGAAGGGCTCTTCTGCATGTTTCCAACCCATATGGTCCTGAGCTTTCTTTGGCTGATTGGCCCTGCAATACGTGATGATGTCATCGATTGGTCTTGCTTGGGGTCTCTTTCATGGACGCTTTTGATCAAGTGGGAACAGTGATGGGTTCCTCTTACTGTTGCTACTGGTACGCTGATCGGAGTCTGTTCGTGCACGCGCCTGATGTGCGCTGCGCAAGCATGTGCAATCCACCACCCCTGCAACACCCAGCTGTTTGTTGGGGCTCACTCAGGGGGGCGCATGCTGTGTGCATCTGTGCAGTGTGCCTTTTGGCATAAATACAGCTATAGAGTGTGGGCGGGTAGGTGGGCCAAACGAGCCACCGTACCCATATGCTCTCAGATGCTCCAGGACACTACAAGTATGGCCATACCAGTCTGAACCAGCAGCAACACCCCCCCATACACACTGAGTGGGATCCATTCTATGACTGCCGTGGTCCATCTGCCCTCTGTTCTTCTCGCTATGTGACTAGCCTGTTTCCATTTCCATCTGCAGATCTTCCTATCTTGTCTTGCAATACCGAGCATGTATCTTTCCATGGCTCTTTGCGACCCTCGTGGCTTTTGTATCGATTGTGAGGTTAGTGTTGTACTGGCATGTGTTAGAGCCGGTAGCACACACTGATCGAAAATGTTTCTCTTCGGGCACAGAGGGAGGTTATTCTTGAAAATTGTGCTTATGTCAAGGCTGCTTCACTTATTAACCAAGAAAGAAACCACTCAACTCCATTTTGCAGTACTTTTACTGATCATAAGTAAATAGAAGCTAAGCAAAGCTGGATCTGAGCAAAAGCGTGCGAAAGCATTAGATATCAATACATGACCCATTCCCCTCCCCTTGGTAACCCCAGTCCATAGTCCAATCCAATATCTCCACAGCTGTCAGGTGGGAAACATCTTCAAAAATCATCAGGTTGGTATGCCGGACAGTTGGCCTTGGCGGGAAACTCCCCTCCTTGCCACATGCACAGAAGATGGTGAGAACAATTCCCAATTAACAGTCCTCCTGTACAGATTATTTCCCTCACCCAAATATCATGCCCTCCCTCCCTGTTTCAATGGCAGCCGAAAAGCAAGCAGCAAAACAGAGGCTGACAGCTTAGCTTGCCAAATGCCTCTAACCACATTTAACCCGCCATTCAATTTCCTTCCATTGAGATCCGTTGACCAAGGTCTACTGTGTCTAGTTCTTCTCTGCCTAGTAGTAATATAGCCCAGGTTCAAATCCCAGTAAGGGTATGGCTAGCTGATGAGAGCTAAATAGCTTGAAATAGATCTATACTAGTCTCCCTTTATTTATTTATCAGCACAAATAAAACACACACACACACACACACACACACACACACACACACACACACACATACACACACATATATATATATATATATATATATATATATATATATATATATATATATATATATATATATTCTAGGTAAAAATAACATTTTACACAGGGCAAACAAAAAATTTACTCAAGATAATGGCAGGCAAGGAAAGGAATCAAAACAGAGTCTCCAGAAAAAGAAAGGTTGCCTGAGTGGTTTTGCTTTCAATGGGAACCCACAGAGATTAGTCAACATTCATTCCAAAGTTCAGAGAGGCAAGTCAGATTTGTGTAAAGCAAGCACCGCCTTTTCTTCACTTAAATAATTCTGAATTACAGACTGGAAAAAAAAAACTAAATCTATTTGGAGTGAAAAAAAATTAGAATCAATTAAAATCTCACAAAATTATAAGTAAGTTTTGAATTCTGTAGAACCCTTCATCAGACCAGGTGGGAAGTAAAATCAGAGGCAGAAAACCGAGAAAGGAGCAGATAAAGTAATTCATCCATTTCCTACAACTGGGGACAACTATTGCTAACCAAACGTAGGTGGAGAGATTGAGAGATTTGATATCATGCAATAAGGGTGGTATTTTTTTGAGGAGGCGGGTAACAAAACTGGAAAGAGGAGATGACAGTGAGAATTGACATCCATCACTTTCTAGAAAGAAAGAATTATCTATCTCCTTCCCACAGGGCCACTAAGCATTCCATTTAAGAGGTTTGTTAGTGTGGTTTCCTAATTGGTTTAAAAGGCTGCAACAAGTCAATTCATGTTTTGAGCGAGAAGGTACATTTTCTGTATAATTAGGTCAACAGCCTTAAGTCTCCTCTGTGATGCTCTCTTACCACTAGTTTTCACCTATCATTGTTGTTTTAACCATTTAGTCGTGTCCGATTCTTGGCGAATTTATAGGAAGGTGCTCTCCATCTTACCCTGTCAAGCACAACTTCTTTCAGTTCAGCTGGAGGTTCAGCTTCAATGCTGTTAAGTCAGTGTGTTCTTTGCTTGCCCCTTCTTGTTCCACTAATTACTCCAGTGGTGGGTTTCAAATTTTTTTAGAACCTATTCTGTGGGTGTGGCCCGTTTTGTGGGAGTGGCTTGGTGGTCATGTGACTGGGTGGGAGTGGCTTGGTGATCATGTGACTGGGTAGGAATCACTTGGCAGTCATGTGACTGAGTGGGAGTGGCTTGGCAGTTATGTGACCGGGTGGGAATAGCTTGGCAGTCATGTGACTGGGTAGGAGTGGCCAAGTCGATGTCACTGAATTCTTTGCCCCAAAGAATGACCTACAAAAAGAAGATATAAAAACAGGAAATTTATTATTTTGTGCACTTACTACTTAAATAAGAATAAAATAAGTACACAAAACAATAAAACAGCTGCTTACAGAGGAACTATGCTGGTCCTTGCCGGTCTTCAACATTACTGACCACCTTACACAGACACACTTCCAGCCCCTCTGCCTCTTCCCTCTTCCTGGATTCACTCGAAGTTTTAAAAACTCACAGCCTGTGCACATGCACACATTTCCAGCCCCTTCCAGACATTTTTAAAAGAGTGGAAGAGTGTGTGCGTGTGCACAGACTGTGAGTTTTAAAAACATCTTGTGTGTGCACAGACTGTGAGTTTTAAAAACCTCTGAGTGAATCCAGGAAGAGGGAAGAGGCAGAGGGGCTGGAAGAGAGTGTGCTGTGCACAGGATGTGAGTTTTAAAAACGTCTGAGTGAATCCAGGAAGAGGGACGGGGAAGAGGGGCTCGAAGTGTGTGTTCCTATAGTATCTTCCAGCCCCCTGCCTCTTCCCTCTTCCTGGATTCACTCAGACATTTTTTTAAAACCCACAGCCTGTGCACACGCACACACTCTTTTAACAGTCCCTCTGCCTCTTCCCCAGCATCCTCCCACCCAACCAGTCATCAGTTCTTTCTTCTTCTGGTTCGTTTTCTCAGAACTTTTCAGCAGCATGGTATGGATGGGCGGGGAGTGAAAGAACGAACGAGGAGAGGGAGTGTTCTGGTATGGGGGTATGGGAAGGCACACTAAATTGCACCATCCGGTACGGCCATGCCGGTCCGTACCGGTTGAAACCAACCCCTAATCACTCCTAGCATCATTGCTTTCTCCAATGAATTTGTATGCATGACATGGCCAAAGTAATTCAGAATAGTATCCATCATAGGGACTCAGTGGCTCAGTGGCTAAGATGCTGACCTTGTCGATCACAATGATTGGCAGTTTGGCAGTTCGAATCCCTAGTGCTGCATAATAGAGTGAACTCCCATTACTTGTCCCAGCTCCTGCCAACCTAGCAGTTCTAAAGCACGTAAAAATGGAAGTCGAAAAATAGGAACTACCTTTGGTGGGAAGGTAACAGTATTCTGTGCACCTTCAGCGTTTAGTCATGCCAGCCACATGACCACGGAGGCATCTTCAGACAGTGCTGGCTCTTCGGCTTGGAAACGGAGATGAACACCACACCCTAGAGTCAGGAACGACTAGCACATATGTGCAAGAGGAACCTTTACCTTTACCTATCCATCATAGTATCACTGTTATATCTGTAGTATCTGTTATAGGGTTACTGTAAATCTTGGAAACAAACACAGCGATGTTTTACAGGAGGAATCTATGGGAGGAATTTTAAATATGGCAACCATTAGATGGGACAGTGTACCAAATGCTGTTTTTGACTAATGTCAATTGATTTCAAATTTCCCTTTTTACAGATAAAAGTCTATTAAGTAATCATGCAGGGTGTATCAAAAAGCCATCATTTTTAAGGTCCAAAATGAATAACCCTTGTTTTAGTGGGGGGGGGGGGAGCTATGTCTCCAATGAAACAGACTTGATGCCAGAAATACTTTCTATTTTAACACATGAACATTGAATTGAAAAAAAGAGACTGATTTCACAAACTGAAAATTATGTAGTCAATTTTCCAATACCACGTCGGGGAAATGATGCTGAAATCATTCTAATATTATTTAGCCTTTAAACCAATAGAGTTTTCTATTAAAGTAGTCTTTATTTGTAGTGTTAGCAAGCCCAGATCCTTATAAGAATCTTGTTAAGGAATGAATGAATTAATCAATCAATCATAATATCATAGAATTATAAGGGATTGTAGAAGGGGTCTTCCACTCTAAAGTCTATGACATTCCTGGACCTCTCAGTGAACAGATATACTGGGAACTCAACACTGAATGACTGCGATGTGCTTTACTGGGGAACCTGTTGTGGCCTGCAAGCAGCCAGCAGAGTTGGTAGCTGATTTGGACAGTGAGAAGGTTGGAGAGGAACTTGGGCCAGTCCTGGATTCTGGGGAAGGCTCGGATGAGCCCTCTGCATCGGAGGCAGAGATGGGGTCAGAGCCATATGCCAGTTATCAGCTGCCTTCAGAGTCAGACATCCATGGGGCAGATGAACAGCTGGAGCTTGTTCCCAGTGTGTGAATGCGCAGAGTTGCCAGATGAAGGGAACAGCTAAAGAATAGGGATCGACTTGGGAGTAAGGCCACAGGTGGATGATGAATGGCTCCTCCCAGAGGAAATAAGAGGAGCAAAAGGGGAGTGGAGTTTGCAGGAGACAATGAATTCGCTTAAGTGGTTTGTGACTCTCCGAGACTCCTTGCCAAGTTTTGCAGATATCGGCCTGGCAGCTCTCCAAGCCAGATAAGGTCTGTAACTGTAAATCCTCCCTTGAAAGGCTTTGCTAGATGTGAATGAGCAGAATTCACAGTCAATTAATGAAAGGGTTTTTTATCAGGACAAGGAGTTTGCTCCATGCTCTCGGGAAGCCAAGGTCAGAACAGAACTGCCCTTAAAGGGCACCGTGCAGCTGGCCCAGAATGTGGCAATATAAAATGAAGTGGAGAGCTCTTGCATTACCTTCAATATGAAACGGCTTTTACTGGCTGCTAATTATCTTCCGAAACCACTCAAGCTTTCACAGTATATGAAATCATATGCATTTATGCTGCCACCAGCACCATCGACTCCCATCCCCAAGCCCTTATTTATGCATCCATAAGGCACATTGGACAGGTCCAACAACTATTTAGTAATGTGAACGCCCGCTTTTGGCTTTCTAGTAAAGAGCATCCTTGCAGTACAAAGTGATGTGGTTACTGAAGCAAGCCTTTTTTTGCGATTTAGCAGGATCCCAAAACACACTTTATTTCTTCAGTCTCACTTTTTCTTTATTGACATGTTTACTGTTTTCCTGTAAACCAACCAGAATAATTAAGGAAGTCAGTTCTAGCTATCGCTCTCTGCAAATGGGCTGTTGAATTACAAGTTAATAGCAATAGCACTTAGACCTATATAGTGCTTCATAGCTCTCTCTCTTTACAATGTCAGCAAATTGCCCCCAACCATCTGGGTCCTCATTTTACCAATCTCGGAAGGATGAAACCAACTTTTTTTTTTTAAGTGTTTTATTTTTGTTCTCATACGTACATTCTTATATATATATATATTATCAATATTATATATTATCTTTTAATATTGATAACAATTCAATTCTTCCCCTAAAAATTCAATAGTATAATCAACCTTGATTTTCTGCCACCCCATATATCCATTTTGTTTCACAACCCTATCACCCTCCCTTCTTCTCTCCTTTCTTTTCTTCTCCCCTTTCTTTCTTTCCCCCACTACCTCTTCCTCCCCTCTCCTACTCTTACTTTCTTCCTCTCCCCTTTCTTCTTTCCTCCTCCTTTCCTCTCTCTGGAGGGAACCAACCTTCAGCTGGTCAGAATCAAACTTCTGGCAGTGGGCAGAGTTAGCCTGCAACACTGCATTCTAACCACTGCACCACCAGGGCTTAAGTTGTTCGGTTTATATCATAAGCAATATAACATTAGAGCATACACTGATAAGAGGTAGAATGCTTACCTAGACCCCTTCCAGTCCGGCTTCAGACCTGGTTACAGCACTGAAACCGCTTTGGTCGCATTGACCGATGATCTCTGGAGAGCCAGGGATGGAGGCCATGCCTCCATCCTGGTTCTCCTTGACCTCTCGGCGGCTTTCAATACCATCGACCATGGTATCCTTCTGCGAAGACTGCGGGAGGTGGGGGTGGGAGGCACTGTTTTGCAGTGGTTCTCCTCCTACCTCTCGGACAGGTCGCAGTCGGTGTTAGTTGGGGGGCAGAGATCGACCCCTAGGCCCCTAACATATGGGGTGCTGCAGGGTTCGGTCTTATCCCCCCTACTATTTAACATCTACATGAAACCGCTGGGCAAGATCATTCGGAGGCACGGGATAAGATACCACCAATACGCGGACGATACCCAGTTGTATCTGTCCGCCCCGTGCCAACTCAATGAAGCGGTGGAGGGTCTTGAGGCCGTTAGGGACTGGATGAGGGCTAACAAGCTTGTACTCAACCCGGAGAAGACCGAGCGGCTGTTGTGTTTCCCTCCCAATAATTTGGCTAGTGCTCCATCACTCAGGCTGGGGGGCCAAATTTTATACCCCTCAGACAGGGTTCGCAACTTGGGAGTCCTCCTGGACCCACAGCTGACCTTCGACCACCATCTGACGGCTGTGACCAGGGGGGCATTTGCCCAGGTTCGCCTGGTGCGCCAGTTGCGACCCTACCTGAACCGGGAGGCTCTCACAACAGTCACTCGGGCCCTTGTGACCTCTAGGCTGGAATACTGCAACGTGCTCTACATGGGGCTGTCCTTGAAGAGCACCCGGCGACTTCAGCTAGTCCAGAATGCGGCCGCGTGAGTGATCGTGGGTGCACCTCGGTTCGCCCACATAACACGTATCCTCCGCGAGCTGCGCTGGCTACCTGTTGATCTCCGGGTGCGCTTCAAGGTGCTACTTACCACCCATAAAGCCCTTCATGGTAGTGGATCTGCGTACTTGAGAGACCGCCTCCTGCCAATTACCTCCTTGCGACCTATTAGATCGCACAGATTAGGCCTCCTCCGAGTTCCATCCGCCAGTCAATGTCGACTGGCAACTACACGGAGGAGAGCCTTTTCAGTAGTAGCTCCGACCCTTTGGAACGATCTCCCCGTGGAGATTCGTACCCTCACCCCCGTCCAGACCTTCTGCACAGCCCTCAAGACCTGGCTATCTCGTCAGGCCTGGGGATAAAGATTGTAATCCGTCCCCACCCGAATGATGAATGTTGTGTACTATTTTTACTTATGTATTGTTTTATGTCTTACTGTCTTGTACTCCCCTCCCTATATATTGTAAGCCGCCCTGAGTCCCCTCAGGGAAAAGGGCGGCCTATAAATAATAAAACCATAAAACCATGACCCATTTTTGAAGAAAAAAGCTGTAAAACTTGAATCTTTTCCTCTTCAGCCGTGCTTACCCAATTCATCAAACTTTAAATGATTTAATCATGACATGTTTTCCTTCCTCAGAATTGGTATACAGAGCTATCCTATCCTCATACAGTTTTGGTCACCACACTATAAAAAAGATTTTGAGACTCTAGAAAAAGTGCAGAGGTGAGCGACCAGGATGATTAGGGGACTGGAGACTAAAATATATGAAGAACAGTTGCAGGAACTGGGCATGGCTAGCCTAGCGAAGAGAAGGTTTAGGGGAGACAGGATAGCAGTCTTCCAATATTTGAGGGGCTGCCACAAAGAGGAAGTGGTCAAGCGATTTTCCAAAGCATTTGAAGGCCAGACAAGGAATAATGGATGGAAAGTGACCAAGGAGAGATTCAACCTAGAAATAAGGAGAAACTTTCTGACAGTGAGAACAATCAACCAATGGAATAGTAGTTGCCTTTGGACATTGTGGAGGCTTCATCACTTAAGACTTTCAAGACTGCCATTTGTCAGAAATGGTGTAGTGTCTCCTGCTTGAGCGGGGGATTGGACTAGATGATCTATATAAGATCCCTTCCAACACTGTTAATCTGTATCTGTATCAGACAAATCTTATTGCATTCTCTTTTAAAAAGCAGCAATTAATTCTCACTGAGAACATATATCCTTCATATCAAAATTATCTCAGACAGAGGAAGGTGCCAAAAATAAAATTCAGAATTTATTGCCTTAAAAAAAAACTGGGGGGGGGGGGGGCGGTAGAATTCACACATAGCACAGACAAGATTATAACCCCCTTTTGGAGTTAAACGGATCAAGGGATTTGAAGCTACAGTGTTTTTTTTTAACCAAGCAGACAATTCATGAACAATATATACTTCAATCCCATAGAAAGCATTTGGGCCACGTATTTCAGAGCCTATTAATTTTCTGGAACATCCTTTCAAATGCTAACCAATAGATGGGTTTAACCTGGAGGACTATATATCTTTACAAATTGACTAGTCTGAAGCAGCTCGGGGATCTTCACCAATTCTATGAATTTGATTCAAGAGCTTCACGAGTGCATTTGGGTTGTATGGGAAGAGTCTCTTTGCATGCAGCCTAGAAATGGACTTTTGCAATTGTTGGAAACATGCGGTTGCTTTCTGCAAAGTTTCACCTGCTAATTTAAATTCTGGAAGGGAGAGTTTGCTGCTGGAGCCTGATGAAATATTCAAATCTTGTTCAAGAAAAGGGAACCCTTCTTGCTTGCAGCTTTTTGCACTCTCGTTGAGAACGGCTTTATTTGGACAGGCTCGATAGTTTAAAGCTTTGTCTTCTGTGTCCGTCAAACATTCTTCTCTTCCGCAGTCCCCTTCAGAATCATCTGAGCTATCATAATCAACCAGCTTCTGAAAAGCCCCCGGTAAATGCGGGTCACTAGATGTGGTCACAAAATCAATTTTTTTGGGTTGACTGTCTCCCTGACGAAGGAGGGTAGACAAATTCAGGGAGGAAGGCAAAAGGGCCTCCATAGAAGCCCGTGGATCATATGCAGTGCTCTGCCCTGTGAGGTTTGAGTTGGGGCCGTCTTCTTGCTGGCAGGACAAGTTCTCCCCACAAATTCTGAGATCTTTGCCAACGGTGAACTTAAAGCGTTTGGAAACTTGTACGAACCAGTGCCAGTCTTCTACAAGAAGTTTTAAATATTGCACAAAGTATTCCAAGAAGCAGGTTTCCGACGAAATCAAGAAATCCAGAAGGACCGTGGCATCAAATGCGATACTCCCTAACAGGCATAAGAAGATGCAGTGGGGATTATAACCATTCTGATGTGTCCGATTGTCCTGGATTTCGTCATCTGAACGACAGGGGGTAAAATTAACGTCGTGGCAGGATCTAAAAAATAAGCAACAACGTAGAAGATTAAAATATGACTTCTCAACTGGCGATCGTTTTTATCAAGAACTTTTAACAGTAGAGCTGAATTTGCATTTATTATTTTTGGCCAAATAAATCAGACCGTTAGAATGATCACGGCGCTCAAGCATTCTCTCCCACTGCGGGCTCTAATTCAATGCACATTATATGAATAAAAGGGAAGAAAGTGAACAAATGAAGAAAGAGAGCATGCTTGTTTTCACCTCCGTCAACTGTAATTTGATATTAGCTTATGAGATGGAAGAGAAAGGCATTGGTAATTAGTAATTACTAATTAGGAGAACTTGATCAGTTTATGGGCCTTCACGTGGACACAAAGTATGGTTTAAATATACTTAAATAAATAACAACTTTCTGCCTCCCTTTGTGAACTAAGAAACCATTGGAGAATAGCATTTTGTAGTGTGTCACGGAACTAAAATAAAGCGAGAGAAAGCCTAGTTTAGGGGGGGATAACCTATGTTTTATCCAGGTTGTCTTCAGGTAAAATGATTAAGACTCAGTATGCAATGATCTTCCAATATCCTGCATAAGGAAATCCAAACACGAGCCAGCCCAAATTTACTAGGGGTGACTAAGATGTTTCAGACAATTGGCATAAACAGAATCCGTGGTGATGGATTATGGAACTTCCAAGATACCTAGAGTAATAGGGTTGGAAGGGACCTTGGAGGTCTTGTAGTCCCACACTCAAGCAGGAAACCCTGTACCTGTGAGGGCGAACCTATGGCACAAGTGCCATAGGTGGCACACAGAGCCCTCTCTGTGGGCAGGCGAGCTGTCACCGCAACTCAGCTCTGCTGTGCATGCGCGCCTCTCACTGGACAGCTGGTTTTTGGGTCTGCCACGCATGCATGAGTCAGGGGCGCATGCGGGAGATGTGGGCGCACGCTGGTGGGGGCGGTTGCTCGCATGCGCATTGCATTATGGGTGTGCACAGGCGTGCTTCTGGCACTCAGCGCCAAAAAGGTTAGCCATCACTGCCTTATATTATCCTGGACAAACAGCTGTCCATTCTCTTTTTGAAAACCTCCAGTAATGGAGCATCATCCACAAAATCTGGAGCTAAGCCATTCCACTGGTTTAATTAATTCTCACTGGGGGAGCAGTGCTCATCTCCTGAAAAAAAATCATGTATTATATAAATAATGGGTATCAGTAAAATCTGCAATAAAGTAAAATAACTGGTATTCAGTTCAAAGCACATGTTTGAAATCTACCGTACATCCTAAACACTCTGGCCTCTTCCCTACAGAAAGAGAAATGAACTGAATTCATGACAAAGCTGAAGAACTATGTCAAAATTTCAGAATACAATTCTCTGTTTCATTGAGAGTAATTAATGGACCAGCAGATTACTTCACTGATCTCTCTGTCAATGTTTCTATGGTCTTGTTTAAAGAAGGGATGCATATTTGATTATCCCGTTTATAATATGGAAGAATGCTGCACATCTTCTTTGTACTGCTTGTTAAATTCCTTGCATATGGAAGAAAAGAAACTCTAGATAATACCTGACTCCAAATGCGAACATTATTCATGTACTACTGTATTTGAGAGGAACAAGTAAGCTTGCTAGATTTGTCCCAGGAAGTGAAGGAAACCAAAGCCAAAGAGCTAGTGCTGTTGTCTCCATAGTCATGTGGCTGGCATGACTAAACGCCGAAGGCACACAAAACACTGTTACCTTCCTATTTTTTCTACTTGCATTTTTACATGCTATCAAACTGCTAGGTTGGCAGAAGCTGGGACAAGTAACGGGAGCTCACTCTGTTATGTGGCGCTAAGGATTCGAACCACCGGACGTTCTGATCGACAAGCTCAGCGTCTTAGCCACTGAGCCACCATGTCCCTTTTGTCTTAGAAGGAGTGATACACTGGAAGCAAAATGAATTGGAATGAATGTTTCAATTTGAACACTTTTGCCTGAACTGTGTGTTCACTTTCAAGATATTTATGACGATCGATAATTTTGAGCAGATACAAGTTGATGGCTTCTGGGAAAAAGGGCACTCACCTTTCCAAGTTTAAATAAATTGCCAGCAGTGACTTTACAGCTTCTACCATCTCATCATCTTGTTCTATAAACAGAGAAATCCACATGCAAGGGTGTTCAGATAAGTAGATACAGGCCGAAGGCTTCAGGTGGCTTTTTATGACTGTCAAGAGTAGACCCATAACACTCTCCAAATGAACTAAAATGAAGAAAAAGAAAAAAAATCAATGCCAGCCCAAAATCATATACATAAATATATTTGATTTAAAATTTACAATATCTGAGGAACAACTATTGTTTTTCACATTACCTGTTCTAATCGAAATGCAAAGGAGAAACAATAGTGAAAATTTCATTTCGAAACTCTAGAGGTGACCAAGAGTGACAATATCTTGCTTGCCAACGCCTTTAAAGAAGCTTTTCACTTCCAATAAGTCTTGCCAGAAAAGGCAAGAGCAGCAAGAAAAAATATCCTAAAAATGTATCAATTTTGCTGATATTGCTTTTGGTATTCTTCTTTTTTCCTTCCATGTTTCCACTTGCAGTCATTGCAAGAATTTGGTGGGACCCTAACCAGCTACAGGTAGGATAATAATCATAACAACAACAACAACAACAATAAATAAAACAAATATTAAGAAAGTATTTTTACTTGGGTGCCAAGAACATATAATATTACTACAGATAGTCCCTGTTTTACAACAGTCCCTTTAGCGACTTCAACAGCATTGAAAAAAAGTGACCTAGGACAGTTGCTCGCACTTATGATCACAGCATCCCTGTGATCACGTGACCAAAATTCAGACGCTTGGCAACTGACTCATACTGGTGACAGTTGCAGCATCCTGGGGTCATGTGATCTCCTTTGGCGACCTTCTGACAAGCAAAATCAATGGGAAAGCCAGATTCACTTAACAACCGTGGTACTAACTTAACAATTGCAGCAAGAAAGGTCGTAAAATGGGACAAAACCCACGTAACAAACGTCTCGCTTAGCAACATAAATGTTGGGCTCTATTGTGGCTGTAGGTCAAGGACTACCCATACAATCTTTGGAGACAAGAATCCATTTTTTATACCAGAAAACGCTACTGGTACTGACTTAAGGACTTAGTAAAACAATGCTAAGTCTGGGCTCAGGGAAAAGAAGGATCCATTTTCAAATTCAATGTGGCACAAACTTTCTGCTCATGCAACAGATGAAAAGCATTTCTGCCTACAGCATCCATAATCCAGAAAACTAATCCTGTGTACATATAATTATCCACTCCACTGAAAACTCTCCATTTTAGCTGAGTCCAATCTTTTGTGGACTGTGTATCAAGACTTCTGGGAGTGGAATTTCTTAATTAAGTTGGAGACGCAACCAAACTGAATTTCAAATTGCACACTGCACTGAACATCTACATTCTCTAGAGAAATTTTGGATTGCAACACCTGCTCAAGTTAAACACAATCCTCCCACCTCTTGTACAAGGTAACTTTGCTATAGTTGCCATGTTGGGAATATTCTGAATGTTCTGAAGCAACTTTTTACGGAAATGCCAGGTGAATGAATAAACTGGCATCTTCTCTTAAAAGTAACTTATTTCTCCAGCGTCTGTGAAACCAAAATTTGCACATCCATTTAGCAGCCACTGTTCTTTCTGTACATCTTTACAATCTGATCCTCAAAATCTATTATGTGTGAAAAGAAAACACCATCTTTAAATATTTTCTTATTATTACTGTGTTTCCCCAAAAATAAGACAGGGTCTTATTTTCTTTTGATCCCTGAAATAAGCACTTGGACTTATTTTCGGGCAGGTCTTATTATTTTTGAGGTGCAGAGACAGGGAGCGTGGTCAACTCATGGCTGTTGCTGTGTTGCAATATTTTCAGGGGAGGGCTTATTTGAGAGCATGCGCTCAAAAGCCCGATTGGGTTTATTATCCGGGGAGGTCTTATTTCTGGGGAAACAGGGTATTACTCAATTTTCTATAGTTGCTTAGATTCTCTAGGCAGTGAAAGGCAATCAACTTTAAAGCTTTACCAGTAGTTAATCCATAATATAGTAGCTAAAGCTTGTAGTTTAAGTGATGGAACAAATGGCTTTCAAATTACTATGATAAATCCATGGAACTGCCTGGATAAATTATTTCTCAAAGCATATGTAGTTTATAAATAGGTAGTAAATCGTCTTCAGCATACTGGAAGGAGAAGTAGTTCAACAAATAAAGGAGGGAAACATTGGTGGATGAACACATTTCTCCCTTCCACTCAAGAAACTCTCAACTTCCATTCCTCTAAATTAGGGGTGTCAAACTTGATTTCATTGAGGGCTACATTCAGGGTTGTGTTTGATCTCGGGGGCCAGGGTGGGTGTGGCCAAACTGATATCACCTGTGTCAGCAGCGTCGGTGGTGGTGCAAGTGCTCGGCCAATGAAAAAAGGCTCCCGAGCTGTTTTTGGTCGCAACGGCCTCCTGCTGTCCTCAGCCAGTGAAAATGGAGCTTGGGAAGGCGCATGCGCAGCCCCCTCAAGCTCCACTTTCACTAGCAGAGGCACCCTGGACCAGTCCTTCACTATTCTCAGAGCTGTCCCACGGGCCAGATTTAAGCACCCTGCAGGCGGGATTTGACCCACGGCCCTGAAATTTGACACCCCTGCTTTAAACATACATACATACATACATACATACATACATACATACATACATATATACATACATACATACATACATTCAAAAATACGGTGGCAACCCCATTCGTTTTCATCTTGTAGGTAGTCTACTCACAAAACACTTTCTTGTGAATCACTTTGAAGCTGCTTTAGGAAGCAAAATTACCTTGTGATTCAGTTTTGTAGGCAAAATCCCGGCTCTTCGTCTCTAACGCTTTAAGCAGAAGCAAGCTTAAGGATCTGAAGACCACTACATCGAAATTACTCTTCACCTGGGCTTGAGATTCAATGATGCTACCATCAAAATGGCGGGTGTTTCCACTAACACCCAACCTACCCAGCCAATCAGAATTCACAAAGTGTAGCACGGTATCAGCCAGCACTAATCGATCGTTGTCTAAATGAGGGTCCCGGGATGAGGAAGGAAGCGCCTTCGACTTAATTAGGTCTTCGCCAGCTTTGTGAAGAATGCAGTTCTTAAGCAACGCAATCGATTTCTTCTTGATGAAATCACAAACGGGTAATGTGGCAAGGCAGCTGATATTGCAAGAGTTCAAAAACAATACCCTCTGGCATCCAAGGTTGAGTGGCACGTGAATCCTGGAAGCGGCAAGCAGCTCAAAGAGATCTAGAAAGCTATTCATGTCATTGATTGATTTTGCAGGTAGTGGAATATTGTGAGCAGATGAATAATAAGAAAGGATGGAACTGTAAAAGTTTTCCAGCACGTTATTAAGTGGAGTAAGAAGTTTCTTCAGGTCACCTATAATAACGACAACACCAGCATCAAGCAGGACTTAAATGTGATAAAGGTAAAGGTTCCCCTCACACATATATGCTACTCGTTCCCAACTCTAGGGGCAGTGCTCATCTCTGTTTCAAAGCCGAAGAGCCAGTGCTGTCTGAAGATGTCTCCATGGTCATGTGGCAGGTATGACTCAACACCAAAGGCGCACGGAAGGCTGTTACCTTCCCACCAAAGGTGGTTCCTATTTTTCTACTTGCATTTTTACATGCTTTTGAACTGTTAGGTTGGCAGAAACTGGAACAAGTAACGGGAGCTCACTCCATTACTAGGGATTCGAACCGCCAACCTTTGTGATCAACAATCTCAGCGTCTTAGCCACTGAGCCATTTAAATATGATAGAGAGGCCATTTCTTCCCTGAAAATTGAGAAGACAAGCTATATCTATAACAATATGAATGTATGAGTAGCTTTCACGAAGAGTAACTGTGCACTGATCTTCTATTAGCTACATGCAATGTAATGCCAACTGAAACAGTACCTTCTTTGCAAGGGTTGTCATCATTCAAAATTTCTTTTATTACATTGGTCAAAATCCAGAGGCATTCTGCTATTGAACTATTACTGGGAAATCGTGATAAAGTCTCTAAACAAAAAGCAAGCCAGGCGCTATTGGATGAATTCTGAGAAAAGAGAGAGAACGCATGTTACTCTGGGTGGCACTGAACAAATGATGACTTCTTGGACATCCACCACATAAAGGATAACCTTTAACCCTTCTCCAAAAATCAAGACAAGGGAAAAGCATGAAAAAGATAACTATTCCAAAAGTTTTTGGCATTGGCCATTTTCTCATCATTTTGTACTCTTAAAGTGACTAGCTAGCCAAACCAGTGACACAAAGCATAAACTCTTACAGCTTTATTACTTAACACTTTGTTTACCAGTCATAAAAGCAGAAGAGCACATAGAATAGATAGATGGAATAGATAGAATACTTTATCTGACCAAGTGTGATTAGACACACATGGAATTTGTCTCCGATGCAGAAGCTCTCAAGATACATGCAAAGCCACAGAGTAATAATAATTATAATACGATAGTAGAGAAGATGAGAAGGAAGAGAATTATAATACGATAGTAGAGAAGATGAGAAGGAAGATAATACTAATATTACAGCCATACATCGGTTAATATATATATTCTAGACATAAAACAATACTGTGAGGATTAGGTATAAAGGCTCCCTTAATTAATCCACGTAAAATTACATCCAAGAGCTGTGGCTAGCTGCAGTTTGGCAGTTCAAATCTCACCAGGCTCAAGGTTGACTCAGCCTTACATCCAAGATGGGTAAAATGAGGAACCAGTTTGTTGGGGGCAAGAGGCTGACTCTGTAAACAACTTAGAGACTCAGATACCACTATGAAGCGGTATATAAGTCTAAGTGTCATTGCTATATTGGCCTCCATACTTAATTAGGTAAAATCAGTTGTGTACTGAACTAATTCAGATTGAAAATGAGAACTCATAAAACAGCAAAGTGTTTCTAAATAGCAACAGCAACAGCACTTCATAATGCTTTTACAGCCCTCTCTAAGCAGTTTACAGAGTCAGCATCTTCCCCCAACAATCCGGGTCTTCATGTTACTGACCCTGGAAGGATGAAAGGCTGAGGCAAATGGTCTAGGATGGTTTTACTAGAAACTGACAGCATACAGTTAGGTTTACGTATCTCATTAACCTGTAAGATTGACCTTTGGCATAGTATGGTAGCCAGTTTTTTGTAATTACAGCTTACCACCCAGTAGATTGTGCAAGTCCAGCCAAAGGTATTTATTTAAAATAGCATAGTAAGCATGATGGGTGAAATCCCCCCCTCCCCACTCTTTCTTTCTATCTGAAAAGCTGGAAACTAGCATTCTCTCCAACCTGTTTACATGGAAATATGAGCAGTGTGGGTAGTCCACAATGGAGCCTAATTTTTTTGTTGCTAAGCAAGGCAGTTGTTAAATGAACTTTGTCCCCTTCGATGACCTTTCCAGGTACTAAATGAATCTCTGCAGTGGTTAAGTTAGCCACACCGTTGTTAAGTGAATCTGGCTTCCCAATTGACTTTGCTGGTCAGAAGGTCGCAAAGGGGGCGGGGGGGGGAATCATACCATACCAGGACACAGACCTTTGGTTAACTATGAGTCAGTTGCCAAGCATCTGAATTTTGATCACATGACCATGGGGATGCTTCAACGGTTGTAAGTGTGAAAAAATAGTCATGTC
Organism: Thamnophis elegans; assembly: GCF_009769535.1. Classification (NCBI taxonomy): domain Eukaryota; kingdom Metazoa; phylum Chordata; class Lepidosauria; order Squamata; family Natricidae; genus Thamnophis; species Thamnophis elegans. Next base: position 16,797,799 of record NC_045556.1, on the reverse strand, counting down.
ACTTTTTTTCCAGTGGCGTTATACCTTTGAATGGTCACTAAATGAATGGTTGCAAGTTGAGGACTACCTATATTTAATTTCAGTTGCACAGAACACAAGCAAATGTTTTTTTCCCTTTATGCCTTTAGCAAGTTTAGAAGAAATTTTAAGTGACATTTTCTAAGCACTGCAGTCAAAATGCTGGGCTGCCAATGCCTCCTCATGCTGAGGCATCATTGAATAACATTCAGGAATCTATCTGAGATCACAAATCGCCTCACTTTATCCTAAGACCTTTGGTTAAATTCCACACTTTCATATTCTGTAGTGCAGGCTTTAAAGTTTAATGTCAAAGAATTTTTCCACCTACCTATTCTATCAATCACTCCTATAAAGCTTAACTTTAAAAGCTCACCCTCACCCCTGTAACGCTTTGTTCTCCTCAATCAAATGAACTGATTATTTATTCTAATTTACAAACTTCCCACTTTTTCATACTGCTGTAAATACCTGCATGGCAATTTTTTGACGGCTGAAAGAAAGGGGAATGGTTCTGTCCTAAGAAAAAGTACAGTGGGTGGAAAAGTCATGGATTTAGATGGGGCCCTGCCATTACTTGAGTTCAGTCAAATTCAGGCTAAAAAAAAAAATCTGTTTTGGAGAATAGATGACAGGCTATTGCAAACAGTAGCTTCCATACATACACTAGATCTGGAGGAAAATCTACATGTAATGTGAACAGCAGAATATCCAAAATATGATTTCTCTTGTCCTATGAAGCCCTCTATCTGATTATTTTAGTACTGCATTATGACACCAGTTAGCAGGAGGAAACTAACGAGGTACAGTTGCACATGAAAAAGAATCTGCATCAAAATGCAGAATGTATATAGTGTCTGATCATATTGTTAAAATATGGTCAGCACCAACTATTTTCTTGGTATAGAAAAGCAGCAAGTCTAAAAAAAAGAAGGCCAGTTGTCTTCCTATTTCCCATCCCCCACCCCATATTGTAATGATATATGTAAGGAACATTCAATCATATATCCACTCCCCATCTTTTAAACCAGCTATATGCCACAAATAACTGAAAACTATACACATGGACTAATAATGCACCCTGTGAGAAAGCAAAAAAAAACCCCAAAGTCATTAATGAGGGTGGGCTACAAAATTTTGAGATGCGCTACTAATAGCAACAACATTAAAGGTAAAGGTTCCCCTCACACATATGAGCTAGTTGTTCCCGACTCTAGGGGGCAGTGCTCATCTACGTTTCTAAGCTGAAGAGCCAGCCCTGTCTGAAGACGTCTCCTTGGTCATGCGGTCGGCATGACTCAATGCCGAAGGCGCACGGAACCCTGTTACCTTCCCACCAAAGGTAGTTCCTATTTTTCTACTTGCTTTTTTACCTGCTTTCGAACTGCTAGGTTGGCAGAAACTGGGACAAGTAACGGGAGTTCACTCTGTTACGTGGCGCTAGGGATTCAAACTGCCAACTTTTCTGATAAACAAGCTCAGCGTCTTAGCCACTGAGCCACCGTGTCTTTTTAGCGACAACATTACTAATGTAATACACTTGCACTTCTTTTTATTTTTATCCATCAACAACTGTTTCATTCCAGGGATTATAATTCTATACAGCTAATGCTTGTAAACAATCAAACATAAACATGGCATTAAAAGATTGGGAAAAGTTGAGGAAAAAGTACTATTTTAGGGTTCCGTGTTGGCTGGCACCGTTGGAGGCCTTAACGCATCCCAGTATATTTAATTGGACAAGAAACATAATATATAAAGACATTATGACAGAAGATGGCAACGTGAAAACAAAGATGGAATTAGAGCAGCAGGGCAGGAATCTGGAATTGTGGGAATATTTTCAGATTAGAAGTAGGTTTAAAAGCGATAAGGTATTGTTTGGGATCTACCCAAACCTTCAGGAGCTGAATAAGATTTTGTTTGGCGGAGATAAGAAAATGTTGTCAAAAATCTATCAATTTTTGACCTGTCAAGATGCTAAAGAAGAGATGGATAAAAGTCTTCTAATAGCATGGGAGAGAAATTTTGGCTATGAGATTGAAATGGGTAAATGGTGGGATCTATGGAGTAAGACTATTAAACTTACGATATCTACAGCGTTTAAAGAAAATATATACAAGATGGTTTATAGATGGTACTTTCCCCCAACGAGGTTAGCCGAAATGTTTCCTGGGTTATCTCCACTGTGTTGGAAATGTGGAAGAAGGGATGGCACATTCTACCATAGTTGGTGGTCCTGTATTGAGGCCACGAAATACTGGAGAAGGATTCAAAACTGGCTAAAAGAGGTTACCGGGGCAAGTATGGAATGGAAACCCGAGACTTTTTTACTAAGTATAAAACCAGAAAACATGAATAAATCTATATGGCATTTGAGCCTACATATAATTGTGACCGCAAGAATAACCTATGCACAATTTTGGAAATCTACTACCATACCATCCAAAGATGCCATAATTAAAAAGATTTATGAGTGTGCAGAAATGGACAGAATGACGGGTTGGCTGAGGGACAAAGGAGAAACGGAACATTATCTTAGCTGGAACCTATGGTAAATGTGGGCAACAAAGAGAACAGCAGGGACTTAAAACTGGGAAAGTTAAATAGCAGTTGTTAACAATGGGAACGAAAAGTGAATGTGGGTATTGTAATAGATCCCTGAATTTTGTAACGAAAAGATGACAGTTAGAGACTAAACAATGAGGAAGAAAAAAAAATGTTGGGCTGTGAATGATTGTCACGGGAGGGGGGGGGAGGGTTTGTATGTTTAAAGTTGTATTTGTATGTCTTATTAAAAAAATGTATAACCAATAAAGATTATTTTTTTTTAAAAAGATTGCAATGCATACACAGCACAATTAGGGAAAAGCTATCAGGAATTTAAAATGAACCAAAAGATAACCAAATGACTGCAATCTAAATACACTGGAAAAGCCTTCCCCACTCCTCCGGTTTGAAAACTCAAGAGCTTTTCGTGGCTGTTTTTTGGGGGAAATGTTTTATTCTCCCACAAAAAAACAAGAAATGTTAAAATTCTCTTGAACTATCATATCAAGTAAAGAAAAAAAAGGAAATAATACATTCTTAAATATAAGCCAGCTAAAAAAAATCTGGTTTGCTATACATTTTAAAAAATAGTGGTTGAATTAGACGCATCGTTAAAAACACTTAGCTATACATCATACATATCCACAAAAAATATAGTTAAATGGAAGAAATATTTCCTTCGGTATAAATTATGAAGAATGCCTCTTTGCCTCTTTGTCATTTATGGATTTATAGTATTTACATTTTTTTTAAAAAAATCTGACCCTCTTTTCCCAGTGCAACATTTGGGAGAAAAGTACATGGTCAAATGAGGAAGGCAGAAACATCTGTCTGGCCAGCCCAATGAGTAAAAGCAATGCAATTAGAAGGGGGTAACAGATGGCACCACCAGGTATAAGCTTACCTCTTCTTTTTCTAGGAGAACAAAACCAGCTGAATTGAGAGTGCACGAGGTGTAATTAGTATTTTTGCTAATGGGATGGGGATTTATAACATTAAAGATTAAGTTTTAAGTTCTGTACTACGTGCTCATTGTGCAAAATCCTGAACTGTTACTGTTGGCAGCAATTATTACATTTGTACTTGAAGTAAAAACAAAACCACAAAGCAGATACATTTGGTTAAATAGTAACTCCAAAGCTCCTTTTCTGACTTACCTCTTCTCTTAGCTGAAAATGCACAAGGGAAGCCAAACTTTTAGAAGCCATGTAAGAGAGCTGTTTATCTGAACTACGTAACAGATGAATCTAGGAGAAATCGAAACAGACGGGAGTTGCAGCTACCAAACACCTTAACAAAGGAGTCTGAGAAAAATACAACCTTTGGGAAACTTACTAATTCAGAGAAAATGTTTGATTCTTCCAGGATTCTTAGGATCTTCAGGTATTTCTGTTTTATTTCATTAGCCACCTCTTGCAGATGCAGTTTGGCAAGCATCATCTCGATCAAAGTTAACTGAAGCAGAATAATTTCCCGGGCGTGGCACTTCAGATGGCTAAGGTTTGTAGAAATATCATGTTCACTGTTTATTGGGTCTAGACTGGAAGAGAGCTGAGCATCCAATTTAGAAAAAAAATGACAGGCACATAATTCACAATTTTTTGGCGATGAAAAAACTGAAGGATTTAGAAGAGCTGCACATTTGTAATTATCTTGGGCTAACAAAACACCAGCAATTATATCATTATACGTTTTTTGGAGGAAGTGAAAGTAAGTCTCCATTATCAGCAATTTTTATCTATCCCGGGATTCTTTATATATTCAAATCCTGCAGATTGTTTTTTTTTTTCCAGGAACTGATTCTCATAGAAGATATAACTTTGTAAAAATTACAATTCCTATTCCATTGTTTATTTTCAGGAACTGACTCTATACATCTGTAAGATGTAATTCTGTAAAGATTCCAATTCTACTGTATCTAAAAAAAAATGACAAGAAATGTGAAGTCAGTAAAGATTCTTAGTGAAAAGTCAAAACAATTCAAGTCATGTTATAAGATTAGAAACATTTCAGAACCAAGAACTATTCAAATATAGCTACTAATTACTTTTTAAATTAGATTTATATTCTATTATTTCCTCAGTCAAGGTAGTTTCCATGAAGGCCTCTGTCTTTTTCATTCTCACAGCAGCAACCCCCTTGAACTAGCACGAGGGAGACAATTCCTCTCTCATTTGGTCTATTTTTTTATTTTTATTTTGCATTTCTTTCTCTCTATTTTTTGAAACCGTATATATTTGTATTATTAAAAGAACTTTCTTGGCTGATTCTAGGCCAGAAACTGATTTTACTTAATTGAGATCTGACAACTTAACCACTAACATTTAATCACTAGTTATACTATCAGTGATGTACTTTACTTATTGTCATTGCACATGGTGCAACAAAATTAAATGCCGTCTTCAGGTTCATGGTTACTGCCCTGGGACAGAAGCAGGTTTTTCAGCCTATTTGTCCTTGTTTTTATTAGCCTGTACCGTCTGCCAGATGGTAATAGTTCATAAAAAGGGTGCCCAGGGTGAGATGGATCTTTAAGAATGTAGATGCCATATGCTAAACTAGTTATACTAAAAAGCAAATATTTGAATTATCTACAGTATATCCAATACCTTTTTCTATCACATGTGGTCATCCTAATTCTACTTAAGACCTCTCAAATAACTATCTCTCCTCATCCTATACCTTAAAAATCTTCTATTTGAAAACAATTCCTGTCTCTTCACCTGTTGTTGTTTTTGCAATTCTCCATTTCTGAAATCTTAAATATTCATGCTGCATTCAGGAATGTAGTCTAGAGGAAAAAAATTACTTCATTCAGAGGAGCTCCCAGTATTTAACTTGGAAGTTAAGCATTCTACAAGGCAGCAATTATAAACAGCTTCTGTATTGTTACTAGGTAAATTTCTAATGCACGAGTGCATCAATGTAATTACTAGCAGTTGCACTTTAGGATTTTATTTTCTTTTCCCAGCAGATGGCTGCTTGGTACAGGGTAAAGGCCCAAGGCATGTGCATTGGGAGAGTGAGTTTTAATCCTCCCTCAGGCACAAAACCTCAAGAAACTTCTTGGATAAAGAAGCAAAACATCTTCAGAGAAAAACCTGAAAGTCCTGTTGTCTCTTGAGAAAAAAGCACCTTTGGGACAACCATGACCTGGATGACTGAGAATCTCCATAGAATATCGGGAACTACCTGGGTACAGATGGTGCTCAACTTACAACCACAACAGAACCCAATGTTTCTGTTGCTAAGTGAGATGTTTGTTAAATGAGTTTTGCCCCATTATACGACTTTTTTGGCCACAGTTGTGAAGTGAATCACAGCAGTTGGTAAGTTAGGAACATGGTTGTTAAGTGAATCTGGATTCCCCATCACATGACTTTAGGATGCTGCAACTCATAAATATGAATTGCCAATCATCCAAATTTTGATCACATGATTACAGGGACGGTGCAACAGTTGTAAGTTTGAAAAATGGTCCTAAGTCACTTTTTCAGTGCTGTTGCAACTTCAGTCACTATACAAACTGCTGTAAGTCGAGGACTATCTGTGTATCATACATAAATATAAGATGATATATTATACAGCCATAGGTAACAGAGATATAAACAGCCCTTCTCCCTGGGGTACTCTACCTTTCCATTCTTCTCAGCTACGTTCCAAGATATTGGGGGGGGGGGGGAGTCGTATTTCCAGGAGGGATGATTTCCAAAATAATAACAATAATAAAAATAATAATCTTGGTCGATACCTAAGATGCAGCAGCAACCTGTATCAACCATCAAAGCCAGTCAATGATATTTATGACATTTAAAATGTTCTGTTGGCTGGGGTTCGTGTTGAATAGAATAGACTAGCTTGACTCCCTTTTCTGAGATATTGGAAGACTGCTATCATGTCTCCCCTAGTCCTTCTTTTCATTAAACAAGACATACCCAGTTCCTGCAACCATTCTTCATGTTTTAGCCTCCAGTCCCCTAGTCATCTTTGTTGCTCTTCTCTGCACTCTTTCTAGAGTCTCCACATCTTTTTGACATCATGGCGACCAAAACTGGATGCAGGATTTCAAGTGTGGCCTTACCAAGGCCTTATAAATTGGCATTAACACTTCATGTGATGTTAGTATAGTACAGCCTTTATTGTCATTGTACAAAATAAAGACAACGAAATCGGTTTTAGCCTCAATGGTGCAATAGGATGACAACAAGACTTGATTCTATGTTTATGCATCTTATTTAATGAATAAAAGCTTACAATGGTGATAATAGTGTCCAACCCACCTCCAACACCCATCCTTACATTGGAGCAAGAACCCTCCCCTCACCACACTCATATGCAACAAACCCTTCCCCCCCAACCCACCCTCAATCTTCTCGGCCTTCCGATCAGACGGCAGCGTTTCTCTGAGGCGGATCAAGCCTTCCTACGCGCCCCCATCGCGGCTCGCAAACACCACCCCTCCCGCTCCCCTTGACAGCCGTTATCAGCCAGTGTCTCCCTGCCCGGCTATCGCTACTTCCGGTGGGACCATAGAGGTGAAGCTTTACAACTTCCGGCAGGAGGCAAGGAAAGCCGTCTTCTCGGGCAGTGGCAGAGGTGTGTTGCGTGCGTTCGTGCGGGGAGGGGGGAAAGAGGAGGAGGAGGAAGTGGATCGGGGCCGTTCTGCTCATCCGCGACTCTATGGTCAAGGCTCCTTTCTCTTCCCCCCCCTCCCCCTCTCCGGAGAGCCCAAAGAGAAGCAAAAGTTGTCCAGACGGGGCCGGAAGTGTGTGTGTAGTTGAGAGAGGGGCGCGGAGGACTCTTATCACTTTAAGAGAGACGCCAAGAACAAGAAGAGGAGGAGGAGGAAACGCCAGGAGGGAGGCGGAGAGAAGGCGGGGCCTTTCCACTCCCTTCCTCCCGCCCTCTCTGCCGCGGTGTCCAATCAGGAGCGGCTGTGGGCGGCGGCCTTGTGGCCAGCACGCCCGCTCATTGGCTGATTGCCGGGGTCAGCCCAGGCCAGGTGACCCCGGAGTGAGGAGCGGAGGTGGCTCCTACTCCATCAGTCAGTCCAGTCAGTCAGGGCAAAGTGGCTCCCTTCCTGGCTGCCTTCCTTCGGCGCTTTGCTCTGCCCGACGCACCGGGCAGCCCCCTTCCCCCCCTCAACTTCCCCTTGTTTTCCCGGCAGCCGGGAAGGGAAGCGCCCGGGGGGCTCCGCGGCTGGGCCGGGCCGGGCCCTGAAGCGAAAAGAGAGAGACGGAAAGACAGACAGGTAACGGCCGGCGGGGAAGGAGGGACTTAGTGGGCCCCGCCCCCAGATCAACAGGAGGGGGGGGAGAACGAGGGAGCCACAGCAGCTATGGGAGGGGGCGACTCCCCCCCCATCCCAGACGCTGCCGTGCCCTGGGGGAGGGGGTGTCTCTGAAACTCCCCTTGATCCCACCACCTGCACCAGGGAAAGGAAGGGAAGTTGCTCCCTGATCAAGGGAGTGGCATCCAACCCAACTTGGGAAGCCCAAGGCGTCAAAGACAACCCCCCTCCTCAATGGTGTGCAACTAACAGGAGCAAGCATAGAATCCCATGGAAGGGAAGTTGGAGGTCTTCTAGTCCAGCACCCTGCCCCAACCTCCTCTCTCCAGGTTGGGGGGAGGGTGTCTGCCCAGGTCACCCTGTTTTTGTCTGATGGTCGCTGGGATTGAAACATGGCAGCTGAGATGGAGAGTTGGCCATTCCAGCGCTTCACCCCAAGCTGGAGAACCTGGCTGAATTGGGGTGAGCTAGCCAGGATAGAAGGGACACGGTGGCTCAATGGCTTAAGATACTGAGCTTGTCGATCAGCAAGGTCGGCAGTTCGAATTCCTAGCGCCGCATAATGGAGCGAGTTCCAGTTACATGTCCAAGCGTTTGCCAACCTAGCAGTTCGAAAGCATGTAAAAATGCAAGTAGAAAAATAGGAACCACCTTTGGTGGGAGGGTAACAGCGTTCTGTGCGTCTTTGGCATTTAGTCATGCCGGCCACATGACCGCAGAGAAGTTTTGGGACAACGCTGGCTCTTTGGCTTTGAAACAGAGATGAGCACCGCCTCCTAGAGTCGGTACTAGCACATATGTGCACAGAGAAACTTTACCTTTAGCCAGGATACAAAGCGTAGTTCAAGCTGGGTTAGTGAGGTTGGGCAGGACTAGGCTCCTTTTGCTGCTCTTCTCTCTAGGGTGAAGGATTGGAATGCGTGATGGCAGGGACTGTTCAGCATGTGCTATGGACCCAGCAATGGAGGTTCTCCATCACCCAGATCATGGTTGTTCCAAAGGAGCTTTTCAGACTTCCCAGTTGCCTATTGAAAAAAAGCACCTTTGTTGACAACTATGACCTGGATGATAGAGAATCATCCATTATGGTCACAAAGCAGCTGGACTTTCTTGGTGTTATGTTTGAAAAAATCGTTTCACTTCTCACTCAAGAAGCTTCTTCAAAACTGGGAAGAAAAACTGAATGGGGGGGGGGGAGAATGTCTTTGGGACACAGCAATGGAGTCAACCAACGGATAGATCTGGAGCCTCGGGCACTGTGTGGAGCCAGGTTTAGGAGTCTGTTTCGGCCTGCTGTGGGAATCTAGGGCATTGGGTTAATTGAGTGAACCAGGGTAAAGCTAAGGATTGAGTGCCTTGGGAGGAGGGCAGAGCGGATTAGCTCATGTTAAGTTGTGTGTCTGCAAAATGCTAACCCATGGTTATCTGAATAGTGAGTTTTTTCTGATTCACTTGTCTAGGTTTACCCAACATACTGAACCATGCTATTGTCTGGCATGCTCAGGCAACCTTCTTGTGTAGCTCATCATTCTCCCTCCACCCCTGCTCTCCAAAAACACCCATGGTGAACAAGCACTTGTGTTAGTACTGATAACAGTATGCAGGCAATTTTTCATCTGGGTACATCCCAGTGAAAGACATTTCTAGTCTTGTGCAGAACATTGTGAATTTGGAACACTTCAGGCTCAGCACACTGGTTTCAATGATTCTGGAATGCTTGAAACAGTAGAGAGCATTTCCACTAAGATTGGAAAACTTGTTTTGAACTGAGAGTAGCCATTTGAAACTGAAAACAGGCCAATTTGAAGTCTAAATTTTATGTTTTGATGTAGTGGTTAAGGCATTGAGCTAGAAACTGGGAGATCCTGAATTTTAGGCATCTTAGGAGATCCATCTTAGGCACAAAGCCAGCTAGGTGGTTTTGGACCAGTCACTTTCTCTTAGCCTTAGGAAGGAGGCAATGTCAAACCACTTCTGAAAAACCTTGTTAAGAAACAGTAGGGATTTGTCCAGACAGTTTCTGAGGTTAAGACTCAATTGAATAGAAGAAGAAAAAATAAACTTATTTTTCCCTCATGGGCCTGTAAAGAAATAGAAGATAGAGAGTAGAAATAAGTTGGATATCATGTAGTCTAAACTCTGCCCAAAAACCTGCTGCAGCATCCCTAACAACCGTCCAGTTTCTGTTCAAATACTTCCTGTGACAGTGTGTTCTATTGTTGAAGAAATCTTATCAGAAATTTATCCGAATGCCCAACTGAAGTTGTCTTCTTAATTTAAGTCCATTGTGTTTTGTCATCAGGAACAACTGGAACAATCCTGCCCAATTTTCTACATAACTTTCATACATTCATTGGAGGGCAGCTATCTTGTATCAGGCTTCCACATTAAACATAGCCATTGACTCCAGTCATTCAATTCTCATTTCAGTTGCTTCATTCTTAAGACTCAGAACTATATGGTGAACTGGATGTAATATTTTAGGTATAGTTTGATCAGCCTTTCTTTGCTTAACACTTTTCTCCTTAATTAATCCTGTTTACTGGATTAATTTATTGATGTCTTTGCATTTGTTTGCATAATATTTTATGAACCAATCAAGTAGTCTATATAACATGATAAACACATACATATTCAAAACCCATTAAAGGTTAAATTAACTATACCTAACATCTTATGGAAATGCAGTTTCTTGGTTTCGAATGGAGTGCTATGCCTCTTGTAAGAACTGTAGCATTTATTAAGGTTTTGTGGCCCATTAAAAAAATAATGTACAAGTATTCTGATGAAATGTGGCCATTAAAATGCTGCAGTGTTCTTTGAAGTACATTTTCTAAGTTATACCTCAGGACAATTAATGTATTTTCTCAACAATTATGAAAACAAATGCTTTTCTTTTGACTTCAAAAAGTAAAAAAAAAAGATTTAATTCTCATTCTGTACATGTTTCTTTTACTCAAAAGTACGTTCCATTCAGTTCAACAGGTTATATTCACACTGGTTGGCAAATTTAAAATGGCAGTTGCAGATTTCTTTTTCTTTTGATAATGCGTGGAGAGGGAATGTGTGAAGGAAGTCCACTTAATTTCTGTTGCTTGGAGGAATGCAATAGGCAGAGCTTATTCTTTTAAAAATATACAGAAGGAATCATGAGTGTTAGATGGGGAAGAATGAATGAAAACTCATCCTGGAAGATTTGGGAACATAATAGAATAGATTAAAAAAAGAACAATGCTGGATCAAACCAAAGATCCGTTTGATCCAGCACAGTGGCCAGTCAGATCCTTTGTCAAACCCTCTTGTCAGAATATGAGTTGAGTTGCTTTCTCATACAGTACTTGTGTTCCATGGCAACAGTGATTCAAAAACACACTAGCTGTGATGCTGAAGGTAATATATAACAATCCATTGAAATCTTTATCCTCCATGTACTTGTCTATTTTTGTAGCAGTCCCGTTTGGCAGGAATCACTTTATCTTGTGATAACAAATTTCATCAGTTGTTAACATTTTGTGTGGAATATCTCCTTTTGTCTGATATGCAACTTTCACTTTTTCGGTTTCGTCAAATAACTTCAGGGTTAATATTAAGAGATTAGTGGCGAGAGTTGAGGACTAGTGATCCCAAAGCAGATAAATTGTTGAAAAGGGCAGTTAAATCATGGCAAGTTTTTCCTAGTTCACCTCTATCTCATACCTATATAGGGGAGAATGGCTTGAGCTGGGAGAGAGAAAGATTACGTGACAAGGGGAGAATGCATCTTATGTTGGCATCCCCCAAGGCTTGGGTTGCAGGTGGGGAGGATTAGGCCAGACAAGGAATAATGGATGGAAAGTGAACATGAAGAGATTCAATCTAAAAATAAGGAGGAATTTTCTGACAGTGAGAACAATCAACCAATGGAACAGAAGTTGCCTTCAGAAGTTGTGGGAGCATCAGCTCTGGAAGCTTTCAAGAAGAGATTGAACTGCCATCTGTCAGAAATGATGTAGGTGTCCTGCTTGGGTGGGTGGGTAGGGGGTTGGACTAGATGACCTACAAGGTCCCTTCCAACTGTTAATCTATTAAAAACTCCTTGGAGGGGGGAAAAAGGATATCCTCTTATTCTGAAAGGGTAACAACATCAATAACAAAACAAATATTTTGAATTGCTAAGGAAGAAATACTGTATTTATTAGATGGAGAAGGACGGGAAAAACTTGTATTGAATCTTCTCTAAGGATTGCATTGGAGAGGCAATAGAAGGTGTAGCTAATTGTTACCAAATCTAAGCTAGATTTAAAGAGTTTTTCCATGATTAATGTAAGGAGAATGCGTTATTCACCATAGTGCAGAGAATAGAGAGATGAAGGTTGCTGATCATATATGTTTAAAACAGAGGGATGACCTTCTTTAAAACATATGATAAAGGACCCCATTGTTAGACTTCAATACAATTATATAGTATATTTAACTTTGTGCATCACACTGAGCCACAATGTGGTTTGGTTTAACCTAGCAAGAGCCTGTGAATCCAGCGATTGCTATTTGTAAATCACATTTTATAGGTTGGAATAGAATTCTTTATTGGCCAAGTGTGATTGGACACAACAAGGAATTTGTCTTTGGTTCATATGCTCTCAGTGTGCATACAAAGAAAAAAAATATTCATCAAGAATCATACGATACAACACTTAGTGATAGTCACAGGTTACTAAATAAATCATACTAGGAAGCAAAACAATATAAATCATAAAGATACAAGCAACAAGGCTATAGTCATAAGTGGGAGGAAATAGGTAATAGGAAGGATGAGAAGAATAATAGTAATACAGTCTTAGTAAATAGTTGGACAGTGTTGTGGGAATTAGTTGTTTAGTAGAGTAATGGCATTCGGGGGGAAACTGTCCTTGTGTCTAGTTGTTCTGGTGTGCAGTGCCCTATACCGTTGTTTTGAGGGTAGAAGTTGAACCAATTTATGTCCAGTATGTGAGGTGTCTGTAGTTATTTTCACAGCCCTCTTTTTGATTCGTGCAGTGTACAGGTACTCAATGGAAGGGAGATTGGTAGCAATTGTTTCTTCTGCAGATCTAATTATCCGTTGAAGTATGTGTTTGCCTTGTTTGGTTGCAGAGCCAAACCATACACTTATAGAGGTGCAGATGACAGACTCAGTAATTCCTCTGTAGAATAATATGTAAGTCAAGAAGATTCCACAAATCTTTAAAAATTGTGATGTATAAATTTAGTCATAAGATTGAACTATCGGGAGAGGGAAGGACTAGATTCAAACTCCCATTCATTCACAACAGTTTCTGAAGTTGTTGGTCAACCCATCATCTTTCACCATATCACAGGCTTGCTGTTTGAACAGAGTAATATTGGGAATCTGGGGCTGATAATGTAAACTGCTCTACGCTCCTTTTCAGATGATAAGGGAAAATGTAATATAAGTTGGCTCCTGTATCTATCATAAATCTGTTCTGCTTGTTTTCCAGGCTCATGCTGCTACATAAGAAATTAGGAAACTCTGAATGCAGAATAAAAACCAAGAAGCAAAAATGTAATAGAAGAACCTAGTACCCAGGTAACTGATCTAAAATTCTACTTTTTAAAAACATTTTACATTAGTCGGTAAGATTATTGCTGGTCATTCTGTTGGAAGTTACAAACAAGCTGTGTCATTTGTATATTGTGAAGCACAGAAGACACTCCATATATTGGATTCAACATAGCTTACAGTATTTTTCGGAGTATAAGACGCACCAAGATTTTGAAGAGGCAAATTTTTAAAAAAGTAGGTAGGTAGATAGAGGGGTAGAGAGAGAAATACATTAGGTAGGTAGGGAGAGAGAAAGAATAGTTAGGTATGTAGGTAGATAAAGGGAGAGAGAGGGAGCGAAAGAGAGAGAGAGAGAAATACAGTAGGTAGGGAGAGAGAGAGAGAGAGAGAGAGGGTAGGTAGGTAGGTAGGTAGATGTTTCCAGGTGTATTTATCCATCTGCTGGAGAAAGAAATCACTGACAATCTGCAGCACCTAAGACTTTGTTTCTGCTGGCACAGCATTTGATCAATGAATTCTCATCAATCAAAGAGCTTTCCAAAAGGAAAAAAAAAGTTTTTGCAATCTGCAAACTTCACAAAAACGGTGTGTTTTTCGTGAAAACAGGCATTTTTTTAAAATATAAGGCATGAATAGCCTTGGGGGGAGCTTGCAGAGTGCTCGGGGGGGGACGACGACAAAAACAGACAAAAAATAGTCAGTTTTTCTCGAAAATGGGCCTGTTTTTTGTCAAAAAAAATTGCATGCATAGCCTTATGGAGGCTTATAGAGTGCTGCTGGGAGCTGTGGGGGGGAGCAAAAAATGGCCCATTTTTTGCTCATTTCTGCCCTCCCCATCCCCCAGGAGCACTCTGAAAGGCTCGATAAGGGTATGCACGACCATTTTGGTGAAAGGGCAGGGCTTCGGGAGGCAAAAATAGTGCTGTATTCTATGTATAAGACGCACCCAAATTTCCAGCCTCTTTTTTGAGGAAAAAAGGTGCGTCTTATACTCCGAAAAATACAGTGCGTCTTATACGCTGAAAAATACGGTAGTTACCTTAACGAACTGTATTATCTGCTTAGTGAAGACAGCTGTTTTAGTTTGATTGTACGTGCGTATAACACATTGCAATGGACCAGTTTCTAATTCATTTGCCCTCTTTTGGGAATAAATTCCTTTGAATTAGATATACTGGCCCACTTTGGGTATCCATGTTTTGGATTAATAAACAAAGAAACACACAAGATTTATACCCCAATTGATCCAGTCTTTTACTTCTCTTTCCCTGTACATAGTTGACCCAAAAAAGGGTTCAACTTTTTTCTATTGCAGATTAAACTATGTTTTCTGGCATCCTAAAGTTAAAGTTAAAGGGATGCGGTGGCTCGGTGCTAAGACACTGAGCTTGTTGATCAGAAAGGTCGGTGGTTCGAATCCCTAGCGCCGTATAATGGAGTGAACTCGCGTTACTTGTCCCAGTTTCTGCCAACCTAGCAGTTTGAAAGCATGTAAAAATGCAAGTAGGAAAATAAGAACCACCTTTGGTGGGAAGGTAACAGTGTTCCATGCGCCTTCAGCATTTAGTCATGTCGGCCACATGATCACGGAGACGTCTTCGGACCATGCTGGCTCTTTGGCTTTGAAACGGAGATGAGCACTGGCCCCTAGAGTCGGGAATGACTAGCACATATGTCCAAGGTGAACCTTTACCTTTAAAGTTGACGATGATAACCAGATCACCTGCAACTTAGAGGTCTTTTATTGAAGGTTTCATATAGTGAAAGGAGAAATGTCATCAGAATATAGAATGCAGACTCTTTGCTTACTAAGCTGAGATACATATTGTATGTTTAAACTTCCAGCTTCAAGTCCTTGGAATTAAATGTTCTCTTTTAAGTCTATTTACAATTACAAACAGTTCTATGCGTACTGGTCCCCGTTGATAGTTTTGTAGGAAAAGAGTCAGATACTGTTTTTGTTCAGTGAGGCTCAGTATGATTTCAGGGGCCGCTTGTGATTACAAGAATTTGAAAATATGTCACAGAGAAACAATTTGCAAGGTAAACAGTAAAGGGTGAAATATATTAGCCTTGGTGGTATTCCTAAGGTGAAGTTCATTTTTACGTTTTCAAAATGTGATGAGCTTTTAAAAATGCTTAACATTTACAGCCGAGTGATCAAATACATTTAAATGTTTATATTGTTTTTGTTATTTGAAGCCTTTTAGATGACGGTTTTTGCTTGTTCAAATTGCAGTCTCTGGGTCAAATGTTTGCATTTAAAAATGGTTACATTACAATCATGTATGTTGATTTTGAGAGCTTGTTCGGATAATTTGGGATACTTTGGCAACAGCATTCATAATATCAGAACATTTTACCTTCCAAGTAGCTTCTAGAAGAAGCCAAATCTTGTCCTTCTACAAACAGATTTCACTGTGTGCCCGTGCTTCTAAAATGATCAAAAGCTATAAACTAGAATGAAGATTTTAATTTATATATATGTACAATATATGCCTTTTATTTGTATTTGTATTTTATTAAATTTATATGCTGCCCTTTTCCCTGGGGGGACTCAGGGCGGCTCACAACTTAAGAGGGGAGGGGGGAAAAACAAACTTTGGACATATAAAACAATACAAATTTAAAAACACAACATTCATACCATTCGGGTGGGTTACAATCTTAGTCCCAGGCCTGACGGGATAGCCAGGTTTTGAGGGCTGTGCGGAAGGTCTGGAGGGTGGTGAGGGTATGAATCTCCACGGGGAGATCGTTATAATAGAACTTGCATACTATTTTACCCTTGGTAAGCCATTCATTACTTCTCTGCTGTACTGAAGTGGGTATTTATACCCATTTTGCAGTTGGTGAACAGGAACTGTATTTCTGTGGTATATAGTATGGAATGTGGTTCGTTTATTTTTGGCTTAGCATATTATGGAAACCAGACCATTATGATTTGTAAGTGAAAAGGAAATGGGCAGCATTGATTTGGGTCTGGGAAAGAAATCTTCCACTTCTATTTACTAGCTGTTTTCATTATGTCACTTCATGAATGCAGTAGCACGACTGACTTTTATAGTGCATAGCAACACAAAGCATTGTGTCTTAGTATCTTTGTTAATTCCCTATCTTGTTTTCAGCTGCAACTATTGCAGGGAGATTAAATTTGCTTTTGAAAAATTAGCTTTTTCGCTAAGAGAAATTATGAAGCAGTGCTACTTTTTAAAATAAAGAATTTGGACTCCCCCAAATCTGATTTGTCTTGACCACATGTTCCTCACATTCGTACATTGATTTTAGTCAACAACATGTTGCAAAATTGATTGTCCTGCTATTGTCATATTCACACTGGTCAATTTTTTCTTTGTAACATTTGGAAATCACCAATTGAATAATCCACATTTTATTCAATGAGATAAACAGGGAACAATAAATCCTGCAAAAATGTTGGAAGTGCTAAAACACAGTCAGCACATGCTTTGCTAATACATAGCTTGTTCTTTAGCCTTCTAAGATTATTAGCCGAAACCATGGCAAGCTCCAGTAACCAAGCAAAGTAGCTAAGTTCAGAGGCATTTGAAAACCATCATAAAATGTGTTTGGTTTCCTTTGTTGTGCCAACTCAAGTAATATGATTAATAAACTATGGTTTGTGGCACATTGTGATTTGGGAATTCGCCATTAGTGACTCATTTACTGAGACATTATAAAATGAATCATAGCTTAATGTACCGTGTGAACCTCTAATTCTGTTAGAGGGACAATTCCCTGTGAGATACAGCTTCCTTAAATCTTGGTATGAGACAGAAGGATCTGAATACCCATAAAAAGAAAATGCACAGGAAGCAAAACAGTGACCATTCACCTCTGTAATATAACATTGATAGCATTCGGAGAAATGAATGGGAATCCTTCTTGAGAGAAATAAGCATCCAGAGCAGGGGTCACCAACCTTTCAGACCTTAGGGACCACTAAATTCATAATTTTAAATCCCGTGGGCCACTAATATGAATTAGTGACAGGATGGGGTCCTTCAGGCACTTAGCTTGGCTGTCTGTTAGCGGAGAGAAGCGCCCGGGGTCAGCTCTAGGTTTTCTGTCCATTGCAGCTAGGAATCTCAAATACAGCCATGAATGAATGTTTGTCTTGTAGCCAGCCCAGGGGCTAGATTGGCCCGCTGCAAACTCTCTCTTTCGAGGAGCCTGGCCAAAGTTTTGTGCACCACTCACTGAAATACCTGGACTCCCAGGGAGGGAAGGGCTGGAGCTACTAAACAGGCAGCTAAGATAAGTGCCTGAAGGACCCAATCCCATCAGCAAATGGGAGTAATTGCTCTGGTGGGCTGTATCTGGCCCAGTTGCTATAAATTGAGGATCCCTGATTTAGTGCAACATTAAAAATGCAAAAATGCAAAGATTTTTCTGCAGACCACCAAAATTTTCTCACGGACACCAGTGGTCCATGGACCACCAGTTCGTGACCACTGAGAAAGAAAGTAATAAGCTGAGAGTGGTGTAAAACGTTCTGTCATAAAGTGTTTCAACTGAACTCTGAAAAAGGACAGCTCGGCATAAGTTTCCAAGTCTTCTGAAGTCAGCCCATTTATGGAACGGCAGAACATTCTGTGACATTCTCTGGATCTCTTCTTGAACATACTTAGGAATGGATTATTCTGGAATCAGAATGTCCCGAGGACCACACATTTTGCACAGACTTGCAATGGAATGGAAGATTTTTTTATAAAAAAAAACAGATTTAAAAATATTTCATTCTGAAAAATATTATGTATTAATATGATATTTTATTAATTATTCTATGCGAAGTAAATTGTAATTGTACATTTCACTATATTGATTGAAGCAGTTATCACAGAAGAAGGAGTAAAACTTCAAGTGAGAAAATAATAAGAAAGAAGATAATGTTCTTGGCAGTCCTGCTGGATGTTACATGCTGGTATGTAGTTGCCCTACATTCATTATAATCTTGTACTTGGGTATATAAGCTTATTTAAATCTAGGAATGACATAATCTTTTCCAATTAAATAACAATTCAAAGTGTACAATATAAATGGTAGAAGTATCTTTCCTGTCCAAAAACAAAAACAAAAAAAGTCTGAATGAACTTTGGATATATTTCCATGGTATATTATGCGAGGCTCCTTGTTCAGCTGTCCTTTTGGCAGATGGAAGGGTTCCTTAGGCCTTTACTATTTGCTTGTTTGTAAACACAGATCTGTGCTTATTCGTTTGTTCTTTTGAGTATTCTGCCTGGTTTTTCTGCCTTGCCTTGCCATTCGTTTATAAGTATCTCCATAAAAACGCATTCACAATTCTATTTTTTCTTGCAATCTACACAGTAACTAAGATTAGATGAACAACGTTTCTTGCTTTTTGCTTGCTTTGATCTAACAGACACCTTCTTCATTTCAAGGAGAAACCATTTGCTTGCCGTATTATGCCTGCAGACAAAGTAATGTACAATGAAGACGGAAAACACAACGTACAAAAACTGACTTTTGCCTATAAGGTATTTTTTTAATAGAGGATCTTAATCATTCTTTATGGAAAATGTTACCTGCATCTTACTAAGGAACTATCAGTGAGGTCATCTGGGAACAGTTTTTCCAATGCTCCCTCCAAAGATAATTTTATAAGTAAATGTCCAGTATTTGAGAGAAACATTATGAAATTGAGCCACAGTGGCACAGTGGTTAGAGTGCAGTACTGCCGGCTACTTCTGCTGCCTTCCGGCTACCTGCAATTTGGCAGTTTGAATCTCACCAGGCTTAAGGTTGACTTGGCCTTCCATTATTCTGAGGTGGGTAAAATGAGGATCCAGATTGTTGGAGGCAATATGCTGATTTTTGTAAACTGCTTAGAGAGGGCCGTGAAGCACTGTAAAGTGGTATATAAGGCTATTGCTATTGCTATTTGCTTCTCTCCAAAAATAGTTTTTATGGAAAAGTAAAATGATATGATAAAGATCATTTAAGATAAAGGACACAGACATGCAGTAATTGTCACTATTTTAAAAATGGGCATTAATAATCCATATTTAAAAACATTTTTAAAAACCAGATAACAGTTTGTATAGATAAATGCAGTAATACTTTGGCATAATGATTAAGGCACATAACTAAAATATGGAAGACCAGAAGTTCTGATTCCCCGTTAGTTGCCCATTTGGGTGACTTTTGGCCTATCCCCCGCTCAGCCCTAGGAAGAAACTGCTTCCAAAATTCTTGCCAAGAAAACTTCAGGGACTAATCCAGATAGTCACTAGGAATTCACACTGACTTGAAGGTATGTATTCTTTATCAGCATAATCCTTGCAAAATGCAGTTTTTCTATTTCTTGCTCTATTTAAATGGAAGACTTGTGTTTGCAAGACGCAAGAGGAACTGTTACTCATATGTTCTTATAATTCTCATAGGTTTTAATTGGAGATGGTCAGTTATTGGTTAGGCAGTCATATTTCATTGTTTGCAATTACAGATAGTCCTTGACTTATGGCCACACTTGAGCCCAAAATTTCTGTTGCTAAATGAGACATTTGTTAAGTGAGTTGTGCCTCATCTTATGACCTTTCTTGCCACAGTTGTTAAGTGACTTGCTATAGTTGTTAAGTTAGTAACCTGGTTATCAAATGAATCTGGCTCCCCATGGACTTTGTTTGTCAGAAGGCTGCAAAAGAGGAATCACAATACTCCACGACACCGCAACTGTCATAAATATGAGTTCGTTGCCAGGTGTCTGAATTTTGATCCGGTGACCAGCTGGTCACAAGTCATTTCAGAGCCCATCATAACTTTGATTGGTCACTAAATGAATTGTAAGTTGAGGACTGCCGGTAACATATGAGAAGGAGAAAAACACCTCCTTTTCCTTAGTTCCCTGATGGTGGATTGTTCCTGTTGACCAGATCTTTTATTTTGTCTCTTCCCTGCAAATCTGTTTTTAGCCTGTTACCCTGTGCCAAACATGAATTGAGCCTTGAATTGTTACTCATATATATTTAGAGACAACTTTAGAGACAACTGAAAGCTTTATACTCATGCAGTTTGGCCTTGCTGCCATTACCCTCTCTAAGTTACTTGTCTCAAACCAGAATCTATTTATATAAAAATGACACTGTGTGTGTGTGTGTGTGTGTGTGTGTGTGTGTGTGTGTGTGTGTGTTCCAGCATAGCTCTGGAACGACTCAAGAATTTCAACTAAACTTGATACAATGACTTACTTTCTGAAGACAAACACTGTATGGGTAAGACACCCCTAATACCTCCAGGGTGTGTGTTCTGTTAAAATACAGCCTGTTGTGTCTCCAAATAGCTTCTACTTTACTGCCATAAAATGGCTTCTATTGTACAGCCCAGTGGAGTTGCCATGGTAATGGCTTCACAGTACTCCCCAAGGGGGCTCCCTCTGGGAAGTAGGAAGGTCCAACATTAGAAATTACGTTTGGTCCACACATTTCCCCCTATAAATAAATACCCAGGCAACACCAGGTTATTGGCTAGTAGAAGATAAGAACTGTCTTGGCTCTTCATAATACATATTTGTGGCTGCTTGCTTTAGCTGACACAATCATTTACATAAATTACGTTATTGTATTCTGTTGGTGTCAGGGTTCCAAATAGTGTCCAAAATTAAATCAGAGTCTGGGGCAAAGAATTCCTCAAAATTCCAATTTATTAAATTTATTAAATTGGAACTGAAGTCCAGAAGAAAAGATGGCTTGCAGAACTGACAGTTGGTCTCTTCGTCTCCACAATTGGATTTTTCTGTTGCTATGGGCTATGGAAAACGTTCTGCTAGAGGTCACCATGTACAGTCCTTCAGTTCGTCGGAATGTATACAGCTGGTGCTGTAGTTCAGTGTTTCTCTCAACCGTGGCCACTTTAAGACCTGTGGATTTAAGAGAATGGCTGGCTGGGGAATTCTGGGAGTTGAAGTCCACAGGTCTTAAGGTGACCAAGGTTAAGAAGCATTGCTGTAGTTGATAGTCAAGATGGTCGCGCCCCTACCTCCTCTCCCATGCACAATGAATCATGTTTCATTCCTTTATCAACTTCATTAGATAAATGTATTTTTATTTAAGGTGACCGCCGAGACTTCATGACCCTTCTTTAAAAAGAAGCAGACTCTGCAAAGATGTTACATCACCATTGCCGGAGGAACCCTGAGCTACAAGAAGAGTTGCAGATTCAGGCAGCGGTGGCCGCCGGGGATGTCCATACGGTGCGCAAAATGTTAGAGCAGGGCTACTCTCCCAATGGCCGAGATGCTAATGGCTGGACCTTGCTCCATTTTTCAGCAGCGAGAGGGAAGGAAAGATGTGTCCGTGTGTTTCTTGAACATGGAGGTTAGTTGACCCAAGCAGAGGAATGTATGGGTTGCTTGGTGATGAAACGTTTCAGATCTTCTCTTTCAATACCTTGGCTTCCTTTTTTTAAAAAATAGAATTTTCTTTTTTGCTGCTTGCACACCAACGTGGTCTAGATAAAATTTAATTTCTATGTTTTTAGATCTCTAAGAGGGTGTGCAAAGGAGGGGGGGGGAAAAACAGCAGCCAAGCTATGTGACTTCAGAGTCAACCACAAGATGGCACTCGTTTGTTGTGTGTTTTGAGTATTGCACAAAGAAAAACTAACTCATTCCACAACGTAATCCTGCATGGACTGGTTCTAGTAGATGGCTTACATCTTACTCTATATTGTAAATTAAATTTTGATTACATTTATAATCTAAATGTGGATGTTCTGACATATAAATTCATCCCTGGGTGTAGGAATCTAACCAGTTCTAAAAAGTACACATAAATTGCATTTGTAATAGCAGAACAAAAGGGAAGTTCATAGAACAATTTAATTTCATAATTCATAATTCAGTTCTGCTAAATTAATGGAAGGAAGGACTCACTGGAGAAGAGCCTAATGTTGGGAATGATTGAGGGCAAAATAAGAAGGGGACGACAGAGAATGAGGTGGCTGGATGGAGTCACTGAAGCTGTATTTGTAAAAAATGAAATGAAAGTGTTCTGAAGGTTTTAAAAATAGAGTTTCTGCTCTTTAATATCTGCATCTTTTCCTTAAAATTTTATAAATAATGTCCCATTTATGGATGAAGAGGCAGTTGGTGTTGTTGATTATGCAACTGGGGATAAAAGAAGAGGTCTGGTTAGTGAAATACAGAATAGCAGATTTGGAAGGGATCTTGGAGGTCTTTTAGTCCAGCTCCTGCCCAAGCAGGATACCTAATACAATTCTGGACAAATATTGTATAATATTTCCACAGAGAATCAGGGCTCTACATGTATAGAAATTGCTTATTGATAAAGGCAGGTATTTCACTTGGGTTTTATTAACAGAACTTTGTGCTAATGTATGTAAAATTAAATTGTTCTTTAAGATTTATGTGGCAACATTTAGCCAATTTTTGCGGATCTTGAAAAGTTAATGTAATTGGACCTGGTTTTTATTTGGAAGGATAACTCTGAGAAATGCTGGTTATAAATACTGGACCTTTTTTTTTTTTTTTGAAAGAAGGCAGTTGCAAATTATTTCCATGATATTGCCAGAAAACATATTGTCCACCAATGTCACCTAGACTTTAATTTAACTCAAAAGATATTTTATCTTTGGGTAGAAAGTCATTTTTAACCATTGTTGTTAGTTGTGAAGTTGTGTCCGACCAATCGCGACCCCATGGACAGTGTTTCTCCAGGCCTTCCTGTCCTCTACCATCCTCTGGAGTCCATTTAAGCTCATGCCTATTGCTTCAGTGACTCCATCCAGCCACCTCCTTCTCTGCCATGCCCTTCTTCTTTTGCCCTCCGTCTCTCCCAGCAATAGGCTCTTCTCCAGTGAGTCCTTCCTTCTCATTAGATGGCCAAAGTATTTGAGTTTCATCTTCAGGATCTGGCCTTCTAAAGAGCAGTCAGGGTTGATGTCCTCTAGGACTGACCAGTTGGATCGCCTTGCAGTCCAAGGGACTTGCAGGAATCTTCTCTAGCACCAGAGTTCAAACGCCCCAATTCTTTGACGTTCAACCTTTCTTATGGTCCAACTTTCACAGCCATCCATTGCAACTGGGAAAACTGTAGCCTTGACTGTACACATTTTTGTTGCCAGGGTGATGTCTCTGCTTTTTAGTATGCTGTCTAGATTTGCCATAGCTTTCCTCTCCAAGAGCAATTTCTTGGCTGCAGTCCCCATCTGCGGTGATCTTGGAGCCCAGGAAAATAAAATCTGTCACTATCTCCATTTCTTCCCCATCTATTTGCCAGGAATTGAGAGGGCCAGATGTCATGACCCTAGTTTGCTTAATGTTGAGTTTCAAGCCAACTTTTGCATTCTCCTTCTTCACCCGCATCAAGAGGCTCTTTAGTTCCTCTTCACTTTCTGCCATTAGAGTGGTATCATCTGCATATCTGAGGTTGTTATTTCTCATTATCAAGTGGAATATAACCAGAAGATGGCAGTGTAATATTCCAAAACAGATGTGAAGCTATACTATAGTTCTCCTCTACTAAATTATCCTTCTTCATATTTTTAGTGACTAGCTGGCTTCTGTACCTGTGGAAATGATTTCAGATGCTCTCTGATATCTGTGATATCCTGTGCTTTTTGGTTCAGAATTTGCCACAATAGTAGTATAGAGTTGGCCGGTCCTACCTCCTCCATTGTCTCAAATTGAGACAATTCAAATTCAGGAATATTTATCGCATTTGTTTCAGAATTCTATGCAAATTCTAGACAGACCTCACATGGATCCTTAGTTGACACAGGACAATGTTGAGCTTCTTTGTTACAGGTAGTACTCGACCTACAATAGTTCACTTAGTGACCGTTAAAGGTTAGGGTAAGTAAGTAAGTCGAGTAAGTAAATAAGTCAACGAAGTCGAACTAATCAATGGCACTGAGAAAAGTGACTTATGGCCATTTTTCACACTTAAGACCATTGTAGCATCCCCATGGTTACATGATTTGTGTTCGGATGCTTGACAACTGATTGATATTTACAACGGTTGCAGTGTCCTGGGGTCATGTGATCCCTTTTGCGACCTTCTGGCAAGCAAAGTCAGTGGGGGGAACCAGATTCACTTAATGACCATGCTGCTTATTTAACAACTGCAGTGATTCACTTGACAAATGTGGCAAGAAAATTCATAATATGGGACAAACTCACTTAACAAATGTTTCAAATTCGTTAATGTTTCAAATTTAGCAATCTAAACTTTGGACTCCATTGTGGTCCTAACTTGAGGACTACCTGTGCCTTGTTCTACTGTAGCTCAGGTGTAAGATGAGAGTGAAGGTTCGTTCTCCAAGCTTGTGAGTTGATTTCCGAACATTTCGCTACCAGGGTAGGTAATAATTTCAGCGGAGTTTAGGGGATGTCAGTATCGGTGTTCTTCTGTTTATAAGGGCTTCAGGTGTGGGTGTGTCAAGTGAGGGTCTTGTGATGGGTCTTGTGAGGGGCCAGGTGTGAGTCATCAGTGAGAATTTTGTGATGGGTTTTGTGATAGGGAGGTTACATCAGGTCAGGATCATTGGGAGGTGAACTGCTGGTGGTGGGAGGAGGGTAGCAAGTTTGTTTGGTTGTTAGTTTACAGATGATGTGTTATTACCCAAGTAGGTTACATCTGATGAGAGCACCAAGGACTCTACAGTTCAGCCCTGAGCTACATATATTCTCTTCTGTAAATGTCAATGTGGTTTCTCAGTCATTCAGGTCATGGTTGTCCCAAAAGTGCTTTTTTCAAGAGGCAATTGGACTTTCTGGTTTTTCTTTGAAGACATTTCTCTTCTCATCCCAGAAGCTTCTTAGGAGTCTCTTCTGTAGGATTTTTGTTCCTCTTGTCTATAAATTTGGGTAAAAGATTGTTCAGGGACCACCTCACCAAGATCCCACCTAATCAGTCAATCTTTCCTCTTGGTCTTCTTTTATTCCCTACTCTCTTTGAATTAAACTTAAATAGATTTCAGATTTTACAACTAAGTGATATTAAATTTAACTACAGGAGTTCTTTTTATCTATGAAAAAATGCCAAGGAAAACAGTGAAGATACTGACATTCCCTGGTGTCACAGAGAGATGTTTAATACAAGCGAACACTAGTTTATTTAAACAGAGAAACTTAAACAATTCACAGTCTGTAGAAAAATTGTTAATGCAAGTTATTTTCTTTAGCTATAAAATAAGGGTTGTAATTTTAATATTTAATTGTCTTGTTACCATCTGGAAAGCAACTTTAACCACTTGCTGAAATAGAGAATATTTCTAATAAAATTTTCCATCAAACAAAGAGTTTGCTTATTTATATTTAATGATATCCTGCCTTTCCACTTAAAACAATATTCATGGTTGAGATTTCTGTAATATTGCATGATTATTTTCACATATTGCCAAGGTTTTATATCTCTTTTTATATTCAAATAACATGAGCAGAAGTGGGAAGAATTGAGTGCCAGGCACCATATAATTTGCCTGTGAACAAAATATAGTGTTAGTCATTGCATGTGACAGGATGATATTAGATCTATACATCTGGTAATTTTTAAAATATTTCATGAATCCAGATTTCTGTGGGAGAAGGAATACTTAGCTATTCCTCTTGAAATGTTGACATTTTGCCCTATCCTGCTTCCCCTTCTTCAAAATTAGATGTTTACATTCTTGCAAAGCTCAACATTTTGTCAAACGGCAAAGTTAGGTTATTTTCATTTTATAGAAGACAGTTTTTATCGAGATTATCTGAACTAACATATATAGCTTACATGCTTTGCAACTGCATAGATCACAGAGGGCTTTTTTTACCTTATACAGTATTAGCCCCCTAAAACAAACTCATCTTGCCAGACCACAATACATCTGCATCTTGAGCCTGCAGATGTTGCTACAGATGCTTCTCTTTAAGCCTAAGAAGCGCAAGGGAAAACAAAACATGGAACCAAGGACGAAATGTTTGAGCTGAAGGATTTAGGGATAGGTAGGTAGAGAGATTTTGAGAAATACCTGGTGGTTGTTGGGTTGGGAGACTTGACTGTAGGTAGTCCTCGACTTAACAACAGTTCATTTAGTGACCGTTCAAAGTTGCAATGGCACTTCAAAAAGTCACTTATGGCCCTTCTTCAAGCATACAACTATTGCAGCATCCTCTATGTCACCACCTTAACAACTACAGTGATTCCCTTAACAGGTGGGGCAAGAAAGGTTGTAAAAGGGAGCGAAATTCACTTAACAACAGACATTTTGTGCTCAATTGTGGTCATTAGCTGAGGACTACCTTTATTGGAGACAATAGGCATAGTAAATATTCATTTTTTTTAAAAAATATTATTATTACCAAAACTGAATTACAGGGGGAAACACCAGTTATTCAATTTATCTATCACATACCAGATCCAAATTTTATTGAATTCTCTTTTGCTTTAGAATTCTTCCCAATAAATGGGTCTTCTGCATTTCCTTTTTCATGGAACTTTGCATGAAAATATTTTAAATTCAGCCCATAATTCAGAAGCATGCCCTGTTTTTGAAATTTTGCATTTTTCGGTATTGAAATATTAATGTTTAAAATGTTAAATCCTTGGAGCCTATAAAGCAACTTCCAATATGCACAATGTTGCTTAATCACCGTTAAGTCCCAACCACTGTATGCACTGATGTTTCAGTAGTACAAAACCCTTTGTATCAGTTGGAAAGAAGTCTATAAAAATAACAATAATGGCTGGCAATAATTTTACAGGTCTTGTAGTACCTAATCAAGAATTGGGTTTTTTGTTAAATAGGTATCATCATCCTCTTTTAACAACCCCATAATCCCTTGCGGGGTGGAGTCTGGGCAACTGAATGGAGCTGAATGTTTACTGGCCGGATGCCCTTCCTGTCGCCAATGCAGAGTTATATTCAGCAGATACATTCTCATTGTGCCCAGAGAGAGAAATATCTGCCTCTGCCTGGGATTGAACTCACAGCCTCCTGATTGTGAGGCGAGAGTTCCACGTCTAGGCCAACACACCACTTTTGTTAAATAGATATATATGATATCATATCATAAAAGTGCTAACATTTATGAGATTTCATGTCTGCTGGGAAAGCTGAACTTTTAGATTAACCTTGGGGGGGGAGTTATATTTTAAATTGCTGTTTTGCGTCCCTTTCATGATAATTTTTCTTGCACTTTTTAAAAAACTTCAGCGGATCCTACAGTGAAAGACCTGATTGGCGGCTTCACTGCTCTACATTACGCAGCTATGCATGGCCGAGCCCGGATCGCACGCCTAATGCTGGAATCCGACTACCGTGTTGATATTATTAATGCAAAAAGCAACGACGGTTGGACTCCCCTGCACGTGGCAGCTCATTATGGAAGAGACTCCTTTGTCCGACTCTTGCTGGAGTTCAAGGCTGAAGTCGATCCGCTGAGTGACAAAGGTACTACACCACTTCAGCTTGCCATTATCCGCGAACGGTCCAGCTGTGTCAAAATCCTCCTAGATCACAATGCCAATATTGACATTCAAAATGGCTTTCTGTTACGCTACGCTGTGATCAAAAGCAATCACACTTATTGCCGGATGTTCCTTCAGAGAGGAGCGGATACGAACTTGGGGCGCTTAGAAGATGGACAGACGCCGTTGCACTTGTCTGCTCTTAGGGATGATGTACTTTGTGCGCAGATGTTGTACAATTATGGCGCGGATACCAACACAAGGAACTATGAAGGACAGACTCCGTTGGCGGTTTCAATAAGCATATCTGGAGGTAGCCGGCCTTGTTTGGATTTCTTACAGGAAGTAACAAGTATGTATAGTGGAAATCTTTTATCAAAATTTGCAGTAGATTGGGAGAGGGGGTGGCAGTTTTAAGTAGTCTTTGACTTACAACACAATTGAGACCAAGATTTCTGTTGCTAAGTGAGACATTTGATGAGTGAATTTTAATGACATATGACAATGGTCAACAGTCCGACTAGTGAACCCAACAAAAGGAACCCTCGGGGTCATTGAATCCCAAAAAGTAAAAACATCTCAGAACTGAGTCCCTTCGTGGAATAGGGCGGTCTACAAATTGAATAAACTCCAAACTCCAACTGAAGAAGCAAAATCAGCTCTGGTTTTCCCGCCCGAAAGCTTGCTTAGTTAAACAATAGATTCCCTTTCTCCCATTCCTTGGGTATTTGTTGCAAAACTTTTTGTTGTTGTTGTTATGGGAACAGCCCTTTTCTACATCCAGCAACTTCAGTAGTGACCTTGGCATTTTGCAGCCTTTCACAATCCATGAATTATGTCTTGGCATCCCATTTTCTCCCCACCCATTCCATCCCTCCCCCCTTTTCATTGGCAAGTTGAAAAGCAATAGAAGCTGGAAGGCAATAAAGCGATTCAATCTTGACAATAATGCAATGAGCCCAGCAATCAGATAAATGAATCTCTCTTAATGTTTAAAATAATCCTGTTTCCAATCCCTCTTTGGGTCCCTTAACATATACATTAAAAATATTCCAAACTTATATAATAAGTATATTAAATAGATAATAATATTTCAAATAAAAATGTTCCAAACTTATAAGAGGAAGCAATCAATAATCATCCATTATTATTGTGCCACCAATAATAGGTGTGGCACAGTGACTCGGTGGTTTAAAAGACACCGGAGAAGGTCTGTGCTCCAGCAGGTTGAGTCCTACCACTGCACGACAGAGTGAGCTCCCCTCACTTTACTTCGCTCCAGCCAACTTAGCAGTTTGAAAGCGCAAGTAGATAAATAGGTACAACTTTGGTGGGAAGGTGACTGTTCCGTGTTTCGCCTTATGCTTGACACTGCAGTGTAATGTCGTGCTGGCTACATGACCATGGAAACATGCCCGGACAGTGCTGGCTCGATGGCTCAAAGAAACAGAGATGAGCATGGCTTCCTAAAGTCAGCTATGTTTAGCCGAGTAAAACCACCAAGGACTCCTTTAACTTTACTTTCACTAATAATAAGACTTATTGCCAGAGCAAGTTTCATCAAATAAATTTTCTTTCCAGCAGGCTCAGGTTCCTCTTTATTCATGGTTTCTGCTTTTCAATATTTTGAAATGATTAATCCTGTTGGAAGGATAATAAAAGGTTGGTTGGTAAGGCTCCCCCTCGCACATATGTGCTACTCGTCCCCGACTCTATGGGGCGGTGCTCATCTCCATTTCAAAGCCGAAGATCCAGCGCTGTCCGAAGACATCTCCGTGGTCATGTGGCCGGCATGACTATACGCCAAAGGCACACGGAGCACTGTTACCTTCCCACCAAAGGTGGTCCCTATTTTTCTACTTGCATTTTTTACATAGTTTCGAACTGCTAGGTTGGCAGAAGCTGGGACAAGTAATGGGAGCTCACTCAGTTATGTGACGCTAGGGATTCGAACTGCTAAACTGCCAACCTTTTGGTCGACAAGCTCAGCGTCTTAGCCATTGAGCCACCACGTCCCATATAATAAAATGAAATGTAGGAGAAACAGCAGGGCCTCTAACCAGACCTTACCCTTCCAGTCAGCCTGTGATCGCATACTTTGTGCAATGATGCCATCCTCCTATCTTACCGATTAAAATGTCAGGCATAACAAAACGCAGTTTGTCCCATATTTCCAGACGTGGTTGAACACGGCCAAATTAGGTTACTTAAGGAAAAAAAAAGATTATAAATAGGTTTTGTTCAATGTTTTGTTCAATGTTTTGTTCATTATCCAAGTAATCAGTATTCACATGATCATTTAGGTGAATCAGAGATAAAAATCTAGCTAGCACAAGTGTAAAATCAGGCATTGGTTTTAGCAGCCCAGGTTTCTCCTGTATAGTCTTCATTTTCTCATTTCTTCACTAACCTTGATTTTTACAATGTTTCACAGTTTACTGATAGACATAAATTTATAAACCTCCCTGTGTCATGTAAGAAACAATGTAACTCACTTCTTTTATGTGGAAAAAATCCAACTTTTTAGTTTGGGTTAACATGACACATTACTCCCTCTCTCTGTGTGTTTAGTAGTTTAAAATTGTTTAATGAGCTGCTTATAGAGCTTTTTGCTTGTTTTCTGCTGTTAAAAAATTGGAGAAAAATGAAATCATGTGTAAAAAAAATATATTTGTAGGATCTCTGGTCAGCACCACATGTACCTGGTTGTTATTAATACTATATAAAGTTCCAAATCATTTTGCATTCCTTTCTTTTTTTTAATACGGGAAAAAAGATTGTTGTATATGCATGCAAGATTGCCCTTGAAAGTGCAACTTCGCTCTAGGGAAACGTAGCATTTGAGCTAAGAAATGTTTTGGGAGGAAAAGCAGCGTGTTTCCGTTTGTGCTGATTGAAAGTTCTAGGAATTTTACTCAGCAAATCTGGAAAATGCCAGATTGGAAAGATCTCCTTGTGGTTTATTGAAACCACACATTCACTTTTAATTTAGAAACTTGAAGCATTTTTCTCCTTTGTTTTCAACTAAGCAGTGCATTTTTCTGGCTATTTTAATCTTTGGGATTTGGAAGGAAATAATTTTGGGGCTACATGCAGTATTCAGTGATTGGTAACACATTTTTAGGCTTATGCTTTCTGTTCTGTGGCTAAATTTTCTCAAATCTTTTTTTCTGCAGATTTTCTTCCTATTTCTCCAGAATTTACTGATTTCATATTCAGCACCATTCTGTATTTTGTATCAGGTTTGGTTTTTGTTTTGTGTTTTGCCGCACATATAAACCTATTTTTAAAAAGTGGTTGATTTCTGGCATCTAAATCTACATATATTCAGATTTCTTAATTTAATGAAACACGCACCTCCAGATTATAAATTGAATTTTGTATTGTTGGAGGCAATGACTGATATTAAGGTGAATATTACAAATATAGCCACTGTTAGGTGTGAATATATGCTCTAGCTTTGCTATTTCCATAAAAGTCATGGAAGATATATTTAGAGCAGGAAAAATCTGTTTCATTAGTGGAAGCATTCTGCATATAGAATAATATCTTAAATTCCCCATTAGTTTCCTAATTAACAGAATAACAAGAGTTGGAAGGGATCTTGGAGGTCTTCAAGTACAAATCTTGAACAACAAAGAATTACAGGTAGTCCTCAAGTTATACCCACAATTGAGCCCAACATTTCTGTTGTTAAGTGAGACATTTGTTCAGTGAGCTTTGCCCCATTTTACGTCTTTTCTTACCACTTTTGTTAAACGAATCACTGCAGTTCTTAAATTAGTCACACAGTGTTGTTCAGTGAATCTGGTTGACTTTGCCTCTCAGAAGGCCTCAAAAAGGCATCTTATGACGACTCTGGGATAACTCAAATAGTTTCTACACACTGTAATTGCCAATGCCCTATTCATTAATACAGCACTCTGGACAGTCTCCTCCTCAGATTAACAGAGTTGAAAGGGACCTTGTAGGTCATCTAGTCCAACAAGACTCTGAAAACCATCATAAATGTCAGAGTTGTCAAGCATCCCAATGTAAATCACGTGACTATGGGGATGCTGCAGTAGTCATGGGTGTGAAAAATGGTCATGTCAGTTTTTTCTGCACCATTGTAACTTCGAAGGATCACTAAGTAAACTGTAAGTCGAGAACTACCTGTATTTAATAAACTATTCTCTTTCCTGTGCTAGCTAGTTGCTAAAATTATCAAATCATAGAGCTAAAGCAAAAACTAACCTATAAAATGAGATACCAGCTTGAAGCTTTTTTTTGGGGGGGGGGTCAATGCCTAATAAAGAGGAGCTTTTTGAGATGACACTCATTTCATTTAATCACTTTTTTGGCCTTCCTTCTTTAATCTTAAACATTACATTTTTTTTAATGCAGCGTTCTTAGTTTAGTTTAAAACTAAAAAAAAAAGTTTTAAAGATATTTTCCAGAATGAATGGAGTTAAGCCAACAATGGCAAAACTCTAGTTTTATGAAAAGATTAAAAGAGTCAAATGTTTCTAATAACATTTAGAAACAACATTCAGTATATCTTGGGCACAGCTAAAGTTGATTATTTAGTCTTCTTTATTTCGCCGGTCTGTGATGGATCATAAACTTAATACCGAACCATCATTTATGAGCTACACCATTGTCTTCGCTTCAAACATTCAAAGTACTGTGGGGATAAATGTTTTCCCCCCAAATATTTGGATAATGGCATTGTCAAGCACAGGAAATCAGGAGTCCAAGAAGTTCAAATGAATATAGATTTATTGTAAGCTAGAGCTCTCTACAAGAATCTGAACTACTAAAGGTCGCAGCAAATTGATGATAGATAAGGGTCAACAGAATTCAAGGTGGGCTGACTTAGATCTTTTGTGGTCATGAAGGGATTCCAGACTGATGCCGTGCTTGACTCTTCCCTCATTTTCAACCTGGTCTTCTTCTACAGTAGGGGTGTTAAACTTTATTTCATTGAGGGCTGCATCAGGGATGTATTTTACCTCAGGGCGGCATGGGGCGTGGTCAGCTCGACGTCACTTATCGAGGTTCTGTTTTTGACCGCAATGGACTCCTGCAGCCCTCTGTCAGATGGCTGCAGGAGAACATTGCAGCCAAAAACGGAGCCTGGGAGGGCTGCACTCTGTTTTCACTGGCAGAGGTACTGTGGGACAGTCCTTCGCTGTTTCCAGGGCCTTCCTGCAGGTCAAATCTAAGTACCCTTGAGTTTGACACCCCATAGGCACTCCTCCATTAGTGCATTTTCAACTGAGCTTTTAATGTGTGCTTTCCATATTCAAAAGTTGAATACTGGTGAAACAATGTACATATATTAATATACGTGTGTATCTATCTATCCATCCATCCATCCATCCATCCATCCATCCATCCATCCACACACAAACACAAAATACATATATCACAAACTTCTTGGTCACCCATTATCCCTGTAGATTATCTTTATTATTTATGAACAATCATCATTCAATATCTGTATGACCAATCCAGGAAATTTTAGCAAAGTAGAAACTGCATCCTTTTCATAGCTTTCTGAGGTGTACTGAAAACTTATCACACAGACTCGACATGGGTAGAGATAGACAATGATTTTGGGTTTCTTCCATCATCATCTTAGGACATCAAACTAAGAGATGTTTTAACAATAGCAATAACACTTAGATTTACAACATATACTGCTTCATATTGCTTTACAGCCCTCTCTAAGCAGTTCTCAGAGTCAGCGTATTGCCCCCAACAGTCTGGGTCCTCATTTTACTGACTTTAGAAGGATGGAAGGCTGAGTCAACCTTGAGCCTGGTGAGATTCGAGCTGCCAAATTGCAGGCATCCTAGAGAGATTTCTTAGCTCTAACTAGGTATGTTGGAGTTAAGACATATAGTTTGCTGATATTGCTTTTTGGGTTCATTAGTATATACTTTCCATTTTTATATAAATAGGAATCACAAATGTAATATAAAATGAGGTAGGGCCCATAGATGGAGATGCTGAGCCTTTTTGAATAATTGGAACAAAATAGTTTTGTTATTACAAAATGAGATCTTCTTTTTCTTACAATCAAAAGAAATCATTCATGTCTTTGAGAAATGTGCTGTTTTTTTAAATCATTCTACGGATTTTATTTCAGCATAATTTCAAGGCTTTGAAACCGAGACCATCATAAAATATAATTCTGTAGTCAGTTGCTAGATTTACCTCTAGCTTTAAGGCAATTTCTTTTAATGCGAGATATTCAGTAGCTTAATGTTACATTTCAGAATTCCGTTCTTCAGTCAAAGTTTGTGAATTTATCTTACTTTGTAATTCTAGTGGGGGATGATTATGCAGTTCAAACTTCAGTACTGAATCTGTTACAGGTGGGTTGTTGTTTTTTTCAACTGAGCATTGCAGAATCTGTGAACAGGCTGGGCTATATTCTCTTGTTAGCTGATATTCATATCTCAGTTTTAAAATAAATCATATTTTATGAGTGGGACCGGCTCTTTATATATGTTGGAGATGGATCAGACGTTTTCAGAAAAGTGACATCTTAGCTTTTCTTGTGCATGGAAATTGGAAGCTAAGCTTTCAGAATGGCATGTAGTATGTTGGGTGGGTGACTGCTAGTCAAAGCAAACTCCCTGACTATCGTATTGCAGGCACATTTTCAAAGCATGCATGTTCGCCTCGGGAATATAACTAGGGTTTTTGTTCCGCTGGCTTCTTTGATATTGCCGTAATGCTTTTGTGTGTTTATCCCTTGACAATCCCACTACCTCTCCTCCTCCTCCTCCGGAGTGCCCTGTTTCAAGGGACTAAAAAATTCTGGCTGCCTTTGGGTATGGCAAACATATAAAAATAAAAATATCAGGTGTACAACAAATTGTAAATGGAGCAGTGGACTTGAACACAGCGCAAAGAACACAGCTAAGCTGCAGTTTTCTTAGGTTAGCATTGAAGTGAAATCAAAAGGGTTTGGCAGTAAAGAGGCTTTTATATAACAGGAAGTTGGATCCAATTGTAATCAGTCATATTCAACTGCAGATTACCGAAGCTGGGTTTGAAGTTGAACTCTTAGACATCTATCAAAAAGTGTTACCTAGACAAGTGCCAATGGGATATAGACCAATGTACAGTATGTGCCTGAGGGTTTTTAAGTGGCTATCCTGTTATTCATTATTGAATCTTAACAATTTAGGATAAATTCTATGGATGTTTAGGAATACTAGACTATCATTCAAATCTAAATGTTTGCATTTCTGGTTGTTTGCAACATTCGTGCAAAATCAAAATAGCATAATAGATTAACTGTTCTTTAAAATAAAACAAAAAACAACATAAACAGAAAAGGAAGGAACATCTTTTAAATGGAGGAAAACAATCTTAGATATAACATATATTCCTATTTTTTTTAAAAAAAGAAAAAGAAATTAGCCTAATGAATGCTGACGCTCCTCAATCCTTATTCAGTTACATTGCAGTGTGTTCCCTTCGAAGCTCCAAAACATTTTGTTTTGCCTAACTTTGTGGCTATCTGAATGTCCAATCTAAGAAAGATAAGTGGAAAATTATCTTAATTAATATAACTCTTAGAGTAGGGAGCAAATGTACTGCAGTTGTTTATGATTTTAAAACATTTTCGATGAGGCTTTGATATGTTTTTGAAAGTAAGAGTTTAATACTTGGCTTTCCTTGCTGAAGTAATGTGCCTGGGAATAGGATGATTTTCTAAGAAAAAGCTTTATTATATTGAAAAGCCAAACTAATTCCCAACTAATACGGCAATTAGAGATACAAATTTTTAATGGTTAATTTTGTACAATTAAAATAATGGTGGATTTATGAAGAACAGTCCAAATCAAGGAAAGAAAATACACACAATTATGAGTATGTGAAAATATAAATATTTTTCTTTGGTACTCTTAATTCCTATTATCTCCTTAATAGACAATTTATCTTTTGAAAATTATGTTTTTGAGATGCCTTGAAGGCAGAAGATTGTGTCCTAGATTGTCAATTTATTTGATTGCCATCCTGTAAGAAGAACCCAGTATTATGCCATGTTACAATGTTTTTCTTATGCAAGCATGAAGAAACAAGTAAAAGTTTATAACTTGTTTTGGAGGGGGGGGGGCGCAGAGAGAAATCCAGTAGTATACCAGAACTCACTTTAAAATTTTGCAGATTACTAGATATGAAGAAAACAGCACCAGCAAAAATACTAAGGGTTTTTGTTTGTTTGTTTGTTTTCGCATTTTGAATTTTTTGTTTGCTTGTTTTTGTTTTTGTAATTAACCAGGTTAGAATTAATTTGGGCAATGTTTTGGTAAAAAAAAAAAAACCCTATAAACACTGAAATTAGCAGCTTCAGATTTTTTGCCCCCCTTGTTAGTCTAGAATCTCTTGCTGAACTGCTAAATTCCACGTAAAATCACAAACAGTCATACTGAAGGTGACCTGTGGATGCATTTACACCATTTAAAATTTTTGAAGGGAATTAAGGAATGGTGCAAGGCTTTATTTTACTAGTACCTGAATTTTAGCCTAAAACATACATTTAGATGTTTGTATTTTGGTTTAAATATATGCAGATCAGTCCATATCCATGGACTTTCCAGCATTGCTGAAGTTGTGAATTTAAATTGTCCAACACACGTTCTAGAAATACTAATCCAATCCATTATATCTTAGTATTACATTTTTAATATCACTTTGTCTGAGAAAGTTGAAGGTAGGCACATAACCCTGTCTCCTGTTCCTTTCATCCTTATTAAACCTTAAGAAGTACTGCAAAAGACACTGATTTAGGAGAAAATGACTTAGCTTTGAGGTTAAGTAAAGAATCTGAGCCTTCCCAATTATGGACCAGTTGGCATAGCAATTGCTACCTGAAATAAGTACCTTGGTGAGCATAGCTCCCTTATATGTCTTGTTCATGTAGGCTTCGGTTAAAATGTTTCTGCAAATCGGGTATGCTTCATACTTTATAGAGTCAACTAGGGAACTGATTTTATTTGCTACAAATCTAAGAATGGAGATAATTCCAAGCAGAGAATAATTAATAGAAACAAATAAACAAACCAAAGGGTATTTAATTTCTCCGTAACTGCTTCTTTTTGGTAGTGTAGGCATAAAGGAAATTTAAGAGTGATAGTATTGCTCATGTCTTAGTTCTGCAATTTATGTTTGCTACTTTGCCTCTGATTTAA
Source organism: Thamnophis elegans (assembly GCF_009769535.1). Lineage (NCBI taxonomy): Eukaryota > Metazoa > Chordata > Lepidosauria > Squamata > Natricidae > Thamnophis > Thamnophis elegans. The sequence goes on along the minus strand of NC_045556.1, from coordinate 16,760,758 downwards.
TTTAGTTTTGTTCTGTTGTTAATTTTTTTTTTAATCTTGACTCTTACCCATCCGGATTTGGAAGAGTTACATATTTATGTTCAAAAACGTTTGCACAGTATTTCAACCTTTTGTCAATCAGTCAAAAAATTTTTTTTCTGTTATATAGTACTACTGTCAACTTTGTTTTAAGCAACATTTTTAGTAATGTTCTATATAGTATAGTATAAACTATAATATAAACCCTGTTATTGCTGGTCTCATGAAAACACAAATAGCAAAGAAAACTAAAGATATCTGGTTCCGTGCTTGATCTAAAGTTAAATAACAATTTATAGAAATTCTTGCAGATTTAGGGTACTGTATATTATGTTTGCCGATTGCTTAAGATATTTTTTTTAGTATAATCACATTTCATAACATTTATACATTTGTGCTGAATATCCATATGTAGCCTTCCAGAATTTTAATGTACCTTTCTACTAAGTTTGTTTCTTTTTCTTGAAGTAGTAGAGAGCAACAAAATGGATTTTTGAGCAATTTATTATAATTTTTTTATCAGATCTTATCAGTTCTTTTTATCATCCATTAATAAAGGTTTATCACAATTATTTAACTGCTTATAAGTATGTATACCAGTTGGGCATTTCATATTTCCATATTTTAAATCTTTAATGTCAAGAAAGCATACAGATATCAAAACTCTAGATTTGTAAAATTAAAAATAATAAATGAATTCATTAGTTCCTTCACAAAATCAAATAATTACTTTGCATACTGGCTAATGCTATTTGAAATGTACTAACCAATAGAATCCTGCAGCCCATTTATAATAGCCTAAATAAATACAAATAGTCAGAAAGCCAGGTGGGGTTTTTTTTTCAGTAATGAAGTGAAATACAAACATGTTAATATTTGCTTTTATTATACTTCTGGTACCTTGTTTTTTCTGATGATAATTAAGACTTAAAATTGCTACTTTCATTTTCAGCACATCTAATAATTTAAACCAGTGTAGCCCTCATGGATATAATATATTTTATCATTTTGATCCTTGTCTATCATCTAATTGTGTACTGTAGGTTGAAAATCCTATAAGTTTTATCCTATGTCAGAATTTTGAATATTCAGCCTCTTCCGATCTGTATTTCATCTTTACTCTTATCATTTCTCCTAACTCTAGGTTAATTTTTTATTATTATTCTAGGCTAACTTTTAAAACGATCATTCAGTTTTAATTTTCTTTCTTCTCTAAAATTTATTTTTTTCTCATTTTTTACATTTTATTAATATCACTATGTGTCATTTTCTTATTGTTTAAACTGCCTAATAATTTCACCTGTCTTTTATGGAACTCTGCCTTCCAAATCTCATTTTTCTATGATTATGCTTAATCTGGTTTTACTTGGACCCCTATTGCAAATATTAATAATTAATAACTGACAATAACAAATCAAACTGAAGTCTAAATTTTCATTGCATATAGCAATGACATTGAAATCAATAAAATAATTTAAACTGCACTGTCTAAACTTTACCTTCCATTCTACCTTCAAATAGCATTTATATTATTTTTACAGTTATAAACGGTAGTGGGATTCAAGTAATTTAACAACCGGTTCTCTGCTGTAATGATTTCTCCCAACAACCAGTTTGCCAAACTGCTCAGAAAGTTAACAACCGGTTCTCTCGAAGTGGTGTGAACTGGCTGAATCCCACTACCCTTTATAAGTTCACATTTTATATATGTTGTGAATTTCACATTTGAAGTATATTCAAGAAAGATCACTATCGCAAAAATTGTAACACTTTTTAAAAATGCTCTATTGCTTTAGTCTCAATATCACATTAGTTTTTCAGCCTTATGTAAGAATATGAATATCCATCCGGATTTTGGTGGCAGATAATTCAGTTCAATGAATACATAAAATATTATGTATTCATAATTATGTATTATGTATAATTAAATTTCTTACTAGTTGTGAAAACAGTCTTCGCTATTAGCTGCCTAATAAATTCTAATAAATTGCTTTTAAAATTCCTTTCTTTTTAAATGGCTGACAATTAATACTGATTAAATTTCTGAACTCCAATGCCCTGTTCTGGCATTCTCTGGAGAATGGTACTAAGCAGCTGCAGTTTTCATGTTAATGCTTACGCTGCTGCCGCAGTTTCCGACTTTATGCAGTTCTTCAACAGGCCCACTTATGAAAACGGATCTCTGCAGCTTGCTGTGTTCCTCTTCTGTCCATCCCACCCACCCACCCCCCAAAAGTTGAAAGCTCACCTATCCATCCTCCACAGGGACCCTGTCAAATACCTCCCACATTTTAGCTCTTTGAAAAAAAGATTGCTAGGCTCCCTTTGCACAGAGTAGCTATAAGTACATAAAATTGCCTTTGTTGAGAGAAGGGCTGGCTTAATGTAGCTCGAATGGCCTTTCCTATTGTACGCAAATAGAGGTAGATAAGCACCGGCAATGCTTTTCTTTTTTAAAAAATATATGGGGGGGGGGAGATAAAGTTTACTAATGAAAGCATTCCTTCAACGTCGGTTTCAGAAATGTGTTTGGGAGCAAGTCAGCCCAGGAGTTCTATGACTCTGACACCATTGTATTTCTGGATGGAAGGTGTCAGCTTTGGAAGCCTTTTAATTGTTTTACCTAATCTACTTTAATCCAACTCGGTTCTTTCCAGATTTAGCCGAAGCTCTCCACATTACCTCTTCATCATTAGGCAGCGCTTAATTCTCTGCTTTCTTTATTTTCTCTGCCTTTACCAGATTGCTAATAGCATTTTACATTTGCTATAAGAAAATGTGCTGGTGTGGTCTATAATCCTTCCCACTCGCCCATTCAGATGCATCCAAGAATGAGTAAGTGCTCTAGACACCAAGGGGCAATAGATGTGGCAACTGGTGCTTAACATTGGAAACGTCCATTATTAGCACATTCCCAGGAAATGCTGTTCAGATTATCAGGAGGAAATGTCAGGACATTTAATAATCACCCTTCAGGAATTTAGTGTTAAGCGTAGATGCCCTTCCTCTCCACCCTCCCATTTTCTTCTGTGCTTTTGGGTTCCAAAAACAGGCACGGAAGCTACATAAAGCAATACATGCTTAAGTTCTAACATTTTGTTTGGGTGTGTTATTAAAGCCAGTGTACATTTGTCTCTCCGTATTGCACATTTATATAACTGTTATCTGGGATTGGCAGTCTTCAGGTTTTGCTTATGTAAAGTGTGTGTGTCACATATACTTTGGTTAAAATCATGTATTTATAATGGAGATTGACCCGGGGGAAATTTATTTTGACGTCTTTCATCTTTGTTTTGCAGTTAGTGCAAGTTTGCTTTGTGTGCCATTTTGGTGTATAATACACCTTTGTTGTACAGGATCTAACTTTTTTTTTTTTTTGAAGGACCTCTCAGGCTCGTTCCCTGGTATCCCCCACAAATGATTCTTAGGTGGTAGCACTAGGATTGAACTCATTCGCGTTTACTGCTTAATGGACCATCTCAGTTTAACTAAAAAGTGAAATATTTCCTACTTTGGACTGAGAAAAACCTTGTGTGTTCTGTTTTATAGTTTTGGGACAGTTGTACTGTTCTACTGCAGGGGTCCCCAAACTTGACAACTTTAAGATTTGATGACTTCAACTCCCAGAATTCTCTGGCTGGCTAGAGAATTCTGGGAGTTGAAGTCCAAAGTCTTAAAGTTGCCAAGTTTGAAGATCTCTGTTCTACAGTTTGGCTTCTTCTTGCCTGTGTCAGGGTTCCAAGTAACAACTCCCAACCAAAGAAGACTCCGAGGCTAGAAGTTCCTCAAAAGTTCCATTTTATTAGAGATATCATATTGGCACATCTGGGAAAACCCGAATCTGAAAGCTTCCAGGTTTTCCCCACCCAAAAGAAAGCCCAAGTCCCTTCCCCCTGCACCCACATGTCCATCACATGGTCCAATCAATGTGCCGTCCCAACTGGAGATGACTCCCAGTCCCGCCGCTCAAGATGCAGGCTGGATGTCCTTGACTGTCAGAGAAAAGAATGACGTTGTGGCTAGATAACCCTGCAACTCCATGCAATTCCCACCCCCCTCCCAGTTTCGCACAGCACTAAGGATGGCAGCCCTGAAGATCCAAAGAAAAAAATGGCCTCCGGGGCTGACAGGCTGTTTTTTCCCCCAATTACTCTCTTCAAAAAAAAAAAAACACGGCCTGGTAATGACTTATTAATGCTTTTGTCTCTTTTTTTTTTTTAGGGCAGCCTCGGAACTTGCAAGATCTCTGTCGAATTAAAATCCGCCAGTGTATAGGCCTTCAAAACCTCAGACTCCTTGACGAGCTACCGATTGCCAAGGTCATGAAAGACTACTTAAAACACAAATTTGATGACATCTGACAATTTGCAAGAGCTGGACAAATAAGCAGGATTAGTTTTTATTCCAGATACCTTTCAAAGGCTGGTCACCTTGCACAACGTATATCCTATGCAATTTCTGATTTTTTTGTGTGTGTTTTTTTTCCCCTGAGAAGTCAGAAGGCAGGTATACAATTCCTTTTGGGGGGCAGGCGGGCGGGCAGGTGGAGGGGGCCCTGTTTTATACCAAAATGCTAGGAGGTCTTAAATTTTTTTTTGAATTCTTGGTCCAAGTTTACAAGATTCAAGCTTTCTATACAACGTTACAAATGAGGGGGGGGGTGGAGGGGTTAGTGGGGATTGGGTTTTATTTTGCGGGGGGGGGGCGTTTTTTAAAGCATTGCTTTTAAGAATGAAGAAGGAACATTGCTTGTTCGAAAGGAAGTCTTCCCCTGTACAGCATGTGTAATATTTGCGAAGTGCTGAATGCATTCTAAACCAAATAAGGGTCGGGCTTAATAACGCTCTCTACCAGCTATTGCGATTGCATTTCTCTTATTGGTGGAGAATCCTATAGGCCAGTATTAGTGAACCTTTTCGGCACTGAGTGCCAAAACAGGAGCATGTGTGCGCCCTTTGCTCTTCCAGATTCCGGCGTACCGGCCAGCTGGTCTTCATGCATATGTGTGCTGGAAACCGGAGGAGCAGCCGCCCAGTGTACATGTGTGCATCGGGAAGATGATTTTCCGGTTTCCGGCGCACACACGTACACAGGCTGGTCTTCATGCACGCCTGGAAGACCAGGTGGCTGGTGCTCATGGTGCGCCGGAAACTGGAAGATCATCTTCCCAGTGCATGCATGTGCACCAGACAGCTGCTCTTCCAGTTTCTGGCGCTCACACAGACATGAAGACCAGCTGGCTGGTGCGCCAGAATGTGGAAGAGCAAAGGGCGATGGCTCAAGTTCCCAGAGAGATGGCTCTGTGTGCCACTTCGTTCACATGTGCCATAGGTTCTCCATCACGACTATAGGCAGATCCTTCTGTAGCAACACTGATTGGTGGATTAAGCCCCCTAGCACTATCCACACATCCACCCACACCCACACAAAAGGCCAATACGGCACCTATTTTACACTTCATTAGTACTGACAATTGATTGGATTCCACGCAGGGATGTAATTTTCTGCCCACATGGGGATTATTTATTTTTATTATTATTATTATTATTTTCAAAATCATGGCTCAGGCGTGTAAGTAGAGGGTTCAAGGTTTATTATAGACATGACGGCTCTCTGAAAACATTGCCACCTTCATTCTTTTTTTAAAAAAATTCAACTTTAGATCTTTTGCATAATTATTGTACTTCAGATGTCCCAAACGTTCCTTTGATGCCAGTATGAACGGACTGCTCTTTTTAATTAGGTTTTACACTGCTCGGATACCTTTCTGGTCTCTTTGCATCATAAAAGCATTAACTGAAAACAAATTTAATTTTAAAGCCAACATATCCTGTTTCCATATAGTGCCTGGAGTGCAATATATCTATCTGTCTTATTTTTATTTCCTGTATCACACATGTGACTTTCATACATTCCTATCCTGACCTCAAATGTGATGTTTGTTACTGTTGGAATTGCTGCTTTATAGGGGTTTTTTGTTGTTGTTTGTTTGTTTGTTATCACCACCTTCATTTCAACGATATCCGATTTCAAATACCGTAGCCCACATCTCAGCTGTCATTTCTTTTCATGCAACAGGCTAATTTGTGGTTTTCTTAGAACAAAATCCAAGCTAGCTATGTTTTTTTAATTATTTTTTAAAAAAACTGGGTCCATAATTTTTTTCTCTGACCTGACATGCTTCCAGCTGGTTTGACGCTAAACAGAGCCTTAGGCTTTTGTAAACTTCTCCTTAACATATTCAGGCCATGTGAAAACCATTCACAATTCAAAATACCTGCAAATGTGAATTATACATGCACAGATCCACAGGAAGGTCCGTAAAGCTGAGTTCATAGGCAGCATGTGAATTCTGTGCTTATAACTCACTTTTCATAGGTATGTTGAACCTCAGGTGGTCGATCATATTCAATACACAGCTAACATCACAGCTTTGCCCTTTCTGAAGACCGTATTCTCCCTGCTAGGAAAGTAATTCCTTAATAATTGCTAAAGACAATTTCTTGGTAGCTTGAAACTAATCCTTGATTGCAGCTTAGTTCTAAATGTCGGCTACTGTGAATATCTTAAAGGCGGACTCTTATTTTATGGGAGTTGAGATCATCACAGAAATGGGATTCTGAGGGTCCCTTATCAACATCCATTGATCTCAAAACTTGGAGGATTCGGATTTTAAATCAGATTTAGCTTGAATTATGTTGCAGGAACACTGCTGGTTATCATGCTTGAGTGTTTTAAAGTTTTCAGGCATACACCTAGCACCCCATGAATCAGTTTTGCCAGGTAAAATCAGTAGTTCATAAGGGCAGTATAGTATCCCTTTAGGTAAGGATTTCTCTTCTTGCTTTTAGTGGATTTTTAAGGAACAGTAATAATCAAGGGATTTGTTGCTCCTAATTTAGCCTTGGCTTTACAGAAGCGAGCGAGAAGTTGATGGCTCAGTATATAAGGTAGCAGGCGAAGAGCACTTTCCCTCCCTTAAGTACGTTCATGTTTTTTAGAAGAAAAGTGCAACAATTGCTTGAAACGGCCTATTAATTTATTTTTTTTCCTTTTAAGGTGCCATAGCCAAGTCAAGCATGCATTTGGTGTGCTAGATGTAAATGCAATGCCATAGGCAATAAGATACCCATCTTCACATTGGCAAATAGTATTGCTACATTCCAGTCTTCTGAGAAATGTTTAAGCCCTCCCATGGTTGATTTCTTACTATTTTTAGGTACTTTCAATCCAGGTCCAATCCAGAAGGAAGGAAGTTGTGAACTGGCACAACAGATTTGCAGGTCTGACTCGGTGTGCTTGATCTATTGCGTTCTCGAACATCTGAATTGTCTCTACGGATGCCGAGATCCATTATAAGATGACTTTTAATTCTGTCTTTGCTGCTGTGACTTTCGGAAAATGTATAAACGCCATGCTGATAACAAAAAGAGCTATTTAATGGAATATGTAACTCCTCTTTTTTTATTTATTCGTTTCGAGGTTCATTTTTGGGTTTCTCCCCATGTTTTATTAATACTTAGCTCATTTTTATGAAGTGCATATTGAGTTGTCGTTCTAAAAGTCCTAAATGCCACCCTTGCATGCCTTCCTGTCTGCAAAGCTGTGTTGGAAAGGTTAAAGCAAAGAGGGAAGGTTGAACTTTGGGTCCCAGTTGTATAGAGAATTAAAGCACTTGAGTTATTAAATAACTGGTTAGTTGCCCTCCCTCTTTAGTTTTAATGTTCAGGGAATTCCACAGCATGCGTACTGTGCTAATTTGAGGCTGAGAAGACAGAATGTACCACATACATGTATACCTCTGAAAACTCAACTGGATGAAAGGTTATGAAAAGTAGACTTTTAACTTATTTGATCCAACTTATTAGACTGACAATTTGAAGAGGTGTATCATAATTTATAAAAAAAGAAAATTATGAGAATCGTCTGTTAAATGTTTGGGCTTAAAATATGGGAAAAAATATATGAGCATCTGTACTAGGCCTGTTATCTCTTCTTGTATGTTTGTCAACTCTTAATGAATTTGTTTTAAAACAAAAAAACCCCCGAGATTGGCAAGCACACCAAAGAAATGGACAAGCTGATGATCATTAGGAAACCACAAACCTCATTCTTTTGAAAATAGCTAGAGTTTTTTTTGTAAATATTTATGTTTATAGATGTACAGCAGAGTGTGTTTTTCTAGATTATTTAATTATCATATTTCTAATCTATTTACAATATTAGATACCGTATTTGTTTGTTCCAAAGGCTTCTGTTTGGATTGTAATTTGTTCTCTCTCTCTCTCTCTCTTTTTTTTTTTTTTTTTTGCTTAATTCATTACTCATGCGATGAAAAACTTTGTCCTTCTGAGGACAGCATGAAAAGATAGTAGCCAAATATTTGTTAATATTCAATACTTTATACAACACCCATGCGGGAGTAACTTCAGTCCCTACACATTGTGGCTTGCAAATAAGAGGACACTCACAAAAACGCACACTTCCCAGAGAATTCCCAACTCCCCCACCCACCCCATTAAGGCCTTATTAATACAGGCTTCCAGCCCCAATTTCAGATTCTAGTTAAGATATGAACTGTGGCTTACTATAAAACCACGCTTAACAGTTGTATAGACGTAATACTAAGCTTTGGTTAACGGCTAAGAAGAAATGGGGAAGAAGAAAGACTGTAAGGAGATCAGATTCCTGAGGCTGCTTCCTAATGTACTCATCTTATTTATCAGGGAACCGGTGGTCTGCCTGAAGCTTTGAAAGTTCTCTTGAAGAAAATAGGTCATTTTTTCTGCTCCAGCAAGCTTCTGTTCGTTTCAGTCCTGTAGGACTTGAGATGGAGGCTTCCTCTGTGGTGTCTTCACATGTTTGTCAGGTTGCTACAGCGAACCAAGAGAATTTGAGACCTCAGACTGGTTTGATCAGGTCAAGTCACAACTGTCACTGTGGGAAGGATAATGTACTATTTTGTCTCCTGTTGCGTCTTCCACGCAGCTCGCTCTCTCTCTCTCTCTCTCTCTCTCCCTCCCTCCCTCCCTCCCTCCCTCCCTCCCTCTCCCTCTCCCTCTCCCTCTCTCTCTCCCTCCCTCTCCCTCCCTCTCCATGTTATCAATTTCATAATATATTTTGTTTTTCCTTTTGTAATGTAAGGCTTTCGGTTGGGTCATTTTTGAATTAAAATAATTTACCAGTTCTTTTAAAGGTGGTCCTCTCTCTCTCTTTCTCTCTCTCTCTCTCTCTCTCTCTTTATCTCCTTCCCCCCCTCTCTCTCCCTCCCTTCTGCCCTACCAATTCATTCTTTAAACATGAAGATTCTCTATTGTAAAGATGAAGAAGTGCCATCTCAGTGCCTGTCTTTTAGAAAATTACTATTTTGGATTTATGATTGAATTTGATTATTGAACACCGATTCAGCAACTATGATCATCTACTTCTGAGCTGATATTTCACCGCTATCAAAATTGTGACACTCTCAGATCTGGGAAGCACTTGTGTTCAGATAATTTTAGCAATTGAATACATGAATGGAATAAACTGACTTAAATTAGTGGTTTCAATTGACAGTATGATAAGTGAGTTCAACTACTTGATTTAAAACATGAACCATCGTTTACTAAAAGCTTTCTAATTAAAATAGTGTCCTGACATAGTTGTAATTATGAAAATACTTAAAACTCACACCCCAAAGTGAACTTTCATTCAAGATTATAGATTGGATGCAGTGGTTGCAGATTTCCAGAAAACAATATTGGACAAAGACATCACAATCTGTTTTATTTAGTTTATTTTGTCAACATAGCACAGTGATCATCATTCATTCACCGAGATTGCTAAAGTGCAAGTCAAGGTACTCTAGTACGGAAGGTAAAATATCCATGATCTGTGAGAAAGCCAGAAGCAGATTGGTACTATGGTAATTATAGTAACAAAAACGTCATTGTCAATTAAGGGGACTGGACTACAATTATAATCACACTGTCAGATAAGAGGACAACAACTGAGCAATGGTGGAGCAGTGGTTAGAATGGAGGATTGCAAGCTGACTCTGCTGACTGCCAGCAGTTCGACCCCAACTGGCTCAAGGTTGACTCAGCCTTCAATCCTTCCGAGATCGGTGAGATGAGGACCCAGATTGTTGGGGACAAGATGCTGAACTGCTTAGAGAGTCCAAGTGCTACTGCTATATCAGATCCTGGCTGCCACTATCAACCATGATTTAGGTTTGAGGAGTTCAGGAACCCAGTATGGCTGCTGCACATGAATTACTCTTAGTACATACATGTTCAGATGGTGCCTGGATCAATTCAGATTTCAGTTTAAAAGAGACTATAAACATATTGGAATTCCTCAGAGACACCAAAAAAAGTGGGTGGGGGGAGAGCATGCAAACTTTCATTTTTGATGTAGCAACTGCTCTAGAGACATATTGGAATAAACTGGGAGAAGGCTGCGAGTTCAGATCAGATACCCTTCTCTTCGCCAGCCTTAATATGCTCCAAAAGTTTTCGTCCTGCTTTACTTGTTTCCAAATCTCTATCTTTTTGCTTTCTATTTGGAACTTGCTTTCTCACTACTTCAGCTGAAAAAGCTACAGAAAAGATGATTTATTTTAAAAATTATTCCCTACTTTCCCTACAGTATTAAAAAAAAAAGTGATAACACCAGTATCCTGGCAGTCAATATGTCAACTGCTCAATATCTTTGCTAAGTAGTTCTTCAAGTTTTCCTATTTTGCAGTTCCCATCTCTTAAGCATTGTCAAGCTTACCTGAAATACTCCTAAGAATTCTCAATTGGATAATTTCTTCTACATCTCCCCCCACCCCCGATGATGTTTTTTTTAAATAGGAAATTTATATTGCTGCCTAGTTGCAGCAACTCAAGGCGGCTTACAGGAATATAAAAACCTCATATATAAAACTAATAAAATGTTAGCCTTTAATGTATCACTACAATAGAATGCACATATATAGACATACATACATACATGAGATATGCATGTATGCTTTTGTTCCTATTCATGTTAAACATTTTTTTCTAAAAAACCAAAATAACTAAACCCGAGCATATATTTAAAAAGCAAAAGCATAAAATAATGAACTAAAGAGTATCCACATTGCAAAAGAGATAATTCTGAACTCCTTAATAGAAAAAAGAGGAGGAAGCAAAATCAATTTTACACTGGTTTCTCAACTGATTGACATGTTTTGTGCCACCATTTAATACTTTCTGTGAAAGATTACTTTATGTAAAATATATTGTATTTCAAAGTGTGTTTCTGCTTTTAGTTGCCCTTTTTAAGATCTGTGAAGTATCTTCCCATATATTGGAAAAGTAATGGCATTGAAGAACAGTGGGGCTGAACTTCATTTAGTCAAGACACTGACATTCTATCCAAGGATGAGAAATTACAGATTAGATGTTTATAAAAAAAGGATTTCTGTGTTAATATTTTAGATTTTTCCTAGGCTGAAAAATATGTAGCAGATACTTTAAACTAGCATCCAATTAATAAACTTTTTTTAACATTTCTTTAAAGAGCGAGCCAGAGCTATTGTGCAAAATCAACCCTTTTTGGTTCTCTTGGCAAAATATTTACACGATTCTTACTGATTTATTAATGCTAGGCCATGCATTATGCTCTGGTTTCTATATAGTATTTCCTGTGTTCCTTTCTCAGCCAAATGCATGTTATTGTTTACAGAAACGGTAGACCTACAAGCTACTCATGAACATTTTATCCAAGTGATAGCACATTTCCTCTCATAAAAATATTTGGCTTCCATTATATAGAAATTGGTTTGTTTTCTGAGGATGAGTTTTTGAGTATGTTCCTGCTTTTTGGTGTAATTAAACTGCTGGGAGGGAGAAGTATTCTATGTTTGCAGATATAGAAACTTAGTTCAACTGTTGGGGAGCTTATAGTCCTTAAAGCAAAGATGATCGGCTAGCATCAAAAGACTTGGATTTCACATCAAGCATCCTGTAACAAATATACCAGTATTTTAAGCTTAAAAATTTTCGGCACTGAATGCCGAAAAAGAAGCTCCCACGCTCGACGGTGACGCAACCTGGAGAGGAGCTGCCCAGCACGCATGCGCAGGCTTGGAACTGGAACTTCCGGTTTCCGGCACACGCATGCACACCGAGCAGCTCCTCTTCCGGTTTCTGGCATGCATGCATGTGTGACAGTCAGCTGGCTGGCATACATAAAACGGAAGACCAACTCTTCCAGTTTCCGGCACTGCTGCGTGTGTGAAGGCCAGCTGATTGTTGCACACGCATGCGTGGTGAGTTTCCGTTTTACTACCGGTTCGCTCGTGTATGCATGCGCAGAAGCATCCGGGCGGGTTGGCGGAGCCTCCTGCCACCACCACCACTGGTTCACCCGATCCGGGACGTACCGGCAGAAACCCACCTCATGCATGCCAGAAAGCCAGAAGAGCAACAGGCGAGGCTGCACGTGTTGGGCAACATGGCTCTGCATGCCACTTCAGACATGTGTGCCATAGGTTCTCCATCACGGTCTTATAGCATTAATCATCATTTTCAGAAGACTAAGATTGAACTCAACTCTTGATCAAGAATGGGGTACAATTGTGAAGTTTTCTTGGCAACTTTTGGTTGCTCCCTTTGGTCTAGTTCTGGGCCTTCCTGGTGATGATCTGTAGAAAGACCATAGAAATACAAGGACTAACAGGGCTTAATTTTTCAAGATCAATTTTTATTTAGGTGCTGTATTAGAATCGTTCCATATTTTTACTGTTTTGATGGTATTTTTCCCCACAGTGCATTTTTTTTTTTGCATTTCTGTCACCTAAGCGTCCCCCGCTTGATTTGGCTCCCCCCCAAAAAAAATTAAGGAAGTGCGTGTAGTATTCTCTCTTGTCATAAAATAATTGCTTCCATTTTTTAGCCCATCCAAGATTCCCCAGGAAATGCTGGCAGAACACTGACTTTTTTCCCCCATAAGAGTTAAAAATATTGAAGGGCTTTGTTGTCGGTTTATTTCCAAATAGTCCCCAACATTCACGTTGCCATTTGATAGCAGCTGCGAATTGCGTTTGATGTTTACACTGTGCTGTCTACCACAACCACAAGGTTCTTTTCCTCAGTAGTCATTGCTTACAGAAAAAAACCATATTTCCAGTTATAAACTTGGTTTAAACTTAAACTTGGTTTAAACAAGGTTCAAACTGCCCCCATTAAAAATCAAATTGCCCCCCTGTGGGGTGTGGGCCCCACGTTGCAAACCACTAGTCTAGAGGTTATTTGCAAGGGGTTTATTTATCTGGTTCCGCAGGGATCTTTAAATGTTGTGATTCAGCTTTTCTCATACTTATCGTCATGTCAGTGAAATACATTGCAATAACTACTATTGTCCAGGCACCGCCTGTGTATAACCACATACTTTTTAACAGCCGATTTATATCAGGAATATTATGAAATCATTTGATATACTATGAAGATTGATCCATTTTATCTCCCAGTACTTGATAACATATCAAATAATAATGTATTATATTCCCCCCCTGGTTTCATTTACCTCTAATACGTTTTTAAACAAGCCTGACATTGTCTGACATTAACATATTTTCTATGGTAAAAGAGCTAGTTTCTCCGTAAACAATAAACATAGATTATTTTGAGGAGCTACACAAATGTTTTACACCCAATAAATTTAAACAGAATCTCCTGATTTTTTAAAGGCCTTTTTTCCTATACACTTATTGATAGATTGTGTGTCATTAAGCTGTTTTAGACTCCTACACGATTGTATAGTTAGAGTTTCCTCCACAAACTATAGGTAGTTCTCGACTTACAACAGGTCTTTTAGTGACCCCCTCGGAAGTTACAACGGCACTGAAAAATGTGACTTCTGGCCATTTTTTCACATGGATTTGCCCAGTTCTGCTTTAGGACAGAAATTAACAGGAGGAACGAATCTGCATTGTTTAAAATGCCTTTCTCCTGGTCTAATTCAAGGGGATGCTTGAAAGGGGCTGTGAGTGCTTGACGCAATCTCTATCAAACCATTTTTTATTTTTTGAAACCGGCCTTCTGGAGTGAGCTGGTATTCTGTTAATGAGAACTGATTTCAAACTCCTCTAAGTATGATCCTTCAAACTTATTCCTTAGTAGAGATGTACATAGTTCTATGGTTTCTGGAACTAACATCCATTTAGTAACTTCCTTTGCATTTTTTTTCTTCCATTTAATTTTTACCTGGGTATTTTGGTGCTCTAACCTAGTAAGGTAGGTTGAGCCAGCCCTTAGAGATTTCTGGTGTAATGTGCGAGTAAGGATTACTGAATCCTAATCACTTTCCAGTTGCGAGTCTACCTCCATCTTCTGTAAGAACTTCAGAAGGTCATATGATAGTATTTTTACTGCTCCCCTGCTCCCCGATAAGTATATTCTGCTGGGTAGTCGCCCCATGTAGAACCATTAAGGATACAAAGGCCCAAACATGCAGTCATCTGTCTTACACGCAAACCTGCCCAATTTGCTTTAGGGTCTTTAAATTGTCTAGAATGCAGGGGTTCTCCTGGTACATTCTCATCATAATGGATCTTAAATTGATTCGTGTGTGGCTTGACACCCTGTTCCCGAATTCTTTCGCCAGAGCCTTCAACGAGGCGCACGAAATCAATTGTTGTCAAGCCGCACAGCAAAACTGTCTGCAAAGGAGGGAGATTTCGTGGCTTTGTTGTGAGATTCAAAAACGAAGAACTGCCATCCACACAAACTTGATAAGCAATGGATTTTCAAGTGGATTGCCATCTGAGACCGCACTGATCAAAACGGACTGACTAAATAGTGGGAGAATTCATTTCAAGTCATCCCCTCTATATAAAGACTGGGGAATTTGTCAGAAGACCTAATAATTGCTGAAGGAGATGCTGGCGGAATTTTGTGTATGTAATCCTAGCTAAAACTGTCTCTCTTCTTGTATTCTATCTGCTTCACTTCTAATGGCAAAGGCTCCTGGAGCAAATGTTGGATGAGATGATTGAATCCCAAGTTGTAAAATTCATGCTGAGTCCAGAGAAAACCCTTACTAGGGGAATAGAGTGAAAAACATGCATTGTGATAACCGTTAAGGGAGGGGACTAAATGTACCTCTCTTTTTTTTCAGGAACTCGCAGAAGGTTATTTGAAATAGATAGTGGCTAACAAATTAGGTGACTAAGAAATAGTAACATTAAAATGTTGCTGTGTCAAGTTAAAAGTTGATCATGGTTAGCGTTGTATTGAACAAGATTGCGCTGGACAACCAGAAGCAATTAGCCCTACTCTATTGTTACTCTATTGGATGTGGTGGCTCAGTGGCTAAGATGTTGAGCTTGTCAATCAGAAGGTCAGCAGTTCAGTGATTCAAATACCTAGCACTGTGTAACGGACTGAGCTCCCGTTACTTAGCCCAGCTTCTGCCAACCTGGCAGTTTGAAAAAATGCAAGTAGAAAAATAAGGACCACCTTGGGTGGGAAGATAACAGCATTCCATGCGCCTTCGATGTTTAGTCATGCTGACCACATGATCACGGAGACGTCTTCGTACAGCGCTGGCTCTTCAGCTTAGAAACAGAGGTGAGCACTGCACCCTAGAGCCGAAAACAACTAGTACCTTTACCTTATTGTTACCTCCTTGTAACTGTAGTTCAACTCTGTATGGCACAAATAAATCACTTACTGTTCCTAAATTACTATCAGTACTTAGGGTTTTAACCGTGTAAGGGGCATACTCTTTAGATCTACATTTTCCATGCATGATTTTAATACCCCTTAGCCACATAATGTTATGATGCACCAAGTGGTATGATGGGCAAGAAGCAATGGATGGAAACTAATCAAGGAGAGAAGCAACTTAGAACTAAGAAGAAATTTCCTGACAGTTAGAACAATTAGCCAGTGGAATAACTTGCCTCCAGAAGTTTTGAATACTCCAACATTGGAAGTATTTAAGAATGGATTGGGCAACTATCTGTCTGAAATTGTATAGGGTTTCCTGCCTGAGCAGGAGGTTGGACTAAAAGACCTCCAAGGTCCCTTCCAAATCTGTAATTCTATTCTATTCTTGTTCCTGCTCTGTTCTATTGCATTGCATTGGATTATATTTTTGTGTGTATTTTGCAGAAGCTCCGTGTCAGAGCACATTAGAATTGTGACTATTTGAAATTCCCTCATTTGAACCTACTTCCATGCTTTCATTCCTGCAGGTCTCAGATATACGCAAAACATTACGTACATGAAATGGATTGGATTAGTTTGGTTTCTTTTGCCATTGGTTCAGTCTCTTCCCAACCGCCGTTTTGCATGGCTTGACGGAGCTACTGGTGAGGCAACTCCAGGAATCCACAGGGACTCCTCTGCGATGCTGAACAGATAAATGGCTGAGGTTTTCCTCATGCAATTTCCCCCATCTTTGCGGGATGAGGCACTGTGGGTACGTTGTCCCTCTTCATCGACTGGGAATGAGTACAATAATGCATTAGAAGTAGTCCATGTAATTTAATTCTCCTGCCTTATTTCCTCTAAATCAATTTCCTCATTCTCCACATTCCTCCCCTTTTCTGGGCTGTGTGGTTAGCACCAGATGATAAGTTTCTGGAAGAAAATAAATAACCAGTCAGCATTTTAATTAAATGTGATGACCCATACTTTGCGATAATAGCCTGCCTGCATAATGAACATCTCTCGGGGTTCTTTGCGTGGACTGGAAACACTGTAAGATGGCTGCTGCAAGCAGACCCATACCTCAGTAGTGAGCTTGGGAAGCTCATCCCCCCCCCCCCCGAAGCAGGGTGAGGTAGTAAAGGAATGTTTTTATTTTACCTGTTGTTTTAGTAGGAGGTATGAAGGGGCAAACAAGGCTTGCAGAGGCTCAAGGCACTCATTTGGCTCCTGAGCACATTCTCTTCAGATGGCTTTTTGTGGAATGACATGCCAGACTTATCCTGGCATAGTCCTCAAGCTGATCAAAGTTGCAATAATTGTGTGAAGCAGCTTTATGCTGCTTCATGGAGAGGTGGTTATTCCGAGAGAGAGAGAGAGGGGGGGGGGGGGGGAGAAAAAGTAGGAAGAGAAAGGAAAGATAAAAAAGAAAAGGAAGGATAAAGAAAAGTGAAAAGGGGGAGAAAGACATGAAAAGGAAAGAAAAAAGAAAGAGAAGGGAAGAAAAAATAGGAAGAGAAAGCAAAGAGAAAAAAGAAAACAAAGGCAAAGAAAAGTGAAAAGGGGGAGAAAGACGTGTAAAGGAAAGAAAGAGAAAGAAAGAAAGAAAAAGAAAGAAAGAAAAAAGGGGAGGGAAGTAAAGGGAAGAAAAAAATAAAGTAAGGAAAGATAAAAAAAGGAGTGAAAAGGCTAGAAAAAGACAGAGAGATAAAAAAAGGAAAGAAAGAAAAGAAAGAAAGAAAGACTCAAGATTTTCAGCCACTGGCTTCATACGATATAACCAGTGGTGGGATTCAACCAGTTCGCACCACTTTGGGAAAACCACTTGTTAACTTTCTGAGCAGTTTGGTGAACTGTTTGTTGAAAGAAATAATTAGGGCAGGGAACTGGTTGTTAAATTATTTGAATCCCACCACTGGATATAACCACTGAACTTGAACTCACACCATGTGCTAAGCTACACTCAAAGAATTCAAACTGACTTCAGTGGAAATGCACGAATCCAGTCTGTAAAATAAGTAGAACCCTGATGACTCTTAGGAAAAGGAAGGAAGGCCCTGACCATTTGATATGCACAGCTTTATTTGCAACCCAGATGTTCGCTGTGGACAGGCAACCCTGTTCTTTATATTTTAAGCTGGACTTGGCCAAGACAGGACTGCCTTTTGTAAAGAGAGTTTCTCTTTACAAAATGAGTTTCGGTACCCCCAGACAGTGATCGTAAGTGGAGAGCTTTCATTTAGACATGACTAACTGCCCAATGATGACATTCCATAGACAGCTCTTGAATACAGAGTTGCTTTCTTACACTCAGCCGTCCATCTCTTTTGTTTGATAGACTTAATTTGTCCTCCCTCTGCCCACCCCTTCCCCAATGCCCTGACAGCCTGCTCATTTGAAAGCCACGTCCCCCCCCCCCCATCTTCAATGCCTCTCCTGTTCTTGCCCTTTTTAATTTGGGGTATTACGCATCCTTTCTGTTTAGTCTGCAAAATCCTAGGGGCAACCTTTGCGGGGGCCAGAGTGATAAAGAAGGGTTTGTGATTGGCCTAAATGGCATCTGGGTTTTACTGTCTTCCTGGATGATGTGATGATGCATCTTTGAGAGGGCTTGGACCACTGCAAGAAAAGGCAATGAGGAGAATCCAGGATTTCTGGGTGGGTGTCGTATCAAAAGATGCATTTTAGAAACTCCCAATGGGTTGGATTTACCATTCAGTGACAATCTTAGTAAGCTTCATGCAAGCAAGCCGTTTTGCTAAAGTGCCTACCCGCATAATTTGTTCCTCTCCTCCCCTGCCCCCACTGAAATACAGGTGGTCCTTAACTTATGACTACAATGGAGCCCAAAATTTCTGCTGCTAACCGAGACAGTAGTGGTGAGTTTTGGCCCGTTTTACAACCTTTCTCACAACAGTTGTTAATTGGATTATATATCATGCCGAACCCAAATAAACTACATTATGGTTTAGTGTGTTTTTTAAAAAAACCACCGAAACCATTCTTCAACTTTTGAAGCAGTTTGGATTCACCCATGCGTCTCTCTAAACATCTCACTAACCCATATCTAGATATCCCAACATTTTTCATAAATAAATACAGGTAGTCCTCAACTTACGACCACAATTGAGCCCTAAAATTATGTTGCTAAGTGAGACAGTTGTAAATGCTCCAACACTGGAAGTTTTTAAGAAGATATTGTATAACCATTTGTCTGAAGAGGTGTTGGGTTTCCTGCCTTGGTTGGATAGAAGACCTCCAAGGTCCCTTCCAACTCTGTTATTCTGTAGATTCCACAGGTGGCAAGGGAGCTTTCCCCACCTTACGGCATTTCTTGCCACCGTTGTTAAGTGGATCACTGCAGTTAAGTTAGCAACCAGTTAAGTGACTCTGGCTTCCCCATTTGACTTTGCTTGTCAAGAAAGTCGCAAAAGGGGATCACATGACCACGGCTGCAACCGTCATAAATAGAAACCAGTTGCCAAGCACCTGAATTTTGATCACATGACCATGGGCGAATGCCGCAATGGCCATGTGACGATTGTGACTGTTTCTTCTTGGACTGTGAGAAGGTCTCCTGGCAACACTGGAAGAAGGAGCTTATCGGGTGTTGCTCATCATCTGGAACTTGATATTTACATTATGATAATAATAGAAATAGAGGAATGCGGTGGCTCATTGGCTAAGACGCTGAGCTTGTCGATCAGAAAGATTTGAATCCCTAGCACCGCGGAGCGGAGTGAGCTCCTGTTACTTGTCCCAGCTTCTGCCAACCTAGCAGTTCGAAAGCACATAAAATTGCAAGTTGAAAAATAGGGATCATGCTAGGCGCTTTGTGGGTAGGGCAGTTATATGCTCAGCATTCACCTCTGCAGGGACAGCAGTGCGATTGGTGTTTGCCAAGGCCCCATTTGGTCTTAAAACAGGAACCACAGAAGCACAGGAAGCTGGGATTTTCCATTCTGTTCTGGGTGCCTGTATCCTTGGCGTTCCCATCTCTACTACTGGAGTCTGAAATCCAGAGGGACCAGGACTGAATACTATATGCATGTTAGTAACCAGCAACAAGCCCTCTACAAGGTGGTTGGCTTCACGGGGGTGGGGGGTGGCTCTTAGCTCAGATATTTAGGGTCAGTTCATACCATCTCCAGCGGTCGCCATGGGGAGGTGCCCAAGCCGTGCAATGATGTCCCAGTTAAAAGACAGCGTTCCATGTGCCTTTGGCTTTTGGTCATGCCGGCCACATGATCATGGAGACGTCTTTGGACAGCGCTGGCTCTTCAGCTTTGAAACGGAGATGAGCACTGCCTCCTAGAGTCGGGAACAACTAGCACATATGTTTGAGGGGAACCTTTACCTTTAACTTAATAATAGAAATGTATTCGTTCTCCAACAAGTTGCGAAAGCAACATCTGTGAAACTCCCAAAGCCAAATTAGGAAGTATAGCAAGGGAAGAGTGTGAGTAAGTGCATATTGGTATGGCAAGGTGCCTCTGCATCCACGTTCTTCTCCCCAAAGTAAATTCCCGTTGCCTTCATCGCGGTAGAAGAAACTTGGTCCAAACCAAACAGCAAAAAATAGACAATAACAGAGGGTAAACCCCGAAGACCGAGGAAAGGAGTGACGTCATCTACTTCCTGTAACGATTCAGTGATTCCAACGAAGGGGGATTCGGTGATTCAGATTTTACAATCTCCTGCTCTTTTGTTAGCAAACGGGAACGATGAGTTCTGTGGAAGTTCTGTGTCCTGGGAAAGGAAGGGCATTGCGCCCCTTTGAAATTCCATTTCACATTCTGTCAGGAAATATGAGTATGAAATTGGGGTTTCCCTTGTACAGTAGAAAACCATGAATATATTTTCATGCACCAGGATTTGTAAGAGGAAATCAACACAAGGGAGAAAAAGTGTTATGGTCCACCAGAATAGAATAGAAGAATAGAATAGAATAGAATAGAATTCTTCATTGGCCAACTGTGATTGGACATACTAGGAATTTGTCTTTGGTGCAGATGCTCTCAGTGTACATAAAAGACAAGATACATTTGTCACGAATCATAAGGTACAACATTGAATGATAGTCATAGGGTACAAATAAGCAATCAGGAAACATATCAATATAAATCATAAAGATACAAGCAACAAAGCTGCAGTCATGCAGTCATAAGTGAGAGGAGATGGGTGATAGGAATGATGAGAAGACTAATAGTAATAGTAACGCAGCCTTAGTGAGTAGTTTGACAGTCTTGAGGGAATTATTTGTTTAGCAGAGTGATGGTGTTCAGGGAAAAAACTGTCCTTGTATCTAATTGTCTTGGTGTGCAGTGCTCTATAGTGTCATTTTGATGGTAGGAATTGAAACAATTTATGTCCAGGATGTGAGGGGTCTGTAAATATTTTCACAACTCTCTTTTTGACTCGCGTAGTATACAGGTCCTCAATGGAAGACAAGTTGGTAGTAATTGTTTTTTCTGCAGTTCTAATTCTCCTCTGAAGTCTGTGTCTGTCTTGTTGGTTGCAGAACCAAACCAGACAGTTATGGAGGTGCAGATGACAGATTCAATAATTCCTCTGTAGAACTGTATCAGCAGCTCCGTGGGCAGTTTGAGCTTCCTGAGTTGGCACAGAAAGAACATTCTTTGTTGTGCTTTTTTGATGATGTTTTTGATGTTAGGTGTCCAGTTTAGGTCTTGAGATATGATAGAACCTAACACATTTATTTCAACTTAACTCACTAAAACTCACCAATTTCTTTTCTTTGTTTGCACTAGAAAGTGGAGCTAGCTCCCAGTTGCAGCTGCATCCAAGATAACGCCAAAAGCACAGCTTTAAAACTGATCCAGGGGCCTTTCTGTTTCCTGGTCCTTGCTCTGGCACTCTTCCATTTCGACTACATTGCAACAGATTTCTCTTTTCATTGTCTAACCCAAGCATTGGTGTCAACATTTTTCAACTCTCCTGTGATTATGACTCTTCTCCCCCTTATGTTCCTTCACTGGCTTCCATTTATGGGGGTATTTTCTAGATTTTGAATACGGGTTGTCCTGCATTAGGGGGTTTTTTTTAAAGGAATTTCAACCCTCATCTCATCTCAGCATCTTTATCTGAATTGCCCTGGTTTCAGCTGCACCTGGCCAAATGGGGAGGGGATAGTAATAATGTAGGTGATCCAATCGTGGATGATTCTTCTTCTTCAACTTTAACTTTTTTCAACTTTAATAAGATTTGTATGCCGCCCACTCCCTTGGGACTCTGGGTGGCTCACAATAAAAGTAAAAACATATAAAAAATTTAAAAATACAATTATTAAAATTAATCTATCATCCATTCAATCAGGTGGGGCTGGATATTAATCAACAGCCCCAGACCTGCCGGAACAGCCAAGTCTTGGTTGCTTTACGGAAGGCCGGGAGAGTGGTAAGGGTCCGGATCTCTGCAGGTAGCTTGTTCCACAAGGCCGGTGCAGCTACAGAGAAGGCCCTCCCTCGGGGAGCCGCCAGCTGGCATTGTCCGGTCGACGGCACCCGGAGGAGGCCCAACCTGTGCGATCTTATTGGTCGTTGAGAGGTGAATGGCAGGAGGCGGTCTCTCAGGTAGCCAGGTCCAATACCATGTAGGGCTTTAAAAGTAACGACTAGCACCTTGAAGCGGGTACGGAGACCAATGGGGAGCCAGTGCAGCTCGCGGAGGATAGGTGTAACATAGGTGTATCTAGGTACACCCATTATCGCTCACGCAGCTGCATTCTGGACCAGCTGCAGTCTTCGAACACTCTTCAGGGGCAGCCCCATGTAGGGGCTGCTGCTGCTGCTGCTTCTTCTTCTTCTTCTTCTTTTTCTTCTTCTTCTTCTTCTTCTTCTTCTTCTTCTTCTTCTTCTTCTTCTTCTTCTCCTTCTCCTTCTCCTTCTCCTTCTCCTTCTCCCTCCTCCTCCTCCTCCTCAACTTGACCAACCTTTTCCCCATGATATACTTTTCCAAGGAAGGATTATATGTTTGTTCTCACAAAGCTAAAACATGGTAGAAGGAAACTTCCATTAAAATTTTGCTTCTCTGGCTCTCCATACAGTAGACATGCAATGGACATTACCCTTCAGACATTACTCATTGTTTCCAAAGCACACTGGACAATGGATGCCATTTATATAGTGGGTATCAATTATGCAAAAACAGTTTGAATGGACTTTTGACCAAACATTCTTTTTCCCCAAATGGACTATTCAGTTAAGGTTCGAAAAATAATCCCAAATAAGATTTTATTTCTTAAAATACAAAACCTACGGCAAGCTTAAGCTATCTTTGAAAGCATGAGCAATATTTTATGGCAGATCCCCATTTTAAAGAAAACACTCCTACGAGCACAATTTGCTTCCAAAATGATGCAAGTATCTTGTGCATTTCACAATGGCATTGCAACATCTGCTGGGTTTTCCCCAAAACCTCAAGAACCAGCACCAAGATTGTTCCAGGACAGCAGCTGGACGAATGAACAACTATTCTGTGATAAGATAAACTTCAACTTCACCCGTCCTCACTTTGCTGCTTCAAAGCGTCAGCCATGGGAAAATGAGTTCCCTTTGCAAAACAAACCAGGATGGAGAGATTTTTCAAGGATAACAACGATCAGAGGAGGAAAATGCCAAGCCATAGTAGAAATATATCAACCCTCTATTCTCTCAAAAAGCTGCCTCTAACATGTGCACCCAACCCAAACTTCTACACTCAGCTGGTCATGAGAACTCAAAAAACCTGAACTCTGCACAAGTCAAGATTGCTCAGGTTGGGAGCGTCTGGTATTATTTATTTCTAAACTGGCAATACAGTGATCTTGGATACACCTCTCATCAGCTACCAAGTTAGTCTTCTGGCAGCCCAAGTCCTTGCATGTGAATAGTACTGGCAAGACTTTTATAATATCACTAGATCCTTTGTATTGGTCATAGCATAGTTTGAGTAGTGATAGCAATAGCATTTAAGAGCCATGATGGCGCAGTGGTTAGAATGCAGTACTGCAGGCTATTTCTGCTGACTGCCAGTTGCCAGCAGTTCGACAGTTCGAACTGCTGGCAATTTGAGGTTCAAGGTTGACTTAGTCTTCCATCCTTCTGAGGTCGATAAAATGAGGATCTAGATTTTTTTTTGGGGGGGGCAAGATGCTGACTCTGTAAGCCGCTTAGAGAGGGCTGTAAAAGCACTGTGAAGTGGCCTATAAGTCAATGCTATTGCTATTTAGGCTTATAGTGATACCACCTTGTAGACAAAAGCTAGGAGTGGTGCAAAGAGCCATGGAAAGATACATTCTTGGCATTACAGGACAAGATAGAAAGACCTGGACATGGGTGACACAGCAAACAAAAGTATATGACATCATCAAGAGAGTAAAAAAATGGAAATGGGCCAGTCACATAGCAAGAAGAACTGAGGGCAGAATGGATCCCACTTGATGAAAAGCATCCATGAAAGGAACTTAAAACAAGATGGATCAGCAAATATGGCAGGCCCAATCGACAAAAGAAAGCTCAGGATCATAGAGGTTGGAAACATGCGGAGGAAGCCTTCATCCTGCAGTGGATATACAATGGCTAAGATGATGATGATGATGATTGATGATGATGATGATGACGACCATCACCACCTCATAGTTCTGTACAGCACGGTCTGGGTGGTTTACAATGCAGAAGCATTACTTGTATATTTCCCCCAACAGTCTGGGCCCATATTTTACCAAAGGATGGAAGGCTGAGTCAGTCCTGAGTCCTGTCAGAATTAAACTCCGGGTTGCAGGCAGAGTTTGCTTTCAATACTACAGAATACAGGATAACAGAGTTGGGAGAGACCTTTGAGGTCTTCTAGTCCAACTGCAGGAGAACCTAAACCATTCAGAGACACGGTGACGCAATGGTTCGAATGCAGTACTGCAGGCTACTTCTGCTGACTGCCGGCTGCCTGCCATTTGGCAGTTCGAATCTCAAGGTTGATTCAGCCTTCCATCCATCCGAGGTAGGTAAAATGAGAACCCAGATTGTTGGGGGAAAGAGGCTAACTCTTTAAACTGCTTAGAGAGGGTTGTAAAGCACTGTGAAATGGTATGTACTGTAAGTCTATGTAAGTCTATAAGTCAATGCTATTGCTTGCTTGCTTGCCTCCCTTCCTCCCTCCCTTCCTTCCTTCCTTCCTTCCCAATGATTAGATTGCAGTATTGCTGGCTAACTCTGCCCACTGCCAGGAATATGAGCCTGACCAGCTCAAGGTTGACTCAGCCTTCCATCCTTCTGAGATGGGTAAAATGAGGACCCAGATTGTTGGGGGCAAGAGGCTGACTTTGTAAACCGCTTAGAGAGGGCTGTAAAGCACTGTGAAGCAGCATACAAGTCTAATTGCTATTCTGGACAAATGGTTTAAACAAAGGGTCAAGTAAAGCTAAGAAAGACTTTTGGTGGAAATTCCAGAGAAGCTACTACCAGTTAGAAGTGGCAACACTAGAGTTGATGAGACAGTAGACTGGTATACTATCAATCATCTCTGTGTGTTGGAAAGTATTTTATTCTGTTTCGTTTTTAATTGTTTTTAATTTCAAGAGTTATACGGCATGCTGGACATACATGGAGGCCTAGCGGGTGTTTGGGGACACATGAATGTACGTTTACACATTTTTGTAACCTTTGACAGTAAGAAAAATCTTACTCCCTTAGGGGTCATTGCTGATAAATGTTTTATGGACTGAGCTTTGCCCGGTTGGACTGCCTGTTTGTAAGACGCCTCTTCCAAGTTTTTTGTTTATAAGTCTTTGTTTAAACAAATGCATCTGTGCAAAAGAAGCTCATTCTGCATCTTCTTGAGTGCCTTGATTTCATTTGGACTGACAAATTCCAGAGAGCCAGCTGCGTTGGAACACTTTTGCATCTGACAAAGTGAGCTCTAAGCTGGCTCTGTGCTGCACAAAATTAAATGTGATGGATACAGCCTTGTGTAGCAATGGGGGAGTAGAGATCTAGGTGTTGGTCAGGGCCATTTGAATGATTCCTGAACTCTTTCTAAAGAAAGAAGCATAAATATTATTATTTATTACTTAGCATACAATGAAAACATGAGAAAAAGAGAAATAAACATATACACACAATCCACATAATTATATACAAAACCTCTATAGGGGAATGGCAGTGGCCTCATAGCTGTCCAGGCAATTGTCTCTGGCGTTGCTTCATTCAGACCTTCTAGGGAATTAGAGAAGACATGCCCTGGGCAATTTTGCACAATATGTTTAATAGTTTGCATATCAACACCACAGTCGCAACAAGGGGGATCTTTTCATCCCCACTGATACAGGGCAGAGGCACTCATTCTAATATCACAGAGAATTCTGTTCAGTTTGGACCAGACAGAGGGAGTCAGATTTAAAAACAAACAAACAGATGATTTGTTCAGGTCACATTGGTCCATTCAGGTGGTGACTCAAAAACTCAAAAAACTGAACTCTGCACATGTCAAGATTGCTCAGGTTGGTAGCATTTCTAAAAAATACGGTGCTTGGATACACCTCTCATCAGCTACAAAGTTAGTCAATTCTCAGTCTTCTAGCAGCCGAGGCCTTGCATTTGAATAGTACTGGCAAGAACTTTTATAATATCACTAGATCCTTTGTATTGGTCAGAAAGCATAGCTTGAATAGCGATAGTGATAGCATTTAAGAGCCATGATGGCGCAGTGGTTAGAATGTAGTACTGCAGGCTACTTCTGCTAATTGCTGGCTGCCAGCAGTTCGACAGTTCAATCTCTCCTTAAAAACCGCCAGTGATGGCGCATTCCCAACTTTGGAGGCAAGCCGTTCCACTGATTCCTTGTTCTCACCAACCTAGAATTAAATTTGAAATTTAAAAATACATTTTTAAGAGACAAAATATTGCTAGAAACGAGAACCTTGGACAGATGAATGGTCATGCTTTTGTTATGAGAAAGAAGGAGGATTTCTTAAGCCAAACAATAAATAATAAAAGCTAGCTAAGAAAATAGCTCTCCATCAATGTGATTTTAGGCAACATCAGCAAAATGTTTCCAAATTGTTCTATTTTATTCTGCATTGTTACACACACACAAAGGTACCTTTGTTTAGTTCAATCCTGGACACAATATTTCAAGAAGGTTTCAAGACAATATGAAAGAGATATAGAGGAGAGCAAGAAGAATGATCAGGGAACTAGGAGAAAAAAATTCTACAAAGAGAAATTCTGGGAAATATTTACAAGAGAAATATTGAGAATATTTAGCTTTGAGAAGTAAACGCTGAGGGGATATGTTCATAAACATGAAGTATATTACAGAATGTCATACCAAAAAAAAAAAGCCAAGATCCTTTTAACTAGCGTCCAAGAATTTGAGACTTAAGAGTTACAGGAAAATAGATGCTGGTTCACTCCTACAAAAAAATTTCCTAACAATAATAGCAAATAGATGCTTGAGCCAAACACCCAGAAAGTTTATGAAGTTTCCCCTTGTGAAATGCAAGTCTCTGTATTTTTCTTAGCAATATTTTCAGAATTGGCTTGCTATTGCTTCTTCTTAGGGTTGAGAGAGAATGACTGGCTCAAAGTCACTTCATGACTGATGTTCGTCCATCGTGTTTG
Source organism: Thamnophis elegans (assembly GCF_009769535.1). Classification (NCBI taxonomy): domain Eukaryota; kingdom Metazoa; phylum Chordata; class Lepidosauria; order Squamata; family Natricidae; genus Thamnophis; species Thamnophis elegans. The sequence continues at coordinate 16,733,454 of NC_045556.1, read as the reverse complement.
AAGAGGACCTTGACATCTATGAGCTTTTGGGCTGTCCACGATGTGTCCGCAGGTGGCTGGTAAGGCCTATACGGGCATGAAATGTTCTGCCACATGTCGGGCAGATACGTGTGGGCACCATTGTTGCAGCATTTGCAGCTCTGGCTTTGCGGGGTGCTCGCTTCTCTTGAGCTTGGTCTTCTGTCCTCAGATGTCTGGCAGCCTTGGTGGATCAGCATGCGTCATGTCGGTCGATCTTGCGCCAGGGTTTCCCAGGAGGTGGTGTCGATATCCAGGGACTTGAAGGAGGCTTTCAATGTGTCTTTGTATCATTTCCTTTGTCCCCCCCCCCCCCCGTGCAATCGCTTTCCTTGAAACAGCTCACCAGAGAGGAGCTGTTTGGAGATGTCGTGGTCTGGCTGAAAAGTGGCATTAAAACTCATGATGTCTCAGTTTCTAGCCTTGCGCTTTTACTACTATGCCCAACTAACTGTCAGTCATGGGTGATGGATGCTTTGATTTGGGAAGCAGAAGGTGGATGGGTTCTACTCGACCCATCTATTGTACCACTCTGATTCCTGAACTGTATGACGTTTGTATGACTCTCACTTCTGAAGGACTCCAAGTAGCATCCCAACCAATGCAATGCAACATTACTTATTAAAATAAAGACTTAAATGAATTAAGCAAGGCAGTCCACAGTAAAACAATCTGTCCTGAAACAAAGCCATAAAACAAGCAATCAATTAGAACAACGTTGGCTTTAAAAGCAATCAAGCAGTCAGCCTGTTCTTGTGAAGTTATTAGCCTGCAAATGTCCCCAAAGGCATTTTGGTGAAATTCTCACGTATGGCATGCAATTTTGGTCTTTCTTTTAGTTATAGGATGATCTAAAAGGAGGGTTACTGTCTGTGTTTTTCACTGCGCAATCTGCTTTCCTTCCATCTACAGCAGGGGTGGGGAACGATGGCCCTTTTTATAATTTGTGGACTTCAACTCCAAGAATTCCTGAGCCAGCTATTGTTGAAATCCATAAGTCATAAATGGGCCATCATTCCCCACCCCTGATCTACAGCAGGGGTGTCAAACTCGATTTTATTGAGGCCCACATCAGGGTTGTGTTTGACCTGAGGTCTGTGTGTTTGTGGTCAGGGTAGGCGTGGCCAGCTTGACGTCAGTCATGTCAGGGGTGCCTTTGGTGGTCCTAGCACTCTGCCAGCGAAAAAGGGCTCCCGAGCTCCGTTTTTGGCTGCAATGGCCTACTGCGGCTCTGGAGCTGCATGTGGCTCTTTCCTCCCTCTGCTGTGGCTCCGTCACTGGTCAACGCCACAATTTTGAGAGGAGCTTCCGGTGAGGGGGGGAAGAGAAGCACAGTGCGCCAGGAGAAGACTCTATGGTAAGGGGAAAGTTTTCTAGTTATCTCCACAATTGATAGGGCTTTTGGTTATGACAGGTAGAGGGAAAAGTACGCCGCACTAGGAGGAGACTCTATGGCGGGGGAACTGAACTTCCGGTCAGCTCCAGAATTGAACAGGGGACTTCCGGTTAGGACCTTTGTGGCTCCCTGTGTTTTCTTTTCTGTGGGAAACGGGTCCAAATGGCTCTTTGAGTGTTTAAATTTGCCGCCCCCTGGCCTACTGCAACCATCTGCCAGTGAAAACAGAACTCAGGGGGCTGCGCACGGTCCTCACGAGCTCTATTTCCAACTGCAGCGGCCTCCTGCAGCCCTGCCTCCTGCCAGTGAAAATGGAGCTTGGGCTGGGGGCGCATGTGGCCCTCCCGAGCTCCATTTTTGCTGACATTTTTGCTTTATCCAGGGCGGCCCCACGGACCAGATCTAAGCACCCCACAGGCCAGATCCGGTCCCCGGGCCTTGAATTTGACACCCCTGATCTACATTCTTCCTACTTCCCTGCGCTTCCAATAAAGTCTCAAAGGCAGGCACTGTAAGGGAATTTCTCCACGATGGTTTCCCCCAAATAAGAAGTCCAAGGGTAATCACATCATCCATTGTCTTGCCAAAATCAGGCTCAGAATTGGCGTGGCACGACATAACCGCGAACGTCAAAAGCGCGCCGACAAAACCGCGGTGCTAAAACCGCAATGTCAAAAGCACGCCGACAACAGCGCGCTGACAACAGCGCGCCGACAGAAGCACGATTTAAGTTAAGGTAAGGTTTAGGGTTAGGTTTAGGGTTAGGTTTAGGTTTAGGGTTAGGTTTAGGGTTATGGTTAGGGTTAGGTTTAGGGTTAGGTTTAGGGTTAGGTTTAGGGTTATGTTACAGCGCGCTTCTGTCGGCGCGCTGTTGTCGGCGCGCTTCAGCGCTCATTCATCTCCGCGGTTTTGACAGCGTGGTTTTGTCACCGCGCTTTAGTCACACGCGCTTTTGTTGTACGCACATTTGTGGTGGAACCCAGAATTACGGTATTACAAATAGAGACTCGAAAACGTCGGGCGAATACGAGAGAAAAACAGAAGCATCGTTTGCCGTGGAAGAAACTTTGCCAGACACCAGGAGGATTTATTTCAGCACAGTATTAATACGAATTCTCTAAAACATTGATTTTGAACGTTGAAAGCAAGTGGCAGCTTTCCCCGAAAAGCCAGCTGTGTTTGTCTCTGGACAAAGTACACCAAATGTTGTATGGACTGCTGTTTGAGAGCTAATTTATTTCAGCAGTCATAATTTAAGAAAAGAACTTTCTTTTTCATTTTTTGCCTAAAGCTAATGAAGAGGGATTGTGGTTTTGTCTTGCCAAAATATGTAATGTATGGCAGAGACAAGAGTTACCAGGGAGCCAATAGAGAGAGTTTCTTTTGTTCCTGTTTTGGGGTAGCAAAATGTGGAAGATGGTCGACTTGGCCATCTGTATGGATTTTGGCCTTCACCGTTCTTCCTCAAAGGCCTGACCAACTTTTCCCAAACCAGCTTCTCCTTTGAAGCTCATTTCTGGGTAGGGTTCTGGTTTTTGTTTGAAGGAGGCTTAAATCCATTCCAAACAGTAAGCCTGGTTTTATTTTATCTGTTTACCACAGTCTTCCTCAAGCTGGCACCCTACAGATGGATTGGGACTGCAACTTCCAGGGTTCCCAGCCAGTAAGGCCTTGATAAAAGCCATGTAACTTGGAAATTCTCTTGAGTTGTAAATCTCAACATCCTGAGAATGTGCCCGGCTGGGACAAGCTGGTCTGCAACATCAGGCTGGGACAGGCTGGTCTACAACAAACCACATGTGAGTTGATCATGTCCATATTTCCTTTCCATTACAACATCCTAAGCACAAACAGAGAGCTGGCATCTTTTCACACGGCAGGATATGCTTAAGGAGAACGTACGCCGCTCGTTTCTAATTTCCATGCTAGCTGAACATGGGTAGAGGGGACCTTGCAAATGAAATGCAAATGGAATTGTTGGCTTTATTAATTAGTCAAAATGTTAAAGAAAATTCTGGACGCCTTTGGCTTTCCCCAAGTTTTCATCCAAGGGAGAGGTTGCCAAAGTCAGGAAATCTAAAATTAGAAGAGAATATATATGCAAAAGAGAGATTGGACTAAGGAGAAATTTCCTGACAGTGAGAACAATTAATCTCCAAGATCCCTTCCAACCCTATTATTCTATATTCTGTGGAATCTTGATGCTCCAGATGATCTCTGCAGATGTTTCAATACCCAACCAGGTAATCCCACAGTCAAAAATTAGGCTGTTTCACCATCTGAAATTCAAAGATAGATTCAAAATGGAGAAGTGGGTGGATGGAGCATGTTTTACTAGCTATTAGAGTGGCGTGGTGGCACAGTGGTTAGAGTACAGTAGTGCAGGCTATTTCTGCTGCTCACTGGCTGCCAGCAGTTTGGCAGATCGAATTTCACCAGCCTCAAGGTTGACTCAGACTTCCATCCTTCTGAAGTGGGTGAAATGAGGACCCAGATTTTTGGAGGAAATATGCTGACTCTGTAAACCATTTAGAGAGGCTGTAAAGCACTGTGAAGCGGTATATAAGTCTAAGTGCTATTGCTATTATTAGTATATGTTTACTTCAAGCATTCAAGGATAAAGCTGTGTTTGCTCCCATTCTCCTAAAAACATTAATACTCCATTGGTTTCTTGCCATTGGCAAAGCTCCCAAATATGACTGAACAGAAAGATGGCGAGACTATATTTGCACATAAAGTTAAAGTTTAATTCAACTTCCTTTAATGATGAATCAAAGGTGGGCATTCTGGTCACCCAATACAATACAATAGCAGAGTTGGAAGGGACCTTGGAGGTCTTCTAGTCCAACCCCCTGCCTAGGCAGGAAACCCAATACCGTTTCAGACAAATGGCTATCCAACATCATCTTAAAGACTTCCAGTGTTGGGCCATTCACAACCTCTGGAGGCCAGCTGTTCCACTGATTAATTGTCCTAATTGTCAGGAAATTTCTCCTCAGTTCTAAGTTGCTTCTCTCCTTGATCAGTTTCCACCTATTGCTTCTTGTTCTACCCTCAGGTGCCTTGGAAAATAGTTTGACTCCCTCTTCTTTGTGGCAACCCCTGACACAGTCCCAGCACATCTGGACAGTGGTAGGTCAGTAGAAATTGGTTTTAGGTATAAGGCAAGTTGTAGTGAGTCTCAGGTGTATCTTCACTCCTCCCCTCTTTTTCCAAGATAGAACAAAGGGGAAAGAAGAATTAGATTTTTGTATCCTAATAATAAGCTTTTTTTTTTAGATCAGCAAGTTTTGATCGACAGATACCTGCCATATTAACCATCTGTGCAAGTTACTGAGGCATAACCTAAATACAAGCAGTGGAACTTGGCACTATTTGCTACACAGCTACACAACCTTTCTAATGTGTGAGATTTCCTACAAGCTCAGTTGTCACTTGTATATGAGATGGACATGTGTTTTCTCTTTGTATAAAGCTGTTGGAAATTGCAATTCTTGAATCGAGTCTTCTTTTGAACAGAACGGAGTTGACACTAAGGCAAGGTAGGAACCTCGAGCAATTGTCTGAGTAGCAAAGAATGACTAACTCAAGGTCCAGGACACACAGCTGAGATTTTATTTCTAGTTGTAGATTTTCTTTTTAAGAAAAGCAAAAGTGAATTTGAAGCATATGAAACCTGATCTAGGCAGCAAAGCTTTGCATACCTGAAGGACAGAAGCATTTGTCTTCACAACCACTACTCCCGATGTTAACCTGACAAACTGAATCCTGGCGACACAAGGCTAAGGGGAGGCACACAATTCTTGAAATAATTAACCCCCCCAGGTCTTCTCACACATGACTTCACTTGGAGAATGTGCCCATCTTAGTTTTCACTTTTTTTCTTCCTCCTCCTCCAATTGTGGATGATTCTTCTTCTTCTTCTTCTTCTTCTTCTTCTTCTTCTTCTTCTTCTTCTTCTTCTTCTTCTTCTTCTTCTTCTCCTTCTCCTTCTCCTTCTCCTTCTCCTTCTCCTTCTCCTTCTCCTTCTCCTTCTTCTTCTTCTCTTTCTTCTTTTGCTCTTCTTTTTTCTCCTTCTCTTCCTTCTTCTCTTTATCTCCTCTTATTTCTCCTTCCCCCTCTTCTTCCCCCTTTTTTTCCCCTTCCCCTTCCTCCTCCTCCTCCTCCCCCCCTCCTCCTCCCCCCCTCCTCCTCCTGTATTTTGGATCCTCCAGCTTTGCTTGAGAGAGTTTGAACATTTTTCAAGGAGGCCTAGCACAAGATCGCTTATGTAACTAAGGGAGTAAAGCTATTTTCCCCCCAGATTACCAATAAAAGGGAAAAGAAAAGTTAATGGAAGTTTTTATCAATTTCTGCTCCGGACTTTAGCTGACTCCCGTCCTTCAAGATTTCTGTTTAATGTTAAGTGGTGGTTTGTAATGTAAGAATATGCACTCTACTGATAAATTGCTGCATGTTCATAAGTTTTCTGCCCCACTTCCTAGATCCGTGATGGCGAACCTATGGCATGCATGCCAGAGGTGGCATGCAGAACCCTCTCTGTGGGCATGTGCACCAGTGCCACCTGTTCTTCCGGCACGTGCATGTGTGCAGGCCAGCTAGTCTTCAAGCACATTGGAGCACTAGAAACCCAAAGACCAGTTGACGGGGGCACATGCGCATGCCGGAAATCCAAAGACCAGCTGGACAGCATGTGCACCAGCCAGGTGATCTTTGGGTTTCCAGCATAGGTGTGTCTTCCAGTTTTGGCATTCTGGTGTGCGTGCACATTCCAGTTTCGGCACTCAGTGCCGAAAAGGTTTGCCATCTCCGTCCTTGATCATCAATGTAGCAGAAACCACCACACATGTATGGAAGGAGTTTCTTTGCCCTCACCAGGAACCTACATTGACCTTGATTTTACAGTGAGTGGGTTCACGCCATGAACGGCTTAGCCATGAACTAGGGGTCTCTAGCCACAGCATCCAGATTCAAATGATGTGAGCAAAGTGTGTAGCCACCTTGACCAGGAGTCATTAAAAGAGGAACCCACTCCATTGATAATTACATTACCCATGACAGCTTCTCCCAAATTAATGATATCAAGTTCAGTTCAAAAAGAAACTCATGAAAATCAAACCCTTATAAAGTCTGTCCCAAATGTGCTTTTTTTCCATGAGGCAATCTCTCTATCTCTCTCTCCCTCTCTCTCTCCTTTCTTTCTTTCTTTATTTCTTTCTTTCTTTCTTTCTTTCTTTCTTATCTTTCTTCTTTATAAAGAATACAATCTATAATTTAACTTCACAGGTTATAGCTTCTTAGATTTGCTCGACTGAAGCTCTCGAAAAGCCTCTATAGTCTACAACTTTCATTGGGGAACAAAGAGCCAAAACTTACAGTATTTCCTGGTTAACTTTTATATCATCTCTACTTTCAACAGGTTTTCTCTGGCGTTTCGGTCTTGCCATGGGCAGAACCTCCATTTTGGCAAGTTTTGCCATAATCTAACTCTGTCTTCCTGAGCGTCTGATGCTTGGTCCCGAAGAAGAGGTAGGAAGAGGAGGAAAACGGTCCATAAAATTTCCCGTTGCTGCCCAAAACAGAAACATCTGCTGAAGAGTGTAAATTGTCACTTAGAAATGGTGTTTACCAGCTAAGCATTGGCGTCAGATCTCCTCAGGACCTGGGTAGAGAGAGTTGGCTTCCTGCCCCATGGAACCGGTTCAGTGGTTCCTTCCGTATTGCTGCCCCAGGGTTTTCTCAGTGTTGCAAAGAGCTTGTTCCACTATGGCCTTGGGTTTTTCACATACCAGGGAGAAGTCTTCCACATTTGGCTGAGAAAAATCCTGCGAGGCTGTGGCTGACAATGGAGAGCTGTTTCTAATAACAGACGTTATGCAAAATCTAGCCTGCAACATTCAATTTGCATGCTAATTCTTCCTTTTATTTTTTTTAAACCTATCTGGGAAAGGAAAGTTGAGGAAACATAAGCTGGGTTTTGTCAAAGGGTTGGGATGAAGTCATAGCAGAGTCTCCAAGAAACATCTTTGGAGTAGAACGGAGCACATCCTGACCAGCCTTGAGTCTACCAGAGCAGGGTGAACTGCCTTCAGATGAGTTTGGAAATTGACTGAGATTTCTTGGTGAAATGTGTTTTTCCAAGATCTCAGATCTCTTCTATCTCAGGCTATTTGTCCTGATTGGAAATTATGGAGGACTTCACAATTGTTCTGGATAACGTGAGGGGAACTTGAAGGGAATTTTGTAATCTGATGTTGCAATCTATAAAACTACAATGTTTTGTAATCTGATGTTCTTCTGTAGGAAAAAAAGTTGCCAATTTATGTCCATAAATGATTCAGAATATTTTCTCTTCTCTTCTCTTCTCTTCTCTTCTCTTCTCTTCTCTTCTCTTCTCTTCTCTTTCCTTTCCTCCCCTCCCCTCCCCTCTTCTCTTCTCTTCTCTTCCTTTCCCTTCCTTTCCTTTCCCTTCCCTTCCCATCTCTCCTCTGGTAAGACCACGCTTGGAATACTGCATCCAGTTCCAGTCACCATGATAAAAAAAAGATGTTGAGACTATAGAAAGGGTTCTTAGAAGAGCAACAAAGATGAATAGGAGATTGGAGGATAAAACACATGAAGAAAGGTTGCAGGAACTGGCCATATCTAGTCTAACAGAGATAAGTACTAGGGCTGACACAATAGCAGTCTTCCAATATTTGAGGGACTCTCCCAGAGAAGAGGGGTTGCCATATGGTCCAAAGCACCTGAGGGTAGAACAAGAAATAACAAAAGGAAACTTATCTAAGAGAGATCCAAACTAGAATTAGGACTAATCTCTTATCCGTGAGAACAGTTAATCAGTGGAACAGCTTGTCTCCAGAAATTGTGAATACTCCATCATTGGAGGCTTTCAAGAAGAGGCTGGACAGCTATTTGTTCAAAAGGGTACAGGATCTTCTGCTTGATCATGGAGTTGAACTAGAAGACCTCCAAGGTCCTTCTAACCCTGTTATTCTGTATTCTATTCTGTAGGCAGGCATCGTACCTTAGCTGCTTTCTCTGTGGCAGTACTTTGGATCCTGGGTTAGTAAAGAAATCATGTTCAATTATACACAAAATGGTGTTTAAATGTGACATAAAGATTGGTAGAATGATTTGCAATTCTGGGCTTACACAATGAAACTGAGACTGATTTTTTTTTTTTGAAACTTCCCCAAAGTCTGAGTATGCAAAAACCACAGGTATTCACGCCAGCGTGAATGAATTAATTTTTGAGAATTGTTTTGGCTTCTATACCTCAACAAATGAGTTACCTTTGTAGTCTCAAATTCTCCACTGGCTCCAGCAGAGACAACCCCCCCCCCCAAAAAAAAAAAACAACAACAACAACAAAGGATCCCCTTTGGGAAAGGGAACCACCTGGTAATACAAACCAGCCCAGCTCAACGGCTGGTCTCAATCGAACAGCAGCTATGAAATGAAACATGGTTCTGTTTGCGAAGGAATCGGTTGAAACATTTTATTTTTTTTTGCTTGCGCGTTGAAGCAGGAGGTTTTCCTCTTGCCAAACAAATAGGCACAAATGCTGCTTTCTGCCAGCGGTTTACTGTTAAACATCTGTTCTTGCCGAATGTGTGAGTCTGCTAGACTGTGGAGAATTAGAGCCTAATCTGTATGTTCGGAAAGACCATATGATACAGCTTTAGAAGAGGATCTGTATTATTCCAGAAAGCAGCTGAAAAAGCGGCGTTTTTAATTCCCAGAGCCCATTTTATTTAACATATGTCATTTCTGTGTGTGTGTGTGTGTGTGTGTGTGTCTGTGTGTGTGTGTCTGTGTGTAACTCTGTGTGTATGAGAGATGGGTTTTTGGGAAATGTTGGGATGGGATTCATTGGTGTTACAGAATGCCCTGTCTACCTTAACAGAAGAGGCTGGTGTCAAAGTCTCTTTAAAACCAGATTCTCACATCTCACTTTATGTCATGCTGTTGAGCAGTAAAAAAATGAGCTTTACCAAATATAGGAAGCCAAAACTAAACAAACTATATTATGGAGTAGCTTGTTTTCTAAACTCATAGACACCCTAACACATATTTAATTGAACGATCATTTATTAAATTAATCTAACTGCCAAAGTTCATACTCTGCACTGAGCTAATAGCTAGGTAGCTGCACTCCTTCCTTCCTTCCTTCCTTCCTTCCTTCCTTCCTTCCTTCCTTCCTTCCCTTTTTCTTTCCTTCCTTCCTTCTGCAGTTTTGCATTGGTTTTTCAGAAGGGTGTTGCCATTACCTCCTTCCTAGGGCCGAGAGAGACTGGCTGGCCAAGACCACCTGACTTTGTGCCCAAGGTGGGACTAGAACTCAGTCTCCTGGTTTCTAGCATGATGCCTTCACCACTATACTTTAAACTGGCTCACTTTAAAGCTGCACTTTAACTTAGCGTGCTCTGCACAGCCAGGTTAGGTGTCCATTAGATATATTTTTTTGCAAGATCGATTTGCAATTTCCGAATCTATTTAGTAGATTTGGTAGTACTACTAAGCCTTGCATTTAGTAGTAAGTAAGGAACACTCGAATTTGTGACTTCAACACCTTGCAGCTTGAAACGGGACATTCCAGTAAAATTGGACAGTTTGGTTTCTGCTAATTTAGTCTTTTGCAGGGTCAACCGAAGGAAGACAAGTGACATTGTCCTCCAAGTGATGTACATCATGTTCTTTATACCATCTGTATTGTTTGTGGGATTTCATGGTGCACAGGATGATGACCTCATGGCTTGTCCTTAACATCTGGGTCTACTGACGTAAAGTGCTAAATGATCAGACGTGATGTTGATAACTTAATCCTCAACCCATTCATGTCCCATATATACTAACCTGAGGATTTTTTAAATTGATTTATTTAATTGATTAAATTTATATGCCACCCTAATCATTATCCAGTGACTCCAAGTGGCTTACAATATCATAAATGATATGACACCGTACGACAGTATGAACGATATATAGACAATTTAAAAATATCAAAACATGAAGCATTAACATTAAAACGTTAACAACAATCTAGATAATTTTTCGGAAGGCAAGGCTTCTCCTGAAAGATGCACGATACTGTGTTCGGTTCAATTCATTTTAAAAGACATCAATCCAGTTTCACTTAATTGAAATTTAATTCACTTCAATTCCCAGTCAGTATTCCAGAGGTGGTATTCAGCAGCTTCTGACCAGTTCTGGAGAACTGGTAGCGGAATTTTGAGTAGTTCAGAGAACCAGTAAATACCACCTCTGACTGGCCCTATTCTCTGCCTCCTGAGTCCCAGCTGATCGGGAGGAATAGAGAATTTTGCAGTAACTTTCCCCTGGAGTGGGAAGGGAATGGAGATTTTGTAGTATCCTTCCCCTGGAGTGGGAAGGGAATGGAGATTTTGCAGTATCCTTCCCCTGGAGTGGGAAGGGAATGGAGATTTTGCAGTATCCTTCCCCTGGAGTGGGAAGGGAATGGAGATTTTACAGTATCCTTCCCCTGGAGTGGGAAGGGAATGGAGATTTTGCATTATCCTTCCCCTGGAGTGGGAAGAGAATGGAGATTTTGCAGTATCCTTCCCCTGGAGTGGGAAGGGAATGGAGATTTTGCATTATCCTTCCCCTGGAGTGGGGAGGGAATGGGGATTTTGCAGTATCCTTCCCCTGGAGTGGGAAAGGAATGGAGATTTTGCAGTATCCCTCCCCTGGATGGGGAGGGAATGGAGATTTTGCAGTATCCTTCCCTGGAGTGGGGAGGGAATTGAGATTTTGCAGTATCCTTCCCTGGAGTAGGGAGGGAATGGAGAGTTTGCAGTATCCTTCCCTGGACTGGGAAGGGAATGGAGATTTTGCAGTATCCTTCCCTGGAGTGGGGAGGGAATTGAGATTTTGCAGTATCCTTCCCTGGAGTAGGGAGGGAATGGAGAGTTTGCAGTATCCTTCCCTGGACTGGGAAGGGAATGGAGATTTTGCAGTATCCTTCCCCTGTCACGCCCACCAAGCCACACCACACCCACCAAGCCACGCCCAAAGAACCGGTAGTAAAAAAAAAAAAAGAACCCCACCACTGCTCCCTTCCAACCCTATTATTCTATGTTCTGTTTTCTATGTTCTAACTAATGGCTTAGTGTATGGTATGAGCACAGCCAGTGTGTTTGAGTTCCACCCTTCATGTGTAACAGTTCATCCTTGGCAGCTTTTCTGCTTGGACCTTTTCTTTTTTTTACCTCCTGTAGTTTAGTTGTGAAGAGAAGAACAAAACAAAAAAAGAAGGGAAAAGGGAGGCTTGGGTCATAGGAAGTGAGAGAGGTGTGAGGTTAAAAGAAAAATCTTTGTCAAGTTAAGAGGATTAAAATCTTTCCTAATGTTCTGGGGGGATGGGAAGAACCTCTGTCAGCTGTGACCAGGGGGGCATTTGCCCAGGTTCGCCTGGTCCGCCAGTTGCGGCCCTACCTAGATCGGGGGGCCCTCACAACAGTCACTCGAGCCCTTGTGATCTCTAGACTGGAATACTGCAATGGGCTCTACATGGGGTTGCCCCTGAAGTGCATCCGGCGACTACAGCTAGTCCAAAATGCAGCCGCGCGAGTGATAGTGGGCGCACCTCGGTTCGCCCACGTTACACCTGTCCTCCGCGAGCTGCACTGGCTGCCTGTTGGTCTCCGGGTGCGCTTCAGGATAATGATGACCATCTTTAAAGCACTCCATGGTAGTGGATCTGGGTACTTGAGAGACCGCCTTCTGCCGATTACCTCCCTAAATCGACCAATCAGATCGCACAGACTGGGCCTCCTCCGAATTCCATCTGCCAGTCAATGTCGACTGGCGACCACACGGAGGAGAGCCTTTTCTGTTGCTGCCCCGACCCTATGGAACGAGCTCCCCATGGAGATCCGCACCCTCACCACGATCCAGACCTTCCGCGCAGCCCTCAAGATCTGGCTCTCCCAGCAGGCCTGGGGATAGGCTTCTAATTACCCGCCCGAGTGTTTGATTGCTGAATGAAAGTTGTGTTTTATTATTTTTCTTTTGTTCACAAAGTGTTTGTTTTGACCTTGCACTTCCCCTCCCCTGTGGTTGTAAGCCGCCCTGAGTCCCCTCAGGGAAAAGGGTGGCATATAAATCCCAATAAAACCTAAAACCTAAAACCTAAAACCTCTGTGTTGGGGTTGTGAGGTGGATTAAGTTCTGTGTCACTACAGAAGATGTGAAAACAGCTCATTTAGGAAAGGATTAATAGAAAAAGGTTCAGCTGGGATGTAGCCCCTTGCCTTCACTTAGACATCGCCCTGGGCCCCTCACACTGAGTGGGGTGGGGGGCGCTCCTAACTACAGTATATGAACCACCCAATAGGCTGATGCTCTCCCTTAAAGACAGGGTTAAACTCAAATTGCAATAAATTAGTTTAGTATTGACTTCAGGGGAGAAAGAAAGAGAATCCCATAGATATTAGAAATAGGGAGAAAAGTGGGTGAGGGTCTCATGAACACTTTACTTCTGGAAGTTTTGTTTTTTAAAGACCCTCTCCATCCCATCTTCTGTACCAAAATGTAACAGTAACTGTCCCAAAGGTGCTTTTTCCAGAGGCAAGAGGACTTTCTGGTTTTTCTTGGACGATGTTTCGCTTCTCATCCAAGAAGCTTCTTGACGATTTCAAGACTTCAAGATGAGAAGCGAAAAGTCTTCCAAGAAAAACCAGGAAGCCCGGTTGCATCTTGAAAAAGCATCTCTGGGACAACCAAGACCTGGATGATTGAGACTCTCGATAGACACTTAACAGCAACTGTATGATAGAGTTGGGAGGGATGTTGCTCAATCTCTTCAGACAACCTTCAGTGATGGAGCACCCATAAATTCTTGAAGCAAGCTTCTCCCATGGTTATTTGTTCTCCCCTTTCAGGAAATTTCTCCTTAGTTCCAGGTTGGATCTTTCTTTGATAAGTCCATGCCCAGGTTCATATATTGCATTAAACCATGATCATCCTGCTTCAACCTATCTGTGATAAGATACTTAGACAATCTCCCTTGTGTCCAACTGAGTTAATTCAGCAGTATCCTGGAGACCTTCCTCCCTAAATACAGAAAATATGGGGACTAAATTAATGTGAACAAAGATATTGGCCCTACTTTGAAGAAGCCAGGCAAAAAGTTATTCTGTCATTAATTGTATGCTTAACATTTTTTTTCAGGTTGGCTCCAATATGTCAGAATAGAGTTGGAAGGAAGCTTGGAAGTCTTCTAGTCCAACTCCCTCCTCAAGCAGGAGATTCTATACTATTTTAGACAAGTGACTGTCAAGTCTCTTCTTAAAAACCTCCAATGATGAAGCACCCACAACTTCTGAAGGCAACTTCTGCTCCATGGATTTATTGTCCTCTCTTAGATCACTTAATTCCAGGTTGTTTCTCTCCTTGATTAGTTTCCATCCATTGCTTCTTGTCTTGCCATTTGGTCCTTTGGAGAATAGGTTGCCCCCCTCTTCTTTATGGCAATCCCTTAGATAGTGGAACATTGATGTCATGTCACCCCTGGTTCTTCTTTTCTCTTGACTAGACATGTCCAATTCCTGCAACTGTTCTTCCCATTTTTTTTTAATACTTTATTGAAAAGACAGTGCCATGTCAGGGTAACAATTGCAAATAAAGCAAAGCCAAAGAAAAATCAATAGCAAATCTTAATGTATTTAACAAGCGAATAACTATCACAGTAATATATTTAGTTTCCAGACCTGTAATCCTCTTAGTCTTCTCTGCACTTTTTCCAAATTCTGTCCCACAAATCACCCCAAAAATCATTGCGTACATCAATCCTTACAACCATGTAAAGTCACTCAGCATTGTCCCTACTGGGAATATGGCTGAGAGAATAGAAGCTTCCTTACAACCACCAAGTGATATTATAATATCAGCCTTGTTGCTTTTAACCAGTGGTGAAATTCAATCTTTTTTTACTATCAGTTCTGTGGGCATGGCTTGGTGGGCAAGGCAGGGAAAGGATACTGCAAAATCCCCATTCCCTCCCCACTCCAGGGGAAGGATACTGCAAAATCTCCATTCCCTCAATAGTCATATTCTCAGGACCCATGGCTCATGGAGATGCATTGAAACAGAACCTATCACCTTGAAATCCTCAATGAAAACTTGAGAACATTTGCTAAAAAACAAGTTTCTGCCTTTTGGATCCAAGGGGCTCTATACTTTTAGCCTTCTGACCATCTTCTGTTTTCTAAAAGCTGCAAGAAAGTGCAATCCCCTTGCTCGCTCTACAGAAGCGTTCCAGTGGTGAACTTCATTTTTTTTTACTACAGGTTCCATGGGCGTGGCTTGGTAGGCATGGCAGGGGAAGGATATTGCAAAATCCCCATTTCCTCCCCATTCCTTGGGAAAGGATACTGCAAAATCCCCATTCCCTCCCCACTCCTGTGGGAAGGATACTGCAAAATCCCCATTCCCTCCCCACTCCTGGGGAAGGATACTGCAAAATCTCCATTCCCTCCCCACTCCAAGGGAAGGATTCTACAAAATCCCTATTCCCTCCCCACTCCAGGGGAAGGATACTGCAAAATCCCCATTCCCTCCCCACTCAAGGGGAAAGATACTGCAAAATCTCCATTCCCTCCCCACTCCAAGGGAAGGATACTACAAAATTCCTATTCCCTCCCCACTCCAGGGGAAGGATACTGCCAAATCCCCATTCCCTTCCCATTCTGGGGCTAGCCAGAGGTGGTATTTGCTGGTTCTCCAAACTACTCAAAATTTCCGCTACCGGTTCTCCAGAACCTGTCAGAACCTGCTGAATTTCACCCCTGCTTTTAACCCATGTCTGGTATTCACTTCTTGGCACCACTAGGACAAGATCTGGTGTCTGAAGTGTGAACCATGTTATATGTTTTGCTTTGATCTTTTCTTCTCTTGGCAGAGGACTTTCACTTCCATGTGGGGAACAGAAACAATTGTCCTCTGGCATACAAGTTTGGGGCTTAACATCTTGCCAATGGGAAAAAAAATGGCACTCCAAATACTTTTTTTTTCTAACAGCAAGGAAAAGGGTGGGGATGGAAGGGAACCACTTTTGCCCAAAATGAAACATCTAAACAAATGTGCTTGATGGAAACAGTACACAGAAATCACCCTGGGAATCAATTCAAAAGTGGGTGAGTTGACTTTGACTGATGGTATAGATAAACAAAGGGACGCAGTGATGCAGTGGCTAAAGACACTGAGCTTGTTGATCAGAAGGCCGGCAGTTCAGCGGTTCGAATCTCTAGTGCTGTGGTAATGGAGTGAGCTCCTGTGACTTGTCCCAGCTTCTGCCAACCTAGCAGTTTGAAAGCATGTAAAAATGCAAGTAGAAAAATAGGAACCACCTTTGGTGGGAAGGTAACAGCATTTCGTGTGCCTTTGGTGTTTAGTCATGCCGGCCACATGACCAAGGAGACGTCTTCAGACAGCACTGGCTCTTCAGCCTTGAAACGGAGATGAGCATTGCCCCCCAGAGTCGGGAACGACTAGCCCATATGTGCAAGAGGAACCTTTATCTTTTTAGCGCACATCATCAATTCAGGTACCTGCAACTGTTCATTTAGTGACGGTTACAACAGGACTGAAAAAGTGACTTATGACCATGTTTCATACTTACGACCACTGCAGCATTCCCACAGTCACGTCATCAAAATTGAGTCACTTGGCAACTGATTCATATTTATGATGGTGGCCATTTCCCAGGATCATGTGGTCTCCTTTTTGTGACCTTCTGACAAGCAAACTCAATGGGGAAGGCAGATCCACTTACCAACCGTGTCATTAACTTAACAAGGGTGGCAAGAACAATTGTAAAATGGGGCAAAACTCACTTAACAAATGTCTCAGCAACAGAAATTTTGGGCTCAATTGTGGTGGTCCGTTGAGGACTACCTGCGCACTGATGATGTTTTCTAGTTGGGTAATGAAACATCTGTAGGAAAACAACCAAGCTCAGAGAGCACCAAGGACACCACATAGAGCAATGAAGCAGAAGATGGTTGCTCTAGAACAGGGATGGCTAATCTTTCCAGCACCAAGTGCCAAAAATGCACAAGATCCCCCCCACATGCGCCTCATCCCCCTGCTAATGCGCATTAGACTCCCCTGTATGCACATCTCCTGTGTGTGACTGCCCCCACGCATTTGCATGAGTCCTCCACGTGTGCATGTGCATGCATCTCCTGTATGTGCGCCTCCCACCGTTCATGCGTGGCAGAGACCCGAAAACCAGCTGGCCTGCAGGAGGCATGCACTGGGGTGACGGCTTGCGTGCCCGCAGAGAGAGCTCTGCATGCCACCTGTGGCACACGTGCCATAAGTTTGTCATCACGGCTCTAGAAGCAAACATATGGAAATGCATGGAACAATGACGTGGTCTTGTAATTCCTTAACAAGCCAAGTCTGACCATGAACTGAATGAACTGAGCCAATGAAGTTGCACAATTGAAGGAGCAGCATCTTTTCTAAACCCTGAGCAAAATCTACCTAACTCTAGACCGCGGTTTCAGACACATTCAGACCCTGCCTGCATGACGTTACCCCTCCTCCTGTTTTCAAGTGCTTCCCAGAAATTGCACCTATATCTCACCACCATACAAGCCACAATTAAATGAACAGGACATGGATGAGTGCATTGCAGCGTAAACAATATTACTTTATTGCTCTACATCTGCATAGGGCATACGTAGTCTGCACATACGGATGAATCATCTAAAGCCACAACTGGAGCCGAGTCCACAAAACAACACAAACAGAAACAAAGACTTGTGGAGGTGGGGGGGGGGGGCGCGGAGACACAAACTCAATCAAGGGACAAGTGTGGTTTATGCTGACATAACAGATCAAAGGGCTGTAGGGTGTCAGACTCACCTGAAGATGTATTTATTTTATTTATTCCGTTTGTCAAACATGTACAAGATAACAGGTATAAGTATAAACATGGACTTGAACAAAGGAAATGAGTACAAATAATTGGGGACATTAGGACAGAGACGGTAGTCACGCTGGTGCACTTGTGCATGCCGCCTTTACGGACCTCTTAGGAATGGGGTGAGGTCCACGCTAGACAGTTTAATGTTGAGGCTGTGGGGGTTTGAGGATGTAACAACAGAGTCTGGTAGAGCATTCCAGGCATTTCTGCAATTGAGTTTGGAGCGGTTTCCCTTGAGTTTGTATCTGTTGTTTACCTGTGTATTATTGATGTTGAAGCTGAAGTAGTTATTGACAGGTAGGTTGTTACAGCAGATAATTTAGTGTACTATGCTTAGGTCAAACTATAGGCAGCATAGTTCCAGGCTGTCCAAGCCCAAAATTTCAAGCCTGCTGGCCTAAGGGATTCTATTGTGAGCAGAGGAGTGGAGGACTCTTCTCATGAAGTACCTCTGGACTCGCTTGATCATATTAATGTCCAATATACAGTGTAGATTCCAGGCAGACAAGATTAAAGATTAATTAAAAGAACAAAATGAAGATCATCTTGCTTTTGGATTGATCTTCTGAGCTTTCCCCACTGGCAGCATCCATCTTGATCTCACACCTTAGATATTTGCTTATTAGTGAGGAATAAAGTGTCCCCAAAAGATCCCGCAGCTCTTAATTTATCCGCTCTTTCTTTTTCCCCCATTAAAAGTTCTTCTCCTTAAAAAAAAAAAAAGTGCCTCAGGAAGATCTATCAGTTCTGTTCTCTTTCCTGTACAATGAATAAAGTCAAGCAAAATAAATTAGTCAAGCATGTTTTCCTGCCTCTGATGTCATCTGTTGTTATCACCAGGCTGTTATTGTAACTGAAGACATCAAAGAGTGTTTTAATTTATAAGGGGTTCGTGGGCCAAACTGAAACAGGTGCTGGATAAGGACCAGGTTGCTATGATAAACACCTTACAACAGGGACCACCAACCCTGGGTGCATGGATTGGCACTGGGCCGCAGCATGCCAGAAACCAGGCCGCACAAACAAGTAGAGCCTTATCTGTGGGATGCAACCATCCTACAAAACTACATCCCACCAGTCCATGGAAAAACCTCTCTCCTTGGAACCGGTGCTTGATACCCAAAATGTTGGGGGCCACTACATTAGAAAGAAAGTACAGATACTGTTGTGGCCCGCCAGAGGCCAGCAGAACTGGCAGCAGATTCAGACAGTGAGGAGGTTGGGGAGGAACATGGGCCAGTCCTGGAGTCTGGGGAAGGCGCTGATGAGGGCCTTGTGTCGGAGGCAGAGAGGGGGCCAGAGCCGTCCGACAGTTATCAGCTGCTTTCAGAGTCAGTCATCAGTGAAGTAGATAGCAATAGCAATAGCAGTTAGACTTATATACCGCTTCATAGGGCTTTCAGCCCTCTCTAAGCGGTTTACAGAGTCAGCATATTGCCCCCAACAACAATCCGGGTCCTCATTTTACCCACCTCGAAAGGATGGAAGGCTGAGTCAACCCTGAGCCGGTGAGATTTGAACAGCCGACCTGCTGAACTGCAGTCAGCTGAAGTGACCTGCTGTGCTGCATTTAACCACTGCGCCATCTCGGCTGGAGCCTGTTCCCAGTGTGCGCATGCACAGAATTGCCAGACGAAGGGAACAGCTAAAGGACAGGGGTCGACTTAGGAGTAAGGCCACAGATGGATGATGAATGCCCCCACCCAGAGGGAAAAAAGGAGGAGCAAAAGGGGAATGGAGTTTGTAGGAGACAATTAGTTCAATTAATTGGTTCGAGACTCCTTGCCAAGTTTTGCAGATGTCGGCCTGGCAGCGCTCCAAGCCAGATAAGGTCTGTGACTGTAAATCCTCCCTTGAAAGACTTTGCTGGATGTGAATGAGCAGAATTCACAGTCAATTAATAAAAGGTTTTTTTTTTCAGGGCACGAAGTTTGCTTCATGCTCTTGGGAAGCCTCGATCAGAACATTATGCTGGGTAGGGAATCTAATCATTTGAATGGATTCCAGCCGTGCCAATGCCTCCCTGGCTGGAGCCAAAAGAAATTCTTCTCCAGGTAGTAGATAGGCAAACGGTACCAGCAAATATTGTGGCTTGCTCCGTGAGTTTTCAGAAAATGTCATCACTTTTATTTTGCATGCTCTTTATCCAGGAAAGGCAGTGACATTGAACTATCATGTTACATTGGCTGTTAAGTGGTCTCTGCCTTGAGGAATTACAGTCTAGCATTTGATAAAGGGGTGATGACAGAGGAAGGAGAAGGCGCATTGGAAGTGTGGCTTGGGAGATAGTTTGGGTTTGCCCTCTCTAAATATTCCCGTGCCCTCTGTCAATAAAGTCACTATCTGCTCTTTCTAGCTCTTGAAAACTCATCTGGTCTGAGGGCGGACAGATTTGCGAGGTTAACTGTTGCCTTTTTTTAACTTTGAAAAAGACACAACATTCCTTGTAGTATAGACCATGGTAAAGGTAAAGGTTCCCCAGCACGTGCGTGCTAGTCATTCCCGACTCTAGGGGGCGCTGCTCATCTCCGTTTCAAAGCCGAAGAGCCAGCACTGTCCGAAGACGTCTCTGTGGTCATGTGGCAGGAATGACTAAATGCCAAAGGAGCATGGAACGCTGTTACCTTCCCACCAAAGGTGATTCCTATTTTTCTACTTGCATTTTTTACATGCTTTTGACCTGCTAGGTTGGCAGAAACTGGGACAAGTAACAGGAGCTCACTCCGTTACGCAGTTCTAGGGATTCAAACTGCTGAACTGCTGACCTTTCTGATTGACAAGCTTAGCGTCTTAGCCACTGAGCCACTGCATCCCACATAGACCATGATGGGAAGGTTTAAAAAAAAACAAGGGGAGAAATTTCATGCACACAAGTTCTTCCTTTAAACTCACCTTAGTTCTAAGAGCCATAGGATCACCCCTAAAATACAGCTATTATGTTTTAAATATGTTCAATGAGGAAATAGATCTGCTGCTTTTTTTCAGAGAGAATACAATGCAGAACAGTAAAATAATCAAACAAAATGAAATGAAACGAAAACATATGTTCCACCCTAACAACAACAACAACAAAAGGGGAAAAAACAGTGTACAAAAAAGAAGGAAAAGTCAGTTAAACTCTATTAACCTTTAATGTACAATTATTGCAATTTGGTATGTCAAGGGTGCTTCTGAAGCATATTTTTTAAAAAGGATAGAAAAAAACCAAATAATGGCAAATATACTATATTGTCAGGCACAAAGGACAAGGAAGGACCATACATTAAGTTGCCGTTCAGGAAGGATTTATTACTCAAGCCCATGGATAAAAATCTAGTCAACTAATGGTCAATACTAAATTGGTGCCAGATAAGGGTCAAGAGAATTTCAGAAGGGTTGGACTTGGCTCATTTGTGGCAATGTAATGACTTCAAACTAATGACATGCTTAATTCTACCTCTGGTTCTACTTCTACATCTCTCCTTAAAACGATTGGCATTCTACAAGCTCAGGCTGTTCTTAGAGGAAGCAACGAGAAGAATTATCTCTGCCTTCCCAGCAATGCCAAACTCATCTCTGGAGCAAGGAACATTATGGTGATTAGGGGACTGGAGGCTAAAACATATGAAGAATGGTTGCAGGAACTGGGTATGTCTAGTTTAATGAAAAGAAAGACATGATAGCTGTGTTCCGATATCTCAGAGGCTGCCACAAAGAAGAGGGGCCCAGCCTATTTTCCAAAGCACCTGAGGGTAGAACAAGAAGCAATGGATGGAAACTAATCAAGGAGAGAAGCAACTTAGAACTGAGGAGACATTTCCTGATAGTTAGAACAATTAACCAGTGGAACAACTTACCTCCAGAAGTTGTGAATGCTCCAACACTGGAGGTTTTTAAGAAGAGGTTGGATAACCATTTGTCTGAGGTCGGGTAGTGTTTCCTGCCTAAGCAGAGGGTTGGACTAGAAGACCTCGAAGGTCCCTTCCAACTCTGCTATTCTATTCTATTTTATTCTAACATTAGCAAGAAGCAGAAATATCTTGAAGGATCTGAGAATGCCTCCTGGCTGTCACTGGTCATAGAAGGCGCTTTGATGGTTACTTCCATGACTGCCTACTATGTATGCATGAAAAGCATGCATGAATACAATATCCTGAACTGATGACCACACTTGGCATCAGTTTTGTCACCAATATCACTCTTTCTTCTCCTTTGTAGAGTTGCCAATTGAGGGCTCCCTGAAAGGATGAAGGAAGATTTGCTGCATTAATTATTGGATGTTCTTTTTTTCCCCCTTATTTTTTTTTGGGGTGGGGCAAAGGCTAACCATCCTTCTTCACACTACTGCTACTCTGTCACTTTAATAATAATGGTCCACCACCCCTCAGTGTCCCTTCCTGATTGTTCTGGTAGTTGGTTTGGGGGAAGCCAGGAACACATATGTGAAGGAGCAAGGTTATGTCATTCCATCTTCAAAGCTTTCGATGGGCATTTAAATGAAGCAGAACGACAGATTCATAAACAAACAACAGTTTCAACAGCCAGGAAAATGTTCTTTTATGCCAGCTGCACATGAACTCACCCAAAATGGATCAAAATAGAACTGGGGGTGGGGGTGGGGGGTTAGCCCTGGTAATTTATTATTATATTTTTCCTCCTTTTTGTTTTGAATGGGGTGGAGATGTTTGTTGTCTTCTGCATTGGCTCCGTTGTGTAGGGCAGTAAACAAATAATGTTTTTCATAATATTGGTATTGTTGGTAACTGAAGGGGACCTAGCTCTGGGGTCGGCAACCCGCAGCTCTGTGGCTCTTTCATCCCTCTGCTGCATCTCCCTGTCACCAGTCGGCTACACAATTGAATAGGGCTTTCGGTTAGGACAGGTAGGTGAAGAAGGACGCCATGCTAGAAGGAAACTCTATGGTGGAGGAACCAGGCTTCTGGTCAGCAGAGGAAAAAGGACGCCATGCTAGGAGGAGACTCTATGATGGGGGAACCGGACTTCCGGTCAGCTCCAGAATTGAATGGGGGGCTTCTGGTTAGGACCTTTGTGGCTCTTTGGGTGTTTAAGTTTGCCGACCCCTGATCTCGCTGATAGATTGTCATCTCCATGTGTTCCCTGAATATTGAGGCTGGCAGCAATGAAAACAATTGTGGAACAGTTTCAAATTGCTTTGGAGCAATCTGAAGAATAAAAGAATAATAGAGTTGGAATGACTTGGAGGTCTTTTAGTCCAACTCCCTGCCCAAGCAGGAGATCCAGTACCATTTCAGACAAATGGCTGTCCAGTCTGTTCTTGAAAACCTCCAATGTTGGCGTACCAACAACTTCTGAAGGCAAGCCATTCCACGGGTTTGTTGTTTTTCACTATTAGGAAGTGTCTCCTTAGCTCTAGGTTGCTTCTCTCCTTGATTAGTTTCCATCCATTATTTCTTATCTTTCCTTCTGGTGCTTTGGAGAACAGATTGCTCCCCCTCTTCTTCATGGCATCCCTTAAAATATTAAAACACTGTTATCCTGTCACCCCTAGTTCTTCTTTTCATTAGACTAGACATACCCAACAGAGGTGGCATTCAACAGGTTCTGACCAGTTCTGGAGAACCGATAGTGGAAATTTTGAGTAGTTTGGAGAACTGGTAAATACCACCTTTGACTGGCCCTGCCCCCATCTATTCACTGCCTCCCGAGTCCCAGCTGATCGGGAGGAAATGGGGATTTTGCAATAACTTTCCCCTGGAGTGGGGAGGGAATGGAGATTTTACAGTATCCTTCCCCTGCCATGCCCACCAAGCCACGCCATGCCTACCAAACTATGCCCACAGAACTGGTAGTAAAAAAAAAATGAATCCCATCCCTGATACCCAATTCCTGCAACCTTTCTTCATATGTTTTATCCTCCAATCCCCTAATCATTTTTGTCTCGCTTCTCTGGACTCTTTCCAGAGTCTCAACATCTTTTTTATATTGTGATGACAAAAATTGGGATGCAGAGAGAGAAAACAGGACCACATGTGCCATGAGATTACACTGGCTTTTTTTAAAAATGTGAAGCTGAGATACAATACCCATGAGAGTACTATCTCAAGAATAACCTGTTTTCTTTACCAACACGAAGTTTATTCGTGTTTTCTTTTTCCTCTTTTAATATTTGTGGATGTTGCACCATATAACAATCAATTACCTCCTGAAGACATTTTCTTTTCAAATAGTTCAGGTTCTGGATTCAATTACTACATCTTTCCTCACCCCCTCACTCCCTTTCTTTTCCTCCAGCATGTTCCTAGTAAATGTTAAGTTTGGCTGATGAGTTTCTGGAGAGCAACTTCTCTTGTATAATGAAGGACCAGGCCATCAGATGATTGGCACAAAGCAACGGTTCAGTATTGTTTGGATAAATAATAATAACAACAACATAAGTGAGAAATTGGTATATCTTTTAAGCATTGCCAAGAAAGAAATGCCAGTCTGTTTTCTGCTCCTGCCAGAAACTTCATACTTTGCTCTTTTCTTGTTTAATACCATTGGCAAATATTCATATGGTGTCTGCATTTTGACTACAGTTCAATTTTCTGTTGGGGTCTGTGTGTGTGTGTGTGTGTGTGTGTGTGTGTGTGTGTGTGTGTGTGTGTGTTTAAAGCTAATCCTGATTATAGTTGTAAGCATGTGTTTCTTTTGGCGATGCTCTCCAGTACTAAAGTGAAAATAGCCATGCAGAACTTAAACCAGATTGCATAACAAAATCATTCAGCCTGGTGAAGCTGCTTAATGCTGAAGGACACTGTTGATCCATCTAATTTAGCACCGATGTGTCTTCCTGGGAGCCATCCTCAGAACCTCTGACTCATACACCTCAGATTTCATGCATTAGGGGAGCATTGTCCCCAAAACCTCAAGAAGACATTGAGTCCCATAATGTTCTTCATCCATTACTCCTATTATTTAGCTGAGATTTGAGGTGTACAGTATCTCCTAGAAGAGCTTCCAAACTAGCTGGACACAATGATCTACTCTCCAGAAGATAGACTGAATAACACTTTTGTTTACAACAGGATTCTCTCCAAATTTGTCAACTTTGAGACTTGTGGGCTTCAGCTCCCAGAATTCTGCAGCCAGCCAGCATAGTGGTTGAGGAATTCTGGAAGTTGAAGTCAACAAGCCTTAATGTTGCCAAGGTTGGAGAGTCCTGATTTACAAGGAGAAATAGAGGCGGTTTCACACCTGTTCCTGCATTCGTTGTTTTTTTTATATTTCTACTAATGGGATGCTTCAGTATTACACCTTTTAAGCCACAATTGCTCAGAAAAGGAAAATATCCTTCTGCTTTTAGCAATAGATCTTCTCTCTGATTTCTAGGATAGCCAAATTCCTGACAGTTAGAATAATTAATCATTGGAAGAACTTGCCTCCAGAAGTTGTAAATGCTCCAACACTGGAAGTTTTGAAGAAGATGTTGGATAACCATTTGTCTGAAGTGGTGTAGGGCTTCCTGCCTAAGCAGAGTGTTGAATTAGAAGACCTCCAAGGTCCTATTATTCTGTTAAAAGGCTTCCAGTCCTGTTTTACTCCTGCAATGCTGAATTGTCCTAGTGGACAACCATTTAAATATGAGCCAGCAGTGTGCAGCAGCTGCCAAAAAAGCCAACACAGTTCTAGGTTGCATAAGATCACATGAAATGTTAATACCACTTTACAATGCCTTGGTAAGGCCACACTTGGAATACTGCATCCAGTTTTGGTCACCACGATGTAAAAACGATGTTGAGATCTAAGAAAGAGTGCAGAGAAGAGCAACAAAGATGATTAGGGGACTGGAGGCTAAAACATATGAAGAAGAGTTGCAAGAACTGGGTATGTCTAGTTTAATGAAAAGAAGGACTAGGGGAGACATGATAGCAGTCTTCCAGTATCTCAGGGGCTGCCACAAAGAAGAGGGAGTCAAGCTATTCTCCAAAGCAGCTGAGGACAGGACAAGTAGCAATGAGTGGAAACTAATCAAGGGGAGAAGCAACTTAGAAATAAGGAGAAATTTCCTGACAGTTAGAACAATTAATCAGTGGAACAAGTTGCCTCCAGAAGTTGTGAATGTTCCAACACTGGATGTTTTTAAGAAGAGATTGGGTCTGAAGTGGTGTAGGGATTTGGACTAGAAGACATCCAAGGTCCCTTCCAACTCTGTTATTCTGTTAACACTGAACTGCAACAGCAAACTTCCTACATTGCCTAAACCAAGAATGGCTGCCTTTTTAGCTTTACAGAGACTGGGATTTGAAATATAAGGCATTATTTGTTTATTTGAATTTGTTAATTAGCTTGACCTGCAAGGAGACCCATTCTTCTATCACGAAGTGTTTCACCCATGGTTTTAACAAGTCATTTTCCTGATCCTCACATATTGTACTAGCCTAGGCCATAAACCATAGTGTACATACCACAGTGACCAACTTCATACAATGTGCCAAAAAAAAAGGGGAAACCATATTGCAATTCAACATGATAAATGCATCAAGTTTTCTTGAAGACAAGGGTGACACATTTGATTAACTCCACATACCCAGATATTCGGGGGATCTAAAATTTATAGGGTGGGAGGATTACCTTTTCATTGGCTGCATAGAAAAACGTATATGGAATCCAGTCTTTTTGATTAATGCTTTAAATAGTTTACTCCCATCCCTGTGCTCACAGTAATGTTGTTACATTTATTATGCCATTTCCTGGATAGCATTTATTGTTCTCCAGTGAATAAGGAAATATTTTCTCCATGTGTATCTCAACTCTTACAGCTGGATAGCTGTTAAGTGTGGACACAATACTGCTGGTGTGCGTGGAGAATTTTTGAAATAGATTAATGTGTTTTTGGCAATAGAAGGAAAGAGAGAGAGGATCAGTTCCAAAGAAGGTCAGGAGTCATGGATGGAGAGTCTGGCCTCCATCCAATTTTACGTCTCTGTGCAGCAAAGTTCTCCTTTCTCCCTTAAGACCCAGACAGGTCAGTGGCAATAGCAGCAGCTCTGAATGCCATTCTTCTCCATCCCAAGCTGGGAAAATCCTCTTTGGAAACTGCACACTTGATTGCAGAAAATACGACTTCAGCAATAGAGTGGTCAATGCCTGGAATGCTCTACCTGACTTCGTTGTTACATCCTCTAATCCTCACATCTTCAACCTTAAACTGTCCACCGTGGACTTCACCCCATTTCTAAGAGGTCCATAAAGCGCACCAGCATGCTTACCTGTTGTGGCCCAGCAGGAGCCGTTGAAGCTGCCGCCAGACTCCGACAGCGAGGGGTCTTACGAGTCGGCCCTGGAGGAGGTGGAGGACCCTGGACAGGTCCTGCACAGGGCACAGAGAGACTGGTTGGCCACCAGGTGGCATCTGAGCCTTGGATCAGTGGGGAGGAGACAAGAGTGAGTGATCCAGAAAACACCTGTGAGTTGTTCCGGGATGCATGCCGTCGAAGGGCTACTCGGCGTCAAGAACAACGGTGTAATTACAAGAGGTGATTACGCTCAGCTGATGCTCATTAAGATCCTCTCCTGATTATAAAAGAGACTGCTTGTGCCACGCCCTTCTGCAGAAGTGAACGTTAAGGATTAACAAGAAACAAACTTGGCAGGCTGGATTGCTGCCAGAGTTTGTTTGCATTGCTGCCAAGTTTTGTAGGACTTGCTGCCAGAGTGCTTATCTCCTTGTTTATGTGGCTTGCAGCCAACAAGAGTCTTGACTGATTAAAAGAAACCTTCTCATTTATGTTGGTTTCGGCTTTCGTTCCTGGATGGAGGAGGGGGGGTCAGAACACTTACCGCCCCTGTCCTACTGTTCCCATTTATTTGTATTCATTTCCATTGTTCATGTCCATGTTCATACTTATACTTGCTATCTTGTACATGTTTGACAAACTAATAAACTAACTAACTAATTAACTAACTAACTAACTAACTAACTAACTCTGAAGCTGATGTGGCCAAAGTCATTTTGGAGCATCAGTGTTGCCACATTGAAGGTGAGGGATGGGGAAGGGGGGGAGAATAAAGAGAGCTGGGGTTTTGTAGCCAAAACAAAATAACTTTCTCCTGGAAACCAAGGACATTCTCACACCTGGTCAGAGAGCGGAGGAGTGATGTGACCAGGCAACCGGATGGCATGTGACTGATTGTTTGGGGAAGGGGAAAAACTTTTATTTTTAATTAGGTGAAAACTGTGGGAACCTTCAGAGTCAGTTTTCACCAGAAATGTGCCAATATGATCTATCCGATAAAACTATTCTTTGAGGAATCTACTGGCCTTGGAGTTTTGTTTGCTATGGGTCTATTACTTGGAACCCTGACAAAGATATCAGAAGAAGTGCCCCAAAGAGATTTTTGTTGCTAGGATCTCTGATTATGAAATCCAGTCCTTAGAAGCCAGGCATACCACTTATAGTTTGCAAAACACGCATCGCTTATAATCAGCAACCTGGAACTAAGGAGACATTTTCTGATGGTCGGAACAATTAATCAGTGGAACGAATTGCTTCCAGAACTTGTGGGTGCTCCAAGAAGAGATTGAACAACCATCTGTCTGAAATGGCACAAGATTTCCTGCCTGAGCAGGGGGTTGGACTAGAAGACCTCCAAAGTCCCTTCCAACTCTGTTATTATTCTATTCTATTCTATTCTATTCTATTCTAAAAGATTTGGATATGATCTTCAGCCATCTCTGTGGCCAAATTGATGTGCAATGTTGCAAAAGAAAATAATATGAAATAGACGCCCGGGGAGTGTGCATGGTAATTGAATTTCATTTGAATTCATTCTAAATCTGGCTGTCAGCAAAATTTTGTTTATTCTCCTAGACTCACCCACTGCTTTGGGAATACAGCTCTGGAGTCCCATGCAGGAATACATTGCAAATCTTTGCCATAGAGGGAGACATTCTCAGACCAACATATTCAGGATAAGGAGAGTTTTTTCTGCTTTCAAGAACATTGAGAAGGTCCTCCCAGGTCAAGATTTCACCACCCTCAGAGGCTGCAGGCTCCACTGGTCTCTCTCTCCCTCTCTCCCTCTCTCTCTCTCTTCTCCCTCCCTCCCTCCCCCCTCTCTCTGTCTGTTTGTCTGTCTGTGTGTGCGTGTGTATATGTGTGTGTATGTACACACACACACACAAACTCTATTTCGAAGACATCGAAATAGAGAAACACCCCTACAACATAAATAAACGTGACGATATCTCCTGCCTACCAGACATCTTGAAACCAGCCCTAGTCAACAAATGAACCCCACCCACCACCCAGGTCGTTACAACACAAAAGAACAACGGACACACAGCCAGCACCTCAGCCACACAGGATGATATGAAACAGCCAACCAATCTACAAACATCAACTACACAGCCAATCAACCCACTTTCAACAACAAAGCCAGCACTCCACACACCCCCACCAAGATTTATAGAAAGACGAAAGCTCCGACCATGCCTTACTTGCACAAGTACGAAGCCAAAAACACCAGCCTGAAGATGGCGAGTGGGACCTCGCCGAAACGTTGCCAAGACAATCTCAATATTACATGGGAAAAGAGACCATGCCCACATAACAGGTAGTAAAAAAAATGAATTTCACCACATCCATATCTATCTATCTATCTATCTATCTATCTATCTATCTATCTATCTATCTATCTATCTATCTATCTATCTATCTATCTATGAAATCCAAGAGTTATCTCCTTGTTCACTGGGGTAATAGAAAGTTGGATCAGATGATCTTTCTTTGATTCAGGAGACCTTTCAGCCTAGTCACTTGTACGTTGTCTGCCCATCTAGTTGCTGGGCAATGTCCATGCAGATCTCTCGTTTTCCTTCAGGGTAATTCTGGCTTCAGTATTTTTAAAGAACAAAAAAGGAGGAAGCAACCATTTATGACGGTAACCTCTAAGCCACCCTATAAATCACCTTATAGGGGAGTTGGGCGGCATACAAATTTAATTAATACGTAAAACAAAATATAGTTCCTGCCTCTATTATTCCAACAAATCTATTCCTTCCAGAATGGTTGCAACCCTTTCCTTGGCCTCCGGCCCTCAAGTTTAAGGCAACCTATGGCTTTTATGTTTTGTTATTTATTTGCTCTTGACTGGACAAACACAGCTGCTTTTCAGGAATTTGAGAAATCCCTACTCGGCATCAGAAAGGAGTCCATTTTTCTCCGTTCCTTGCTTGCCTGTAACGGAGGTATATTTACAACCAACAGGACCTGCCAGTCAAGACCTTAGTAACTGAGAGCCAGGAATGGGGGTCTTTTGAAAACCACTCATGCTTTGCGACTGCACCGCTTCCAGCCTCTCAGAGGCATCAGGAGGGGGGCATGTAAACATTGTTCTCCTATTCAGTCTTGTACATAAGGGCATTGAGCCCAACAAGGCTCCGAGTTACTCCCGCGTTCCGTTTTCACCAAGATTAGACACCGATATCCTCTCCCGGAGACATATAATCTGCCTGGCTTGGTTTTGCTCTTAACAATTCACCACTGTGGATTTCGGCCGGGCCTCTGAACAATGTCATCGGTGGAAACCTGCGTTCAGGAGTGGGACTGTGCTGTGGGCCTTTAACCCTCCCCCAGGGAAATCAAGGAACCTTCCCTACCCAGCCCCTCATGAATGGCTGGGTTTTATTTGGCAATTAAACTAAAAGATATAGCTGCTGATAGCTGTGTTTGCATCCAATGCTAACCTCACGTTCCAAGAAGGATTTAGTAAAGAGCTTCATGTGCAGATCATCCACTCTTAAGGGAGTTTTGAGAAGCTACTAAATAGTGTTTGGAAGGAGTGAAATAGAAAAGGCCAAACAAATTTTGATAGAGGTGGTCCTTGGTTTATGGCTAGTCAGTTGAGACTCTAGAGCAGGGGTCGGCAACCTTAAACACTCACAGAGCCACAAAGGTCCTATCCGAAAGCCCCCCATTCAATTCTGGAGCCAATCAGATGTCCTGTTCCCCTACCACAGAGTTTCTTCCTAGTCCAGTGTCATTTTTCGTCTACCTGTGCTAACCGAAAACCTTATAAATTGTGGAGCTGACTGGAAAACCTGCCCCTTGCCATAGAGTCTCCTCTTGGTGCACTGTGCTTCCCCCTCCAACTGGAAACTCCTCTCAAAATTGTGGCACCGACCGGTGACAGGGAGCTACAGCAGAGGGATGAAAGAGACACATGCGGCTCCGGAGCCGCAGATTGCTGACCCCTGCTCTAGAGGGTTGAGACTTTGGAAAGAGAGCAGAGAAGAGCAACAAAGATGATTAGGGGACTAAAACAAATGAAGAACGGTTGCAGGAACTGGGTATGCCTAGTTTAATGAAAGGAAGGACTAGGGGAGACATGATAGCAGTGTTCCAATATCTCAGGGGTTGCCACAAAGGAGAGGAAGTCAAGCTATTCTCCAAAGCACCTGAAGGTAGAAGAAGAAGCAATGGATGGAAAACTAACCAAGAACTAAGGAGGAATTTCCTGACAGTGAACAATTAACCAGTGGAATGCCTTGTCTCCAGAGGTTGTGGGTGCTTAATCATTGGAAGTTTTTAAAGAAGAGACTGGACAGCATTCGTCTGAAATGGTACAGGGTCTCCTGCTTGAGCAGAGGGCTGGACTAGAAGATCTCCAAGATCCCTTCCAATTCTGATGTTCTGTGTTCTATGTTATAGTATGTTGAGGACTACCTATATCCACTCCAGAGGATGGCATCTTCAAGCCCGGGGAGATGCTTCCTTTTGAGAGTTAAGAAGCATTTTCTTTTAATTGCTTTTCTCCTTCCTTACACTCATACTCATACTCACACTTCCAGATGTGTACTTCCCCACCCCCAACCAGTTTCCACTTTTAACATCCTCTCTGACAAGAGACCTCTTCAATTTCCCTTCTCCCTAATTGGCTTTCAGCTTTCCCAGCAATTTCAGTTCATTTCATTGAAATCCATGGTGGGTGGGGAATGGAATAAGTGAAAAGGCAAAAATCACCCCATGCCATTGCACATTTTATATAAAAGCGACGTCAGCAGGGAAACTATTTATTGACATGCAACCCTTCCTAGTTGCGGGCAATTTGCACATTACGACTGGGCCCCAAAGCATGCCTTTTTCCTTCCTCCGCTCTTTAAATGTGGTTCCAGCATACTATAAATGCCATTTAACATACAGGCTCCTCTTCAATACTTAATCTCAGTGGGAAACAAACATCTGGTCTTGGCAGCTGGAAAGCAGGGATTGTCCTCATTCCCGTCCAAATTATCCAGAGGAGCAATTGTTATGAAACAGTGGGTTAAATAGTCCTACGCAGAACGAAGCCAGGGAGAACACACACACACACACACACACAAACACACACACACGTTCTGACTTCCTCCTGCACAATCAGAAAGAAGGACCTTCAGAAAGAAGATGGTGGACTACAGAGGAGGGTGGTCCTGACTTTGATCACCAATGACAAAGCTGTGGAGTCAGTCAGACTTGGAAAAATATCATAGAGTCATAGGGCTGGAAGGACCTTGGAGGTCTTCTAGCCTAGGGGTCAGCAACCTTAAACACTCAAAGAGCCACAAAGGTCCTAACTGGAAGCCCCCCGTTCAATTCTGGAGCCCATCAGAAGTCTGATTCTCCCACCATAGAGTCTCCTCCTAGCATGGCATCCTTTTTTCTCTACCTGTGCTAACCGAAAGCCCTATCAGTTGTGGAGCTGACCAGAAAACCCACCTCTTGCCGTAGTCTCCCCTCCTGGAGTGCCATCTCCCCACCCCCAACCAGAAGCTCCTCTCAAAATTGTGGCAGTGACCGGTGACAGGGAGCTGCAGCAGAGGGATGAAAGAGCCACATGCAGCTCCAGAGCTGTGAGTTGCCATCCCCTTTTCTAGTCCAACAACCTGCCCAAGGCAGGAGTACTTATTCCATCCTGGACAAATGAGCATTGGACAAATGCCCAATCTTTTCTTGAAAACTTTCAGTGATGGAGCACCCACTGTCAAGATTGAATTGTTTTCCCGCTTTCAAACCTTAATGCTTTTCAACTTCTAGTGAACTGGGGGGAGGGAAGGGTGAAATAGAATGCTGAGAATGTGTGTGTGGACCATGAGAGCCTGGCAACTATCAAGGTCAGCACTTGCAGGTGCTTGAGAAAGAGATCGACTGTTCCCATAACAAAAGGACATCTCATAATTGGACAATGTGATCCCCCAGGGATGGGGAGAAAGGGAAACTATTGTTTTACCAAGCAAGCATTTGTGCGGGAAAACCAGAGCTGGTTTTGATTCTTCAGTACCAAAATGGTGTATCCAATAATGTTTTATTTTTGGGAATTCAAAGCTCCCAGGAGTGTGTTCTTGTTTTGGGTGCACTAGTCGGACAGTTGACACCACATCTCCAGGAGGCAACTTCTGTTCTATTGGTTAATTGTTCTCAGTGTCAGGAAGTTTGTCCTTATTTCCATGTTGGATCTCTCTTTGAGGAAGCTTCCATCCACTGCTTCTTGTCCTGCCCCGTTGATCCCCCACTATAAATTGGTAGTATTTGAGGATGCTATCCCGTCTTCTCTAAGCTTTCTCTTCATTGGGCTGCACATAAGCACTAGTTCCCTTAGCCCTTCATCTTAGGGTTTGACCTCCAGACCCCTCCTCATCTTTGTTGCTTTTTTCTGCACTCATCGAAAGATTACTTTGTTATCAGTCAAAGGAGGGAGAGAAGCTAATTTTTCTCCCAGAATTAAAAATGCTCACAATAATGTTGGAACCTAGAATTAATTTCACATGTTTCGCCTTCCCCTAGTATAAAAATTATAAAATTTGCATCATTTATACAGTGACGGCCTGATGTCGTCATAGCTTCCCCCAGACACCCATGTATGGATCCAGATATCCCATTCATATGCACACTTGATTCATTTATCAGTGTAAGCCATCCTTGGCTGAATAAATCATAAAAGACTTGGTTCAGACAACCAGCTAATCTGTAAAAAAAAAAAAAAAGACTCATAATAAAGGAAAGAACAAAGTGGCTCACCCATGTTTTAAATTTTCTTCCATCTTTTCGTTTCATTCTTTTCATCTTTTCTCTTCAGTCCTTTCCATCTGGATGGAATTAGGATATAGTTTGCCTGAGATCGGTCTGATTTTTTCTTTTTTTACAATCAGGATGATGGTCCTTGCATTTGAAAGAGTAACTGTAGGACTTTCTTCCTATGAAAGAAACCTTAGTTAATTAATCTGAAGAATGAAGGAAGGCTTTGTGCTTATATGTTGAAGAAAGAACCTGCAGTTGTTGTTTTTTTAAATAATGTAAGTTACCTAAAGTCAAATGAATAGGTGGCATACAAATGACTGTAACCATTGATGAATCAGGATAAAGAAGCTGGAAGTAGATAAAATGGCAAAATTGAAATATTACATTGCTACTAGAAGAAATTTGCTTTAGAAACCCTAGGGTGAAGCATGTAAAAACAATGCTTAAACATTGAGTGAGTGAAAGATGGTCATTTCTGCTCCTCATACTTTGTAGTTCATCTTAGAAGCAGAGAGGAATTTAAGATGTTTATGTATATGCACAGTGTTGGGATTCAACCAGTTCGCATCTGTTCGGGAGAGCCGGTTGTTAACTTTCTAAGCAGTTTGGAGAACAGGTTGTTGGAAGAAATCTTATTTTTTTCCCCCCACTTTACAAAGCTAATCCTGTAAGGAAGGCAGGAAGGAAACACTTTGATGCTGTTTCTAGCCTAATCTTTATTGCCCTGCTTACAGAAACTGCCTCTCCGGTTAACCCTTATTCCATCAGAACAGCTAAGGCGAAGCGCCCATCGACGGGAGTGATGTTGAGTTGCCCAAACTCACATGGTCACATGACCACCAAGCCATACCTACCCAGCTGGTCATTAGGGCAGAGAACCAGTTGTTAAATTATTTGAATCCCACCACTGTATATGTATATGCATATATATATATGGTATACAGTTTCCTGCCTGAGCAGGAGGTTGGACAGAAGACAGAATGATGTTCCTCACAGTGTACAACAGCTGACGGGTGATAGTAACCAATGCTGGCAAAAGGCAACATTGCCCAGTACAACTGAAGGAAGTAGGCTAGTTTAGAGGTCTTGGGTGGAGGCCTAGTAGCCTAGTTATCTTCAGTAATTTAATTTGCAATCTGATGTTGACTTTACTCTGATATGACTTCATTGTGTTCTGCTTCAGTACTTGTTTCTGCCCTTGCTTTCTCCAATTTGATGTTCTCCAGATATGTCGGGCTAAATGTCTCATAATTCCCAGATGCCATAACTTGGGCATCTACCTCCATGTTCCATGCCATTTTTCTTCCTTAGCAGTTCATTTATTAGCTCGTTGAGGTTCAGTGCTGACATAAGTTCAACAATGCTGGTCAAAGAACTTTCTCAAGAATTGCACTTTGATTGGGCAGAAATGTGTCCATGATCGTATTATTCCTAGCTGGGTTTAAGGCAGGACATTCCAAAACAACCCTGTTTTTGTACAACAATGCAAAAGAAATGCAATTCATTCTATCTTCCTTCCTTCCTTCTTTCCTTCCTTCCTTCCTTCCTTTTAAAAAAATCTTCATAATCTCTTGGAGCATTTAATTTAAATTATTCTAGCAAGAAGTCTTTATCCATGATTTTATTTTCCTTGCTTCTTTGTCTACTGATATTTGCGTTGGGAAAGTTACTCGGGGTCTAAATATGATTCCTGAATTGGGCCCAAACTGTATTGGAACAGTAGTATAGTCAGTTGAACCCTGTTACAGGTAGCCCTTGATTTATAACAGTTCATTTAGTGGCCAAAGTTACAACGGCACTTCGAAAAGTGACTTATGACCATTTTTCGCACATACGACTCTTGCAGCATCCCCACGGGGTCTTATGATCAAAATGATGAGACTTAGCAACTGACTTATATTTATGACAGTTGCAGTGTCCCAGGGTCATGGGATCCCCTTTTGCGACCTTCTGACCAGCAAAGTGAGTGGGGAAGCCAGATTCACTTAACAACCATTTTGCTAACTTAACAACTGCACTTAACAACGGTGGCAAGAAAGGTTGCAAGATGGGGAAAGCTCCCTTAACAACTGCCTTGCTTAGCAATGAAATTTTGGGGCTCAATTGTGGTGATAAATCAAAGATTACCTGTATTTATTTATGAAAAATGCTGGAAGAACGAACTGTGGGCTGGTGAGATGTTTAGAGAGACCCATGGGCGAATCCAAACTGCTCCAAAAGTTGAAGAATGGTTTTAAATTGTTTGGGTTTATATAGCATACTAAGCCATAACGTAGTTTATTTGAATTGTATTTGAACCGTGATATATGAATTTAGCCTTTTGGTGCTTTTCACAATCTGGTTTTTGACTTTACAATATGTGAATCTAGACAACAATAGCATATTTAATGTTTCACTTAGCAAATTTTGGCTTACCAGGCTGAGTAATCTCAATGATTGAGTGATTCCCAAAATCCAACAAGGCCCCTTGGCTTCCTATGGGGTCCATACTAGAAAATAATAAACAAAAAGGGATTGGAGGCTTATACAGTAGATAACTATACATCCTGGTATTAAATTCTAAGAACTTTCCTCCCATCTTCTGTGATCAATATACATTTGACCATGTTTTCTCAGCCTTGAAAGTTTGAGCCAAGGTTTCTTCCTTGTCTACACTGTGGTTCTGTCTGGTCAGAGAGTCAACATTTCCCATCCTTGGCAGTCATGTAGATTTATATAATGATGATTATAATGGAGATTGCATGATTTGTACCCTTGAGTTAGTGGTAAGTACAATTTAACCATTTTCAGCTATTATCAAAGAATGAAACAACAATGACAAATCAACTAGACACAAAGACAATTTTTCCCCGAATGCCATCACTCTGCTAAACAAATAATTCCCTCACCCCTATCAAATTATTCACTAAGGCTGCATTACTATTACTATTAGTCTTCTCATCATTCTTATCACCCATCTCCTCCCACTTATGACTGCAGGACTGTATCTTTGTTACTTGTATCCTTACGATTTATATTGATTTTCTCCTGATTGCTTAATTGTACCATATGACTATCATTAAGTGTTGTACCTTTTGACTCATGACGAATGTATCTTGTCTTTTATGCACACTGGGAGCATCTGCCCCCAAGACAAATTCCTTGTGTGTCCAATCAC
This sequence comes from Thamnophis elegans, assembly GCF_009769535.1. Classification (NCBI taxonomy): domain Eukaryota; kingdom Metazoa; phylum Chordata; class Lepidosauria; order Squamata; family Natricidae; genus Thamnophis; species Thamnophis elegans. Next base: position 16,696,927 of record NC_045556.1, on the reverse strand, counting down.
ACTTGGCCAATAAAGAATTCTATTCTATTCTATTCTATTCTATGCTTGCATTTCACATTGTAGGTGTTCATGTCCCTAACCACGAAATGCATTATTTCCAATTTTGACTTTGAAACGTCCCACGTGAAAAAGGCATGTGCCAAATCCAAGAAAGTTTTGAATGCTTTCAGATGGCCCCCATCTGCCCTAAATCTTTCACCAAAGGAAATGATTGGGCGTCATCGGAGAGCTTAAAACATATTTATGTCTCGCTGGGGCATCCCTTCCACAAACTGTGACGACTACGCCTTGAAGGATCTGACCGCTTTTGTTATCGCTTCGTTGTTTAGCCGAGGAGAACTTCTCGATGGAGCAATGCCCCGGCGTCTCTGCTTCCATTTTTCTTGCTTTAAAGAGCTATTAATCTGTCTTCACAAAAAAAAAACCATCAACCATTAAGCTCTCGCAATAAATCCGTCAGTGCCACGACAGCAGACACCTTGCATAACTTCTCATTCTCAAGCTTCTTCCGTGTTGCTGCATTTTTTTCTGGATATTCTACCTGTCCGTAAAAACAAAGATTGCAAGTGACCTTTCATCCCATAGCTGTGAAAGCCTCCATAATTCATACAGCATGTTAGCACATTTGCTTTGCGCTGGTCCCTACATTTCCTTCCCCTTCCCTAGTGACAGGAGAGCCTTCCAAACTGCTTTCCAAAAGCACAGCTTTTCAAAATTTGGAACCATGTTATTACATATGTCGACAGCCACAAGACTATTGTATGCACGAATATGGAAGGACGCTTCGATTCCTGCTGTGGATGAATGCTTGCAAGAAGTTGATGGAGTTGATGGCCGAAATGGCAGAATGGACCCCTTTGATAAAAGAAAAGAACATAAGAACACATCGGCATGGGGCCAGGTGCCAAAGGCCAGGGCCACACATGAAGTTCCCGTTAAAATATTTAAGATTTAACAGATTAACAGAATTGGAAGGTACCTTATAGGTCATCTAGTCCAACCCCCACCCCCACTCAAGCAGGAGACCCTACACCATTTCTGATAAATGGCAGTCCAATCTCTTCTTGAAAGTCTCAAGTGAGAAAGCTCCCACAACTTCCGAAGGCAACTTCTGTTCCATCGGTTGATTGTTCTCACTGTCAGAAAGTTCCTCCTTGTTTCTAGGTTGAATCTCTCCTTGTTCAGTTTCCATCCATTATTCCTTCTCGTGCCTTCAGGTGCCTTGGAAAATAGCTTGACCCCCTTCCTTTCTGGGGGAGCCCCTCAAATATTGGAAGACTGCTATCATCCCCTGGTCCTTCTCTTCACTAAACTAGCCATGGCCAGTTCCTACAACCGTTCTTCATGTGTTTTAGCCATCAGTCCCCTAATAATCCTGGTTGCTCTTCTCTGCACTCTTTCTAGAGTCTCAACATTCTTTTTTTTGTAATGTGGTGACCAAAACTGGATGCACTACTACAAGTGTGGTCTTACTATGGCTTTATAGGGTGGTATTAGTACCTCACTTGATCTTGATTGTATCACTCTGTTAATGCAATTTAGGATTGCATTGGCTTTTTTGGCTGCCACTGCACACTGTTGGCTCATACCATGTTTCCCCGAAAATAAGACAGGATCTTATTTTCTTTTGACCCCCGAAATAAGTGCTTGGCCTTATTTTCGGGGAGGTGTTATTATATTTGAGGTGCAGAAGGCAGCGAGCATGGTCACCTCATCGTTGCTGCTGTGTTGCAACATTTTCAGGGAGGGCTTATTTTTGGGGCAGGGCTTATTTTAGCGCATGCACTCAAAAGCCCGATTGGGCTTATTATCTTATTTTCAGGGAAACAGGGTATTTTTGTTACTTTTGTTTCCACGTGGAGATTGCTTCTGAACTTCCTGCTTGATGTAGAGAAGAAATGAAACTCTGTCTTTGGGTTTTAACTGAGTAGACTGGTAGATCTTTATATAAATGGCTTGTTCATATTATTATGAAAAAGCAAAAAGTTGTGATTTGATGCGAATGCCTTATTTTCTTGTAACAGAAAGAGTCGGAAGTCAATTTTTCTTTTTCTTTTTTTCCCTTCCTTTTCCTCACGTCCCCTTTTCCTCCCCACTGCCTTCCTATTTACTTCATGCTTTGTATTTAACATTATTTTTTATAACTCAGTAAAAATGTTAATGCAAAAAAAAAAAAGCACTGCCCTTTTTTTGTTTTTGGTCTGGATTTGAGTTTTTGGGCATTTGACAATCAACATATAGGGATGTTATTTAGCTAGTTGGGTCTGGTTTGTGTGAACCAGTTGTGATTTTTTGTTTTTGGCTTTTCCTGAGAGGGGCTGTGATGGGCTGTGCACAAAAACCTGCCTATTCTCTCTGGACAGTCCAAATTCTGTGCTTGGAGTAATCATATTGTTATTGGATTTCAGAAGAGATTTCATTTCCTTTAAAGCAAGTGGGGAATATATGTAGGTAAATGAAGACTCAACCATCCAGGCCAGTGGTGGGATTCAAATTTTTTTACTACTGGTTCTGTGGGTGTGGCTTGGTGGGCATGGCAGGGGAAGGATGCTGCAAAATCTCCATTCCCTCCCCACTCCAGAGGAAGGATACTGTAAAATCTCCATTCCCACCCCACTCCAGAGGAAGGATACTGTAAATTTCCCTCCCCACTCTAGGCAGAGGTTACAACAAAATCCCCATTTCCTCCCGATCATCTGGAACTCGGGATGCAGAGAAAAGATGGGGGCAGGGCCAGCCAGAGGTGGTATTTGCTTCTCTCCCTCTTCTTTCTCCCATCGTTGTCTCTAAAATAACTTGCAGGTTGTCAGGAAAGTATCACTTGGTAAGTCTCAAGTGCTCAATACTAGTAACTGTGAGAGGGACCTTGGAATCCTAGTGGACAACCATTTAAATATGAGCCAGCGGTGTGCAGCAGCTGCCAAAAAAAGACAACACAGTTCTAGGCTGCATAAACAGAGGCATAGAATCAAGATCACGTGAAGTGTTAATACCACTTTATAATGCCTTGGTAAGGCCACACTTGGAATTCTGCATCCACTTTTGGTCATCACAATGTAGAAAAGATGTGGAGACTCTAGAAAGAGTGCAGAGAAGAGCAACAAAGATGATTAGGGGACTGGAGGCTAAAACATATGAAGAACAGTTGCAGGAACTGGGTATGTCTAGTTTAATGAAAAGAAGGACTAGGGGAGACATGATAGCAGCCTTCCACTATCTCAGGGGCTGCCACAAAGAAGAAGGAGTCAAGCTATTCTCCAAAGCACCTGAGGGCAAGACAAGAAGTAATGGGTGGAAACTAATCAAGGAGAGAAGCAACCTAGAATTAAGGATAAATTTTCTGACAGTTAGAACAATTTATCAGTAGAACAGCTTGCCTCCAGAAGTTGTGAATGTTTCAACACTGGACGTTTTTAAGAAGATGTTGGATAACCATTTGTCTGAAATGATATAGGCAGGAAACCTAGGCAGGAGGTTGGACTAGAAGATCTCCAAGGTCCCTTCCAACTCTGTTATTCTATTCTATTCTATTCTAAGTCACGGTGTTGGTTTTGCTTAATGTCTGTTCATGGTCACATATCATGTGAACCCATCATATATTTTTCTATAGTTTGCTAAACCAATGGCAACAGATTGGCTTCATGTAAGATCAAGACCCCAGGAACATATGATGGTTTCTTAGGAGAACCAGTCAAGGAAGACTCTCTATTTCAGAGGAACTCTGCCTAAGAATAAAAAATTACCTGAGCTGTAATATGTCTTATTTTGCTTGTATAAATACAGAATAATAATCTCCTATTAACACAAATTAGAAGGAATGAATTGTAATTCAGTTCTTAGAATAGAATACAATAGAATAGAATTCTTTATTGGCCAAGTGTGATTGGACACACAAGAAATTTGGCTTTGGTGCATATGCTCTCAGTGTACATAAAAGAAAAAAAGACATTCATCAAGAATCATAAGGTACAACACTTAATGTCATAAGATACAAATAAGCAATCAAATCATACTAGGAAACAATCAAAATAAATCATAAGGATGCAAACAACTAAGTTACAGTCATATGGTCATAAGTGGGAGGAGATGAGCGATAGGAACGACGAGAATACTAATAGTAATGCAAACTTAGTAAATGGTTTGACAGTGTTGAGGGAATTATTTGTTTTGCAGAGTGATGGCGTTCGGGGGAAAAACTGTTCTTGTGTCTAGTTGTCTTGGTGTGCAGTGCTCTATAGCGTTATAAGGGTAGGAGTTGAAACAATTTATGTCCAGAATGTGAGGAATCAGTAGATATTTTTATAGCCCTCTTTTTGACTCATGCAGAATATAGGTCCTCAATGGAAGGCAGGTTGGTAGCAATTGCTTTTTCTGCAGATCTAATTATCCATTGAAGTCTGTGTCTGTCTTGTTGGGATGCAGAGCCAAAGCAGACAGTTATGGAGGTGCAGATGACAGGCTCAATGAATCCTTTGTACAACAGAATCAGCAGCTCCTTGGGCAGTTTGAGCTTTCTGAGTTGAGTCTCAGTCTGAGTTTTTCAGGCATGGATTAGCTTGGAGAAAATAGCATTTACGTTTCAAAAAGGAATGTTGCTTAGTTCAAGATTTATAGGTAGTGGATTGGAATTTGACATAGATTCTAATTTTGTCTTAAATCAGTTAATATCTTATCTCTGAAAAGTCAAGCAAAAGTAGAAAAATAGATGACCATCACAATTCAAGTGGTGTAAGTGTTCTGAAGATTGCCAACTACATAAACTGTGTGAAGTTACTGCTCTCCAACACCTTAGTTTTATCTGACACAAAATCGGGTGATGAAGAATAATATGAAAAGCATTTGTCTTAATATGTGTTGAAATGTTGAACAATGGCTTTTATTTGGAGTTTGGTCATTTATCATGTTTATTGAGCGGTCTGGATTCCATACATGAATTATTTGTAAAAAAATAATAATAAAGGTGGGATACAAATAAAGAATGGAATGGAATAGAATAGAATAGGAATAGGAATAGGAATAGAACTCAATTCGTTATTGGCCAAGTGTAATTGGACACACAAGGAATTTGTCTTCGGTGAAGAAGCTCTCACTGTACATACAAACATACAAGCAACAGAGTGATAAGTCATAGATAATAAATCATAAGATACAAACAACAATTGATACATTATAATATACCAATAGGAGAAAGTAGTAGGAAAGAGGAGAGATGAGAATGATGAGAAGATGATAAAGATGACAAGATGACAAGATTAACAGTAATATAGCTTACTACTACTACTACTACTACTACTACTACTACTACTACTACTACTACAAGAAAGAGAGGGAGAGGGAGGGAGAGGGAGAGGGAGAGAGAAAGAAAGACCCAAATGGGAGTGGTGTCTTGGCCAAGCCAATGAGTTGTCCATTTCTCCATTAGCCCCAGAGTAATAGACAGGTAACATAAAATGGGACGCAGTGGCTAAGTGGCTAAGATTCTGAGCTTGTCAATCAAAAAGGTCGGCCGTTCGGCTGTTTGAATCCCTATTGTCGCGTAATGGAGTGAGCTCCCGTCCCAGCTTGTTCCAGCTTCTGCCAACCAAGCAGTTCGAAAGCATGTAAAAATGCAAGTAGAAAAATAGGAACCACCTTTTTGGGAAGGGAACAGCATTCCATGTGCACCACCCCCTATAGTCGGGAACAACTAGCACATATGTGTGAGGGGATCCTTTACCTTTAATAGAAGGGTAACTCATGGTGAAAGCTGAAATAAATGTCAGGACAATGTCTATGGAGGTTCTCAATCTTCCAGGTCATGGTTGTTTCAAAGGTGCTTTAACAAAAGGTAACTAGACTTTACTTGTCGTTGTTGTTTTCCTTGAAAACATGTTGCTTCTCCTCCAAGAAGCTTCTTCAGTTCTGTCAGGGCAATGCAGCACCATTGTTCCCCATTTCAACTGCAGCCCTTGGATTAATGCAACTGTAATCAAACCAGAAAGCCGCCATCCTGGGCCCAACATTTGGGAAGCCAGGCTCTGCCTGTCACAAGCCAGGACAAAGGGTGAGTGATGGAGGAGTAACACCTCCTTAAAAAACCTTGGTCCAGCTGGCCTTGCTGGTAGCCCCTCTTAAGGGCCTCTTTCCATGGTTACAGGAGAAGATGGTCAACTGTTTTGAAGGCAGAAGAGGGCTCTAGGCCCCAACAGCAGATCAAGCAGCAGAACCATCTTCTAGGGGAAGGGAAACTCTGATTATAAACCTCCACTGCCTTGTGGCTAAATCCACTACTGGAAAAGGCTTCGGGAGTCAACCTCCAGGCAAAATCCGGAGCCGGAGTCCCGGAAGCAGTTCGTGACTGTGTACAACCACGTTCTGGTAACTCCTGCGACGCAGCTGGAACCAATTGTATCGGCTCTGCCATTCCATTGGACTATTTCGGCGATGTGGAGAGGGCGGATCTGCTGCTTAGGTAACAGTCTATTCTCCATATTAATCTACCCAGGCCTCATGTTGGAGAGTCCACTCCAGCTTTGACCTCTTTCCAGAGCACGATACCATGATCTTTTGAGACTGAAGGATGCCAATGCCAATCAAACCAGATTGTCTGTTTCCTGTCGCTTTTGCTTCTCCATGTCAACTGGAATTTCTGAGAAGGGAAGGAAAGGAAAGAGAACTATTGAAAGGATGAGTATTCTCCTTCAGTAACAACTCTCTATTTTTGCTTGGGACCTTAAATGATAGGGCACCTCCAATCAATTATGTTGGGAGGAGGACAAGGCACTCTTATCTAGGCACACACTCAAACACATACACACACGTACACACAGCCTCTCACAGACAGCTACCCAGAAAAATGAGATGAAGGCAATATTGAACATATTAAAAACTAGTAGACCACAAAAGGCTTTCATCTTATTTTAATTGAAGCTAGAGGCCCAGATCTAAAGAAATTGCCTAGGATACCTGTGCCAGACCACTGTGTCTTGAGACTTCATGGGAGACGTGAAGAAATCATATTTCACAGGCACAAAGCCCAGATTATGTTGAGTCCGCATCAAGAAATGAAGTTTAAATTTCTTAAAAGTTTTTTTTAATAGTTCCGAGTTTTTTGTTTTTCACCTGGGTAGAAAGCTGCCTACTTTTTTGCATTTTCTTCACAGTGTATGATTCTAGTCCTAATTTAGTATTCCATCTGTAATTTTTTTAAAAATCTAGATAGATAGATGATAGATAGATAGATATAGAGAAAGATAGAGTGATAGAGATAGATAGATAGATAGATAGATAGATATAAAAGATAGATAGATATAGATATAAATAGAGAAAGATAGAGTGATAGAGAGAGACAGAGAAAGATAGAGAGAAAGATGGATAGATAATAGACAGAGAAAGATAGAGATAAATAGACAGACAGAGATAGACAAAGAGATAAAGAGATAGATGGATGGATGGATGGATGGATGGATGGATGGATGGATGGATGGATAGATAGATAGATAGATAGATAGATAGATAGATAGATAGATAGAAAGAAAGAAAAATAGATAGACAGAAAGATAGATAGATAGATAGATAGATAGATAGATAGATAGATAGACAGACAGATAGATAGATATAGATATAGTGCATTCAGAAAGTATTCAGACCCCTCCGCATTTGTCAATTTTGTTATGCTTCTGCCTGATTCTCCAGTTGCTCAAAATCATTTTTTCCTCATTAATCTGAAATCAGTACCCCATAACGACAAAGTGAAAACAGAATTTTTTAAATGTTTGTAGATAGATAGCTAGTTAGATAGATAGGCAAATAAATAAATAGAGATAGATAGATGATAGATAGATAGATAGATGATAGATAGATAGATAGATAGATGATAGATAGATAGATAGGTAGGTAGGTAGGTAGGTAGGTAGGTAGGCAGGCAGGCAGACAGACAGACAGACAAATAAATAAAGATAGAAAGATGATAGATAGATAAATAAATTGATAGAGATAGATAGATAGATAGATAGATAGATAGATAGATAGATAGATAGATAGATAGATAGATAGATAAGATAAGATAGATAAACAGACAGACAGACAAATAAATAAAGATAGATGATAGATAGATAAGTAAATTGATAGAGATAGATGATAGATAGATGATAGATAGATAGATAGATAGATAGATAGATAGATAGACAAATAAATAAATAGAGAAAGATAGATGATAGATAGATAAATAAATTGATAAATAGATCATAGATAGATAGATAGATAGATAGACAGACAGACAGACAAATAAATAAATAGAGATAGATGATAGATAGATAAATAAATTGATATAGATAGATGATAGATAGATGATAGATAGATAGATAGATAGATAGATAGATAGATAGATAGACAAATAAATAAATAGAGAAAGATAGATGATAGATAGATAAATAAATTGATAAATAGATCATAGATAGATAGATAGATAGATAGATAGATAGATAGATAGATAGATAGATAGATAGATAGAGTATGAGAGAGGTAGAGATGAGACAGAGACAGGCATCTAGGACAGGCAAACAGCCAGATAGGTAAACACATGCACTTCATATGCTAAAGAACTTTAATATCATTTTGCTAACAGCCAACAGCAGCAGAACATACTAAAGCGATACAAAGATAACAAAATAGAAATAATAGTCAGGTTTAATATTAATTAAAATGTGGGAAGGGGAAAAACCTCTGATAGTTACAAATCAAAACAATCCCTCGTTACTCTTGTGACTTCTCAAATGTAATATCCCTGTTGGGGAGATGCTGAGCGACTGATTTTAAGTCTTGTGCTGATCCGACTGTCACTGTACCATCTCTATCTCCCCACAGGAAATAAACATTAGAAATAGATTTGAAGACTTGCTCCCTAAGATTAGCAATCTGGTATGAATGAAGGAACTTGAGATATGAAATTTGGCCCTTGTCCAGAACAAAGAATTTCTGCTTCTTCTAAAACTCCCACAAGGATTTGGGGGAGAGCGAGAGTGAGAAAGGAAGAAAGAGTAAGATCCATCAAGCTCCAATACTCCCCATAAATGATCTCATTTTATAAATAATGGGAGGGAAAAAAACAATACATTCAACAGGAATGAGATTAGAGCAGAGGAAGGGAGGAGATGAATGACCAGTCTCAGGAATGTCTGGGCGTTATTCAAAAGAAGATAAGTTTGATCCTAAGAGGGTTTTCTCCAGAACAGTAAAGGATGAACTAAAATAAGAAAGGCGAGAAAGAGACATTCTGCTGAAATGGCTACATTATCTCTTGGCAGAAGAATCAACTCTATTGAGTGAGATAGCAATAGCAATAGCAGTTAGACTTATATACCGCTTCATAGGGCTTTCAGCCCTCTCTAAGTGGTTTACAGAGTCAGCATATTGCCCCCAACAATCCGGGTCCTCATTTTACCCACTTCGAAAGGATGGAAGGCTGAGTCAACCCTGAGCCGGTGAGATTTGAACCGCCGAACTGCAGATAACAGTCAGCTGAAGTGGCCTGCAGTACTGCACCCTAACTATTGCGCCACCTTGGCTCTTAGTAAAACGGTTAGGAACCCATCACTGGTGTGGGATCCACCACTGATTCCTGGAATCAAGTTTTGTTAACATCAAGACATAAAGCTGGTGTGTGTGTCGACCTGTAGGGCTTGATTCTACAGACAGGACACCACACGAGGCTTTGTTACTGCACTTCTTCCAAAAGCACAGAAGGCTGGAAGCCAGGAAGAAAGATGCCTTCCAGGTGTGTCGGGACCACTGTCTCAGATGTGTTGGGAGCACAGCTCCAAGAACTTGGCTGGGAAGAAGGGAGACAGGTTAGGCCTCTGACTCTTCAAATGAGCTCTTAGGAAGGAAGCTCTCTGATTATGTAGCACAACAATAAAATGTATATTTATTACAGCCAGGTGTACAACACTGAATTATTTCTTTGTTGGTTGTGCTCCTACAGTGCACTTCAGCATGTCAATTAAAGATATCCCTCCCTCTCCTTCTCCCTCTCCTCCAGTTCCTTCCTTCTTTCCTTCCTTCCTTTCTTTCCCTCCCTCCTTCCTCGTCTTCTTCCCTCTCCTCCTCCCTCTTCCCTCCTATTTCCTTCCTTCCTCTCCTCCTCCCTCTTCCCTCCTATTTCCTTCCTTCCTTCCTTCCTTCCTTCCTTTCTCCCATTGCACTTTTGTGATTCTGGGTGGCTGACACTATTTTTAAAAAAAAACACAACAAAACCAAAAGCAAATAAGCCAATAAAACACAAGCAGTGGGAATATGCAATTCGTACCCCTCAATCAGCTCAGCTACTTAGCGGGTTCTACATCACACCTGGATCTGATATTTCCCTCCCCCCCCCCCGGCAGAGTCTCTTCCCTTCTCCCTCTGGAAACTAAAGGGAAGAGGAAATGGATAATTGGCAGGCCAGATGTCTCCTAGAGCTTTGGTGGCACAGTGGTTAGAGTGCAGGACTGCAGGCTATTTCTCCTGCCTGCTGGCTGCCTGCAATTTGGCAGTTTGACTCTCACCAGGCTCAAGGTTGACTCAGCCTTCCGTCCTTCCGAGGTCGGTAAGATGAGGAGCCAGATTGTTGGGGGCAAGAGGCTGACTTTGTAAACCACTTAGAGAGGGCTGTAAAGCACAATGAAGCAGTGTATAAGTCTAAGTGTGATTGCTATTGCTTGATCCCAGTTCCAGATCAACTGAAAAGGGTGGACTATGAGAACCATCACTAATGAAGAGATATTACAAAAATCAGATTTACAACACCTGTTGAAAACTGTGCATGAATGTTGAATGTGGCTTGTTGACATGTCTTATATTTGAAAGACTAGTCTCCCAATATTACACTACGTCAAATACCTCCTGAAGGAAAGAGACAACACAACATTTTCAGAAATCCTGGTGCCAAACACTTATGGAAGATCTCCAGATTATTAATGTCCTTTGGGACAATGTTGAAGATGCTGTGAATGATTGAAACTGCTAGAAAACACTTGCTCCCCGAAGTGGTCTACACAGGACCTCATCATGTCGATGATGAGGAAGAGGTCCGGTTATAAAATTGCTCCATTGCATCCCACCTACTGTCTGGAGTTAAGGTGTGGTTGGACAGCTCCCATACTATTTTGGCAACTTTGCCACAAATCCATTTGTTGTCTTGCTGGACAGCTCCCTGGAGAAGATCCCATCCCTCTGCATTAGTATCTATGGAGATTCTCAGTCCTCCAGATCATGGTTGTCCCAAAGGTGCTATTTCAAGAAGCAACTGGACTTTCTGTTGTTTCTTTGAAGAGAAATTTGAGACCCAAATTTCTGTTGCTGAGCGAGACAGTTGTTAAGTGAGTTTTACCCCAATTCAGGACCTTTCTTGCCTTAGTTGTTAAGTGAATTGCTGCAGTTGTTAAATTAGTGACATGGTTGTTAAGCGAATCTCACTTCCTTATTGATTTTTCTTGCTGCCTGATGTGACCCTGGGATACTGAACCATGATAAATATATGCCAGTTGCCAACCACCTGAATTTTGATCAGATGATTTTGGGGATGCTACAATAGTTGTAAGTGTGAAAAATGGTCATGACTCACTTCTTTCAGTGCTGTTGCAACTTTGAATGGTTACTAAATGAACTGTTGTAAGTCCAGGTCTACCTGTACTTTTTCAATATTTCACTACCATTAACCAAATTATTTCTCAGGGTTCCAAGTATTAGATCCATATCAAGCAAAACTCCAAGGCAAGTAGATTCCTCAAATAATAGCAGTGGTGGGTTTCAAAAATCGTTTGAACCAACTCTGTGGGTGTGGCCTCCTTTGTGGGAGTGGCTTGCTGCCCATGTGACTGGATGGGAGTGGCTTGCCGCCCATGTGACCGGATATGAAGATGCCGGCGACACTTGTCAGAATCACCTTACATACAGCACTGGCATGCATAAGAATATGATGTAAACTTGTTTTTTAAAAGGCATCTTTGGTTTGCGTTAAAACAACTTCAACACATGCAATGTTCTGATTGCACCACAAACACAGGAGTCATCCTTACCTTTTACAGAGGCACTGAGTTTTATAAATATGAGCATGATAGTATAGAATAATCATATCCAAGGACCAGTGGTGGGTTTCAAAAAATTTTGGAACCTCTTCCATAGGTGTGGCCTGCTTTCCGGGTCCAAAGATGGAACCTCTTCTAACTGGTTCGGTAGATTTGACGAACCGGTTCTACCGAATAGGTGCGAACTGGTAGGAACCCACCTCTGAATAATAGCTTTATTGGCACATATCATATTGGCACATATCTGGTGAAAACCGACTCTGAAAAGTCCCACAGTTTTTCACCTAATTAAAAGTTTTTCTCTCAACCTCAAACGATCAGTCACATGGTCCAATCAAGGTGCTTTCTGATGGTCTGGTGACACCACTCCTCCTTCCTTTGGCCAGGTGAGAAAACGTCCTTGGTTCCCAAGAGAAAGTATTTTATTTTGGCTGCACAATCCCAGCTATCTCTAATCCCCCCTCCCTATCCTTCAGCTCCAGTGTGGCAGCACTGAGACTCCAAGATGGCTTCAGCCAGACCAGCTTCAGGGTTGACATTATTAATCTAACTAATTCAAGTTTTAAAGAGGAAAAGAAAAGGGGGGATAGAGAACTTCTGGCAGAAAAAGTCCACTAGGTCTCAACCTTTCCTTCACCATGGACAAAATACCTTTTGTGGCTGCGGACTGTCAAGCTTCAAAATGCACTTTTGCTATTGCAACCATCATCGCTTCTCAGCTTGCCAAAGAACCTGGGGTGGGGGAGAGAAGGGGGAGATGGAATATAGGCTCCAGACATCAAGAAGACAGCCGTGAGAACCAAGGACACCAGCAGGTGTTTGCCAGAACCAAAGACTTCCTCATAACAATATAATGTGACTCAATTGGACAATGTGTTCTGGTCTAATAGGGAGAGGGAAAATCTATACTTTAATTAGGTGGGTTTGCGTGGGAATTAGTTAGATCTGGTTTTGCACTCATCTGTGCCGAAATGATGGACTCAATAAAGTTTTGCATTAAGAGATTGGATCGCCTTGGCCGTGCTTGATTTGGTTGGGTTCGTCAGTCGGAACGATGACACGAACCCCCAAGACTTAACTCAAGATTTAAATCATAACATTTCTCCAACCCTTCACGGACCCTCTTTGATGACATCATGCCCCCCCCCGGGGTCAGCGGACTACTGGTTGCAAACAACTGGCCTAGCCTATTTCTTGCTATGTTTGTCATCGACTTCCGAATAATTACTCAAAAGTGTCTTTTCCTTCTTACAATCGTGACAATATCACGGCCACGCAAATCTCTTCCATCTGAGACTTTCAAATGCAGCCAGGCCTCTATCACCTAACCTGAAACAGATGGACTTTTTCTTGCTAGTCTTATTCTGCCGTTAGGAGGGTGTTTTTTTTTTTTGTTTTTTTTTTGCTGCCCTAATCAGATTTGGTGAGGTATGCCCTGGAATAATTTGCACATGTATGCTTGTGGTATGTGAGACAAGAAAAGGCCGAGTACATCCATGGCAGCGATACAACCATCAATCCCTTGGGTCAACATTGGAGTACATCCAAAATATAATGGAGTGATGGATGTAATGATTCCCTGTAGGATTGCATCATTGCCTTCAAACTGAGTCATGGCATGGAAAGTTAGGAAAACAAGTCAGAATTCATTACAGTGTGTATTATCAAAGCTGCTGCAGCCTCCACACACTCCTCATATTCATATTTTGCAGGGAGCCTAGGTGTAGATCAAGCCAGTCACAAATCTTAAGCACATCTGGATAACCCTAAGAAGAGCATAAGTGTTTTCTATAGAGTAACACACATAGATACTGTCAATTGCTGCTTCACTTAATAACCAAGAAAGAAACATTCAACTCCATTTTGCAGAATTAAGAGTACTTTTACTGATTATAAGTAAATAGAAGTTAAGCAAAGCTGGATCTGAGCAAAAGCGCGCGAAAGCATGGATATCAATACATGACCCATTCCCCTCCCCTTGGTAACCCCAGTCCATAGTCCAATCGTATATCTCCACAGTTGGCAGGTGGGAGACATCTTCAAAAATCATCATCAGGTTGGTATGCTGGACAGTTGGCCTTGGCGGGAAACTCCCCTCCTTCCACATGCGCAAACGAATGGTGAGAACAATTCTCAATTAACAGTCCTCCTGTACAGAATATTTCCCTCACCCAAATACCATGCCCTCCCTCCCCGTTTCAATGGCAGCCGAAAAGCAAGCAGCAAAACAGAGGCTGAACAGATACATCCCAAAAACCAACATTAATTTCAAAGAAGTACCAGTATGTCTAGTCTGTGAAAAGAAGGACTAGGGATGACATGATAATAGTATTCCAATATTTGAGGGGCTGCCCCAAAGATGCCTTATTTTCCAAAGCACCCAAAGGCAGGACAAGAAGCAACAGGTGGAAGCTAACCTAGGAGAGAAGAACTAAGGAGAAATGTCCTAACATGAGAACAATTAACTAGTGGAAGGACTTGCCTTCAGAAGTTGGGGGTGCCCCATTACTGGAGACTTTCAAGAAGAGACTGGATAGTCATTTGTCTGAAATGGTCTAGGGCCATGATGGCAAACCTATGGCATGCATGCCACAGGTGGCACATGAACCGTCACCCCAGCTCAGTTCTGTATGTGCATGCACCTCCCACTGGCCAGCTAATTTTTGGGTCTCTGCAGCGCATGCACATGTGGGAGACATGCGTGCATGTATGTAGGTATGTGGGAGGGAGGTCATGCGTGCATGCATTGGGAAGGGCATACACGGGGGGTCTCACGCATGCATGGGGGGATGGGGCGCACATGCTGAAGGCACGCATTGCATTATGGGTATCAGTGGTGGGTTTCAAAAATTTTTCGAACCTACTCTGTGGGTGTGGCCTCCTTTGTGAGAGTGGCTTGCTGCCCATGTGATTGGATGGGAGTGGCTTGCCGCCCATGTTACCGGATATGAAGATGCCGATGACACTTGTCAGAACCACCTTAAATTACCTCACACACAGCACTGGCATGCATAAGAATATGATGTAAACTTGTTTTTTGAAAGGCATCTTTGGTTTGCGTTAAAACAACTTCAACACACGCAATGTTCTGATTGCACCACAAACGCAGTAGTCATCCTTACCTTTCACAGAGGCACTGAGTTTTATAAATAGGAGCATGATAGTGTAGAATAATCATATCCAAGGACCAGTGGTGGGTTTCAAAAAATCTTGGAACCTCTTCTGTAGGTGTGGCCTGCTTTGCGGGTCCACTGGTGGAACCTCTTCTAACCAGTTCGGTAGATTTGACGAACCAGTTCTACCGAATAGGTGCGAACTGGTACGAACCCACCTCTGATGGGTATGCATGCACGCTTTCAGCACTCAGCACCCTAAAGGTTAGCAATCACTGGTATAGGGCCCCCTGCTTGAGTAGGGGGTTGAACTAAAAGATCTCCAAGGTTCTTTCCTTCCAACTGTGTTATTCACATTTCATGTTCTTATTTGACATTTCCAAAATGGTTTGCCCATTTTCAATGAACTCTGGGCCATTCGAGAATTGTGTATTTATTTTTATTTTATTTTTTGTAGACAAAAAACATTTTCAGGATAGTCATTTCTAGAGACGAAATGGAACTTGGCACGCTTCAGAATTTGGATTTGGTACTGTGAACTGCAGGTATTTTGAATTGTGCTCCTTTTTACACAAAACCCCTCGTTGATAGATCTTTCAGGCATGAGCCTTCCTTCCCACAAATGCAGATTGTTTTAAACCCTTTTTTTCCTCATGTTCCCTGTGTGGCGCTGAAAAAAAGAAAAGAAAAACTCAATGAGCTGTGAACAGAAGAGGAGAAAATTTTAGCTGCTTTTTCATTGCTTAAAATTGCCCTGTTTTGCAATGTTGCAAAAATTAAAAGATTCAAAAAATAAAGAAAGAAAGAAATCTGTGTTCCCATATATTTCTTTTTCTCCCAGCTACCTGGGAGACAGCCTTTTGGGCAGGGGTCCTCAAACTTTTTAAACAAGGGGACGTTTTATGGTCCCTCAGACTGTTGGGGGGGGGGCTGCACAAGAGGTGGGTTCCTCCCAGTTTGCATCTATTCAGTAGGACCGGTTCGTCAAATCTACCAAACCGGTTAGAAGAGGACCTGGAAAGCAGGCCACACCTACAGAAGAGGTTCCAAGATTTTGGAATTTTGGTTCATTGTTCTCACGGTTACGAAATTTCTCCTTAGTCCTCGGTTGCTTCTCTCCTTGATTAGTTTCCATACATTCAGAGGTGGGTTCCTACCAGTTCGCACCTATTTGGTAGAACCGGTTCATCAAACCTACCGAACCGGTTAGAAGAGGTTCCACCTGTGGATCCGGAAAGCAGGCCACACCTACAGAAGAGGTTCCAAAAATTTTTGAAACCCACCACTGGTCCTTGGATATGATTATTCTACACTATCAAGCTCATATTTATAAAACTCAGTGCCTCTGTGAAAGGTAAGGATGACTACTGCGTTTGTGGTGGAATCAGAACATTGCGTGTGTTGAAGTTGTTTTAATGCAAACCAAAGATGCCTTTTAAAAAACAAGTTGACATCATATTCTTCTGCATGCCAGTGCTGTGTGTGAGGTAATTTAAGGTGGTTCTGACAAGTGTCGTCCGGCATCTTCATATCCGGTCACATGGGTGGCAAGCCACTCCCATCCGGTCACATGGACAGCAAGCCCCTCCCACAAAGGAGGCCACACCCACAGAGTAGGTTCGAACAATTTTTGAAACCCACCACTGGGCTGGACAGACTGGATGGGCGTGACTAGGTGGCCACATGACTGGGTGGGTGTGGCTAGGAGGTCATGTGACTTGGTGGGTGTAGCCAATATAGCAGTCCGTTTTGCTGTTGTTTTTGCTGTCCTTACCTCTCCGCTACTCACCCACCAGCCCTGGGACGTATAGTTGTGAAAAATATCACGAAAGGCTATTTTTAAAGCATTTTTAAAGACTTTTAAAGCACTCCTTTATAAGCCAGCAGCAGCCCCTTCCCTACTCACCCACTCGGCCCTGGATCACTCCTCAGTCAGCTGGTCCTCCCCAGCACCCTTCGGCTTTACCTTCAGCAGCAGTAGTGTAGTCGGAAGTGCAGCTCAACCGGTGAAATAAGTAACTGGAAGTGCAGCTGGAGTGGCTGCTTGCTGGCAGATAAGGCCGACAGTGATGGGAGGGGCAGGGATGAATCCCACCACTCCGCGGGCTGGATACTTTGCATTGGCAGGCTGTAGTTTGAGGATTGGTGCCTTTGGGTAATTGTGCTAGACACCAACATGAGAAATTGAGTACTGAATCGCATATAGGCTTTCTGGCAACTTCTGTAGATTAGATACAGTATGGAAAATTTAAAAAAATAACATATGAGATAATTGATAAGTTTACCTACACGTGGAACAAGAATGGCAGGATAGAGAAAGTTCCCCGAATCCAATGACAAGCATTGTTAAAAGGAAAATTAGGGGCACTGTCCACTGAAGGGACAGTGATGACCAGATAACATTTTCTTTTCTTTTTTACAACCCCGTAAATCCCTTTTATCGGGGTGGAGTTATGGTGACTGAATGAAGCTGAGCATTTCTTGGCCAGATGCCCTTCCTGGTGCCTACTTGGAGTTCACAGCAGATATTTTGTCTGATAGAGAAACATCCGTCACAGCCTAGGATTGAACTCTCAACCTCTAGAGTGTGAGGTGAGTGTCTTCACCTCTAGGCCATCGCACCACTCAAATGATGACCAGATAGCATGATCTGCTTTAATTCAGCTTCTGGTCTGGATTTTAGAACATAGAATGTACTGTAGAATAACAGGGCTGGAAAATACCTTGGAAGTCTTGTTGTCCAACCACAAAGCATGTTAATTTATGGATTAAGCCACAATGGCCAGGTTCATATAAACAAAACAAACCCACACAAACAAGCTTATAGCTATATGCAGAAACTACATCTATTTCTCTGTCTCTCTCTGTGTGTGTGTCTGTCTCTCTGTCTGTCTCTGTCTCTGTCTCTCTCTCTCTCTCTCTCTCTGTGCGTGTGTGTGTGTTTTCCAGCATAACTCTGGAACGCCTTGAGCAATTTCAACCAGACTTGGGACACAAATGACTTAATCTCTGTGGAAAAATACTGTGGGGGTAAGACACCCCTAAAACCTCTCGAGGTTTATGTTCTGTTATGATACAGAACATAATGAATGTTGTGCCTTCAAATGGCTTCTACTGTACTGCTGCAAAATGGCTTCTACTGTACAGTGCAGTGGAGTTGCCATGGTTAACGGCTTCACCCTACTCCACAAGGCAGCTCCCACTGGTAAGGGGAAAAAATGCAACATTAGAAATTACGTTTGGTCCGGAGATTTTTCTCCTATCAATAAATATCTGGACAATGCTGGATTATCAGCTTGTTTTTCATAAAAACTAACTGGCATGTGAAGAGAACAGTGTCTTACTGCAACAATTGCCACTACATAATATTCAAAGAGAAGCAAGAATATAGTAGGGAGTCCTTAACTTACAATCATTTCTTTAACAGCCATTCAACATTTCAAGGATACTGATGTTGTCCCAGCAACTCCAGCAATCAAAATCTAGGCCCTTGACAACCAATATGTACTTACAAGAGTTGCAGCATCCCAGGGTCATGTGATCAATGGGACAAGGTGGACTGGCTTAACGACTGCATGATTCACTTAGCAACTGGCAGGGATTGAGTCAACAACCATGGCAGAAAAGGTTGCAAAATCCTGTGCAGCTCATTTAATTACCAACTGTGCATAGCAACCTAAAGTCTGGTCCTCGTTGGGGCAAAGATTGAGAACTAGCTGCAAAGAGTAGTTCTCCAATGTGGTGATCAAAGAACAAAGGCTAAAAGATGGACTTGGTTTGAATGAACCACGAACTAAGGTTCAGACATGGAGTTGGGGTTCATTGATGGTGGAACTCAAGCTGGCCTTGATAGGAGGACTTTTATTTCTTATTTTATTTTTATTTTATTTTTATTTCTTACTTTTTTATTTTATTTTTCTTCCCATCTTCTCTCTCGCCTCTTCTCATCTCCTCACCTTTTTCGCCTCTGATCTTTCCTATTACCTTCTCCTATGGGTATATTATGATTTATCAATTGTTTGTATCTTATGGTAGTTGTTGTTGTTTGTATGTACACTGAGAACTTCTGCCCAGAGACAAATTCCTTGTGTGTCCAATCACACTTGGGCAGTAAAGTTCTCTTCTCTTCTCTTCTCTTCTCTTCTCTTCTCTTCTCTTCCCTTCCCTTCCCTTCCCTTCCCTTCTCTCTTCTCCAGAAACAAATTCCTTTTATGTCCAATCACACTTGGCCAGTAAAGTTCTCTTCTCTTCTCTTCTCTTCTCTTCTCTTCTCTTCTCTTCTCTTCTCTTCTCTTCTCTTCTCTTCTCTTCTCTTCTATTCTATTCTATTCTTTTCTCTTCCCTTCCCTTCCCTTCCCTTCTCTCTTCTCCAGAGACAAATTCCTTTTATGTCCAATCACACTTGGCCAGTAAAGTTCTCTTCTCTTCTCTTCCCTCCCCTCCCCTCCCCTCCCCTCCCCTTCCCTTCCCTTCTCTCTTCTCCAGAAACAAATTCCTTTTATGTCCAATCACACTTGGCCAGTAAAGTTCTCTTCTCTTCTCTTCTCTTCTCTTCTCTTCTCTTCTATTCTATTCTATTCTTTTCTCTTCCCTTCCCTTCCCTTCCCTTCCCTTCCCTTCTCTCTTCTCCAGAGACAAATTCCTTTTATGTCCAATCACACTTGGCCAGTAAAGTTCTCTTCTCTTCTCTTCCCTCCCCTCCCCTCCCCTCCCCTCCCCTTCCCTTCCCTTCTCTCTTCTCCAGAAACAAATTCCTTTTATGTCCAATCACACTTGGCCAGTAAAGTTCTCTTCTCTTCTCTTCTCTTCTCTTCTCTTCTCTTCTCTTCTCTTCTCTTCTCTTCTCTTCTCTTCTCTTCCCTCCCCTCCCCCCCCCTCCCCTTCTCTCTTCTCCAGAAACAAATTCCTTTTATGTCCAATCACACTTGGCCAGTAAAGTTCTTCTCTTCTCTTCATCCTTCTTCTTCTCTTCTCTTCTCTTGCTCTTCTCTTCTCTGCTCTTCTCTATCTCTTTTCTCTTTCCCTTCCTTTCCATTTTCCTCTCTTCGCCAGAGATCAAATTATTTTATGTCCAAGACACTTGGCCATGTAAAGCTTCTCTCTCTTCTCTCTCTTCCTTCTCTTATATTTCTTTCTCTCATCTCTCTTTTCTCTTCCCTTCCCTTCCCTTCCCTTCTTCTCTTCTCCAGAGACAAATTCATTTTATGTCCAATCACACTTGGCCAGTAAAGTTCTCTTCTCTTCTCTTCTCTTCTCTTCTCTTCTCTTCTCTTCCCTCCCCTCCCCTCCCCTCCCCTCCCCTTCCCTCCCCTTCTCTCTTCTCCAGAGACAAATTCATTTTATGTCCAATCACACTTGGCCAGTAAAGTTCTCTTCTCTTCTCTTCTCTTCTCTTCTCTTCTCTTCTCTTCTCTTCTCTCCTCTTCTTTTCTCTTCCCTTCCCTTCTCTCTTCTCCAGAGACAAATTCCTTTTATGTCCATTCACACTTGGCCAGTAAAGTTCTCTTCTCTTCTCTTCCCTCCCCTCCCCTCCCCTCCCCTCCCCTTCTCTCTTCTCCAGAAACAAATTCCTTTTATGTCCAATCACACTTGGCCAGTAAAGTTCTCTCTTCTCTTCTCTTCTCTTCTCTTCTCTTCTCTTCTCTTCTCTTCCCTTCCCTTTCCTTCCCTTCCCTTCCCTTCCCTTCCCTTCTTTCTTCTCCAGAAACAAATTCCTTGTGTGTCCAATCACACTTGGGCAGTAAAGTTCTCTTCTCTCCTCCCCTCCCCTCCCCTTCGCTCCCCTCCCCTTCTCTCTTCTCCAGAGACAAATTCCTTGTGTGTCCAATCACACTTGAGCAGTAAAGTTCTCTTCTCTTCTCTTCCCTTCCCTTCCCTTCCCTTCCCTTCCCTTCCCTTCCCTTCTCTCTTCTCCAGAGACAAATTCCTTTTATGTCCAATCACACTTGGCCAGTAAAGTTCTCTTCTCTTCTCTTCTCTTCTCTTCTCTTCTCTTCTCTTCTCTTCTCTTCTGTTCCCTTCCCTTCCCTTCCCTTCCCTTCCCTTCTCTCTTCTCCAGAAACAAATTCCTTGTGTGTCCAATCACACTTGGGCAGTAAAGTTCTCTTCTCTCCTCCCCTCCCCTTCGCTCCCCTCCCCTTCTCTCTTCTCCAGAGACAAATTCCTTGTGTGTCCAATCACACTTGAGCAGTAAAGTTCTCTTCTCTTCTCTGCCCTTCTCTTCTCTTCTCTTCTCTTCCCTCCCCTCCCCTCCCTTTCCCTTCTCTCTTCTCCAGAGACAAATTCCTTGTGTGTCCAATCACACTTGGGCAGTAAAGTTCTCTTCTCTCCTCCCCTCCCCTTCGCTCCCCTCCCCTTCTCTCTTCTCCAGAGACAAATTCCTTGTGTGTCCAATCACACTTGAGCAGTAAAGTTCTCTTCTCTTCTCTTCTCTTCTCTTCTCTTCTCTTCTCTTCTCTTCTCTTCTCTTCTCTTCTCTTCCCTTCCCTTCCCTTCCCTTCCCTTCCCTTCTCTCTTCTCCAGAGACAAATTCCTTTTAGGTCCAATCACACTTGGCCAGTAAAGTTCTGTTCTGTTCTGTTCTGTTCTCTTCCCTTCCCTTCCCTTCCCTTCCCTTCTCTTCCCTTCCCTTCTCTCTTCTCCAGAGACAAATTCCTTGTGTGTCCAATCACCCTTGGCCAGTAAAGTTATCTCCTCTCCTCCCCTTTCCTTCTCTTCCACTCTACTCTGTTCTACTCTACTCTACTCTACTCTACTCTACTCTACTCCACTCCACTCCACTCCACTCCACTCCACTCCACTCCACTCCACTCCATTCTGCTGTGCTGTTAGGTGATCAAATCTGAAAAGTTTTCTCTCCCCTTCCCCAGCTTTAGAACAAACCTGTCATCGCCCACAGACGATCCTTTTTTTCCTTTCTCCACATCTCTGCTTTTGTCCTGACTCACGCATTAAACTATCAATAATCATAAGGCCGCCATCTCAATGGAGCTGACAGGTGACAACTCTCGATCCCCTTTATTGGGCCGTGTTCCTCAGAAAAGCTTGCAAATTGCTCAGATCTCCTCTAACAAAGCCCAGGTTCACTCGCGGAGCCTCTGAATATCCTGCTTGATGATAACATGTGAATTGCTGAGCGTCACCTGAGATAAAATATCTTTTACAACATCAAAGCTCCCTGTTTCTAAGCTGCAGCTATGGGAGAGTTTTGTCAGACGGAAGATGGATAGAAGAGATAAAGGTGAAATTAAAGAGAAGGGAGTGGGAAGCGGGTGGGAGTCCAATTCCATGAATGGAGAGAGGAAGGGGGAAATTTTATCACGGCCTTGGCACTAAAATATCTGCAATAGGGATTAGCACAAGCCTCCTCTGAAGTGTGAGGAAAAGCATTGTAGGTTTGGCTTTGGAAGCCCTCATTGAAACTCTGCTGGACTTTCGTGACGGTCAGGCTACTGCTCTGGTTACATCACGTACAATGTATGGTGAATAACAATGCCTGGCACACCGCCGATATCAGTAATGGATATTTCAGCTTTTATGTTTCAGGATTCAAGATATCTTAAATGAAGGCTACTGCAGCACCACCATTGGGACAGTTTTAAAATGTGGCACTCCGTCCCCACCAGCAGATACTTTGGAAAAAGCCATGGAGATTGTCCCAAAGGGTTCACCAACAAATGCGCACTCGACAAAAGCGCACCAACGAAACTGCAGTGAGAAAACCACAAGGTTGAAATCGCGCCGATGAATGAGCGCAGAAGCACACCGACAACAGCGCGCCGACAAAAGCCCGCCTTCAACAAACAAGTAATAACAACCTAATAAACCTAACCCTAATCCTAACCCTAACCCTAAACTTAACCCTGAACCTAACCCTGACCCTAACCCTTACTTTAACTTAAATCGCGCTTTTTTGGGTGCGGTTTTGTCAGCGCGTTGTTGTGGGCGCGTTTATGACATCGCGGTTTTCTCGCCGCGGTTTTGTCAGTGCGCTTTCGTCGTGCGCACATTTGTCGGGTCACGGTCCCAAAGGTGGTTTTTTTTTCCAGGAGACAACTGGACTCCCTTGTTTTTTGTTCGAAGACGTTTAGCTTCTCATCCAAGAAATGTTTTCACAAGAAAAAACAAGAAAGTCCAGTTGCCTCCTGAAAAAGCACCTTGGGGACAACCATGACCAGAATGACTGAGAATCTCTACAGCAGGGATTTCAAATTCAAGGCCTGGGGGCCAGATCCAGCCCATGGGATGCTCAGATGAGGCCTGCAGGGCTGCCCTGGAAACAACCAAGGACCGGTGCCTCTACCAGCAAAAGCAGAGCTTGAGAGGGCCGCATTGCTAGCAGAGGGTTTCAGGAGGCCGTGCCAGCTGAAAACAGAGCTCGGGAGCCTGTTTTCACTGGTAGAGTGCTCAGGCTACCACAGGTGCCCCTAGCACAAGTGATGTTGAGGTTGCCATGCCACCCTGTCTGTCATCCCCTCCCACAAGGTCAAACACAACCCTGATGTGGCCCTCAATGAAATTGAGTTTGACACTCCTGCTCCAGTGGTGGGATTCAAAATATTTTACTACTGGTTCTGTGGACGTGGCTTGGTGGGCGTGGCAGAGGAAGGATACTATGAAATCTCCCTTCCCACCCCACTCCAGGTTACTGTAAAATCCCTATTTCCTCCTGATCAGCTGGGACTTAGGAGGCAGAGAATAGATGGGGGCGGGGCCAGTCAGAGGTGGTATTTATCAGTTTTCTGAACTACTCAAAATTTCTATTACTGGTTCTCCAGAACTGGTCAGAACCTGCTGAATACCACCTCTGCTCTGCTCTACAGACATCCATTGAGATTTCACCGTCCTAAAAATGGCCGGTTATGAAGAATAGGTGATGTCTAAGACACCATAAAGACAGTGAGAGACAACTGGGTTATGCAACACCACCTTTGCAACTGCCATGAATAGGAGCTCACTCCATCATGTGATGCTCGGGTCTCGAACATGAGCTGCCGGCTTTCCAGTTGACATGCTCAGCGTACTTAATTTACTTAGATGATACAAACATGCAGGTTTATTGTTTAGTCTAGAGAAAATAAAGACATGGGGGGGGGGATATGATAGCAGTATTTCAGTATTTGAGGAGCACACATAAAGAAGAGGGGGGTCAAGCTATTTTCCAAAGCACTAGAAGGCCAGACAAGCAATAATGGATGGAAACTGACCAAGGAGAGATTCCACCTCAAAATAAAGAGAAACTTCCCAACAATGAGGACAATCAACCCATGGAACAGAAGTTGCCTTCAGAAGTTGTGGGTGCTTCATCACTGGAGGCTTTTAAGAAGAGACTGGACAGCCACCTTCTGAAATGGTATAATATCTCCTTCTTGAGCAGGGGACTGGACTAGAAGACCTCCAGGGTCCCTTCCAGCTCCATTCTGATTCAGTTTCTGGTTCCTAATTCACGCATCACAGTGTCTTCATTTTACACTGGTGTGTTCGGTCACGCACTTGCTCAGCATTGAAATTCTATTCTAGCTCTGTGGCTGTTGGGCTATTTGGATGGAAAGCTCTACTTGGGAGAATATCTCCACTCCCCGAGGCTGGCCGAGTCGGATTACATCTCCATCCCTCCTGGCTCTTCGGTTGTGCTACATATGAAATAACAGCTCTTACTGTAACCAAATATTTCCATTCAGGAAAGCCAGTTGCAACCAGCAAAAAAAGGAGATGGATTCACATGTTCCCAGAAGCTGGTGAAAGGTGCTTTGTTCTGAGCAAGAGCACCTGGAGAGGATGTTGCTCCTCTCAGTCCGTGACTCTTAGCAGCTGTAGTGAGTCTGTGTCATGCTTGTTCCTGTGAGAGCATGGTGGAAATAGCTATTTACAGCTAAGGGAATCAGTTGGGAGCATCTAGTGGCTCTTGGTTCTGTTGAGGCTGATCAGAAGAAATTGCTCTGCTTTCTATCAGGGCTGGAAATCCTTCCTTGGGTCGTCATCAGCTTATTTCCTTGTCCCTGGATCTGCCACTCAATGAAGTGCAGGCTGTTAAAAACCTGTAATCTGCACAGTTGACTGATAAAGTTTATTGGCTGCCCGTCATACTCTAGGGCAGCGGTGTCAAACTCAAGACCAGGAGTCTGGATCTGGACCATGGGGTGCTTAGATCTGGCCTGTGGGGCTGCCCTGGAAACAGTGAAGGACCGGCCCAGAGTGCCTCTGCCAGTGGCAGAGGGTTGCAGGAGACAGCCGCAGATGAAAACGGAGCTCGGAAGCCTGTTTTCACTGGCAGAGCACTCAGGCCACCACAGGTGCCCACAACATAAGTGATGCCCATCCTGGCCCCTGAAATCAAACTCAACTCTGATGAGGCCCTCAATGAAATTGAGTTTATTCTAGGGTAACTCTGGATGCCTTATAAATTACATATTTGTTGTTAGTTGCAAAGTCATGTCCGACCCATTGTGACCACATGGAAAACATTCCTCCAGGCCTTGCTATCCTCTACCATCCTCTGGAGTCCATTTAAGCTCACATCGACTGTTTCGGTGACTCCATCCAGCCCCCTCATTCTCTGTTGTCCCCTTCTTCTTTTGCCCTCAATCGTTCCTAGCATTAGGCTCTTCTCCAGGGAGTCCTTCCTTCTCATTTGCTGGCCAAAGTATTTCAGTTTCCTCTTCAGGATCTGGCCTTCTAAAGAGCAGTCAGGGTTGATCTCCTCTAGGACTGACCAGTTGGATCGCCTTGCAGTCCAAGGGACTCGCAGGAGTCTTCTCCAGCACCATAGTTCAAAGACTTCCATTCTTTGGTGCTCAGCCTTCCTTATGGTGCAGCTTTCACAGCCATCCTTTGCATTACATACACAGTTTAACATATACAGTTAAAATATAAAAAGTAAAATCAGACATTAAAATAAGGATATATGGGGAAGGCAGGGGTGGAATGGGGAGAAGGTGGGATCTAGTATTACTCAATCAAACATCTTCATAGCATTGCCCTCCCATTGGGGCCCCAAGGCAACTGGCAGAGTCAGGCCTTTAGCCCCTTATGAAAAGATAGGAGGGTTGGAGGGTAACCTCACATTGGGGTGGGCAAGATTTCCACAGCAGAGAGAACCTTCTCTTGGACCCCACCAGCCAGAACAATCAGGCTGATGGGACCTGTGGCATGCCTTTTCTTCCAGCGCGAGTGGTAGGGTCCAATCCCAGTGGGGGATCCTTTTGGTTTTGTAATTCAAGAGGTCCACACTTGTGCCATTATTTGCAAGCATTTCTGCATGCTTTAAGATGGCTTGCTTGCAATGAATGGAATGGCAAGCAATCATTCTTCATCTTCCCCACTGGTATCACAATTTCCCTGACACACCTCTCAATCTGGCTGGTGTTGTTGTTGTGGCCCACCAGTGGCCAGTGGAGCTGGCAGCAGATTCGGACAGTGAGGAGGTTGGGGAGGAACATGGGCCAGTCCTGGAGTCTGGGGAAGGCTCTGATCAGGTCTCTGTGTTTGGAAGCAGAGAGGAGGCCAGGGCCATCTGAAATTTATCAGCTGCCTTCGGAGTCAGACATCAGTGAGGCAGACGAACAGCTGGAGCCTGTTCCCAGTGTGCGCATGCACAGAGTTGCCAGACGAAGGCAACAGCTAAGGAACAGGGGTCGACTTGGAAGTGAGGCTACAGGTGGATGGTGAATGGCCCCTCCTAGAGGGAATAAAAGAGGAGCGAAAGGGGAGTGGAGTTTGCAGGAGACAATTAGTTCATTCCTGCATTCTTGCCAAGTATTGCAGGGTCTGAAAAATATCAGCGTGGCCATTCTCCAAGCCTGATAAAGATTGGTAACTGTGAACTATCTTGAAAGACTGTAGGAGAAGAAAGACTTTGCTGGAGAGGAATTCACTGTAAATTAAATAAAAGGGGTTTATTGGGGTTTATCGGCTTTGTGCTATTGAGGAAGCCTAGGTCAGAATAGGTGTTGAGAAATTTGGTCACTGCACATTATGAAATGACCTATTCCAAACTCATGTGAGGCACAAAATTGATTACCCATAGCATTTTAATGTTGTTTTGAGCAGACCAGTTGCTGACATCTGGTGGACCAGTGCCAGTTCACAGACTAGCATTTGGGGATCCCTACCTGATACCATTTCAGACAAAATGGTTGTCCAGTCCCTTCTTAAAAGTCTCAAGCGATGGAGCCCCCACAACTTCTGAAGACAAGTCGTTTCACTGGTTCATTGTTCTCACGGTTACGAAATTTCTCCTTAGTCCTCGGTTGCTTCTCTCCTTGATTAGTTTCCATACATTCAGAGGTGGGTTCCTACCAGTTCGCACCTATTCAGTAGAACCAGTTCATCAAATCTACCGAACTGGTTAGAAGAGGTTCCACCAGTGGACCCGGAAAGCAGGCCACACCTACAGAAGAGGCTCCAAACTTTTTTGAAACCCACCACTGGTCCTTGGATATGATTATTCTACACTATCATGCTCATATTTATAAAACTCAGTGCCTCTGTGAAAGGTAAGGATGACTACTGCGTTTGTGGTGCAATCAGAACATTGCGTGTGTTGAAGTTGTTTTAACACAAACCAAAGATGCCTTTTAAAAAACAAGTTTACATCGTATTCTTATGCATGCCAGTGCTGTGTGTGAGGTAATTTAAGGGGGTTCTGACAAGTGTCGCCGGCATCTTCATATCCGGTCACATGGGCGGCAAGCCACTCCCATCCGGTCACATGGGTGGCAAGCCACTCCCACAAAGGAGGCCACACCCACAGAGTAGGTTCGAACAATTTTTGAAACCCACCACTGCATACATTGCTTCTTGTCCTGCCTGCTTTAGACAATAGGTGGAAACCCCCCCTTCTTTGCGGCATCCCCTCAAATATTGTAGCACTTGCTATGAAAAGGTAAGGTAGATCAGTCTGCAGGGGCAACATTTCTCAATCTTGGACCTGAAGATGTTTTAAACAGCTTCATGCTGGCTGAAAACCATTAGTGGTGTCTTGATTCAGATCTGGCCACAGAAGATTGTGATGGTGTACAGTGGAGCTATTGGCACAGAAGCGACAGAGGTAGGTAAAGAAACAGGTATAGGTAGAGTCAGGCAGTGCCACTGAGAGTTGTTCAGCCTGGACTATCTAAATACACTCAAAACCATAGAAATGGCGGTGGATTTCAGAATAATTCCACCTCTTACAATACAGCAGACTCTTTCAAGTTTCTAGGTTCTATCATATCCCAAGACTTAAAATGGACACCTAACATCAAAAACGTCGTTAAAAAAGCACAACAAAGAATGTTCTTTCTGCGCCAACTTAGGAAGCTCAAACTGCCCCAAGAGCTGCTGATTCAGTTCTACAGAGGAAGTATTGAGTCTGTCATCTGCACCTCCATAACTGTCTGTAACTCAACAAGACAGTCACAGACTTCAACGGATAATTAGATCTGCAGAAAAAACAATGGCTACCAACCTGCCTTCCATTGAGGACCTGTATACTGCAGGAGTCAAAAAGATGACTGCGAAAATATCAACAGACCCCTCGCATCCTGGACATAAATTGTTTCAACTTCTACCCTCAAAACAACACTATAGGACTCTGTGCATCAGAACAACTAGACACAAGGACAGTTTTTACCCGAATGCCATCACTCTGCTTAACAACTGATTTCCACAACACTATCAAATAATTTACTAAGACCATATTACTATTATTCTTCTCTTCCTTACTATCTGTCTCTTCCAACTTAATTCTATAACCATGTTGCTTGTATCTTTCAATTTATATTGTTTCATTTGTTTCCTAATACAATTTGATAGCTTATTAGTAACCTATGACTATCACTAAGTGTTGTATCTTGTGATTCTTGATGAATGTATTTTATTTTTCATTATGCAGACTGAGAGTATATGCACCAAAGACAAATTTCTTGTGTGTCCAATCACACTTGGCCAATAAAGAATTCTATTCTATTCTATTCTATTCCATTCCATTCCATTCCATTCCATTCCATTCCACTCCACTCCACTCCACTCCATTCTACTCCACTCTATTCTGAAGCACAGGGAATAAATTCTGAGATCTTTATAAAGTTAGGTTGCCTAATCCTGTGGATCTTGAAATTACTCTCTTTCTTTTTACAGTGCAATAATGCATCTGTTGTAGAGTGGTCATTTTATAGGAACAAGATCCTATTTCCATTGTTCCTTCCAAAAATCATCTAACAGCCTAATGACGCAATTCTGCAATGTGACCTTTGGCCAGCTGCTTTAGCAATAACAATAACGCTTATTTATCGTCCCATAGTGCTTTACGGCCTTCTCTGGGCAGTTTACAATATAGAAGCATTATTTGCATTTTGCCCCCAACAATCTGGCTCCTAATTTCACCGACCCCGGAAGGATGGAAGGCTCAGTCAACCTTGAACCCCATTAGGGTTGAACTCCTGACTGTGGGCAGAGTTTGCCTACCATACTGCATTCTAACTACCACACCGCCAAGAGTAGCAGAAGCTTAATATGAGGTACTCAATGGTCTGACTTTTGTTAATGACCTGAACTGAAAGAAGGAACTTAATGCATGTTATTGTTGTTAGTTGCAAAGTCATGTCCGACCCATCATCACCCCATGGACAACATTCCTCCAGGCCTTTCTATCTTCTACCATCCACCTCATTCACTGTTCTCCCCACCTTCTTTTGCCCTCAATTTTTCCCAGCACGAGGCTCTTCACCAGTGAGTCCTTCCTTCTCATTAGGTGGTCAAAGTATTTGAGTTTCATCTTCAGGATCTAGGCTTCTAAAGAGCAATCAGGGTTGATCTCCTCTAGGACTGACAGGTTTGATCACCTTGCAGTCCAAGGGACTTGCAGGAGTCTTCTCCAGCACCAGAGTTCAAAGGCCTCAATTCTTTGCCGCTCAGCCTTTTTTATGGTCCAACTTTCACAATCATATATTGCAACTGGAAAAATCATAGCCTTGACTATACACACTTTTATTGGCAGGGTGATATCTCTGGTTTTTAGTATTCTGTTGCCATTTGCTAGATAACCTAATGCTACAATCCAATTATTTCGGAACCAACTTCATATCATATATAGTGCTAATCCCCAGGAAGTGTCTGGTATTCCATGAGACCAGAAGACATCTGGGAACATTTCATAATCTCACTAGCATCTTCTCTGTTAGCTACACAGGCAACAATAAGCTTGATGTTGCAGCTAGTGAGCCATTGCTGTTTGGCAGCGAATTCTGTAAATGAGATGTCTGCTCTTTCCTCCAGCTTTTTCCTTAGAAGAGTGGCTGGCCAAATGACCCAGCTGATTGAGTTGACTCATTCTCATGACGTTACTGCTTGGATCAATGGCTCTTTTTTTGGTGTTTTCACAACACACTGACCAATCTTTCTGTTACTGACCAAATTAAGTATGTCGCTGAAACAAGACTACTATAATTTTCAAGAAATTAGATTCTTTTACCACCACCGTCATCAATTTCCTCTTCCCCCCTCCCAAGGAGGCATTGAAAAAGTTGGTTAGGAGTATCATGTTTCTATGGTCCATCTTTTTCTCTTTGAATGTGCGTTGCTGTCATTTTATTGAAACAGAAGATCTTTTTTAAAGTTTAGAGGATTTTCTTTGTCTCCCTTTGGGTCCTATACAATGCACTACATGAATAATATTCTGAATCACTATTCAGAATAGTATCTTTACTAAGATGGTGATTTGGGTTTTATAAGAAACAGACACCTTGTAGAACTAAACGTTTTTCAATCACTTTATTGAAAGTATTTCAAGGGGAACTAAGGTAAAACAGTACCAAGGACAGCAGGACGATGGCGAGATTTTCATTTGAAACAGAATACATTGTGTATCTCTTTATCTTCCAGGACTTATTATTATTGTACGTTTTTTTTAAAATGTCATATCTAGTATCAAGAAATTTGACGGTCCAGATCACAAAAAACAAAGAAGCTACATCCAGCTAACATTGAGGCTGGCAAAGATCACAGATTCCCAATTATTTAAAAATGCTAGCTACAGAATTGTCTGGTCCTTCAAGCAAACATCAAAAAGACGTTTACAAAAAAACAACATTTTGAGTAACCTCTAGATGATTTTACTGTAGAGAAGCTCTGAGTTTATATACTTCTTCTACACATTCAAAAAAAAACCAATTGCGTTCAGAATTCTTTCATTCCAAGGCTGCCATCTTATGGCCCTGAAGAGAGAAAGAGGCCTGGCCTTGATAGGGAAAAAAATAATCTAGAAACACCAGTTTAGGAAAATCGCTGCTGTAAATCCGGCTGGAAAACTCAACAGCTGCAGAGTGATGTTGCCTTAATGACCCTGGATTGATGTCAATGGAAGTTGTGTCCAGCATTATTGCAACTATTGGCCAGACAATGCTTCATTTCTCTCTCTCTCTCCTTTTTTTTTTTTTTGCAGCATTTGATTGTTCTTGCCAGATCACAAACTTCTCTTTACTCTCACGAATGCAATCACTGGTAGTTACTAGAGGTGTGAGAAACTCTTTTGATTGGAAAAGAAAAAAGCTGGAAATTTTTGCATCTAAATCTTTTCCATTTTGGTTAAGGGATTGGATTATGACTCTAGCTGTACATGCTGTCGAGTCCTGGGGAAATCAGGAGATTCGGGCAGTTCAAATGAGAATAAGTTTGTGAGTTTTGTGAGTTTTATTAGTATTTGTAGGCCGCCCTTTTCCCTGAGGGGACTCAGGGCGGCTCACATAAAACCGGGAAGGGGGAATACAGACATCAAGATAGAAACATATAATAAAATAGTAGGCAACATACATTCATCATTCGGGAGGGGTAACTATCCTTATCCCCAGGCCTGACGGGCGAGCCAGTTCTTCAAGGCTATGCGGAAGGCTTGTACGGTGGAGAGGGTACGAATCTCCACGGGGACCTCGTTCCAAAGGGTCGGGGCTACTGCTGAGAAGGCCCTCCTCCTTGTAGTTGCCAGCCGACACTGGCTGGCCGATGGGATACGGAGGAGGCCTAATCTATGGGATCTTATTGGTCGCAGGGATGTAATTGGCAGAAGGCGGTCTCTCAAGTATCCAGATCCACTGCCATGTAGGGCTTTATGGGTGATTAATAGCACCTTGAAGCGCATCCGGAGATCGACAGGCAGCCAGCGCAGCTCGCGGAGGATAGGTGTTATGCGGGTGAATCGAGGTGCACCCGCAATCACTCGCGCGGCTGCGTTCTGCACTAGCTGAAGTCGCCGGATGCTCTTCAAGGGCAGCCCCATGTAGAGCACATTGCAGTATTCCAGCCTAGAGATCACAAGGGCCCGAGTGACTGTTGTGAGAGCCTCCCGATTCAGGTAGGGTCGCAACTGGCGCACCAGGCGAACCTGGGCAAATGCCCCCCTGGTCACAGCCGTTAGGTGGTGGTCAAATGACAGCTGTGGATCCAGGAGGACTCCCAAGTTGCGAACCCTCTCTGAGGGGTGTAAAATTTGACCCCCCCAGCCTGAGTGGTGGAATATTAGTCAAATCTTTGGGAGGAAAACACAACAGCCACTCGGTCTTTTCTGGGTTGAGCACAAGCTTGTTAACCCTCATCCAGTCCATAACGGCCTCAAGGCCCCGGCTCATCACGTCTACCGCTTCATTGAGTTGGCACGGGGCGGACAGATACAGTTGAGTATCGTCCGCATATTGATGGTATCTAATCCCGTGCCTGCGGATGATCTCTCCCAGCGGTTTCATGTAGATGTTGAATAGTAGGGGGGATAAGACCGAACCCTGAGGCACCCCATAATTTAGGGGCCTAGGGGACGATCTCTGCCCCCCCACTAACACCGACTGCGACCTGTCCGAGAGGTAGGAGGAGAACCACCGTAGCACGGTGCCTCCCACTCCCACCTCCCGCAGTCGTCGCAGAAGGATACCATGGTCGATGGTATCGAAAGCCGCTGAGAGGTCAAGGAGGACCAGGATGGAGGAATGTCCTTCATCTCTGGCTCTCCAGAGATCATCAATCAATGCGACCAAAGCGGTTTCTGTGCTGTAACCGGGTCTGAAGCCTGACTGGAAGGGGTCTAGGTAGTTTGCTTCCTCCAAGGACCGTTGGAGCTGGAAGGCCACCACCTTCTCAACAACCTTCCCCAAGAAGGGAAGGTTGGAGACTGGGCGATAGCTATTAAGAACAGCTGGATCCAAGGATGGTTTCTTCAGGAGGGGTCTCACCACCGCCGCTTTCAGTGCGGCGGGGAAGTTCCCCTCCCGAAGGGAGGCGGTTACAACCGCCTGGATCCAGCCTCGTGTCACCTCACTGCAGTTCGTAACCAGCCATGAGGGACACGGATCCAGAACACAGGTGGAGGTACTTACAGCTCTCATGGCCTTGTCCACATCCCCGGGGGTAACGTCCTGAAACTCAACCCAGAGCTGTTCTACTTGGTCCCCCTGTGCCTCGGCTGGAACTGCGGGGGTGGAGTCCAAGTCCGACCGAAACCGAGCAATTTTGTCCGCTAAGAATTGGGCATACTCTTCAGCTCTGCCCTGCAAGGCTTCCCCCGCCTCCCTTTTGTTCAATAGGGAGCGGGTTATCCTAAAGAGGGCGGCTGGACGGGACTCAGCGGATGCAACCAGGGTGGCTATGTGGGATCTTTTTGCTGCCCTAAGTGCCCTGGTGTATTCCCTGGTGCAGGTGTTTACCATTGCTCGGTTCGATTCGGACTTATCGGACCTCCAACGGTGCTCTAGGCATCTCCTCCGGCGCTTCATCTCCCGGAGTTCCTCGGTAAACCAAGGGGGTCTCCGGGATCCGCTGCCTCGGAGGAGCCGCAGTGGCGCAATCCGGTCGAGGGCCTCCGACGCTGCCGAGTGCCACGCAGCAGCCAGAGTCTCCACCGGACTGTGGGCGAGAGTGTCAGGAATAACCCCAAGCTCTGTCTGGAACCTTGACAGCTCCATAAGGCGCCTGGGGCGGAACCACCTGGTCGGTTCCTCCTCCCTACAGTGGGGGTTTGGCCTCCGGAAGTCGAGCCTCAGTAGGCAGTGGTCTGACCACGACAGGGGTATGATGTCGCTCCCCCTCAGACCAAGATCACAAATCCACTGCTCCGAGAGAAATACAAGGTCAAGCATGTGACCCGCTGAATGGGTTGGGCCTCGAATTACTTGGGTCAAGCCCATGGCTGTCATGGAAGCCATGAACTCCTGCGCCCCATCAGAGTTTTCACCGAGCGACGGCAAATTAAAGTCCCCCAGGACCATCAACCTAGGGAACTCAATTGCCAGCTCGGCTACCGACTCGAGGAGCGAGGGGAGGGCTGCTGCAACGCTGTTGGGAGGCAGGTACGTTAGCAGCAGACCCACTTGACCCTTGAGGTCCAACTTTAACAGCAAAGACTCACACCCGACAATCTCCGGAGCAGGGACCCTACGAGGAACTAACGACTCCCGGATGACAGCGGCCACACCCCCACCCCTTCCCTGGGCTCTCGGCTGATGCAGCACCTGAAATCCTTCTGGGCACAGCTCTACAAGGGGGACTCCTCCCTCTGGGCCCAGCCAGGTTTCAGTAATACATGCCAGGTCTGCCCTCTCGTCTAAAATTAAGTCCCGGACGAGAGGAGCTTTATGAACAACAGACCTGGCATTTAGCGACAACAGCCTGAGACCAGGGTCCTGACTACTTACGCCATCTGGTCTTGGAGTGGGACTCCTAGGGCCGGAAGGAGGGATCTCTGTAATGTAGCGAACCCTCCTTCCCCGGTAATGGCCTGCCCTAAAGTCCCCGCCGTATCTGCCCCTCCCTGTTACGACCGCAATACCCCGACCCTCTCCCGTGTCTCTAAGATTTATTGCAACCTTAAGCTCTCTACAAAAACCTGAGCTATTAACAGTCAAGGGAAATGAGCAGGAGATTAGAAAGGCATTCAAGGTGGGTTAGAGCTGAGGTGGCGCAGTGGTTAAATGCAGCACTGCAGGCTACTTCAGCTGACTGCAGTTCTGCAGTTCGGCTGTTCAAATCTCTCCGGCTCAAGATTGACTCAGCCTTCCATCCTTCCGAGGTGGGTAAAATGAGGACCCGGATTGTTGTTGGGGGCAATATGCTGACTCTGTAAACCGCTTAGAGAGGGCTGAAAGCCCTATGAAGCGGTATATAAGTCTAACTGCTATTGCTATTGCTAGACTTAAATCTCTTGTGGGCATGCAGGGACTCATGTCTGATGATGTGTTTGACCCCTCCTTTGGGCTCAGCCTGGTCATCTCCTACTCATGCTTGTCTTTGCCAAACGATGTATGAAGAAAAATTGCAAAGTGGGCTCAAAACAATGGTTGGAATGTTATCTTTTCAAAGCTGGGTTTTATTTATGGTCAAATACTTTGGCCACCAAATGAGAAGAGAGGACTCATTGGGAAAGACTCTGATGTTGGGAAAGATGAAAAGCAAAAGGAGAAGGAGATGGCAGAGGATGAGATGGTTAGACAGTGGCATCAATGCAATGAACATGAGTTTGTGTGAACTCTGGGAGATAGGGGAGGACAGTGTATGTCTGTGTGTGTGTGTTTGTGTGTGTGTGTGTGCTGGTGTGCTGTGGCACACGAAGAATCAGGCTTGACTTAGCAACTGAACAAAAACAACAATTTGTGATTTATTTCTATTTTGTTTCTTAAAACCCATTAACAAAATTGGAATGTATAAAGGTACTTCGAATTTATTGCAGGTTGGAAATATGAACAAGAAGAGTCATTTTATCATGCTTGGTATAAAAATGCTTGAAAATGTTGGGCTCAAAATACATACAGTAATTCAGAGGATTTTAAAGATTGTCATTCAATTGAAACCAGAGCTTTTCCTCTTGAGATTTAGAGATAAATACTGAGAATAAAGCCATGAAACACTGTTTTCACTGCAACAAATTATATTGTAATGCACAATGATGGA
Organism: Thamnophis elegans; assembly: GCF_009769535.1. NCBI lineage: Eukaryota > Metazoa > Chordata > Lepidosauria > Squamata > Natricidae > Thamnophis > Thamnophis elegans. Next base: position 16,660,866 of record NC_045556.1, on the reverse strand, counting down.
AAGATTGGGCAATACATCCGATGGAGGAATGGTTGGTGAAGATCACAGAACTTGCTGAAATGGTTAAATTGATTTGTTTGATTAGATAAAAGACAATATCTACACCAATACCTGGTGATAGGAAACCCTTTATGGACTTTTTGCTTAGAAAAGAAAAAAAAACAAGATTAATAACTGATGCTAAAAACAGCAAAACACCCCATTACAATATCAAACATTTGCAAGAGTAAGAAGGCTATACATAACCTTTCCTTCCTTCCCACCCATCCGATCCCTCTGCTGTTTTGATGCCGGACATGATTTCTTTCCTATACCCAGTTGATGATTCCTTAGTTGGAATTTAATTAAGAGACAGTCAGGCAGCTGTGAGTAAGTAGTTGCTGCTACCTGATTTGCAGGAACCAACACGTGAAGTATAATTTAATCCTTATTTGGGCCGGGCTTTGATTTGATCAATGCATGAAAGATCACAAGATACAGACTAAAAAGTTAGAGTTTTATAAATGAACTAGAGAACAGCAATGAAAAGAAACTATATAGTAACATCTTTACCCATTCTGGGTTATAATGACTGATAGTTATGACCCCGTTGGTCCAATTTCATCCTGTGAATTAATCCCTCTTCCTGCTTCCCCGCCATTTTGTTTTCCAACGTTTTTAATCATCTTGCTTGTTAATGAACTTCTGGAGGTTGGAAAGTTAGCACATTACCTTGTGCTTTCTAAGATTTTATTGATTTTCTATTGTTAATATTTTTTAGTGCTTAATAAACATCATGTTATCTGGGTTTATGTAATTGTTTAACAATACAGATTACATTCTTAATCTCCACCTCTTTTTCCCAACCACTGGTAAAATAAAGTCCACATTTGATAACCTATCTCTTCTTTCTGTTTAATCTTCTGTCCATTTCTGCACAATCTAGTATCTTCCTAATTAGTTCTTCGTCTCGTGGTCTTTCTTCTTTTTTCCAATATTGTGCAAATATAATCCTCATTGCTGTTAAGACGTGCAATATTAAATATATACTTTGCTTATCAGGTTTTTCTGACGTTATACCTAATAAAAACAGTTCAGGTTTAAAATCTACATGTTTTCCTATCATCTTTTCTAACCACTTATGTATTTTTGCCCAAAACGTTTTTGCTTTAACACAAGTCCACCACATATGTTAATCCGTGACCATTTTTGGGTTACATTTTCAACATTTGCTAGGCATATTTTTAAACATTTAAGCTAACCTGGCAAGTGGTAAGTGCCATCTATAAAATATTGTATATAAATTTTCTTTATAAGAAGTTGCCATTGTCAATTTATAGTTCCTTTAATTCCATAAATTTATAGTTCCATAAATTTTGCCATTTCTCTAGTTTTTTCCCCATTTAACCACTGTGTCTTTTATTTGTTCATCCTCCATTTTTAAATTTAGCAAAAAATTATCTACCTTCTTAATTAATTTTTCATCAGAGTTCAACAGTGTCTTATCAAATGGCATTTGTCCTTTATTGAAGCCATACTTTTTCATATCTAGATTGTATTTGCATTCTGTTCCCTTAAACCTATGAGCCATCTATCAGCTGAATAGACCTTCTTCTGTCTAATTCTGTTTTAGTCAGAATTAGTGTTCATTTGTAACGTCTACAAAAGCGGACAATGAACAATCCTTCAGAACCACTTTCTATTTCACTCCTTTTCTTTTTGTTTTTAAAGCACTTTTCATTCCATTTATGGAAACATTTGCCAGTTTTGCTCAGGGTAGAACAAACTTCCCCCTCCCTTCCTTCCCATCGGCTAAAAGAAGGAATTTCTAAAGTTATGTATTGTGTGAAAATGGGGGGGGGGGAATTTCCTTCCAGTAAACCACATGTAGGATTTCACTTTTTGTCATCTTCCTTTCCAAATGGGAAACTCCTACATTTTTTAAACATTTCCTCAGAGTGAAAGTATTTCACGCTGCAGAAATTCAGCTTATCAGGCATACAAATGTTTTCTCAGACAAATTAAAAAAAGACAATAAAGATGATCCCATTTACCTACCCTCATTCACCAAGGAATCATTCAGTGGCTCATAAAACATTCCACCATGATAAAAACACCCACGGCGAATGATTAAAAAACCTTGACACCTTCAACACCAGCAAATGAATCACGACAATCCAGACTCCTTATTTTTAAAAATGGGGCACACAAGAAGGAATACAAAACCTTTGCCAGGCCAATCCTCGAATACAGCTCATCTGCCTGGAATCCACACTGTGTATTGGACATTAATACAATTGAACGAGTCCAGAGATATTTCACGAGAAGAGTCCTCCACTCCTCTGCTCACAATAGAATCCCTTATGCCACCAGGCTCGAAATTTTGGGCTTAGACAACTTAGAACTATGCCAATTGAGGTCTGACTTATCTACTACAATGTCCTACCTGTCAATGTCTACTTCAGCTTCAATTGCAATAATACACAAGCACATAAGAGATACAAACTCCAGATAAACTGCTCCAAACTCAATTGCAGAAAATACGACTTCAGCAACAGAGTGGTCAATGCCTGGAATGCTCTACCTGTTGTTACATCCTCAAACCCTCATAACTTTAACTGTAAACTGTCTACCATGGACCTCACCCCTTTCCTAAGAGGTCTGTAAGGGGGTGTGCTTAAGCGCACCAGCATGCCTACCGTCCCTGTCCTACTGTCCCCATTTATTCGTACCCATTTCCTGTGTTCATGTCCATGTTTATATTTATACCTGCTGTCTCGTACATGTTTGACAAACTAAATAAATAAGTAAAAGAGAAGATTTTTCCAATGCTCCTCAGTGTGCAGCACCCCAAAGCAGTGTTTTATTTGCCAAACTCCGTTCTCCCGTAATGAGCAAGTGTCTGCTACCTATTTTCCATTGTGCTAAAACTTTTACAAGACTTTTGTTTTTTCCCCTCTTCTCCTCTCCGCACCCCTTCCACCCTCATGGCACATGGTCCAGGCTAGTTTGGTGGACAACACACACACACACACACACACACACACTCCTTTCTCCAAAGACTCTGAGCTGTCCCTCGTTAGGGGAAAGTGTTAGGAAGTAGCTGAAGTGAGAAATGAGCCTGCAAAAGCTCGTTGTCCTAATTAAACTTTGTCAAGGAGAGTGACAAGACGCATCAGAGGGGAAACAATGTGAACAGTGTTTGAGAATCAGCCTTAAGCTGGGAAGGGCTTTTGTCCCCAGACAAAGGCACTTGTTTGCATGTATTAATGTCCATTAAACCTCATTGAGTCCAGGTGCAGTTTCCTCTTCTCCTCCCTCGGTTTTTCTTCAACCACTCATCGATGGTCTTCTCCAAGTTGATCCACTTCCTTTACCAACACCGAAGATACTTGAAACTGGACTGGGTGGGAAGAGGCAGGAGAAACCAGCTCTTTGTGGGGGAAGGGTCTAATATCAAAGGAACTGTCTTAACAGAGTAAAGATCTTGATGTAAAATGAATTGTTGTTATTGTTTCTGTGAGCCCAGCATGTGGGTGAAGGCATTCACAAAAACTGCCAATGGTTAATGAGAAGAGAGGGTAGGAAAACCTTCATTAACATGGTCAATTGTTGTTGATGTTGTTGTTAGTTGCAAAGTCATGTCTGACCCCTTGCAATCCTGTGGACAACTTTCCTCCAGGCCTTCCCGTCCTCTACCATCCTCTGGAGTCCATTTAAGTTCATGCCGACTGCTTCAGGGACTCCATCCAGCCACCTCATTCTCTGCCTTCCCCTTCTTCTTTTGCCCTCCATTGTTCCCACCATTAGGCTCTTCTCCAGGGAGTCCTTCCTTCTCATTAGGTGGCCAAAGTACTTGAGTTTCATCTTCACGATCTGGCCTTCTAAAGAGCAGTCAGGGTTGATCTCCTCTAGGACTGATCTCTTCTAGGACTGAGCGGTTTGATCGTCTTACAGTCAAACATGGTTAATATAATCACCCAAAGCAGTTTGTAAAAGGCAGCCGGAGATTCAAATAAGAGTTTGCTTGTTTGTTTGTTTGATTGATTGATTGATTGATTGATTGATTGATTTAATTTTAGTCTGCTGCAATTGATTGACTCTTGGTGGATTACAAACAACAATTTCTTCATGAAGCATTTGCAGAATCCACAGCTTTAATTAGATAAAATAGCTCAAAGTTATCATCATGATGTTCAAGATGTAAGTTCAAAGTAAAGAAACAAATGACACGAAATGAATGACTAGATGGTCCTTTCAGCTATCAAAAGCCCAAACAGCCCTCTTTCATAATTTCTTAAAATTTAATGTGTACTTGCATTTTACTGGGAAGAGTCTTCCAAATTACTTGAGCCCTAGATAAAGCATCTGGGAATGCCCACTTCCTGCTCCTTCTCTCCGAAAATGGGGAACTTCCAGGAAATTTGTTATTGTGGGGTCCTGAGTGTGCCCTGAGCTTACGTTCTTGCAGACGTTTCATTACCTAACTAGGTAATACCATTGGTTCAAGCTTGTAAGGAATGGATCAAAGCTGAGTAGAAGAGATGGTCTACAGCACCATGGCATTTAGGGCTCTAAAGGTCAAAGCCAACACTTTGACTTGCACCTGGAGATGAAAAGGCAGCCACTTCAGAGCCTGGAGCCCTGGTGGCATGTATTTACCAACCACTGGTCTCCCACATTCTGGACTAATTGATGCATCCAGATGGCCTTCAGAACATAATAGGTTTGAGTGCCTTAATAATCTAATCCCACATAAGGCAAAACAAACTTGGATTAATGCATGCTGAAAGGGAGTGGGAGTCAGCACCCAGTCACCTTGGGGAGGGGGGACAGATAGCGTCCGAGGGTAAATGGCAGCCCTGCAACCTCTCACGACTGCCCTCTCTCATTAAATCTTGGGGCATTTCTATTTTCCTTGAACCTGCTGTGCACAGGAGGAATGCTGAAATGAGGACCTTGAGGGAAATTCCCAATTAATCCCTGGATTGAACTCTGAACTGCTTCTGTAAATAAACAGTGATTGGGTTGTGCTAGCTGTATAAGGGGAGAAGTTTCTCTGCGAGGAAAATAATAGGAATGCAAAATCTAACCCAATGAAAAATGGCCTTTCTGTTGATTTTTTTTTTTTTTTTGGTACCCAGGTAGTTGATGGTGAAGAAAAAAATTATTGGGATCATACTTAGGGCTAGTGGTAATTACAAGGGCAGTAATTCTCTCTCTCTCTCTCTCTCTCTAAATGGCTGTGTGTGTTTGTGTGTGTGTGTGTGTTCCAGCATAACTCTAGAACGCCTTGAGCAATTTTAACCAAATTTGGTACACAGAAGCAAATGGAAACAAAGACTGTGCGGGATAAGACACCCCTAACACCCCCTCAGTGTGTGTGTGTCCATGTGTGTGTGTTCCAGCATAACTCGGCAACGCTTGGGCCACGAAATGAAAAGGACTGAATTATATCTATAGTGTCAAGTCACAGTACTTTTGACAGTGATAGTGTGCATTTTGGATTCAAGTTCTGTTAAGATACAGCCTGTTGTGCCTAAAAATGGCTTCTACTGTACAGCACTGTGGAGTTACCATGGAAACGGCTTCACAGAACTCCACAAGGTGGGTCCCTCTACTACAGGTTTGGGATAAACACATACACGGGCTGTGCCGGGTTATCAGCTAGTTATATATAATGCATAATGAAGAATAAACAAATGAAGGCAAATATGAAGGATAATGTCGCGGGACCCAATGTGGATCAGTCACCGGGACCAGAGGTTTAGTCTTCCGAGATTTTGGATATGTGCTGGAGCCCATCCTCAGGGAACCTCTCTCTCATCAGAATGTGTGCTTTGGGTTGTGCATGATATTTGTGCATGGTATTTATATGACACCTGGTTGTGTGTAGCTTTTTAGTTGTTGATTGGGCTGTTGATGACTGGCTATTAGGTCATTGACTGTTGTTCCCTTGTGCTGCCAAGCCCTAAATACTTGATAAGCTGGGGTTAAATCAAGACTCCTGTGGGCTGGCAAGGGGCCCATTTCTCAGGCTTTAATCACTTCCCTGGCTGTTTTTGTGCCTGCTCGTCCGACAATCTTAGTAGCAGCAAAATTGAATATGTGCCATTTTTTTATTGAAAAAACTTCCAGTAAAGAATAAAGGGCATCTCCTCTTTCTATTTCTTAAGTACTTAGGAAATGTAGAGATAAATCTCCCCGTGCAAGATTCAAAAACAATCAGATGACATCGATAGTACAACATGTAGTGTAGGGAATTGCACTTTCTTTTCTTTTCTTTTCTTCTCTTCACTTTTTCTTTTTTCTTTGGCAGGACCATATTTGCACTCTTGGTTGTACTTACTAACTTCTAAGTAAATCCCAATAACGGGTTGAGGATGATACTTTCAGGGCTCAGAAGCTAACTGGGTTCAACCCTGATTAGTTCTTGGACAAAATCCTCCAGGGAATGCTAACATTATCACCTAGACAGCAAAGCTGGAAAATGTGCTCCAGAAGGTGACAATATACTAGCTAGTCCTCAAATAGTGACTGACTCATACAGTGACCATTTGCAGTGATGACATTAATGAGAAAGTAACTTTATGACCGATCTTTGCATTTACGACTTTCGCAGGTCTGTAATACAAAGGAAAACTGAAATTAGACCACACTCATGATTCAATTCAATTGATTACAGTCATAGACCAGAGACCAGAATGGAGTGGTGAAGTGGCCTAGAGGTGGAGCTCTTGCCTCACAATCAGGAGGCTGTGAGTTCAATCCTAGGAAGAGGCAGATATTTTTCTCTCTCTGGACACACTTAGAATATATCTGCTGAACTAAATTCTGCATTGGTGACAGGAAGGGCATCTGACCATTAAAACACTTGGCTAGCTACATTCAGTTGCCCAGACTTCACCCCACAAGGGATTATGGGTTGTTAAATGATGATGATGATGATGATGATGATGATAGACCAGAGACCAGAAGAAATAAAAACACTCAGTAAATATATACAATTTAAAATCCTAGTATAAAGTAATACATAACAGCTAAAATTTATGATCAAATCCAGCCTGTCAATTATACATGGTCTAACTATACTAAAATTACAATCCATAAATTGTGAGAAAACTAAAAGGGAAAGGAATAAGGAGGGTTTACCACATTTGTTGTATAAAATAACTAGGGTGGATTAGATACATGTTTCTGATGAATCCCTAGTGGCCATGGTTGTGGTTTCACTTAATGACTGAGTGACTGGTCTCAATTGTGGTCATTATATAAGGACCATCCACACTAAATCTGGATGGTGTTGTGGCCCGCTGGCAGCCAATGGAGCTGGCCGCAGAATCGGACAGTGAGGAGGTTGGGGAGGAACATTGGCCAGTCCTGGAGGCTGGGGAAAGCTCATACGAGGGCTCTGCGTCAGAGGCAGAGAGGGAAGCGAGACAGCAGTGAGGCAGAGGAACAGCTGGAGCCTGTTCAAGTGTAGTGCATGCATGCACAGAGCTGCCGAAGGACAACTGAGAAAGCAGGGTTGACTTAAAGAGTAAAGCCACACCTGATTGGCCCCTCTCATAGGAAACAAACAAGAAGTGAATGGGGAGTGGGCATTTACAGAAAACCATTCATTCATTCAGCCGGTTCAAGAGTGGAAAGTTCTGTTTGTGACTATAAGAGACTCAGTGCCAAGTGTTGCCTTGCCCTGCCTTATGGAAACTAGTTATCTGGCAGCGCTCCAAATGAGATAAGGTTCGTGTGGATAAACATTCCTGTGAAAGACTGTTTGCTAAAGCCTTGCTGACTGTGAATGATAGGAATTCACAGTCGTGTAAATAAAAGAGGTTTTGCGGGGACCGAGACTTTGCTCCTTGCTTTCTAAGGGAGCCTGGGTCAGAACAAAATACATACAGAAGTCTCCATGGACCTTAGAAACGGAACATAACTGAAGCATCTCTATCTTGTACCAGCCAAAAGATCACATGTGATCTCAAAAAATAAAGAGGGGGAGCAGGATTGACTTCAGTTTTACTTTGATGGAAACACCAAGGAAAGTGCAAATCTGGCATAAATGGTTAGAAAAACACCCTGGAAGACGGGGGGGGGCACTGACCATTTCCGTGAGATTGCTGGGAAAAGCATGTGGATGTGTCCATATAGGGTCACCAGGAGGTCCATTCAACTTTCAAAAGCCTTTTTTAAAAAATGGCAAAGACTTCAACTGTTAATCATGAATCATGTGCCCCTAATTGGACTTTTGAAAGAAGCAAGGACAATAGCCACCTTCTCAGGACCCATGGCTCATGGAGATGCATTGAAACAGAACCTACCACCTTGAAATCCTCAATGAAAACTTGCCAATGTTTGCTAAAAGTGAGTTTCTGTCTTTTGGATCCGAAGGGCTCTACACTTTTAGCCTTCTGACCATCTTCTGTTTTCTAAAAGCTTCAAAAAAGTACAATCCCCTTGCTCGCTCTACAGAAGCGTTCCAGTGGTGAACTTCATTTTTTTTTTTGCTACAGGTTCCATGGGCGTGGCTTGGTGGGCATGGCAGGGGAAGGATATTGCAAAATCCCCATTCCCTCCCCACTCCTGGGGGAAGGATACTGCAAAATCCTCATTCCCTCCCCATTCCTAGGGGAAGGATACTGCAAAATCCCCATTCCCTCCCTACTCCTGGGGGAAGGATACTGAAAAATCCCCATTCCCTCCCCACTCCTGGGGGAAAAAAACTGCAAAATCCCCATTCCCTCCACACTCCTGGGGGAAGGATACTGCAAAATCCCCATTCCCTCCACACTCCTGGGGGAAGGATACTGCAAAATCCCCATTCCCTCCCCACTGCTGGGGGAAGGACACTGCAAAATCCCCATTCCCTCCCCACTCCTGGGGGAAGGATACTGTAAAATCTCCATTCCCTCCCCACTCCTGGGGGAAGAATACTGCAAAATCTCCATTCCCTCCCCACTCCTGGGGGAAGAAAACTGCAAAATCCCCATTCCCTCCCCACTCCTGGGGGAAGGATACTGAAAAATCCCTATTCTCTCCCCACTCCTGGGGGAAGGATACTGTAAAATCTTCATTCTCTCCCCACTCCTGGGGAAAGGATATTGCAAAATCCCCATTCTCTCCAAACTCCTGGGGGAAGGATACTGCAAAATCTCCATTCCCTCCCCACTCCTGGGGGAAAGATACTGCAAAATCCCCATTCCCTCCCCACTCCTGGGGGGAAGGATATTGCAAAATCCCCATTCCATCCCACTCCTGGGGCCAGCCAAATATGGTATTTGCCAGTTTTCTAAACTACTGAAAATTTCTGCTACCAGTTCTCCAAAACCTGTCAGAATCTGCTTGATTTCCCCCCCTGAAGCATTCCCCACATGGAACCCTTCTGACATTTTAAATTGTTCCTTGGCACGCTAACCATTTATGATATGAGTTTAACGTATGCCACTTTAAGTAACGGGGGTTGCGATGGCTCAGAGGTTAAAGAGACTGACCTTGTCAGTTGGAAAGCCAACAGACTGGATTTGAGACCTGAGCACTTCAGAATAGGGTGAGTTCCTATTACCTATCCCAGCTCCTGCCCACCGAGTGGCTTGAAAGCATGCAAATGCGAATAGATAAATGGGTACCATTTTGGTGGGAAGGTAACAGCATTCCATGCACCTTGGTGTAGAGTTCTGCTGGCCACATGACCAGAAAAGTGTCTTTGACAACTTAGCTGGCTTGTCTAAGAAACAGACATGAGTACTACCCACTAGAGTTAGACACAACTTGTGAGGGGAAACTTTTATCTTAATTTAACTAATAGTACTGAGGAGGAGGAGGAGGAGGAGGAGGAGGAGGAGGAGGAGGAGGAGAAGAAGAAGAATAAGAGGAGGAGGAGATAGAAGAAGAAGAAGAAGAAGAAGAAGAAGAAGAAGAAGAAGAAGAAGAAGAAGAAGAAGAAGAAGAAGAAGAAGAAGAAGAAGAAGAAGAACAACAACAACAACAACAACAACAACAATTACCACTACTATTACTTAGAGGTCTTTTAGTGGAGGAGGAGGAGGAGGAGGAGGAGGAGGAGGAGAGGAGGAGAGGAGGAGGAGGAAGAGAGGAGGAGGAGAAGAAGAAGAAGAAGAAGAAGAAGAAGAAGAAGAAGAAGAAGAAGAAGAAGAACAACAACAACAACAACAACAACAACAACAACAACAACAACAACCCCTTGGATAGTCTCATTAAGAGTTGGGGGTTGATACAGGTAGTCCTTGACTTTCAACAGTTCATTTTAGGACCATTCAAAATTACAACAACACTGAAAAAAAGTGACAGGACCATTTTTCACACTTACGACTATTGTAGCATCCCCATAGTCACAGGATCAAAATTCAGACACTTGGTAGTTGACTCATATTTATGACGTTTGCAGTGTCCGGGGGCCATACGATCCCCTTTTGTGACCTTGAGTCAAGAGAGGTCAATTGGAAAGTCAAATTCACTTAACAACCATGTTAATTTAACGGTGGCACAGTGGTTAGAGTGCAGGACTGCAAGCTACTTCTGCTGACTTTCTGCAATTTGGCAGTTCGAATCTCACCAGGCTCAAGGTTGACTCAGCCTTCCCTCCTTCCAAGGTGGGTCAAATGAGGACCCAGATTGTTGGGGGCAAGAGGCTGACTCTGTAAACCGCTTAGAGAGGACTGTAAAGCACTATGAAGTGGTATATAAGTCTAAGTGCTATTGCTATGATCAATTTCAGCGATTCACTTAACAACTGTGCCAAGAAAAGTCATAAAATGGGGCAAAACTCATTTCATAAATCTTTCACTTAGCAACATAGGTTTGAGGCTCAATTGTGGTCGTAATTCAAAGACTACCTGTATTGGCCACTTTGAGGAACCCTGGTATGTAATAATGCTGTGGTTTGTAGGGAGAAGTTGCTATAATAACCAAAATAACTGAGACACATCCCTCCTATTGGTTAAAAGCCTTAAGGTGAGCGTCTTTAAGGAATTGAATTTCCATCTATTTTTTTCCCCAGTCTACATATGGGTACAAGTCAACATGAGCTAAATTTGTGATAGAATTTATCAGAGCTCACCTCCCACATCTCGTCTATTGAAGAGAAGGACCAGGGGATACATGATAGCATTCTTCCAATATTTGAGGGGCTGCCACAGAGAGGAGGGGGTCCAGCTATTTTCCAAGGCACCTGAAGGCCAGACCAGGAATAATGAATGGAAACTGACCAAGGAGAGATTCAACCTAGAAACAAGGAGGAACTTTCTGACTGTGAGAACAATCAACCCATGGAACAGATGTTGCCTTCAGAAGTTGTGGGAGTTTCATCATGGAGGCTTTCAAGAAGAGACTGAATTGCCATCTTTCAGAAATGTTGTAGGGTCTCCCATTTTGGGGGGGGGGGTTGGATTAAATGACCTACAAGATACCTTCCAACTCCATTCATCTAATCTAATCTGTTTTCCATTGTAACTGCTGAATATAAGAAGAGCTGTAAGTTTTGCTTCTGAGCTGATGCAGAGTGTCTTTGGCATCCTTGCTGAGAAGCGAAATAATAACTCCTCAACTTCAAGTGAGAGCAACATTTGTGTCTCCAGGAGCTGAAAATAAGAGCCTGAGAATCAGAGGTGGTATTCAGGAGGTTCTGACCAGTTCTGGTGAACCGGTAGCAGAAATTTTGAGTAGTTCGGAGAAACGGTAAATACCACCTCTGGCTGGCCCCACCCCCATCTATTCTCTGCCTCCCGAGTCCCAGCTGATCGGGAGGGGATGGGGATTTTGCAGTACCCTTCCCCTGGCACACCCACCAAGCCACACCATGCTCACCAAGCCACATCCAAAGAACTGGTAGTAAAAAAAGTTTGAATCCTACCACTGCTGAGAATCCTTCTCTTCATCCAACTATATAACAATAGTCCTTAGACGTATATAGAGGTCTTATAGCCCTCTCTAAGTGGTTCACAGAGTCAGCCTCTTGCCCCCCAACAATCTGGGTCCTCATTTTACCCACCTCAGAAGGATGGAAGGCTGAGTCAACCTTCAGCCTGGTAAGATTCGAACTGCCAAACTGCTGGCAGCCGGTGATCAGCAGAAGTAGCCTGCAATCCTGCACTCTAACCACTGTGCCACCACCACTCATATAAAATGAAATATAAAATGCTCTTTGGGTATCTCTGCACAATTTACTGCACTTGGTTTGCAGTAAATCCAGCCAAAAGATTTAGGCCTATGCCCGTTTCAGATGGCAGGTTTCCTGAGATCTTTGTCTGAGTCCATGCCTACTTGGGACCTGGACCAAGAAGGAGGGTCTCTTCTTAAGGGGGAGAGGGACTTTCAGCACTGAGGAGGAGCCTCCTGTTCTAGACTCAGAAAGCAGGATAAGTATTTTCTTCACCGTCCCCTCTTCTCCTTGCCTTGTTTTCTTCTGATTGCTCTGGTGAAAGTTAGTTCTGCCTCAGATAAAATGTGCTTCTGACATCCAGCCCCCAGGCACTGCCTGAGTCAACTACCCTGGAAGCGGATTCCGGACAGATTCTTTAAGGACAAAGGTGGGTTTTCACTCTAACCGATGCCAGAGTGAATGGATTGAATTTGGAGTGGGGAAAATATACATGATTAAACATCACGTATGTATAAATGGGAGTTTTATTTTGATGGCAAAAGAATTTCTTTCCTTCCCTCCCTGTTTTCCTTCCATTCTTCCATCCTTTCTCTTTCTTTCCTTCCCTCCATCCTTCCTTTCATCCTCCCTCCCTCCCTTCCTCTTTTCCTTCTATTCTTCCTTCACCCCTCTTTCCTTTCTTTTTTCTTTCTTTCTTTTCTTTCTCTTTTCTTCTTTTTCTTTCTTTCCTTCCTTCCTTCCCTCCTCCCTCCCTCTTTTTCTTCCATTCTTCCTTAGTCTCTCTTTTCCTCCCCCTCTTTTCCTCCCTCCTTCTCTCCTTTCTTTTTTTCTTTCTTTCTTTTCTTCTTTCTTTCTCTTTCCTTCTCTCTTTCTCTTTCCTTCTTTCCTCCCTCCTCCCTCGCTCCCTCTTTTCCTTCCATTCTTCCTTAGTCTCTCTTTTTCTCCCTCCCTCTTTTCCTTTTTCCTTCCTTCCTTCCAGAAGTGGATTCCTACCAGTTTGCACCTATTCGGTAGAACTGGTTCGTCAAATCTACCGAACCGGTTAGAAGAGGTTCCACCACTGGACCCGGAAAGCAGGCCACACCTACAGAAGAGGTTCCAAAAAATTTTGAAAGCCACCACTGCTTCCTTCCTTCCTTCCTTCCTTCCTTCCTTCCTTCCTTCCTTCCTTCCTTCCTTCCTTCCTTCCTTCCTCACTCACTCACTCACTCACTCACTCACTCACTCCAAGCAGGCTATTTTTCCAGGGTCACAATTCTCACTAAGCCACAGTTTGTTTCAAAGAAGATTGACTTTTGAATCATGCTTGAACATCGCTGACCACATGGACCCAGGCTGCTCACTTAGCAATGAGAGAGACGGCAGTGTCTACCGCAAACAGTGATGATGCCAGAACGATGAGCCTTGTGCAAGGACATGGTGATGCATAAGCCCCCTTAAGCATTGCCATCAGGATTTCATGATGCATGTTTATCATTCCACACCACTTTGCTCCCCCTCAGCATGAATAGGGTTTCTCATCAACTTCTTCTGAATTGTTCCTTTTTAAAAACTTTTCAGCCTAGCCCATGGATTTTAATCTCTCGTCCAAATATTAATCAGGCATGACCCTACTTAGCTCCCAAACCCAGACAAGGTGAGGTATTTTCCTTTATAACCATGGTTTATTGAATAAATCAAGTTTGACTTGGTTCATATGACAAAGTAAGCCATTACCCTTAGTATATTTACACACTGGATAAAGGCAAAATCAAGTACGCATGTTTTGCCCTAGCGCACTATGAGACACAATCATATTTATCTAGAAATGTATGGTATCTGTGCCATCCCAAGCATATCTACTCAGAGTTCACCAGGAATACTCTTGAGGTAAGGAGAGAGTAAAAATATGCAAAGATGGTGACAGAGTCACGAAAGGAAGCCTCGGTTGCAATGCTGTAGAATTTGCCACTCACCCATGGATTCCTCTGGAATAAAGCTGGATACAATAAGATTTATGGTTATGTAAGGAAAGGATTCATTTAAAAATTAGCTAGTTTTGATCCAGGAAAAGGAAACTTTTGATCCCAAGCAAACCTGTCAATTCTGGAAAAAAAAAACATGTCAGGAGGTGTGGCAATCTATCTTCCTAAAGGTACAATCAGTGGTGGGTTGCAGGCGGTACGCCCTGGTACGGGCGTACCAGAGCCAGCCCGAAGCACCGGATACCGGATACCATTCCATTCCGTTCCTCCAGAGGGCCCACCTGCTCGCCCGAGCTCCTTACCAGAGTTAAAAGGCTTCTGTGCTACTGCAAAGGTGCATGGCACATACAGCGCCTGCGCGACACTCCACGGAGCAGCTGGAGCGTCACAGAGGCACTTGAACGCATGCGCACGCTGCACACGTCCATGAGGACGCCACCGGCCCTGTTCCAACCATACTGGTTTGAATGGGATTTGCAACCCACTACTGGGTACAATGCATCTGAGGACAAATTTCATAGACCCATAAATTTCCAAAGGTCTCTGCAGATGATAAGAGCGTCCTTTGGAAGAAAGGGTATATCAGAGAGAAAGGAAAAGAGAGGATTGGCATAAGGCCATGATGGCAAACCTATGGCATGTGTACCAGAGGTGGCACGCAGAGCCCTCTCAGCTGGCACATGTGCTGTCGCCCCAGGTCAGATCTCCCTGCAAGAGATGAAACAGAAGCCCACGAAAGAAAAAGATCTTACCTCTTGCCATGCTGCTAGTATTGGGATGCCCCCTGCCAGCCAGGGGGTTTTCAGGCCTCTGCTGCTCCTGCATGCATGTTTGCGCATGTGCATGTTTAGACATGTGCATGTTTGCATGTGCACACCTTTCAGTCTGGGCATGCGCACACACAGTTTGAACACTCGGTGGATAAAAGGTTTGCCATCCCTGGCATAGAGGATCAAGAGAAGGGTGTGTTTGTTTGTGGGACTTACTGCATTTTTCTTTCATTTAGAATCCTAGAGAATCTTAGACTATATTAGCAATAGCAATAGCAGTTAGACTTATATACCGCTTCATAGGGCTTTCAGCCCTCTCTAAGCGGTTTACAGAGTCAGCATATTGCCCCCAACAACAATCCGGGTCCTCATTTTACCCACCTCAGAAGGATGGAAGGCTGAGTCAACCTTGAGCTGGTAAGATTTGAACAGCCGAACTGCAGAACTGCAGTCAGCTGAAGTAGCCTGCAGTGCTGCATTTAACCACTGCGCCACCTCGGCTCTTCATATTGCTATTCATAGCGCTGGAATAGTAATAGCAAGAGCACTTAGACTTATACACCACTTTATAGTGGTTTACAGCCCTCTCTAAGCGGTTTTCAGAATCAGCATCTTCCCCCAATAATCCGGGTTGTCATTTTGGAAAGGAGAGGAAGAGAGGAGATAGGAGAGAGGGAAGTAGAGGTAAGGAAATGGGTAGGAGAGAGAGAAGGAGCAGAAAGAGGAGAAGGAGAGAGGAGGGGAAGTAGGAAAGAGAAAGGAGAGGAGGAATGGTAGAGGGAAGGAAGGAGTTAGGGAGGAGGAGAGAAGGAGAGGAGGTAGCGCTGCAGGGGAATAAGGTGTAATGTGGTGTATGGAAAGCAGAAGAGCAAATGAGCCTTGTGGGTAGATGGTGAGAGGAATGGATATAATATTGAATAATGCATAACAGTGTTTGTTAAGATGTAATGGTATACTTGTGGATATGCATATGAAAATGAAAATAAACTCCCCCCCCCAAATATCTGGGTCCTCATTTTACCGACCTCTAGTCCCCATTTAAAACACAACCCTTGACCAAATAGGAATTTCTCTCTCCCCAGTTGGTTCCCGGTAAAAAGCAAAGTTCTCCAACTTTGGCAACTTTTAAGACTTGGGGACCTCAACTCCCAGAATTCCCCAGCCAGCCGGGCTGCGTTGGAATTTCTAAGAGTTGGCGTCTACAAGTCTTAAAGTTGCCAAGGTTGGACCCTGGTGTGTCCGAGAGCCAAGGCAGGAAGGCTAAACCGAGAGTGCGAACACATGTGCGCCCAGAGGATGTGCAAACTCCAGCGCTCTTTCCTTCATCCATCAGCCCCTTGGCAGAAAATACTTGTGCAGTGATGTCTCTCCGTATGCGCGCATGTTTATGTTCCAGGCAGGGAGGCGAAGGAGAGAACTGGACCTTCCCAGGGCCGTTTTTGATTAGGAGTTAATCTGATGTGAGCTCATTCCTCCTCGCGAGGAGTCCGCCTGAGCCTAGCCCCTCTCTTCCCCACCCGGAGAAGGAACGCCGCGTTGTAACACAGATGATCTCCTCCGAGGTTTCTCTCGCCTGTTTTTCGTTGGACGTCTGCGCCTTTCAGGCTCTCCCCCACACACCCCGCACCCGTTGCAACGGAGAGGAAGAAGAGTGGGGGAACCTTAACTCTTTCCCATCCCTTCTTGGCCACCCCCAAGCCAGCTTTTGGCACAATCACCAGCATTGTTTGGGAAAGAAGGGAAGGAAGTAGAGAGAGAGGGGGGCGTCCAGGGAATCGCAGCTGGGATCAACGGGACAGCTGCTCCGCTTGGAGTCACCGGGGGACACCCCCTCCCCCCCAGCTATGCCTTGCGCGCTCGCTCTCGCCTCTTCCGACAGCCGCCCAGAACAGGCGCTGGCTCGCCATCCTCCGCTCACCTGCAGCTGGTCCAGCGCGGCCCCGGATTCGAGGGGGCGTGGATAGCAGCTGGCCAAGCCTCTAGCCCGTCCCACCCCCCACCTCCCGCCTGGAGCGAAGCGCTCTTAAAAGGCAGGAGCGCGACGGGGCGCTAGGGTTTCTCTTTGGCTCGGGCGGTGCGTCTTGCGAGGCGGAGAGCATCCGGACCGGCTCGGAGAGAGAGAGTGTGTGTGAGTCGTGTGCGGGGATGGCAGCGCTTAACGGAGCCCTGGAGAACGGGCAGACGGAGAAGAAGGCTGCTGGGCCCCTCCCTCACCCGATCAGGAACTTGGAGGTCCAGTTTACCAAGGTAGGGTTGGATGCGCGGCTCGTTAGGTTCACACAACTCGCTCCACCCTGAGCGCTCCCATCTGAGTTAACCGGCTTGAAGGGTGGGGGGAGCCTGGAATCGATTCTTGGGGCTCGTGGGCTGACCCACCCGCCCACGAAGGCTTCCACAAGTGGGGCGAATGCAGAGAATGGGTTAATTCAAAAATCAGGTGTGACTGCGCACGTGTGGGCTGAGATTTTTTTTTCCTTTTAGGGTTGTGTTGCTTAACTATCTTTTAAGTAAGACCTTTTTTTTTAATGGAGAGTTTTGAAGTTTCAGGAGGTCGTTCGTTCGTCTCTTTTTTTCAATGAACGCTTTCTAAGCTTTTGGAAAGCCAGTTTGGTTAAGGCGCCACGCTAAACACCAGGAGACCGTGAGTTCCAGTCCTGCCCATAAGCAAGAAAGCCAACTGGGTGACTTTGGGCTCGTCCAGTGGTTCCCAAACTTTTTTTGGCCATCCCCCCCCCAAACATCTCTAAAATCCTGATGCCCCACCTCCACCCCTGTGACATGTGAGTCTTACTTTACTCAAAAAGTCAACTCTATTCACAGGGAGGAAACCTAAAAGACCATTAACTTGGTTTAAACAAGGTTCAAATTGCAACCCCCCCCCCAAAAAGAGTGACTATTGGGCTAGTCACTCTTTCTCAGCCCAACCCCACCTCACCGGGTTGTTGTTATAGAGAAAATAAGAGGAGGAAGGAGTATTAGGTATGTAATAATCCCCCAGTTCTTTACAAAGTAATAAAGGGTTAGGGTTTTTAAAAAAATCTAATAAATGTTTCTAAAGGGAAAGTGGGAGAGGGAATGGATTTATTTGTTCCAGCTGCCTTTTGGGCAGGAGAAGGGACAGCAAATATCCCAAAGGCATCACAACTAGCTAAGCCCTGCCTGATTTTTATTCAAGGCAAAGAAACTCACTGGTTAATAGAGAATGTCAGAAGTCATTGCAGTGGGGGGGGAGGATTTCCTCTCATTTATTCCACTGAGGATGCAAAAGCGGTGGGGTGTGGGGAGGATGTAGAGATTCCCAAACATATTATATAAAAAGGCTCATGTAGGGCTTTTAAAGATTTAATTTCATACCCATAAGAAATAAGTCACTTCCGGACAAGAAACACGATGCAGGCTAAACATTTTACTATTCAATTACTTTTTATATAATATGTTTGGGAGCCTCTGGGTTTTTTTTTTTGTGTGTGTGTGTGTCATCCCCCCCCCCTCCCCTGCTGCATCCTCAGTAGAGTTAAAGGAAGGGAAACCCCAGCATTTTCTACCAAATAAAGAAATAGAGTTGCAATATCATAGAAGCTTTGGTTTTAAAGAGGAGTTAATTCTTAACTTTTGGGGGCTTTGGGGCACTGGCAAAAGAGGCTTTCTGGATTGTTTTTGCAGCCCTGAAGCTACCAAGGAAAGCAAAAATTTAAAAGCATCCTCTTTGGGGTTAGGATTTCCCAGGGGGATGTTTCTTAAACACCTGTCCACTGAGCTTCACAGCTTATGTTCTTCTCCAGGAAGATGAATGGCATTGAGGTTTTGCTGCTCTTTTATAATCCTCCTATAAGGTTTTTATTTCTTAAATTTATTTTCCACTTATGTCACTGTGGCACTACTCTTGGTGGCTTGCAGTAATTAAAAAAAGGAAGAAAAGTGAACAGGTGTGTAAACCAAAGTAGAATAACAGAACAAAAAGGCAAAGGAACACAATGAGAAATAAGGACATCAATATGTTAACCCAAAAAGATCGGAGGAGAGAAAAGAGAGAGTTAGAGGAAGGGAATAAACAGAGTCTAACCATCCATCCAGAAGCCACTTCCAGAGGTTGGAAGTGCTCCATTTAAACCCCAGGCCAATAAGCAGAGTGGCATCTTCAGGACCTTGTGAAAAGATGGTGGGAGCATGCTTTTTCTTTTGCACACTTTCAGAACGTGCCAAGTGCAGCATTTCTGGGATCCAGGTAGCTTTCGCATGTTAAGAGGCTGTGAAGGTGATGAGCTTTTTGGTTGAGACTTCCAGTTATCTGTGATGTAGCAGAGCTGGGCATAAAACAACTTGTTTCACACACTTGCAAAGAACCACTCAAAACATATTTCAACTGGAGACAAAGTGGGGGAATTACAAATATTCCTAGTCAGTCTCTAGTCATCTCTGCATGTGAGAAAAAGTGAAAAAAGATCTCAAAACGCATAGCACTGTTGGTGAGAAATGAGAACTCATGGTAGAACATTGTTGTTGCGAAGTCGTGTCCAACCCATCGTGACCTCATGGACAATGTTCCTCCAGGCCTTCCTGTCCTCTACCATCCTCTGGAGTCCATTTAAGCTCACGCCGACTGCTTTGGTGACTCCATCCAGCCACCTCCTTCCCTATCGTCCCCTTCTTCTTTTGCCCTCCATCGTTCCCAGCATTAGGCTCTTCTCCAGGGAGTCCTTCCTTCTCATTAGGTGGCCAAAGTACATACGGATTGGAGAACTTGCAGATTGCAATTATTCTGAATAGCTGGTTTGAAGATTGCATCCTGAAGACCATTATGTTAGGAAAAAAATAGCTGATTCTTATACAAACCCAGAGTAATATATATGTCCCAGGATAATGTTGCAGGATCCAATCTGATTCAGTCACTATGACCAGAGATTTAATTTTCTGAGCTTTCAAACTTCTGCTGGAGCCCATCCCCAGGGAACTTACCTCTCACCCAATATTCCTTCTCCATATTTTGAGAATGACTGGATTGCACTGTTTTTATCATCTGTACAGTATTGTCTGGGGCTTTAAAAAAAGTTTTAAGACAACCAGCCTGTTATGGATGCTTATAGTTCCTGAGATATGCCGCCATCTTGGCTGTTTTAACAAAACAACGCATTGGGTCGAGGAGTTTAGATTTGCTTTCTCTCCCACTATTTCTCTCCCTAAAATGTGGGCTATTTTAAAAGGGGGATTTAGTGGGAATGGCGCCATTTCCTTTGGCCGGTTTTAATCTTTCTAATTTCATATTTTTTTTCCCTTCGCGGGGGTGGAGAAGGTAGGAAGCCAGGGATGTGTTTGAAATCCAACTCTAATATTTAAAAGATGGAGTGCGTTCTTCGAGAAATGATCTGAAATAAGAAAATAGAAACCTGAAAATGAAGCTAGACTAATCATGAATGGATTCATCATATTTATACGACCGCTCCTCTCATTAAATGTTATGTTAATATTCACTACCCAAAATTACAACTGGGAGACGGTGGTTGCAAAATCAGTGGATAAGCAGAGAAACTAGCAAAATAAAAGTATGCCAGAAAGAAATTAAGAGTTCAGTTAGTGGCTCAATCGGGATATAACATATAATAAAAAAAATCATATTTGCATAATGAATTTTCTTTCTGTTTAGTGTGGCAGATTCTTAGCCTCTTCCTTTCTTTTTAAAATGTGCTTAAGGCTTTTTAGGTTTGGCTGTGAAATCTAATTGATTGATTGATTTGTACTGTTTTAAGCCACCTGACTACCAATTTTTCTGGGCAGCTTACAAATAATTTTTTTAAAAAAGACGAATATGATACAATGCAAACGCTATAAACCCAAACCTCAGTTATCAAATGTGTTGAATGCATGTTTGCATCTATATGGAAATGATAAAAAAATATATATCAAAAGGTAGAATTCTTAAACGTTTGTATGCATCTTTTAAACTAAGATTTCCTTTAATTATTATGTCAAGAAAGCTGCGATACAAAAAAATATTCTTTGGTTTTAGGTCTCCCTAGCATCTGTTCTTAACTACAAAGATGCCAATATAAAAAATAAGTGTTGTGAAGTCTATATCCTTTTGTTATTTGCAGCGTGGTGGTTTTTATTTTGTCACTTCACTGCTTTAGACCCCACGGATGTACATTTATAATTATATAGAAATGTAGAATATGGAGTTTTGTAACAAAACCCGTCATCCATAATTTTTTGGTTTTCATCAGCAGAGTAATGATAAACTTCTCATCCACTGGATGCATTTCTCTCTTGCAGGCTTGGGAAGAAATGGCGAAGTTAAGAAATGTTAATAACATTCACTCAAATTTTAGTTCAACATTGTTAGTTGCAGAGATTCTTAGCATGAGAGTGAGAAGCGGATTTTTCTCAGACTAAAATTTCCCTGCCCCATTCCAAAATAGAAGGAAAAAGTCATTTTAAGATTAACTTTTATCAGATTTGGCTAGCTCCAGGGCTGTAGTTATGAGATTTCCAGTTCCTGAATTGTTTTTGCTAAGATGGCTCGATTAAGGATGCTTAGCGTAATAACGTTAACATTTCACTGGAGCTTCACTGATTCTCACTTTGGCATCTGTAAAAACTCATTTGTTACTTGACTTTTACTAGACTTTTACTAGAATCTTTAAAAGGCTATTTATTTTGAAGTCGTTTGAATTGTTTTACATTTTACAAATTGTAAGCCATCCAGAATCACTTGGCTGAGATGGGTGGCTACAGAAATTGAATGAATGAATAAATAAAATACAGTAGGAATTGAAAATAAGGCACATAGAGCATCTCCCCTTACACACACACACACACACACACACACACACACACACACACACACACACACACACACTGTACATGCATGCACCCAAACACATAGACATGCTCGCTGTTTGTTAATCTAGTAACAACAAGGAAAGAAACGTATCTGATCCAAAGAGAGAATGTGGATTTAAATCCCTGCACAGCAGCACTGGGGATCCATCAGAAACAGATTATTAATCCATCATCCCTATTTTACACAATTAACATAACAAACCCTTCTGTATTATCACTCTCTTGAATTTTAGTATTTAATGACTATGGCCCTCACAGTTTAATGATTGGTATTATATTATAGTTGGGCCATGCTGTATTTTGTTCTGGTGCAACTGACAGATTAGATGCCAAATTGTGATTTTAAAAGAGTTTTTATTTGTTATTTTACTCTATAATTTTTTAACTGGATATTCCTTAAGTGTTTTTAACTTGTTCTGGTCTTTGACTGTAGTAAATATTGACTTGACTTGACTACCCCTGCCAGTAAATGAACTTAGTTAGAATGAATTCGTTAGAACAATTTTTAATTGGAACTATAAAAATAGGAAGAAAGGGTATTATGCATGTTCATGACCTTGAGTTACTTGTCGAAAAACAAAAGCTGAGATAGGACTCAAATAAACCTTAACTCATGACAAAAGAGAAACTGGTTTATGAATGGGAAATACTATGGAGTAGGAAACCAATGTTTTGTGATATTATTTCCTTCTTAATCATCACGGAGAAAATTTCTTATGAGTTGTTAGGAGTGAAAATGAGCTTGATGGCACATAATCAATTAAAAATCTTTTGGAGCAGTCTGGAGATGCTGTAGCTCGGTTGGTTATAAGTCAGGATCTGTTTTACATTTACATACATTTAAATGGATGTGAGGTCAAAAGCAAATATTTAAGCAAATCTTTTGAATTTTCTTTAATGACAAGTCTCTAAGATATGGACACAATCCATTGTGGATATCATCCCTTCAAATGTAATTGTTTTTGTATTTAAACATTGCCATTCTGCCTATAAAACTCTAAGCAAATTCTAGCAATGGCTAAGCAACGGTGGCTCAGTGACTAAGATGCTGAGCTTGTCGATCAGAAAGATTGGCAGTTCAGCGGTTCAAATCAGTGAGCTCCCATTACTTGTCCCAACTTCTGCCAACCTAGCAGTTCGAAAGCACGTAAAAAATAGGGACCACCTTTGGTGGGAAAGTGTCCCATGCGCCTTCGGAGTTTAGTCATGCCGGCCCCACGACCACGGAGACATCTTCGGGCAGCACTGGCTCTTCGACTTTGAAACAAGGATGAGCATCGCCCCCAAGAGTCGGGAATGACTAGCACATATGTGTGAGGGGAAACCTTTACCTTCACTTTTTAAGGACATTCTCTGGTTTAAATGTTTGAAAAATGTCCAGATCGTCTTTAAAAGGAAAAAAAAAGTTGCTAATTGGTGATCTTCTTAATATAAGCTTTCTAATTTTCCTTTCTTTTCTATAGGTAATACTTTCCGTGCGCTTAAACTGTTTTAATCATTACTGATAGTTGTCTGGACTCTAATAGGGGCAAGCTCTTCTAGAAAAGTAGGCAGATTTTTATAAGAAGCACTCTTTTTCTTGTCCCTATTTTCTTTCTTTTTTTTATTAAAGAGTTTTAATAAATTTTACAATTGTATACCTTTCCCCTTCCCTCCTCCACCCCAATCCCACATCCCCTCCCCCCTCCACCTCCACCTCCCAGATCAAAATACAGGGTATAAAAATTTAACAATCATACACTAAAATAAACTAACTAACTTTAGCATTGTACCTTCACTTACACTTTAACTCCCCTTTTGTAAAGCTAACTCTAGATAAATTGTAACATTCCTTGTTCATTCATTCATTCATAAGCTAACTGAAATTTCTTAGTCTCATATTTATTTTGAATATAATCAGTCCATCTTCTCCATTCCAACTTGTATTTCTCATCTGAATGGTCCTTCAAGTATGCTGATATTTTAGCCATCTCTGCTAAGTTTGTTACTTTTAATGTCCATTCTTGAATAGTAGGCAATTCTTCCTTCTTCCAGTACTGTGCCACCAACAATCTTGCTGCCGTTGTTAAGTTCAGAATCAAATTAGTCTCTATAACTGTACAATCTGTAATTATACCTAACAAGAATAACTGAGGAGTAAACTTTATTCTCTTTTTAAGAATATTTTGAATAATCCACCATATTTTTATCCAAAATGCTTTGACATTTTTTAAAATGTCCCTATTTTCTAATGTAATGAGGAATCATGCTTTCAAAGGGCCTTACATACTTTGCTAAAATGAAAGAAAGTTCTTTGAACTTGATGCCACTAAAGGCTCACACAAATCCATATATAATCCATTTGCATAAATTCCTGATTGACATCACCATATCATTTATTTTCAAACTGGTCAGAATAAGTAATTTTTTTCTTTCTTTTACCATCTGCAGTTTCTGCAGGTATGCTGCTGAATTTTGAAATGACCTAGTGGATTTCTTTTCTTTGGGATGACAGTCTGTTTAATACAACCTGAATATGCTATCTTAAATAGAAGCTTCATTCCTTTGAGTTGCATTTTAATCCAAATAACATTTCACAAATGGGGTTTTCCTCTGTGACCGGAATATCCTTAATTGAAAATATCAGTTATCATTGTGTTTTGTATATTTTATAATGTACAGTTTGCTTACGTTTGACTCATTTCAGAGTTCAGAAAGTTTGTCAAATGTATATTGTTCCACAGTCTAAACTCTTTCTCCGGGTCTTACAACAAAGAGTAAAATTCGAGCACGTAATATCACCAAGTACCTAAAGTGCCCCAATGACAACAGTTGTGAGTCATCACTACAAAACATCCTTCAGCATAGTTCTTCAACTTTTTCTGTAAGGTTGATATTGTCAGAACTAGCTGAATTCCCAATAGGAAATAGGAAACCAGTTCAAAGATCTAGTTCTACTATAGAAAAGGAAAACTTTTGAATTGTAGCGCTCCAGATTTACAAAAAATGGAATAGCGTAAGTCTTCTTTTTGTGTGTTTAAATCGGTCAAACCAACTCCCATAGATAAATAACGCAGTGCAAGTAACCAAGAGATCAAAACAGACACTATAATTAAAACGAACACTTATAATTTCTAAAACATCTATCTTTATTGCAAACATTTTTATGATTGCTTAATTTGAAATACTACTAACTGAATTAAAACTGAAAGGGACGTGTGCTTCAGCCTGAAATATTAAATGCAAGCTTCAGAAATTAATTATACCTTCCTACAGTCTGTTGAGGTACGTGGTGGCTCAGTGGCTAAAACACTGAGCTTCTCGATCAGAAAGGTCAGCTGTTCGGTGGTTTGAATCCCTAGTGCTGCATAATGGAGTGAGCTCCAATTACTTGTCCCAGTTTCTGCCAACCTAGCAGTTCAAAAGCATGTAAAATGCAAATAGAAAAATAGGGACCACTTTTGGTGGGAAGGTAACAGCATTCTGTGCACCTTCAGCGTTTAGTTCTGCCGGCCACATGACCACGGAGACATCTTCGGACAGCGCTGGTTCTTCACCTTTGAAATGGAGATGGGCACCGCCCCCTAGAGTCAGGAACGACTAGCACGTATGTGTGAGGGGAAACTTTACTTTTACCTTATGGTCTGTTGGGAGAACTGACAATTTAATTTGGGTAGCTAATCTTTAGAGTTTTCTGACCTCTACCAGATTTTCATATTAATTTCTTTTTATATTTTCCATTTCGGAGAGATCTCTAATCCCTACAACCTTTCTTTGGCTTCCGATAATAACACAGTTATGAATTGGGAATGGGGGATTTTAAAACTATGAGCTTTGCAAAACAGTTGGACACCCCCCCAACGCAGAACCTTCAGAACATTTTTCAGGGGGGGAAAAAACCACCCTCTAATTATTACCCACCTTTTAGTCAATAGAATCGGGTAGAATTCCATGTGGTGTGCAACTGTTATTTTGGCTCTGACATTGGATTTATGTCCAACTTTGTAGAATAGAATAGAATTCTTTATTGGCCAAGTGTGATTGGACACACAAGGAATTTGTCTTTGGTGCATATGCTCTCAGTATACATAAAGAAAAATAAAATAGAATACATTCATCAAGAATCATAAGATAGAACACAGTGATAGTCATAGGTTACTAATAAGCGATCAAATTATACTAGGAAACAAACAATATAAATTGTAAAGATATAAGCAACATGGTTATAGTCATGTGGTAAGAGAAAGGTACTACGAAGGAAGAGAAGATAAGGTAATATGGTCTTAGTAAATTATTTGACAGTGTTATGGGAATTAGTTGTTTAGCAGAATGATGGCATTCGGGGGAAAAAACTGTCTTTGTGTCTAGTTGTTCTGGTGTGCAGAGCCCAATTGCGTCGTTTTGAGGGTAGAAGTTGAAACGATTTATGTCCAGGATGTGAGGGGTCTGTAGCTATTTTCACAGCCCTCTTTTTGACTCGTGCAGTGTACAGGTCTTCGATAGAAGGCAGGATGGTAGCCATTGTTTTTTTCTGCAGTTTAATTAATGTCCAGTTTCTGAAAGTGCCTAAGAACCAAAGAGCGAGAGAAGACACATCCCTTCCATAACTTCTGATCTGCTCAATACAATGAATCGGAAAGGATCGTGCAAACTCAACCAGGGTTATCTGAAAAAGATTTAAGGTTGGGCTTCTAAACAAAGGAAAGTTAGGATGGGCACCAGCTGTGTGGGAGAAATGGCAGAATGAAAAATGCCAAACGGTGCGGAGAACTGCAGTTCTGATCAACGAAGTGCTACAACCACTTTAGACGGCATATATCTACCACCGTTGCAGTATCCTGGGGGGGGGGGTGGGTCATGTGATTTTGATCTCATGACTGTGGGGATGCTGCAATGGTTATAAGTGCGAGGACTGGTCACAAGGCATATTTTTCAATGCCGTTGTTTCTTTGAATAGAGGTGGAACCTCGACTTACAACATTTAGTGACTGTTTGAAGTTACAACATCACTGAAAAAAGTGACTTATGACCATTTTTCATACTTATGACTGTGGCAGCATCCCCATGGTCATGTGATGCTTGGCAACTGGTTCATATTTATGACGGTTGCAGTGTCTTCAGATCATGGGCTCACCTTTTGGGACCTTCCAATGAGTAAAGTCAATGGGAAAGGCAGATTGCCTTAACAACTGTGTTACTAACTTAAGCACTGCAGCAATTCACTTAATGACAATGTCAAGGAAGGTCATAAAATGGGGCGAAATTCACTTAACTGCTTCACTTAGCAACAGGAAATTTTGGGCTCGGTGGTGGTTGTAAGTCGAGGATCACCTATAGCGGCTAAACAAATGGATATAAATAGTTCTCCTGCATGAGCAAGGGGGCTGGACTAGAAGACCTCCAAGGTCCCTTCCAGCTCATTCATTCTATTCTATTCTAAATTGCTGCAAGTGAGACTACCTATATTCTACAACCTGTAATTTTCCAGACATGTTTTATCTAAAGGTAAAGGTTCCTCTCGCATATTTGTGCTAGTTGTTCCTGACTCTAGGGGGCGGTGCTCATCTCCGTTTCAAAGCCAAGCGCTGTCCAAAGATGGTCATGTGGTCAGCATGACTAAATGCTGAAGGTGCCTGGAAAGCTGTTACCTTTCCAACAAAGGTTCTCCCTATTTTTTCTGCTTGCATTTTTACATGCTTTCGAACTGCTAGGTTGGCAGAAGCTGGGACAAGTAACTCTGTTATGCGGCACTAGGGACTCGAACCACCAAACTGCCAACCTTTCTGATCAACAAGCTCAGCGTTTTAGCCACTGAGCCACCACGACATGTTTATGTAGGTTTCCTTTAAATTATAAGACCACCCTTTAAAACAAATGCTTCCCTACTCTCCCCATGATGATTTAGAGGCCCTTTAACTTTCCAAACACATCAGCCATTTCAGCTACAGAACATACAAATCAAATGCCATAATAATAGTAATTACATCTACTTCTAGGCCACAAAAACAAGTTAAAACCAATTAGCAGGCTCAATTGCAAACTAAGAAAAATAACATCCCAAATCCTGGGAACATCTCTTGTTTTTACCTGCAACAAAAGATTATCGAGTGGATCCCGGATCGGCCTCTGAAGTTAGACATCATGACTGAAAAAGTTTTTCCCTAGGGAATTTTTTGTCCAATCCACCTCACAGAGTTGTTGTTGTGGAGAAACTATTAGGAAAAAGGTGTTTTGGATAGATTCGCCACCTTGAGTTATTTGTAAAAATAATAATTTGTAAAAAAAGGCAGGGTACAAATAAATTAACTCAGGACTCAGACTTAACACAAATTAAAAACTACAGACCTAAATGCTGACTATAAAATATTCACTTCAATAGGAGCAGAAAGACACGAGGGTTTTTTGAAGGAGTTCATACACCCTGATCAAAATGGCTTTCTACCCAAAAGGCAGATAAGAAATAATATGAGAACAATATTAGATACATTGGAATATTATGAAACTCATAGTGAAAAGCAATTGGCACTGTTGTTTTTAAACGTCCAAAAGGCGTTTGATAATGTGAACTGGCAATTCATGTTACCACAATTAAGGCATATGGATTTTAGAGATAAATTTATAAATACATTCAAGGCAATCTACACAAAGCAGAAAGCCAAAGTGATTGTGAATGGTAAGGTGACTGAAACTTTTTCAATTCAAAAGGGTTCAAGGCAAGGCTGCCCATTATCTCCATTGTTATTTATCTTAACAAATAAATAAACACAGCCCTGGTCACCCCTTGGTTTTCCTCTTGGAAGGGTTATAAAATATTAATATTAATTATAATTGATAATATTAAGCAAAAGCTGGACACAAATTTAATCAAAAGCAAATTTTACTTATCGTTACCTACTTATCCATTTTACTTCAAAACCGAACTTGCCTAAGTTTAACCAAGATTGCAAAATGTAGATGTAACAGACATATCATTATAATCCCAGTAGAATCTTGATGAAAGTTAGCATCTAATTCCAATTAATATTGGAGAAGTAGAAACGCTGGAAAAGCCAAACAGAGCTTTTTTGGCATGCTAATTAATGCAAAAGGAACAGGAAAAGAGAGCGAATCCATGATTCTTTCGCAGTGGTCTAAAAGAATTGAGATCCATCAGAATAACAGAGTTGGAAGGGACCTTGGAGGTCTTCTAGTCCAACCCCCTTTTCAAGCAGGAAGCTCTATACCATTTCAGACAAATGGCTGTCCAATCTCTTCTTTAAAACCTCCAGTGTTGGAGCACCCATAACTTCTAGAACCACATTAGGAAATTTCTCTTTAATTTTAGTTTGGTTCTCTCCTTGATTAGTTTTCATCCTTTGCTTCTTATTCTGCAATAACACCTCATCTAGTGAAGAGAAGGACCAGGGGAGACACGATAGCAGTGTTCCAATATTTGAGAGACTGCCACAGAGGAGAGTTTGTCAAGCTATTTTCCAAGGCACCTGAAGGCCAGACAAGGAATAATGAATGGAAACTGAACAAGGAGAGATTGAACCTAGAAATAAGGAGGAACTTTATGACAGTGAGAACACTCAATCAATGGAACAGAAGTTCCCTTTGGAAGTTGTGGAAGCTTCCTCCCATTCTTGGCGGCAGGGATTGGAATGGGTGGAAAATGGGGCACACAGAGGCTAAAAACGGGGCACGTGGAGGCAGCAATAAGCAATGGCAATCCCTGCAGCCTGAAACAACTGATGGTCACGAGGCCGATCCAACCAACAATCAGCTGCTTTTGCTAATCAAGCTGTGCTGAAGCTGAAATTGAAACACGATGTTTGCTTTAAGGAATCAAATGGCTGGGAGACAGAGGCCAAAGGGTGGGGGCTGGCGGGTGGGTGGGACTACATTCAGTGTATAAGACGCACCCAAACTTTCACCCTCTTTTAGGGGAGAAAAGTGTGTCTTATACTCCGAAAAATACGGTAGTTCTTTGGTTTTTAGGTAGATGGAAAAATGGTATTCTTTCTTCCTTTTTAGGCCCCTTCCTTGCTCTGTTTAATGTCCCCATTGTCTTCTTTAGTTTCTTTTTTCTATTTGCCCATTTATTGTAAAGAGCTATAACTAATGGAAGGGTTAGAAAAAAGATAAAGGAATCCCTGTGGATTTTACTCTGCTAGTCGTTGCCGTTTATCGGAGGCAGTGGTCATCTCTGTTTCAAGGCCATTGTGCCAGTACTGTCAGAAGACATTTCCATTGTCATGAGGCCAGCATGATGTCATGGAGCACTGTTGCCTTCCCATCAAAGTGGTACCTATTTTTCTACTCGCATTTTCATGCTTTCAAACTGCTAAGGCAAGTGATGGGAGTTCGCTCATTGTGTGATGCTTGGGTCTCGAGTCTTGGCTGTTGGCTTTTAAGCCCAGTGTCTTAATTGCTGTACCAATGGAAGGGGGCAAA
Source organism: Thamnophis elegans (assembly GCF_009769535.1). Lineage (NCBI taxonomy): Eukaryota > Metazoa > Chordata > Lepidosauria > Squamata > Natricidae > Thamnophis > Thamnophis elegans. Next base: position 16,630,783 of record NC_045556.1, on the reverse strand, counting down.
TCCATATTACATTAACTGAGCAGTGATATACATCGCAGCGAAATAACAGAGTAAATCCCTTGGAATTTGATTCTCCTGCTTTCAGGAGAAGAGCCAAGGTGGCGCAGTGGTTAAATGCAGCACTGCAGGCTACTGCTAGATCAGCAGGTCAGCGGTTCAAATCTCACCGGCTCAGGGTTGACTCAGCCTTCCATCCTTCCGAGGTGGGTAAAATGAGGACCCAGATTGTTGGGGGCAATATGCTGACTCCCTGTAAACCGCTTAGAGAGGGCTGAAAGGCCTATGAAGCGGTATATAAGTCTACTGCTATTGCTATTGCATGGATATGGAATTGGCCTCCTGGACTTCAGTGTGATTTACTTTTCCTGTTGGAACTGCATCAATAAATATTGGCATGTTTGCCACATCCATTATTACTCTTTCCCACTGTAATATGCAGCTGATGGCTGGAAGTTTCACTATTTTAACCCACCTTGTTTCTGAACTCCTCCGTATTCTAGGGTGTCCATTGGGAAGTAAGTGCCGGAATCTCACCGTTACAGCAAACCTGTGTCTTATTTTGATGGGATGAATATAATACACTGCTCCTGAATGTGATAAATACTAGATGGATAGCAGTGCTCTGCTACCAAACTATGTGATTAGGCTTGATAAATTAACACTTACAGCTTGAAAATAAATGAGTAGTTATGATCAGCATCTCCTCTCCCCTTCTCTCCCTCAGGCTTGCCCCACAGAGACCTCTCCTATCGTATCACCTTCTCTCCCCCAGTCTAACGTCTTAGCATCAGAGCATTTGTCAGGTGGGGAGGGGGAGCAGAATGTCTAAACTCCCAGCCTGCAGGCCGGATGAGTCATATGCTGGCAACGCCCATGCCCAAGTGGCAGTTGGAACAGAGTTCTTTTCAAGTGGGGAGCGGGAGTAGAACATCTAACTCCTTAGCATCAAAACATGTTAATAATACTATAAGAAATGCTAATGATCCAATGGTTATTTAGAAAAATCCTTGCTTAGTGAGCACCTAGAAGCCAAGAGAAATATACGTGCCAAATTTCAAGTTTGTAGGTTTCACAGTTCTGGAGATTTCGTGATGATGCAAGAGCAGTAATTCTCTTTTATATATATAGATTCAGGCAACAAAGCAGACAACCCAAACCAGGGATACAGTAGTCTTATCAATGCTTCTTCTGATCCATTTGTTTTCTCTCTCTTTAGATATTTATTAACAATGAATGGCACGAATCGAAAAGTGGGAAAAAATTCCCTACGTTTAACCCCTCGACAGCTGAGAAGATCTGTGAAATTGAAGAAGGTGACAAGGTCTGTCTTTCCACATTCTTTAATTAAACTGTTTTTCATTTGTCTTAGTCAATGAGCAAAAATTTTAAAAGTTAGAGATGTTTGGTGGGGAAATACTGTATATACAGGGAAGTGACTGTCTATTAGTTACTCTAATCCAGTGATGGTTAACCTTTTCCAGACCGAGGGCCCAAAGCGTGCGCCCAAATCCCCAAAATGCAATCCGTGTACGGTCCCTGTGCCTGCACACACCCTGCATGCACCACACACATGGGCATCCCTGCACACCCCCATGGAAGCAGATGTGCTTCCAAATGAGAAGAATGTCAAATCAAGCCATAGCCAAAGAGCAAGTGCCAAGTGCTTGGATTCTGATCATGTGACCACAGGAATGCTGCAATGGTCATAAGTGCGAGGACCAAAGGTACAAAGTACAGGTATAATAATAATAATAACAAGCTATCCGCACAAAGGCCATTAAGGTCAAAATAAAAAAATCCTCTGATGATGCCAAATGCAGATTTTGCAAAGAAGCTGATGAAACTGTTGATCACATACTCAGCTGCTGTAAAAAAAATCGCTCAGACTGATTATAAATTGCGGCACAATTCAGTAGCACAAATGATCCATTGGAATTTGTGCAAAAATTATAATATTAAAACAGCAACAAACTGGTGGGAACGTAAGCCTGAAAAAGTCACCAAAAATCAGATGGTCAAGATCTTGTGGGATTTTCGCATACAAACGGACAAAATACTGGCGCATAATACACCAGACATCACACTGGTTGAGACATTTGCTGACCTACATCAAACCGATTACATTATGGCTTATTATCCAGCCACCTATATGTGTATTTTCCTTTCGGTACTGTCCACGGGGATTTCTGCAGGTTGGACTGCAAGGCGATCAAACCGGTCATTCCTAGAGGAGATCAACCCTGACTACTCTTTAGAAGGCCAGATCCTGAAGATGAAACTCAAATACTTTAGCCACCTAATGAGAAGGAAGGACTCACTGGAGAAGAGCCTATTGCTGGGAAGGATTGAGGACAAAAGAAGAAGGGGACGACAGAGAATGAGGTGGCTGGAGGGAGTCACCGAAGCAGTCGGCGTGAACGTAAATGGGCTTCAGGGGATGGTAGAGGACAGGAAGGCATGGAGGAACATTGTCCATGGGGTTGCAATCAGTCAGACATGACTTCGCGACTAACAACAATTTAGGTGTATTTTTTTTAAATGATACTTTTTATCTGCCTATTGTTTCTCTTCCCCCACCCATCTGTTGCAGCCCTCTCTTCCTTCATCTTCAGTCCCTTTAACTTTGTGCATTTCAATCCAGGGCTTGGCATGGAATTATGAAAAGCCATAATCCTGTAATTGAAGAGACGTGAGCTCATTTTAAAACTGCTGCAATTCTGAGGTGGCTTTGCCCTCTATGGGGTGATTATGTTAGCTGGCTCCATTGCTGCCCAAGCCGTCATTAGAGTAAAAACAGATGACCTCTCTTTGTCTCTGGCTGCAAATCCTGAGCCCCGAGGGTTGTGTGTGTGTGAGAGAGAGCTCTGTGTGTCTCCTGCTAGAATACCCAAACGTAATTGCTTTTCTCCCTCTCCGCCCAAATGGGTTGTAAAGTATTTTGACCGGTAAGATGAGTTCTTGGAGACTTATTTGCTCCTTCCTGCCAGCGGTGTCCCCATTAGAAGTCTTACAAGATCATTTTGGGATTTGTGTTCCGACCTAGGTTTCCCCAGCAGCACGAAGCCAAGTCCTCGCCTGACAAACCCCTTTTATTTAATTTATAGTGAATTCCCATCCAGCAAAGTCCTGGGCCACAGTCTTTCAAGATGGTTCACAAATGCCAACCTTTATCAGGTTTGGAGAGTGGCCAGGCCGATATCTTTCAGATGCTGCTATACTTGGCAAGAATGCAGGAATGAACTAATTGTCTCCTGCAAACTCCACTACCCTTTTGCTTCTCTTTTGTTTCCTCTGGGAGGGGCCATTCACTGTCCACCTGTGGCCTTAGTCTCAAGTCGACCCTTATTCCTTAGCTGTTTCCTTCTTCTGGCAGCTCTGCACATCTCACACTGGGAACCGGCTCCAGCTGTTCTGCCTCACTGATGTCTGACTCTGAAGGCAGCTGATAACTGTCAGATGGCCCTGGCCTCATTTCTGCTTCCGATGCAGAGCCCTCATCAGAGGCTTCCCCAGACTCCAGAACTGGCCCATGTTCCTCCCCAACCTCCTCACTGTCCGAATCTGCTGCCAACTCCACTAGCCGCTGGCGGGCCACAACAATTTGCAAAGTAGAGCCCACAGCAGATGCAATATAACACTACAATAGAGTTGGAAGGGACTTTGAAGGTCTTCTAGTAGTCCAACTCCCTGCTCAAACAGGAGACTCTATACCAGAGCCGTGGTGGCGCAGTGGTTAGAAGGCAGTACTGCAGGCTACTACTGCCGGCTGCCTGCAATTTGGCAGATCAAATCTCACCAGGCTCAAGGTTGACTCAGCCTTCCATCCTTCTGAGGTGGATAAAATGTGGACCCAGATTGTTGGGGGCAGTATGCTGACTCTGTAAACCACCTAGAGAGGGCTGTAAAAGCACTGTGAAGAGGTATATAAGTCTAAGTGCTATTGCTATTTCAGACAAATGGCTGTCCAATCTTTTCTTAAAAACCTCCAGTGATGGAGCACCCACAATCTCTCTGGAGGCAACTTCTGTTCCACTGAACAATCGTTCTGTTAGGAAATTGCTAGGTTGGTATTTCCCTTGATTGGTTTCTTTCTTGAACTCAATTCTAGGTTGGTTCTTTCTTCTTTCTTGAATTGAATTCTTGATTAGAATTCTTTCGCTTTTGCCAATCCATTGTGTCTGTAAATTTCACACATCTAGATGCACGGACATTCCTGTTGCACTTGTACCCAACCTTTCTCTTAGACTAAATCTGCCATCAAGCCCACTTGCCATATCTTGGATTGTGTGAATTCTAGTCTGGAACTGCATTGGGCTGGAGAAACCAGTTCCATGGAACGTGCTTGAATTAATGCAGCACAGTTTAGTTTAGTTTAGTTTACTTTTTTGTCATTGCACCTCGTACAACGAAATTAAATGCCATCTTCAGTGTATGTTATAACTATAAAAATAAAAACACAAACACCCATCCTTCACATTCTATGCGATTGAATTGAAAACTGCTGCTATTGCATTAATATTGCACTATACAGTAGAATTCAACATACTTACTGCCCTGGGATAGAAGCTGTTTTTCAGCCTATTTGTCCTTGTTTTTATTATCCTGTACCGTCTGCCAGATGGTAATAGTTAAAAAAAAAAGTGCCCAGGATGAGATGGATCTTTAAGAATGTTTGAACTTTCTTAAGGCAGTGGGAGCTATAAAGCTCTCCAAAGAGGGGAAAGGGTAACCCATGATCCCCTGGGCAATGATGTCGACCTTCTGGAGCGCTGTCCTCTCTGCCACTCTGCAGTTGGCGAACCATACACAGGTGCAGTAAGTTACAATACTCTCTATGGTGCAGCGATAGAAGGTCACCAGCAGTTTTCCATTCGGTTGTTGTTTCCTGACAAGTTTCAGGTAGTATAATCTCTGCTGAGTCCTTTTGACCAGGGCTGCAATGTGAGTGCCCAGGTCAGATTGTCTCTCTCTCTCTTTTTTTTTTAAAGAATCTGTAATGTGGCCATCCCAATCCAATATGATCCAAGCAGAGTCTTATATTTAGGGAAAAATAATCAATAGATCACAAATCTCCCCAGGTTCTTTTCTAGCAGAAACATTCATAGCTGGTATATTGAAAAAAGCACAATTATTTTATTATTTCAGCTTCCTTTCGCGAAAGTTGTAAATTGTCATTGGGGCCATGCAGGGCTCTTGTTTTAATAACAACAACAACAACAACAACAACAACAAGCTATCCGCACAAATGCCATTAAGGCCAAAATCGAAAAATCCTCTGATGATGCCAAATGCAGACTTTGCAAAGAAGCTGATGAAGCTGTTGATCACATACCCAGCTGCTGTAAAAAAAAAATCGCGCAGACTGATTATAAATTGCGGCACAATTCAGTAGCACAAATGACCCATTGGAATTTGTGCAAAAATTATAATATTAAAACAGCAACAAACTGGTGGGAACATGCCTGAAAAAGTCACCGAAAATCAGATGGTCAAGATCTTGTGGGATTTTCGCATACAAATGGACAAAATACTGGCGCATAATACACCAGACATCACACTGGTTGAGAAAAATAAGGTTACAATAATAGACATCGCAATACCAGGTGATAGCAGGGTCGACGAGAAGAAATATGAAAAAATCACGAAATACCGGGACTTAAAAATCAAAATTCAACGATTATGGCACAAACCAGCAGTGGTAATTCCAGTGGTAATCGGCACACTGGGTGCTATTCCAAAAGCACTGGAATTACATTTAAAACAGTTAAAAATTGAGAAAATCACCATCAGTCAAATGCAAAAAGCTGCGCTGCTTGGATCTGCATACGTATTACAAAAATACATTACGACGTCCTAGGCCCCTGGGTGGGGCCCGACTAGTAACCAATGCCAAATCCAGCGAAACAACTGGCCGCTGTGATACAATTCTGTTGTTGCGAATAATAATAATAATAATAAATGTTACCCAAGGTTTTAAAATAGATTCAAAGCTTGGCCAGCTTCACTTGCCATCAAAAGGAAATAGAGGATAAAGGTGAATTTCCTGCTCGAAGATCTCTCCCCTTGTCTCAGCCGTGGGGAGGAAAAATGTTACAAAACTGGTTTTATAACTTTAAAGTGTCCCTACCCATAAGAAGTGCAGTACCCTTAGATTGGAACACACAACTCTGGCAAAAAAATAAATAAAGATAACATCAGCAGGGAGGGTTGGGGTATGCGCCATGTGGCATCTGTCATTAAGGGAGAAGAATATTTATTTTTCTTTGTTTATTATAATTTCTCAAGCAAAAACAACAGGAATAATATAAAAATACAATGAAAGGGTCAATTGTTACGTTAATGTGCTTATGTACTCTATGGACCTCTTTAAGCATGAAGTGAGGTTCACAGAACTCAATTTGTGGCTAAAACTGTGAAAATGTGTAGCTGAGACAACTGAATCAGGTAGGGAATTCCAGACTTTGACAACTCTATTACAGAAATCATATTTTTTACAGTCAAGTTTAGAATGATTTACATTGAGTTTAAAGGTTCAAGGTTCATTTTATTTATATGCCGCCCTATTCTCTGCGAGACTCAGGGCGGCGCACAAACCCAAGGGAGGGGAAGGGAAACACAAAGAACTACAACAAAAAAGTACAAGGGAATTTAAAACAACCAACAGCCACACGATTCAAGAGGGGAAGGGAACTCATCGACCCCAGGCCTGCCGACACAGCCAGGTTTTAACGGCTTTTCGGAAGGCCTGGAGAGAGGTGAGGGTCCGAATCTCTGCGGGGAGCTCGTTCCAAAGGGCCGGAGCCGCCACAGAGAAGGCCCTCCCCCGGGTAGTGGCCAGATGACATTGGCTGGTAGACGGAACCCGGAGGAGGCCTACTCTGTGTGATCTAATGGGTCTTTGGGAGGTAATTGGCAGCAGGCGGTCTCTCAAGTACCCAGGTCCAATACCATGAAGGGCTTTATAAGTGACGACTAGCACCTTGAAGCGGTGGTTCGCATGCATGTTATTGCGATTGAAACAGAAAAGGTCATTTACAGGTTAAAACATTACTATGTACAATTTTGTACGCAGTACCTAAATCTAACCACAAGCGACACGATTCCAAGTGATCCAAACCAAGAATTTCGAGCCTAGTAGCCTAATATTGTACTGATTTTGATCCATAAGCAAACCTTTAGCTGAACTGAAGTATATGATTCATCCCAAAGGGGACAGCAGTGGCTCAGTGGCTAAGACGCTGAGCTTCTCGATCAGAAAGGTGGGCAGCTCGGTGGTTCGAATCCCTAGCTCCGCATAACAGAGTGAGCTCCTGTTACTTGTCCCAACTTCTGCCAGCCTCATAGTTCTCAAGCATCTAAAAATGCAAGTAGAAAAAATAGAAATCACCTTTTGGTGGGAAGGTAACAGTGTTCTGTGCACCTTTGGCATTGAGTCATGCTGGCCACATGACCACGGAGACTTCTTTGGACAGCACCGGCTCTTCGGCTTTGAAATGGAAATGAGCAATACCCCCTAGAGTCGGGAACGACTAGCACATATGTGTGAGGGAAATCTTTACCTTTATATGATTCAGCCGTAACTTGGTATAGAAGAACAGGAGTCATGTGATGTCTCCTATTCTTATTTTTTGTCTAATGGGGAAGAATTGGGAAAACTACAGTTAGAGAGAGCCAGTTGGGTGTACTGGTTAAAGCTGCTGGACTAAGAGCAGAGAGTCCTGTGTTTTAGTTCTCCAAGGTTCCACAAAACCCATCTGGGTAATTTTAGGGCAGACATTTTAGCGTTGCGGCTATGTATCATTTGTGCCATTGGTCATTACAAAAGGGAGGAGAATATCGGTGCATGCTGATCTCAATCTATAAGCAAACTTTTAACTAAATTTCATTGAAACAGTATATGATTCAGTCACAATTTGGTGTAGAAGAACTTGTTCTCTGGAGGAGAATTGAGAAGGCTACAGAAAACTCTTAACTGTAGTTTTCCCAATGCTTCCCCATTGGATAACAAAAAGAAGAGAGTCAGCTTGGTGTTGTGATTAAAGCTTCTGGACTAAGATAGCGCTAGCACTAGCACTTAGACTTATATACCGCTTCACAGTGCTTAACAGCCCTCTCTAAGTGGTTTACAGAGTCAGCCTATTGCCCCCAACAATTCGGGTCCTCATTTTACTCACCTCTTTTCCCTGTTTTCCAAACCCAGAGGTCCCATTTCTCAGCCTAGTCCCCAAGATGGTTGACCTTCAGGTTGGATTGACAATAGAAACCTCATGGTTTTCTAAGACTTCTTGGGAAGTTTCAGTGTTATTCCATTTTGTGGACCATTTACAATTTGGTTTCTCTATCAAACTGGTCAGAAATCCAGAAGGGCTGTATCCACAAATCCAGAAGATAAAAGGCTGAACGCAACCTTGAGTTGGTGAGAACCGAACTGCTCGTACTAGGCAGAATTAGCCTGCAATATTGCATTCTAACCACTGTGCCAGCACGGGCTCTTTTTAGCCCCAAGTTCTAGTTCTCCATTAGACACAAAAAGCCAGATGGGTAATTTTAGGGCGGTCACATACTCTTAGCTCTAATCTGGGATGTCAGAAAACATCCTGGAAGGTGCTAATGGTCAACTTACCGTACTTCTGAAATATTTTATTGCTGGGGCCCAGAATGGACTTGAAGGACCATAACAGAGAAAGCTAAAACAAGGCTGCCAGCTTAGCATTCCCATCTCTTGGCTGTCTGCTGCTTGAGATTTTTGTATGCATTTTCTTAATAAAATTACATTCATTGTGCCTCACCCATGTTTTATTGAATAAGGCACAGCTGGTTGGTTTCAAGCCATCCTGCCCAAGATCTCAAAATCTGCAAAGCTTAAACAGAACAAAGCAATCAATGGCTCCAGGTTTGTAATCACACTTTCATTTTATGCCATATAGAGTGGGTCATGTTCTCCCTGTGATATAAAAGTAAAGGTTCCCCTCACACATATGTGCTAGTCGTTCCCAACTCTAGGGGGCGGTGCTCATCTCTGTTTCAAAGCCGAAGAGCCAGCACATGTGGCCGGCATGACTAAATGCCGAAGGTACACAGAATGCTGTTATCTTCCCACCAAGGTGGTCCCTATTTTTTCCACTTGCATTTTTACATGCTTTCAAACTGCTAGGTTGGCAGAAGCTGTGACAAGTAACGGGAGCTCACTCTGTTAGGCAATGCTAGGGATTTAAACCACCTAACTGCTAACCTTTCAGATTGACAAGCTCATCATTTTAGCCACTGAGCCATGGTGTCCCTCCCCCATGATATAGGGATGGGTTATTCCAACTGGACATCTTGCCAGATTAAATATTTGACATTGGTCTAAAACTATTATTTAGCTAGGTTTGATGGTTTGCAGATAGTTCTGATGATGCTTCAATGGTCCAATCCAACACAGCTTCATATGGGACCCTTAGTATTTATGATGCAAAGAAAGTACTGTATATTGGAATACAATCCACATAACCATATATATATATATATATATATATATGTGTGTGTGTGTGTGTGTGTGTGTGTGTGTGTGTGTGTGTGTGTGTATTGTGTCACAACCCCTTGTGTGCCCAAATATGGGAGGAAGCATACTGCTTCCTTTCTCTGTCTATCGGCTCGTCACAAGAGACCATCACGACAGAAAGGCATTATTTTTACTGTTGCCTTTGTTACATTTGTGTTGCATTTGTGCTGATAAATAAATAAAGGGAGACTAGTATAGATCTATTTCAAGCTATTTAGCTATCATCAGCTAGCCATACCCTTACTGGGTTCGATTCCCAGTAAGGGTATGGCTAGCTGATGAGAGCTAAATAGTTTGAAATAGATCTATACTAGTCTCCCTTTATTTATTTATCAGCACAAATGCAACACACACACACACACATATTCCTGGATCAAAATCTGAAGTAACTAGGGTGGGATTTTATATGACTATATCACATTCAGAATGGTTTACTCCAGTGGTGGGATTCAATTTTTTTACTACCGGTTCTTTGGGTGTGGCTTGGTGGGTTTGGCTTGGTGGGCATGGCAGGGGAAAGTTACTGCAAAATCCCCATTCCCTCCCCACTCCAGGGGAAGGCTACTGCAAAATCCCCATTTCCTCCCGATCAGCTGGGACTTGGGAGGCAGAGACTAGATGGGGGCAGGGCCAGTCAGAAGTGGTATTTGCCGGTTCTCCGAACTACTCAAGATTTCCCCTACCAGTTCTCCAAAAACTGGTCAGAACCTGCTGAATACCACCTCTGGTTTACTCTATGTAGATGAGATGTTTAATTGTGACTGGTGTGCTGGTGTTACAAATGGGTTGGATAATCCTAGACTGGAGCATGGAGTTATTTGAAAACATCTACTGAAAGAAATTTTCCCTATCTTGAACGCATGCATCATTTGTTGCCTTGTGATGGATAACAATTGGAAGGGATTTAATTCTTCTTTCTTCCTGGCCTTAAATTTTAGCTGCACTTTATGCCTTTGTCTTGCAAAATCTCTGTAACGCAATACTGATTAAGCATTGGGTGGATTCAGATTGGAATTTCAGCCTTGCCCATTGAATTTCCTTGTTCTCAATATTCTTGTAACTGAAAGAGTTTACGTGAGCCTGGATTGACCTTTCCATTGGAAAAGCTTCAGCCAAGCATTTCCACTTGCGTAAATAAATGTGCGTATCTCCGATCACATGGTGGAGGTTCTCAGAGAATTGTGTAACCTGAATTCATGCCTCTGTCCTAATATAGAAAGTAAAATATTAAATAGTAAAAGCTGTGGTGGCGCAGTGGTTAGCATGCAGTACTGCATGCTACTTTTGCTGACTGCCAGCTGCCAGCAGTTCGATCCTTACTGGTTCAAGGTTGACTCAGCCTTCCATCCTTCCCAGTTCATTAAAATCAGGAGCCAGATGATTGGGGGCAAGAGGCTGACTCTGTAAACTACTTAGAGAGAGTTATAAAGCACTGTGAAGCGGTATATAAGTCTAAGTGCTATTGTTATTGCTATACCAGAGCCTGGTATACATAGCAATAAAAGGGTGCTCCTTTTAATTATTATTTTAGAAAGTCGAGTATCACACCATAGTGTTCATTGGGCTTGGGGGTTGAATCTATGGGGCTGGAATTCAATCTAATAGTCTAATCAAGGAAAGAAGCAACCTAGAACTAAGAAGAAATTTCCTGTTAGTTAAAACAATTAATCAGTGGAATGACTTGCTTCTAGAAGTTGTGAATGCTCCAACACTGGAAGTTTTAAAGATAAGATTGGACAACTATTTGTCTGAAATGGTATAGGGTTTCCTGCCTAAGCAGCAGGTTGGACTAGAAGACTTCCAAGATCCCTTCCAACCTCTCCTCTCTCCTCCATTCTCTTATCTTCTGCTCTGCTCTACTCTATTCTCCCTTCTCTCTACTATTCTTTCTTTTTTCTTCCCTTCTCCTCTTTCCTCTCTTCTCTTCCATTCCATTCCATTCTAGCAAAATGGGCACCATTGCCAGATTCTAAGCATTTTAAAACTATAGTTTGAACAGATTGTAGCAGCTAAGGTAAGATCTAACCCTGAGCCTCACTTTGGTTTGCAGAAAGCTCTAAGCCCAAGGTAGCATTGTGGCTTTACCAAGTAGCCCCTGACTTATGACCTCAATTAGGAGAAGAATTTATGCTTCCAAGCAAGGCCATCGTTAAGTGAGTTCTGCCTGATTTCACAACCTTGTCGCTACAGTTGTTCAGCAAATCCTGTGGCTGCTAAGCAAATCCAACTTCCCCTGTTTGCTTGTTGAAAGCCAAATGAGAGAGTTGCAAATGGCGATTGTATTCTTTCTAACCAACATTCTCCTAGTTGCCTAGACTTTCTTTTAAACAAGTATTTGTGAATGTTACTTTGCTGTACCGTTGACACCAGAAGCCATTACTCTGTTTCCCAAAGAAAGAATAGAAATCTGATCATTCTTGTGATCGTTGACTGTTGAGCATACTTGACTTTTCCTCTTTTATGTTCAAGGTTTCTCCCTCCAGGGAAAATTGTACCCGACTGTATTCCTGCGGTATTAATTGCCTGATGTTTTCCTCTCTCCTTTCTTACCTTTACCTGTAGCCCGATATCGATAAAGCGGTTGAAGCAGCAAAAACAGCTTTCCAAAGTGGATCTGTCTGGAGACAAATGGATGCGGCCAGTCGCGGAAGACTTCTAAATAAATTGGCCGACCTGATTGAGCGAGACAGAGAGGTGTTGGCGGTAAGTGAAGCTGGTGCATCACCAGGGTGTGAAGAATCAACCAAGAAGGGTTGGGGTATCACATTTAACCTTGAGCTTCTTGCTCTTTTTTTTTTTTTTTTTTTTTTTTTTTTTTTTTTTTTTTGTTACTAAGTATATTTTATTCAATTTTCACATTCCATTTGCAATCATTTATATACAGGGTATTTACTATAAGAAAAGAAAAAAAAAAGAAAAAGGGAATAAAACGAACAAATAAAAAGGAAACACAACTCATCATTCACAACCCCACCTAACCCTTGCATCCTCCATACACCCCATCTACCCCCTCCAACTTTCCTTTCTCCCTCTAACACTCCCCTCCTACTTCCCTTTCCCCTCAAACCTTCCTTCTCCCCTTACTCCCCAGACACCCTCCTTACATTCCCCTTACTCCTTACATTCCCCTTACTCCTTCCTTACTCCTCCCTCTTCCTTCCCTCTACCTCCCTCCTTGGTGTATGCCTTTATTCGAGTATTGTTTGATCTGATAAAAGTAAAGTGAACCAAGGAAAAATAATAATAATAATAATAATAATAAAAAAAAGAACCACCGTATATAAATACATTCTTGTTCTTATTAAAACTATATTAACACCCCCCCACCCCACCCCCCACAATCCCCATCCCTAATCCTCCCGGCTTCCCAGGGCCCACACCTGGCACTACCTTCTATCTAAAATATCTTGTATACATATGGATTAAAAAATAAAAGTAATATATCAAAAAAAAAAAAGAAAAGCAGAGAAAGAAAAAAAAAAGGGAAAAAAAGAAAAGAGAAAAGAGAAAAAAGAAAAAAAGAAACCACTCTTCGTGTTGATCTCAGCCCCCCATCTTTATCTATGCTTAAATAGTATAAATCATTCTATCTATATTTTATTCTCATCTCTTACTTCTTTGCTATTTACCCCGACCTTCTGTAGGCTCTCCCGTTCCCTTCCTAAACCTCATGATCCCTTCCAATAAGATTTAAGCAGCGTGGTTCATGCCATATATTCAAATATAACTTTACAGACAAGTAATCAAACTTTCCCTTCTAGTAAAATTTAAACAACGTAAATGATCTTTCTTTACCCCTTTTTCAAACAGTAATTCAAAATAATCTAACCAGATTTCCCCTTCTTAGTAAAGTTAAGCAGCGTAGATCAGATATTACTTTACACAGGAATCAATTTCTATCTTAAGATAATTCCAACCAACTTCCCCTTCTAATAGAATTTAAATAACTTAGTTCATTCCACATGTATTTTACCCTCATCCCCCACTTGTCTGATATTTACCACTATCAAATTTATACTACCATTTGTTTAAAATATAACTCAGAGCGATTTGTAGCATGAATCATTCCACATATTCCAATAATACTTTCAACAAGAGTCAGTTAACCTTCTATTTTAAGGTAGTCGCTTCTAACAAAGTTTAAACAACATAAATCATTCCGCATTCTTTTTACAGTTATCTTAAGATAATCCCAAGCGGCTTCCTGTTCTAATAAGCTTTAAACAACATAAATTTTGCCCTCTTCCCTTGCTTGTCTGATATTTACCTCAAATAACGTAGTTCATTCCACATGCATTTTACCCTCATCTCATGCTTGTCTAATATTTAAAACTATCAAATATATACTAGCGTTTATTTGAGATGTAATTCAGAACTATTACAACCAACTTTCCCTTCAAATAAAAGTTAAATAGCATGGATCATATTCAAATAATACTTTCAGCAAGAGTCAGTTAACCTTCTATTTTAAAATAGTCCCCTCTAACAAAGTTTAAACAACATAAATCATTCCGCATTCTTTTAACCACTATCAAATTTATGCTAACGTTACTTTAGAATCTAGCTCAAAGTAGTTTCACCCAGCTTTCCCTTCTGATAAAAATTAGTCCACTTTTTCTACCGGAGAGAGGTCTCAAACCCCCATTCAGTCCTCAACTTTAGGAAGTCTTTTGAAGTATCTAAATTCTCGATCTGCGTTCTTCTGCTTCTCCGAGGGAGGAGGGGCTACCCCCTCCATCTTGCAGCCGCATGGCCAGCCGTTTGCTTTCTCCTTCTGCTTGTCTCTCCTCTCTTCCAAGCGCGTCAGGAAGTCCCGCCTTCAGAATCCTAGAATAGAAATCTTGAGCCTCCGAAACAGAGTTAAGACGAAATCTTTGATTCTCAAATGTAACCGTGATGCCGGCAGGGGCCTCCCATCTGTATCGAATCTGTTGACTCCTAAGCTCTTTAGTTAAAAAAGTGTAGTCCCTTCTTGCTTTCAACATCTGAAAAGGTATATCTTTGAAAACAATCACGTCCTGGTCATCAACTCGGAGACTGTTATTATGAAACTTTTGCACAATCGCGTTTCTAGATTCTTTTGTAGAGAAATGTATAATTATGTCCCTCGGGAGCTGTCGCTGTTCCGCTATCAATGAGTTCTGGCGATAGATTTTCCGAATCTGCCAATCAAAGTTAAGTCCCGGGCTTCCCAGCGCATGGCTGAAGGCTTCAGCAAAGGTCTGTTTCAAATTCTCCTGCTGCTTTCACGGAATCCTCTGACTCTTATTGAAAATGCCTTCCTATCAAAATTTAGCATCATAAGCTGTTCTTCGTTATTTCTAATTTTTTCTTGTAAAATTTGAATATTGGTAGTCAAATCAAAATTAGCCTTCTCCAGACTTTCCAATTTGTTCTCTATTTCAGCAGAGTAATCTAACAGGGCAGACACGGCTGCAAACGTATTCGCCTTCATTTGATTAACTTTAGATTTTAGATCATCATAAAGTTGCAATACAAATTCCTTAAGTTCTTGCTTAAAGGCATTAAAGATTTTAAAGAGATATTCCTGTGTTAAAACTTCTCCAGTAGAGGGCGTAGGAGACAAAGGCTGTATTTCCAAAAAAGATTCTTTAAATTCTTTAGACACATTTGTAGCAAGACGCTTCTTTGATCTGGGTGCCATAATAAATAAACAAGTAAGCAGCGCTTCGCTCCCCTCTATTTCCAAAGAAAAAGAGTTTATTTTGTTAAGGAGCGGTCTGCAGAAAGATAAGCCCGGCTAAGTACATCCAGTAATCATCCACGGAGAGAAATCGCCATTTTGAAGTCTATTTAAACAAAGAAGTCTTTAAGACGAATGGTGCTGGTATTTAAGATAGTAATAAAAGCATAAATCTCACAGGGGTGGTACCCTCCCGTATCAAATCTAGCTTGAAAAAAACTTTGTTTTGTCCTGGGGGGGGCTAGCCTGTCTGGGGCTGCCAAAAAAAAAAAAGGCAGCTGAGAAGAACTGGCCGGAGATAAAAGCTCCGCTTCGGCTGGATCTAATCTCTTCCACAGCCAAAAAAAGAAAAAGGCTGTGGCTTACGAATAGACCCTAGTCTACGGAGCTATCCTCCCTGCCCCTTCCTTAGCCAAAAAGGGGTGCTATCTATGATCTTATTTAGATATACAGACCAGATCTCTGAGGAGCTCGGTGGAGCCCTCCTCGGCAACAGGCCACGCCCCCAGGAAGCCTCTCCTTCTTGCTCTATTTTTGACCTACTAATCCATGGTGCCCGTAATAGTTTTCTCTTACCTTCGCTACCGGTTTGGAACTGGGAGCGTGCATGTGCGTGCACTCGCTTCACTCATGTGTGGCGCTTCTGTGCATGTGCAGAGCATCTGTGATGATGTCTGGATGGGTGGGTGGAGCCTCCTACTGCCCAAACCAAGGCGAACTGGCAGAATATCACCTCTGCATGGTGCTATTTACATAGAAGAAAAGGGGAATTGAAAAGAGGCTGGAAGATTACACTTCTTTGTTCCATTGTGTAGGCAAGACAACAAAATTTAGTAATAATCAGGATGGGGAATTGATAAAGGTAGATGTAGAATCTGTCTGTGTCTTTCTTGTCATAAAGAAGAGACCTAGTAAAATCTACAGAAGGTCCTTGTTATTGCCCTAAATTTCATCTTCAGTCCCAAAATTGCTTTTTCAAGAGGTAACTGGACTCTCTGGTTTTTCTTTGAAGGCGTTTCGCTTTTCATCCCAGAAGCTTCTTCAGCTCTGACTGGATGGTGGTGGGTCATCAGTCAGAGCTGAAGAAGCTTCTTGGATGAGAAGCGAAATGTCTTCAAAGAAAAACCAGTTGCCTCTTGAAAAAAGCACCTTTGAGACAACCATGACCTCAATGACTGAGAATCTCCATAGACTTTCATCTTCAGTGTTGCAAACCAATGTGGAGGAAACCAATTAACAGAAAACATGTACATTCCTTGGTGCTCTCTGGTTGTTCACAGATGTTTCATTACTTGACTTCATAACCCCACTAATACTCATGAGTGTGGGGTTTAATCCCTGTTTATATATAGTAGTTTACCTTGCCACTCTGGTGGAATTGTGGTTTTCTCCTCAGTAGTTCCTTAACTAGGTTCTTTTTGTTTTGCTTTTGCTGGGTTGTTTGTCTGGTGTTAATCCCTGCTTATCTGGGTGTTGGCTGCTGCAGGGGGTGTGTTTTGGTCATTTTTGTTTCCTTCTTAGCTTTTTACTGTCTTGTTTGAATGGTGTGTCAATATGGTTTTATTTCTATAAAATATCTGCCAGCAAATAGCGAAACTCAGAAAGCACTGAGGATTCCGAGGTGGCGCAGTGGTTAAATGCAGCACTGCAGGCTACTTCAGCTGACTGCAGTTCTGCAGTTCGGCTGTTCAAATCTCACCGGCTCAGGGTTGACTCAGCCTTCCATCCTTCCGAGGTGGGTAAAATGAGGACCCGGATTGTTGTTGGGGGCAATATGCTGACTCTGTAAAACCGCTTAGAGAGGGCTGAAAGCCCTATGAAGCGGTATATAAGTCTAACTGCTATTGCTATTGCTATTCCATAGTTCGATCCTGAACCACACACAATATATTTTCTTCTACTGGTAATAGAAAGCATGCACAGGGAGCCTCCAGCACCTCAATCAATTGTAATCTCCAAGGTTTCCCATTCAGGACTCTTGCGCAAAACCAACACAACTGGGATTGATTGTCTCTCCAGGAAGACTTTGAGAGAACAGGAAAGGTTTTGCAGATAGGGTCCCTCCAACCAACTTGGTTGACCAACTGATTCTTGCCATCTTATTGTTTCCACTGAAGATTTGGTTGGGAAAATATTTTTCCCAGTAGAGATTGGCTCAAAGTGTAAACTTCAAATGCAATGTTCTTTCTTTCTTTTCTTTTCTTTTCTTTTTTTTGCTTTCAGACCCTGGAAACTTTGGACACTGGGAAACCGTTCCTCCAAGCGTTCTTTGTTGACCTTGAAGGTTGCATAAAAACCCTGAGATACTATGCTGGATGGGCAGATAAAATCCAAGGCAAGAATATCCCCGTGGGTAAGTTGTACCTGCTATCTCCTCTGCTGAGTTTCTTATCTTATGTCCGCTAGGTAAAATTAACCTGAATCTATAAATTGGAGAGAAGCCATGAAAGCCTAATTCAGATGCTATAGTTAATTACAGTTTGGCTACCAGAAATATATCTGAGTTTATAGGCACCTTCCTCCTCATCCTCCAGTTCTTGCTTCGTGGTCTAATTTATAGAAACCCTGCTATAAGTTAAACATTTTTTTCTTTTTTTTTTTACCTCTTGCATCAAAGGTTTTATTTCTTTTAAAACACAAATATTTTATCATTCGTCAATCATTAAAACATTGAAGTACAATTTTTTTTTGTCTTTGTGCCCCTCCCTCCCTCCCCCCCCCTACCCCTCCCCCCCCCCCCCCCCCCCCGGCTTCCCAGAACCCGTACACGGTATGGATTTTTAACAAACACAGTCTAAAATTTATTGAAAAAAAAGAAAAAGAAATAAAGAAATTAATGACATTCTGCATTGAGCTTAGCTTCTTTTTACTGAACCAACTTTAAACAATTTAAATCATTTCTGATCTTAAGCATAGGCTAACTGGAATTTCTTGGTCCCATATTTATTTTGTATATAGTCAATCCATTTTTTCCAGTCTCGTTTATATCTCTCATTTGAGTGATCTTTAAGATATGCCGATATTTTAGCCATCTCGGCTAAGTTTGTGACTTTCAATGTCCATTCTTGGATTGTAGGTTAAACATTTTTTTTGTTGATGGCTTTTTGCCAACTTTGTTGGCAAAGAGTCAAAATGCAGTAATATTCATGCTTAATGTAGCTCCTTTGCTTTTGGAGAATATTTTTTTTTTAAAAAAAAAACCCATTCTAAACTTATTTCTGATGAAGATCATACTCTTTCCTGTGGTTAATAGTAGTTTTCTGATGAAACCTAACCCCCATTTACAGTATAGTTTACAGATGACAGATTAACAGAATTGGAAGGGACCTTGTAGGTCATCTAGTCCAACCCCCACCCACCCAAGCAGGAGACCCCACACCATTTCTGACAAATGGCAGTCCAATCCCTTTTTGAAAGTCTCCAGTGATGAAGCTTCCACAACTTCTGTTCCATCGGTTGATTGTTCTCACTGTCAGAAACTTTCCCCTTATTTCTGGGTTGAATCTCTCCTCCTTTAGATAGTCCTTGATTTACAACTATATATTTAGTGACTGTTTGAACTTACAACAGCACTGAAAGAAGTGTCTTGCCCATTTACGACCATTGCAGCATCCCCGTTGTCATGTGATCAAAAGTTGTGGGCTTGGCTACTGACTCATATTTATGACGGTTGCAGTGTCCCGGGGTCTTTCTATCTCCTTTTGCGACCTTCTGCCAAATAAAGTCAATTGGGGGGAAACTGGTTTCACTTAACTTTGTTACTAACATAACAACTGAAGTGATTCACTTAACAACTGTGGCAAGGCAAGGTCGTCAAATGGGGCAAAACTCACTTAACAACTCTCTCGGCAACAGAAATTTTGGTCTCAATTGTGGTCGCAAGTCAAGGACTACCTATAGCTGCTATTTGCCCTGAAGTAAGGGTGTCCATTGAAAGTTGAGAGCCAGTTTAGCTTAATGATTAAAATGCTGGACTAGAACCGGAAGCCACAATGACTATTCTTCTCTTTAGCATGAAGCCGGTGGGGTGACTGACTTTGTGGCCACTCCCTCATTCTCGGCCCAATCCACATTGTAGATTTATTGTGGGGGGGGATAGGAAGCAGGAACATTAGTGGGTTTTTGGCATCTTTCAGTCTCAAAAGACGATGGTATCGTGCTCTGGAAAGCACGCAGCATCTGGTGTGGCTAAAAAGTCCAATTCGGGAGTGGCAATCCCTTCCACACTGAGGGCAGATACATTCTGTCCCCTTCCCAGCCCCCAGATTTTGCTGGTTCCGGGACTGCCTCTTTGGGTTGTACAAATACAAGTATGAGTAATTAATTAAAAAGGAAGCAGCCTTTAGGAGACTGGAAAGCAGCCAAGAGGTAGTGATTTTCAATGGGAAGCCTGGACGGAAACCTCTTTAGAGTGCCTTTCTAAGTGAAGGTATTTTCAGAATATAGTAGAAGCAGCTGGATCAGACCTCAGGATGATGTAGTCATTATTCCTGCCTGCTGTATCTGAATATACAAACTGTCCTCCCTACCCACTCTCTTAGTGCCTATCAACAACTTCTTAAAGCAGCTGTATCTTTTCCCACAATTGCATGCTACGATCTGCAGCTGCAGCACTGTTCTGAAAAAAGATGATTTTGATTTTGATTTGATTTGATTTTTGATTTATGATTTTTGATTTATTTTTGATTTTGATTTTGATTTTTTTATTTTTTTATTTTTTTTATTTTTTGATTTTTTTGATTTTTTTATTTTTTTATTTTTTTATTTTTGGATTTTTGGATTTTTGGATTTTGATTTTTGGATTTTGATTTTTGGATTTTTGGATTTGATCATTGAGAACAATTAACCAGTGGAACCAGAAGTTATGTGTGCTCCATTACTGGAAGTATGTAAGAAGAGATTGGACAGCTCTTTGTCCAGAATGGTATAGGGTCTCCTGCTCTGGCA
Source organism: Thamnophis elegans (assembly GCF_009769535.1). NCBI lineage: Eukaryota > Metazoa > Chordata > Lepidosauria > Squamata > Natricidae > Thamnophis > Thamnophis elegans. The sequence continues at coordinate 16,610,588 of NC_045556.1, read as the reverse complement.
GAGGGTTGGACTAGAAGACCTCCAAAGTCCCTTCCAACTCTGTTCTTCTGTATTTGGATTAGAAAAGCTTAGACAAATGCTAAGGGCATTTTGCCCTGAGACTGAAACCATAGTGCACCCTTAATATTCCGGCATTGCAACAAACAGCTATTAATAGCCTTATTCTCCTTTAATTTGATCTCTTTCTAAAGCCATCCAGCTTGATGGCCTTTACTAACAGTGCAACTTGAGATGAGTTTTATTTAGCTTTTTCCCCAAATCAGAGCAACCAGTATATTTAAGTTTAAATAGGTGATTAACATTCCATTGAATTCGGCTGAAGTTCAAGAGTGATGAGGTTATTGGTCAGTTTTACCCTGTTTCCTTGATGTCAAGATTTTGGAAACACAATTAAACATGTGTTAAGCCTTCTCTTTGTAAGCAAACAAAAGATTTTTTTAAAACTCTCTATTTCCATGGGTGCTGTTTTAAGAATATAGTTGACATATAAGTTATAAAGCACTAGCACTGGTGATATTACCTACCGTAGTTTGGTAATGAAATGTCTGCAAGAAAACCACCAAGTTCAGAGAGCATCAAGGATCCCTCGTTTCAACCCTGAGCTACAAATATTCTCCTTTAGTTATATAATTGGTATATAATTCAAATATAGCATGCATACATATTCATGAACATCTAACATCATTTTGTGATTCAACTGAGGGTGAATTATTTTTATTGAAATGATGTATTTCAATTTTCAATTGTTTTAATGAGGAAAAGAATTATGCTTAATAATTATTTGCTGAACCGAAATTACAATTTATTTCTTTTATCATTTTTTGTATAAAGTTTTTATTTATGTACAGTGTAAAATATAAAAATTCAACATCTATAGAAACAGTGTGCTGTCTGAGATATAGTATTGGTAATAGTAAAAATAATATTCTTAACATCAGTAATGATCACATGATAATAGTAATGTTTAATTATCCAGTTTAGTAAATCTTCATTGTCATTGATCCTTCTCTTATACTTTTAGGTTTCTAACTTCTGTTTTTACTTATTAGCCATTGATAAAACAAATCCCATGTTAAAAAATATTCAGTTTCTTCTTTCTCCATCTATCTATCTATCTATCTATCTATCTATCTATCTATCTATCTATCTATCTATCTATCTATCTATCTATCTATCCATCCATCTATCCATCTATATCTATCATCTATCATCTATCATCTATCATCTATCATCTATCATCTATCATCTATCTATCTATCTATCTATCTATCTATCTATCTATCATATGTGTGTGTGTGTGTGTGTTTGTGTTTGTGTGTTGCATTTGTGCTGATAAATAAATAAAGGGAGACTAGTATAGATCTATTTCAAGCTATTTAGCTCTCATCAACTAGCCATACATACATACATACATACATACATACATACATACATATATATATATATATATATATATATATATACATACACACACACACACACACACACACACACATACATATATATATATATATATATATATATGTTATATTTATGCTGATAAATAAATAAAGGGAGACTAGTATAGATCTATTTCAAGCTATTTAGCTCTCATCAGCTAGCCACACCCTTGTTGGGAATCGAACCTGTGTGGGTGTGGCTAGCTGATGAGAGCTAAATAGCTTGAAATAGATCTATACTAGTCTCCCATTATTTATTTATTTATCAGCATAAATATAACAAATGTAACAAAAAGGCAACAGTAAAAAATATTGGGTTTCTGTCTGGATGGTCTCTTGTGATGAGCCGAAGACAGAGAGTGGAAGTGTGACCTTCCTCCCATATTTGGGCATACCAGGGGTTGTGACTTTATATATATATATATATATATATATATATATATGATAGATAGATAGAGAGAGAGAGAGAGAGATAGGTAGATAGAGAGAGAGGGGGGGGATAGAGAGATAGAGAGATAGAGATATTACAATTTCATCCGTAGGAATCTCCTCATTTTCCCATTGTTGTGCAAACACAATTTTAGCTGCTCTCATTGAAGAGAGAAAGAATCCATCACTGGTTCTTAAACAGTTTAAAATGAATGGGGTTTTTTTCTTCCTCTGTTCCTATATGACTAAAGAGTTTGCCAGGAAAAGTATGTGTGGAAAGTCAGAGGCAAAACATCCCAAGCTGCATGATTCTTAAGTCTTGATAGTCAACTTCTGTTTGGAGTTTCCTCTGGTTTTCTTTCTTTTTTTTAATAAAGGTTTTGCCATCTCTTGTTACTGCGTGAGAACGTGCTCTAAATAGGCAAGTCCGTTATAGTTGGCAAACACTAATGTTTGTTTCTGCTGACCCCTTAGGAAAAGTTTTCCAGCCACCCTGTTTGTCTCCATCCCCTAGTATGATTCATATCAAAATCATTCTTGCTTGATAACATATCATGTTCTCAAACCTTTTTGCAGATGAAAACTTCGTCTGTTTCACCAGGCATGAGCCAGTGGGGGTTTGTGGAGCCATAACACCAGTGAGTAAGACATTTTCAATTCTAGTTTCCGTGTGGGTCTTGAGGTTGGAGAGAAAAATAGATTATCTGGATGGTTTCTGTTATATATTATGATTTGTGTTCTGTCATATTCAAAAGGGCTAGCAACTGCTCTGTGCTCCCTGATTGGTTGGGACACAGAAGAAGCTGTTGCTAGCGTACTCTGATTGGCTATTGCTGCCTATAAATACTCTGGTGACCGTTGGAACCGTTTGAATTGCTGTCATCTCTCTTCTGTAACTAATAAAGTACACCTACTGGCTTATCCATGGCTCCTGTGTTCCCTCCCACATCACTATGCAACAGTTTCTAAATTATTTCTGTAGATAATTAAGGTCAAGAAAATGGTTTTTTTTACTATCAGTTCAAATATTTTTTCATTTCTTGTACGTGAAGTATTCTTCGATGACATCTTTGGCCTGAGATTCTTTGCCACAGTCTTTTAACAACCACACAACTGCAACCCACAACTTTGCGAGGTTCTCCTTCTCTGTCGATCTTGCAAAGACCTACCCACTCACCAAGCGTCTTGTTATCATAAAACTTTTATCAGTTTGATTTGACATTCAGCACAAAGAGCTTCAACCAGCTTTACAAAAATACATACATACATACATACATACATACATACATACATACATACCTGCCCACCCACCCACCCACTCACCAACCAACCAACCAACCAACCAACCAACCAACCATATTTTTTGGAGTATAAGATGCTCCAAAGTATAAGGCACACCTAGCTTTTGGGGAAGAAAAAAAATCTGCCTCTGCCTCCCAGAAATTTGCCTCCTTGCAGCAAACAGCAAATTTCACTTTCAATTTCAGCATGGTCCTCCCGACGATCAGCTGTTTCAGGCTGCAGGGATTGCTATAGCCTATTGCCACCTCCCAAGCCCCATTTTCTCAGTTTGCTGCAAGGAGGTAAATTGCTGGGAGGCAGAGGCCAAAGGGTGGGGGCAGGTGGGGCTACATTCAGTGTGTAAGGGGCACCCAAATTTTCACCTTCTTTTAGGGGGAGGAAAGGTGCATCTTATACTCTGAAAAATATGGTAGGTTTATCACAATTGGATGCCAGAGCGCAAAGATGGCCTTGACATTTGTCCAAGGCTTTGGCAGGTTCATGAATTCCATGAGCTAATTCATCATGGATAAGTGCCATTTACAGCACTTCTTGAAGGGCGTTGTTGACATCCATTATGCCTCCAGCAGTCATGCTTTCCTCGGCCATGGTTGGTGGTAAATGCTCCCCCACCCCCGGAATTCCTTACAAACTTCATGAGTTGCCAATGAAAAGCAAAAGTATTCTTGAATAGTTAGAAACCAGAGGTGTCCATGAGCTCACCAAGAGTTGGGCATGATTTCAGGGGGACTTGAGTTTTGAAGACCAGCTCTACAATGCCTGGTTTACCCCAAGAATTTGGCATCTCTTAAGGTTGAGTTATTCCTCTGCTAAATGTTACCCAGTGACAAATATTAATAGGGCATTCGGAGCTACCATGGGACTTGTAAAATGTCTAAGATTGTAAACTAAGATCATTGCATCTGGCCCTCTCAATTCCTGGCAAATAGATGGGGAAGAAATGGAGGTAGTGACAGATTTTATTCTCCTGGGCTCCAAGATCACCGCACATGGGGACTGCAGCCAAGAAATTATAAGATGCTTGCTCCTGGGAAGGAAAGCTATGGCAGATCTAGACAGCATACTAAAAAGCAGAGACATCACCCTGACAATAAAAGTGGGTATAGTCAAGTCTATGGTTCTCCCAATTGCAATGTATGGCTGTGAAAGTTGGACCATAAGGAAGGCTGGGTGCCAAAGAATGGAGACCTTTGAACTCTGGTGCCAGAGAAGACTCCTGCGAGTCCCTTGGACTGCAAGACGATCCAACCAGTCAGTCCTAGGGGAGATCAACCCTGACTGCTCTTCTGAAGGCCTTTGCAGGAAGCAACTTACTTTGTTCTGGTCGGTTTAAATTCTGAAGCTCCATTTTGATTCTGTGCTCCGTGTGGCCTTGCAAAGCTAATTGGCAATTAGGTCTTTGGCAGCGTTTCAAGGGAGATAAAGGTGGCTGCTTATCAGCCTCCTCCTGAAAGACTTTGGCAGACTTCTGTCGGACTCTTTACAAACTATTTGTGACTCGTTACGGACTGTGAATGAACATAATTCACAGCTGTTGAAATAAAAAGAGGGTTTTGGGGACTGAGCATGTCCTTTGTACTGTCTCGGGAAGCCTAGGTCAGAACAGGATCTAGGTACAGCCCCCGTGCTAAGAGAAAAACAAGCGACGTCGCATTTCACCCAGCCTGTATTTAAGAGTAATGTAAACAGACATCCTCCCCAACACAAACTGCCCATATTTTGCTGTTGCAATAGACTCATCATAGTTGGACGTCTCCTGTTCCTTTTGAGGGGGGGGGGGGGGCGTTCCTGTATCCAGATCTGATGGAAACAGTACAAAATTTGTCCTAAGTCCAGAGGACCTTGGTTCTCCCTTCTGCATGATGAAAACTCCCAGTTAATTATGCCACAGCAGGAATGTTGTGGTGGGTTGTGGTGGCCTCTGTAGTTTATTTTACATAATGGTTAATCCCAGCGTATCATGGCCCATTCTGTTGATTACCCTGCAGGGGAAGATTGCCGCTAGCAATTACCTCTCCTTAATCTACAGCAGGTATTTTCATTGGCAGAAAATGATTTGTAACTAGGCTGAGAATGTTTACACAGCTGTCAGAATAAAATACCACTCTGGGGTATTTCCTTACCACTGCTGGGATTTAGCCAGCATTGCATAAAACTTGACGAGATACGGCATCTGACGTCTCCAAGAAAATAAAAAAACAAGGCCCATTTTATCTAGGCAAAAAAAAGAGAGATTCCACTGATAGGAGAAGTTTACAAGATGTTACGGACAATCCAAATATGTCCAGAACAGTTTACTGTTTATGTCCTCAGCAAGAATGCTGGGACCTCCCCCCATTAAAATGAATATCTTTCTTAATTTTAGAATTTAGAATTAGAGTTGAGGTGTGTCCCAAAGGAGCTTTGTCAAGAGGCAACTGGACTTTCGGGTTTTTCTTTGAAGACGTTTTGCTTCTCATCCAAGAAGCTTCTTCGGCTCTGAAACATCTTCTTGGATGAGAAGGGAAACTTCTTCAACGAAAAGCAAAGTCCAGTTTGCATCTTGGAAAAGCAGCTTTGGGACAACCATGACCTGGATGGTGAGTTGCTGTATGGTTTCCAGAGAGCTAGTTTGGTATGATGGCTAAGGCACCAGGCTTAGCCACTGCACCCAAACCAGGAAATTGTGAGTTCTTAGGTACGAAGTCAGCTGGGTGACCTTGGGCCAGTCACTCTCTCTCAGTCCTAGGAAGAAGGCAATGGCAATGATCCGTAGGCAAAAACTAGTCTATACACCAGGGGTGGGTTTCAACCGGTTCGCGGCGGTCCCCGCAAACTGGTTGGTCGGCGAACCCGGAAGTAAGTAACTTCCGGGAACGCCGAAGGATCCACCCGCCCGCCCGTGTTTCTTACCTGGTTTTGACGAGTTCTGCGCTTCCACGCATACGCAGAACGCATACAGCGCCTGCGCAATCTCCAGGAGCAGCTGGAGCATTGCACAGGCGCTAGTACACATGCGTGCACTGCGCACGTGCACGAGGATGCCACCGGCCCCGTTCCAACCGAACCGGTTGGAACGGGGTGAGAAACCCACCCCTGCTATACACGTGGGGAGTTACTTGGAAATGTATGACTAGTTTTTCTTTTTCTTTTCTTTCTCCCACCTAATTCCTTGCATAGGGTTTATTCTTTATACTATTTATGTTGTTTGTATTTTTTGTCATGGATTGCACCAGTGAGGCTAAAAGCAATTTCATTGTATACATCAGTGGTAGTCAACCTGGTCCCTACTGCCCACTAGTGGGCGTTCCAGCTTTCATGGTGGGCGGTAGGGGTTTGCTGTAACTCTGCCTTATAAATTTTATAAAGTAAAGTTACTTCCCTACTTTATAAATCACCATTACTGTGGAACTGGTGGGCGGTTAGAAAATTTTACTACTAACAGAGATACAAAAGTGGGCGGTAGGTATAAAACGGTTGACTACCCCTGGTATACATGACGTACAATGACAATAAAGGCTATACTATACTATATCTGCCGAGGTGGCGCAGTGGTTAGGGTGCAGTACTGCAGGCCACTTCAGCTGACTGTTATCTGAAGTTCAGCGGTTCTAATCTCACCGGCTCAAGGTTGACTCAGCCTTCCATCCTTCCGAGGTGGGTGAAATGAGGACCCAGACTGTGAGGGCGATATGCTGACTCTGTAAACCGCTTAGAGAGGGCTGAAAGCCCTATGAAGCGGTATATAAGTCTAACTGCTATTGCTATATCTCCAGTGGGAGGGAATCCCAAATTTGTCCCATCATCAGAAAATTATGCTACGTTTCTCTTATCACCCAGAAAAAGGGCAGTCTGCTGTTTCTCTGGACATGATCAGAGTGGTCGCTGGGGAAATGTGATTTTGCAAGCAACTTGCACAAATCCACATGAATGTCTCATGGGGCAGCCTTTGAAGAGTATACGGAGACTACAACTCGTCCAGAATGCAGCTGCGCGAGCGATTGTGGGTGCACTTCGGTACACCCACGTTACACCTATCCTCCGCGAGCTGCACTGGTTACCGATCGGTCTCCGGATACGCTTCAAAGTGCTAGTCGTAACTTATAAAGCCCTTCATGGTATTGGACCTGGGTACTTGAGAGACCGCCTGCTGCCAATTACCTCCCACAGACCCGTTAGATCGCACAGGGTCGGCCTCCTCCAGGTTCCGTCCACCAGCCAATGCCATCTGGCTACTACCCGGGGGAGGGCCTTCTCTGTAGCAGCTCCGGCCCTTTGGAATGAACTCCCCGCGGAGATTCGGACCCTCACCCCTCTCCAGGCCTTCCAGTAAGCTGTCAAAACCTGGCTGTGCCGGCAGGCCTGGGGTTGATGAGTTCCCCTCCCCACTCGACTTGTATGGCTGTATGACTCTTGTGTATTTTAATTACGTGTATTGTGTTTGTATCCCCTTTCCCCTTTGGAGTTGTTCGCCGCCCTGAGTCCCTCCCGGAGAAGGGCGGCATACAAATAAATTAAATCTTGAATCTTGAATCTTGACTGCCTGCGTTTAAGCAAAGCACAATTTAACCACTGCTGTTTGGAAGTGACTTGGCCAACACATGCGAGGCTGAATCTTATTTTTAGACCTTTTTGGCTTCTCATTGTTTTCTTCCTGTGTGCACGTGCCAGCACATAGCTGACTTTAGCTGATTTTTTTTTTTTAAAAAGGAAGCTGGATTGGATCTGGTTAGTACTTGAGTGGGAGACCAAATTTTAAAGAAATAAGGTAATTACAGAAATTTTTATAATGCTATCAAGAAAACCGCATGGCTGTGTCTAGGAAGTCACCTTTATGTCTGCTTATCCTTGACAAAGCTTTCAACGGTAACTCTTCCCTGTTTTTTTAAAAAAATCTTTTTAAAAGGGGGTTTACCAGCCGAAATTTAGCAGCTGCCAGTTGTCCCTCCTCCAGATATAGCTAAAAATCGGTGTACACAGCCCCACAGCGACATTTAGAGGTGGGATAAACTATCGCACCATAATAAAAAGGATGTGCTCCTGTTAGAACATGTATAAATTCCACATTCTATGACATTTTATGTCATAAGAAGCATGGATATTAACCTGTAGAATATTTAACTTAAGTAGTAAATACTATTGATTATGGTGGTTATTTAACTGAGCGATGTGGCCTACAGGTGAAGATGCTCTCCTCCCACTTGGAAGGTTGAGAGTTCAATCCTAGGGAGTGGCAGATGTTTATCTCCTAAGCGCAAAGAAAAAAAATATATCTGCTGTGAACTCACATAGGCATCAGGAAGGGCATCTGGCCAGTAAATGCTCAACTCCATCCAGTTGTCCCAACTCTACACCAAATTAAGGGAGTTTATGGTGGTTATTTAATTGACAGATTTGGTTTTATCTCGGAGTAACCGTAGTTCTCCAGCTCTTTAAGAGGAGCATCAAAAAGGGAACTGAAAAATGGTAGGGATGTCCTTCTTACCAGCTCTGGGTCACTGTTGTTTGTGCCTGTGCTGGAGACAATTTCCTTGTGTGTCTAACCACACTTTGTCAACTAAAATATTTTTCTTTCTTTCAGTGGAATTTTCCTTTGCTGATGCTGATCTGGAAGATGGCCCCAGCTTTGTGTTGCGGCAACACCTTAGTTGTGAAACCTGCTGAGCAGACACCCCTCACCTCCCTCCACCTGGGCTCTTTAGTCAAGGAGGTAAGTGCTACGAATAAATCAAGGAGTCTGAGCTGAGGGTAAGAGAAGGGACCCTCCCTAGTTTTCTGGAAGGTTAAAGGGAAGGAGAAATGCTTTGAGACCAGCAAAATGAATATCAGCCTTTTGAGGTAGTGCAGAGAAGAAGCAAAAACCGTGAGTACTACTAAGATTGCATTAATAGAATTTTGCAAGATTTGAAAGCCCCTCTCCTTTTTTTTAAACTTTTATTTTCTAGAAAACTAGGGAGGGTCTCTTCTGGGATGCTTCCCACACCCCTTTTTTCTTCTTTGGGCCAACATACCTTTTTTGCATGATGGTTGCACAGTTTGTAGCTTGCTTGCTCGCTCTCAAGATCATTCCCCACATACCATTACAGATTCAATGGCATCCATTTTTATGACATACGCCTACTGAAAAGTAAATCTTACCAAGGTCTGGCACTCAGACAAATTGGCCATCGACAGGCACATAGAGATAAGCAACAAGTGCCCATCATTCAAGAGAGACAATCAAAAAACCCCAAAAGAAACAAAAAGACCCAAACACCTCCTTCTCCAGCAATCAGCACCCATAAGAGCAGAGATTAACACCCAAGATTACTACACTAATTAATAAGTAAACAATATACCAGTCAAGGAATTACCAACACACACAAACAAACACTAAAGAACAATTTAATCAAGGAACCGATAAGAGCACTTCCACCAATAGGTCAATCCACTAGTAAATAAAATAAGTGCAAACCCTGTTCCCTTCTAGCACTGGTGATGTTACCCAACTTGGTAATGAAACGTCTGCAAGGAAAACCACCAAGTTCAGAGAGCTACGAGGATTCAACAAACCAGTGGTGGGTTTCAAAATTTTTTGGAACCTCTTCTGTAGGTGTGGCCTGCTTTCCAGGTCCACTGGTGGAACCTCTTCTAACCGGTTCGGTAGATTTGACGAACCGGTTCTACCGAATAGGTGCGAACTGGTAGAAACCTACCTCTGCAACAAACCCATCTGAGTTTATTAACAATCTTGAATTTCAGATAACCAAATACAGAATTTCAAACATGTTACAGTAGTTTTAGCAAATAGGTCTGTTGCAGGGGTGAAATCAACTTACCGTTGCTATCGGTTTGGTAGCAATGTGTGTGTTTGTGCACGTGCATGCTACCTCTGCGCATGAGCAGGACCTTCTGCACATGTGCAGAGCTGCTACCGAGTACGCCTACAAAGCAGGGGTGGGTTTCAACCGGTTCGCGGCGGTCCCTGCGAACCGGTTGGTCGGTGAACCCGGAAGTAAGTAACTTCTGGGAACGGCGAAGGGCGCGCCCACCCGGCCGCGGTCCTTACCCAGTTTTGATGAGTTCTGCGCTTCTACGCATGCGCAGGATGCAGACAGCGCCTGCGTGATCCTCCAGGAGCAGCTGGAGTATTGCGCAGACGCTAGTACGCATGCGTGCACTGTGCACGTGCATGAGGACACCGCCGGCCCCGTTCCAACCAAACCGGTTGGAACGGGGCGAGAAACCCACCCCTGCTACAAAGGTAAGTAGAACAATGGGGGGGGAGGGGAATCCGCTGTGCCAGGCGATTCAGATTAGCTAGAAAACAGGAAATCTGATGATTCTAGCTAATATAAATCATGTGTCACAGCTGATCGTCAGAAATACCGATTCGCCCAAACCGGTAGCATTTCACCCCTAGTCTGTTGCCACATCCCCTTTTCTTTTGCCCCTTTCTTAACAGTTCATTTTAGAGAAGTGCTGAGAAGAAGTCTCCCCCCCTCATTGCAACTCAAAACATGTTTTTTTTTTTAGGCAGGATTCCCTCCAGGGGTGCTGAACATTGTGCCTGGATATGGGCCTACAGCAGGAGCTGCTCTTTCCATGCATCCCAAAGTTGACAAAATAGCATTCACAGGCTCAACAGAGGTACGTGATGGGGATGTTTATAGTTTCATGTCTCTTTTGTTCCGCCACAATCCATTACTTGGATTGGATCTGTTAGGTAAGCTCCCAGTTGGGAGAGCGAGTACCTTCAGAGAAGCGTTGCGAGAGTTGTGTTGGAGAACACACAAACCAGCATACAGAGACACTGCAGTTTAAATAGGCTTTTATCTTCATGGAAATAGAGGTATCAGAGCCCATCAAACAGTCAAAGTCATACACGGTTAAGACAGTCAGTCATCAATGTCTTTCAGTTAAGGGATAATCCAAATAACATAGTCCAGTATCATATAATCAGTTCAGCACTTAAAGTTTGCTAGCAGTTGCAAAACTTACAATAGCTCACGGCACTTTCTAACAGCCAGCTTCCAAAACACTCAGATCAGATCAGCCCAGCATCTAATGAACAGAGAGCGAACAGTCATTCTGGCTCCCTCTTATGGCCGATTGAGGAAAACAGCAACCAATCACATTTTACAGTATGATTTAAAGAATCAGGTACAACATTGCTACATGATTTATATATTGCCAACCCAACCGTTAGAATTATATTCCTAACAGGATCCATTACTATAAAAAAGATGTCGAGACTCCTGTCTAGAAAGAGTACAGAGAAGAGCAACCAAGATGATTAGGGGATGGGAGGCTAAAACATATGATGAAAGGTTGTAGGAACTGGGCATGGCTAGGCTAGTGAAGAGGAGACAGGATAGCAGTCTTCCAATATTTGAGGGGCTGCCACAGAGAGGAGGGGGCCAAGCTATTTTCCCAGGCACCCGAAGGCCAGACAAGGAATAATGGATGGAAACTGACCAAGGAGAGATTCAACCTGGAAATAAGGAGGAATGTTTTAATAGTGAGAACAATCAACCAAGGGAACAGAATTTGCCTTCAGATATTGTGGGAGCTTCATCCCTGAAACCGTTCAAGAAGACCGATGGACTGCCATCTGTCAGAAATAGTGTAAGGTCTCCTACTTGGGCAGGGAATTGGACTAGATGACCTCCAAGGACCCTTCCTTCCACCTCTGTTAATCTGTAAACTTCAATCTACAAAATACTTCCATTTTCCAGGAGAGCCACACACAAAAATTCCCAGGCATATATTTGCAAGTATTTCCAGATAGTCGGTTACAGATGGCTGCAATACAGATTCCTCACCTTTTTATGTTTTAAGTATTATAAAGAAATGACGAATGTGAGAAATAAATCAAGTCTGTTGCTGTTAAAGAATGGAAAATCAGAAACCCAACCGGGCCTGTTGTACCTTGTCAGAAACCCTTACCTTATGGCTGTTTTGCATCAGGAGAGCCGATTTGGTCCGTTCTTTCACCCTTCATGGGAAAATCATCTCTCCAAAACGTTTGGCATTGGATGCAGGAAGAGGTTATTCGCATCGTCAAGTTTCTGCTTAACTGAATTTACCTGTAGAACTGCTGATACGTGTGGTTTTATTCAGGTTATTTGGTTTTATTCAGGTTCACCTAGGCTCTGAGAAGGGTGGGCTCTCAAACGCCCCATCCGGAAACCTCATCCACTCTCCGCTTGCAGTGTTTGGAGTTGAGGGTTTAATGTCCTTGCCAGCCTCCTGTCAGTTCCCATCTGTTATGGGCTTTCTGGCATGCTCGAGATGCCTGCTTGTAATTATGAGAAATTGCTGTCAGCACCAAAGGTCTGGCAAATGCCTTTCGGTTGGGAATCTTGGCATGGAGCAGCACCATCTAATGGTTGAGACTTTGATTGTTGCAAAAGAGTCCGTCCCCCGTCCCCCCCACACCCTGCTTCTGGGGTGTTGATTGTGAGGCAATTATTATCAAGGCAATCATTAGATGGCAAGCAAATGTCCAGGATCTCGTTGAGAAGCCAGGCATGGGTTTAATTGTCTAATACAAATACCTGAGTTGACATGGATGTTTGGACCTCGGGTGGCTAAGAACGTTTGCAAATTTTCCTTCCTTCCTTCCTTCCTTCCTTCCTTCCTTCCTTCCTTCCTTCCTTCCTTCCTTCCTTCCTTCCTTCCTTCCTCCCTCCCTCCCTCCCTCCCTCCCTCCTTTCTTTCTTTCTTTCTTTCTTTTTCTTTCTTTCTCTCTGTCAGCCTCTGTTTTGCTGCTTGTTTTCGGCTGCCATTGAAACTGGGGTGGCATGGTATGTGGGTGAGGAAGTGTCAGCACAGGAGTGATTGTATGAAGGAGGGGTGTTCTCAACATCTACTGCGCATGCTGCAGATAAAGGATTTGCCACCACGGCCAACTGTCCAGCATACCAGCCTGATGATGCTTTTTGAAGATGTCTCCCGCATGACACCTGTGGGATGTACTTATTGGACTGGGCTGAGGTTACCAGGGGGAGGGGGTTGGGTCACATATTGATATCTATGATTATGCGCGCTTTTGCCTCAGACCTTGCTATGCCTAGCTACTATCTACTCATGACCAGTAAAAGTACTCTTAATTCTGAAAATGGAGTTGAGTGGTTTCTTTCTTGGTTACTGAGCGAAGCCGTGGCACGACAAAACCGCGCTACGCAAAATAGCGGAGATTAAATCGCGTCACTAAAGTCGCGACGTCATCACCGCGCGTCATCACCGCGGGGACAACAGCGCGGCGACAGAAGGGCGTTCTACATACTTCGTTCTTTCCCTCCAAATGTAGCCCTCCTCCTCCAGCTGACAGCGGCAGCGGGCACGGGGCAAAGTGGGCTGCCCAGCAGCAGCAGCCTGCGGGAAGGGTCCAGCACAGCCACGGGGGGCAGCAGGAAGCCCGCGGGGGGCCCGACGCTGGCGGCGGAGGAGGACACAGCAGCAGCGGCGGCTGAGGCTCTCCCGGGGCCGGCGAAGCGGGCTTGCCCGGCAGAGGCAGGCCGCCCTCTTCTTCCTCAACAACATCTCCTTGGATGGGCGGCCGCTGCCACCGGGCAACCCGCTTCGCCGGCCCCGGGAGAGCCTCAGCCGCCGCCACCACCCGCCTTGCCTCTTCCTCCGGGGGAGGCGCCGGCGGCGGAGGCCGCCCGTCCAAGGAGATGTTGTTGAGGAAGAAGAGGGCAGCCTGCCTCCGCCGGCCAAGCCCGCTTCGCCGGCCCGGGAGAGCCTCAGCCGTCGCCGCTGCCGCGTCCTCCTCCGCTTCCTGCTGCCCCCCGCGGCTGAGCTGGACCCTTCCCACGGGCTGCTGCTGCTGGGCAGCCCGCTTTGCCCCGTGCCCGCTGCCGCTGTCAGCTGGAGGAGGAGGGCTACCTTTGGAGGCAAAGAACGAAGCATGTAGAACGCCCTTCTGTCACCGCGCTGTTGTCGCGGCGGTAGGGTCGTTTTTTTCTTAGCGCTTCGGACGCCGCGGATTTGCCTCCGCACTTATGTCGGCGCGGATAAGGGCATCACGGTTTTGTGGTGGAACCGAGCGAAGCAGCCCTGACACTCCCTCTCTCTTCCTCCCCCTCCCTCCTTCTTTCTTTCTCTCTCTCTTTCTTTATTCTTCCTTCGTTCCTTCCTTCCTTCCTTCCTTCTCTGGGATGTCTACCTTTCTCCCAAGTGAGAATCTGCTCCTGCTTAATATTTTTGAGACTTCAGGCAGCCAGCTAGCTGGGCTCATCCAGCATGGAACATGCAATCAAACATTCCAAAAGGGTGCATGCCATTTCTGGTGGTCTAGGAGCATTTGTGGAACACAATGTGTTTTATCTTCAGGAATGTTTTTCGTTCCATATGTCTTAACAGAATGTATAAAATGAACGACTGAATTATAATGCAGTTTTAATGGTTTATAAATTATAAGAGAGAGAGCCATGTTAGGCTAGGATGCAAAAAATCCCTTTCTTTCTTTCTTTCTTTCTCTTTCTCTCTCTTTCCTTTCTTTCTTTCCTTCCTTCCTTCCATTTCTTTTTTTTCTTGTAAATAACATTTATATTAAAGGAATTTTTAAAAGAATACCAATACCATGGTACAATACCATCCTTATCAAATGGTTGTCCAGTCTCTTCTTGAAAGCCTCCAGTGATGGAGCACCCACAACTCCTGGAGGCCAGCTATTCCACTGATTAATTGTTCTCCATCAGAAAATTTCTCCTTATTTCCAGGTTGGATCTCTCTTTAACAATCTTCCACCCATTATTTCTTGTCCTCCCTCTTTGGAAAATAAGTCAATCCCTTATTCTCCTTGACACTCCCTCAAGTACTGGAAGACTACATCTACCCCCATCCCCAAATCCTTCTCTTCAAGAACTTCAAAAACTCTGAATAGTTTTCAGGTCGATTCTGCCTAATATTAGGAAATGAACATAGCCTTTGTCAGACATAAATATCAATATTTGGGGGATGTCAGCTGTTCTTGGAAAACAATCTTAGCAAATTCCTAAATAGCGGTTTCTCTGACTGAATAAAATATTCAGAACAAGGTTTTCTCATTTTTGTGGGGCAGAGGCTAAGATGTCCCCCCCCCTTTTTTTGTGCAGGTTGGAAAGCTGATCAAAGAAGCCGCTTCGAAAAGCAATCTCAAAAGAGTGACTCTGGAGCTGGGCGGGAAAAATCCTTGCATTGTCTGCGCAGATGCTGACTGTGAGTGAGATCCAATTGGGAAATTTCTGTTACCACTAGCCTATGTTTCTCCTGCTCTTTCAAAATAGCATGCAGAAGCTGTGAAGCTGTATTGTTGGGGTGGGGAGGAGTTAATAGTGTGGACAGGTGAAAAAGGGAGAGAAAAAAAACCCCATGATTATTCAGACTTTAGGGTAGTCTGTCTGTCTATCTGTCTATCTATCCATCCATCATCTATTTATCTCTCTATCTCATCTATCTCTCTATCTCATCTATCTCTCTACCTACCTACCTACCTACCTACCTACCTACCTACCTATCTCATCAGTGTGTCTATCTACCTACCTATCTCATCTATCTATCTGTCTGTCTGATCTATTTTATCTGTCTGTCTATCTCATCTATCTACCTACCGACCGCATCTCTCTATCTATCTCTCTCTTCTATCTATCTACATACATACATACATACCCACCTTGTCGGTCTGTCTGTCTGTCTGTCTGTCTGTCTGTCTATCTTATCTATCTATCTATCTATCTATCTATCTATCTATCTATCTATCTATCTATCTAATCTATCTAATCTATCTATCTAATCTATCCATCCATCTATCTCTTACCTTTATTATTTTTACAAATAACTCAAGGCATTAAACATAACCAACATACCTTCCTCCTCCTATTGTCCCCACCACAACCACCCTGTGAGGTGGGTTTGCCTGAAAGAAGGTGACTGGTCCAAAGTTACACAACCAGTTTTTATGTTGACGGTGGGACTAGAACTCACTGTCTCCCATTTTCTAGCCTGGTGCCTTAACCACTAGACCAAACGGGCTATGATACTCTTTCGCAGTGAGTATAGGATGGGGCTATGCTGCCTTAGAAGTTCATTTTAAGGATGCAGAAGATGTTGGTTCTGTTCACGTTTACATAGGCAGTCCCCAAATTTTGCATGCTTTCATTGTTACAAAGTGAAGTATGGTTGGAAAACCACCTTTTTCTGAATTTTTCTTGGCAAAGTTTCAGAAGTAGTTGTGATTGCTAAGAGAGAATGACTGATCCAAAGTTATCAGCTAGTTCTATGCCCAAGATGGGACTAGAACTCAAGTGTTTTCTGATTCTAATCTGGTATCTTAACCACTACACCAGTAGTCCCCAACCTCTGGGGCACCAGGGACTGGTTCCGTGGAGAAAGGGGTTTCCATGGACTGGAGAGGGTGTGGTTTCATGTGCTGCCTGCATCCCACAGATGAGGCTTTGTTTGTTTGCGTGGTCCGGTTTCTAGCTTACCACAACCTGGCGCCAGTCCCTAAGACGGGGGTTAGGAACTCCCACACTTCATCAAAATGCTTCTCTAAACTTGGACATGTTCCTGCAATTTTCTAGGCAACATTTCCAGAAGTGGCTTGCCATTACCATCTTCCTGGGGCCGATAAAGAGAGGCTGGCCCAAAATTATCCAGCTGGCTTTGTACTTAAGGCAGAACTAGAACTCCAAATCTCCTGGTTTCTAATGTAGCCTCAACCCCTAAATCAAACTGGGTCTCCCATGGGAAAAATGCCTACTCTTTCTTCAAAGCTGTGCAAATCTATTTTTTTAAAATAATTTTTTACAATTTTTTTTTAATATTCCATCTTTGGTTCAACTGTGTGTTGTCTGGGTATAAATATCTATGTTAAACAATAATAAAAAATTACAACATCCTTTGTTAAATTAATATTGATTCTGCAATCTTTAACATAACAATATTCCACATATTGATTCTACAATATTAGCATCACAATATTCAACATAGTCCTACTATTTACTTATCTCTTTTAACATTTCTTTGTTTCCCTATTTCTAACTTCCATTGTTATTATTTAACCATGGGTAAAATAGACCCCATACTTGCAAATCCAAATTGTGTATGTAAAGACACCAATTCAAATGCTACAAAGGGGGAAAAGTTACCTCTATCAAGCAGTTTCGGGATATTGCAGCTGCCTGTGCTAATATTTTTAACTCCTTTCTCTCGGACATCTTTCCAGTGGACTTAGCTGTGGATTGCGCCCACCAGGGTGTCTTCTTCAACCAAGGTCAATGCTGCACAGCGGCTTCACGTGTTTTTGTGGAAGAGCAGATATACCCAGAATTTGTCAAACGCAGCGTGGAATATGCAAAGAAGCGACTCGTGGGAGACCCGTTTGATTTCCAAACAGAGCAGGGACCACAGGTATTATATTACGTTGGAAGAACTGTCATGGCTAAGTTGGAACTAGAACTCACCGTCTCCTGGTGATTGGCCCCAAAGTTAACCTGCTGGCTTTCATGGCTAAAGTGGAGCTAGAACTCACAGTCTCCCAATTTCTAACCCGGTGCCTTAACCATTAGACCAAAAAGGCTCTCTTAAATACAATAATACAATAATACAATACAATACAATAGCAGAGTTGGAAGGGACCTTGGAGGTCTTCTAGTCCAACCCTGTGCTTAGGCAGGAAACCCTATACCATTTCAGACAAATGGCTATCCAACATAGCAATAGCAGTAGACTTATATACCGCTTCATAGGTCTTTCAGGCCTCTCTAAGCGGTTTACAGAGAGTCAGCATATTGCCCCCAACAATCTGGGTCCTCATTTTACCCACCTCGGAAGGATGGAAGGCTGAGTCAACCCTGAGCCGGTGAGATTTGAACCGCTGACCTGCTGATCTAGCAGTAGCCTGCAGTGCTGCATTTAACCACTGCGCCACCTTGGCTCATTCTTAAACATCTTCTTAAAGACTTCCAGTGTTGGGGTATTCACAACTTCTGGAGGCAACTTCTGTTCCACTGATTAATTATTCTAACTGTCAGGAAATTTCTCCTTAGTTCTAAGTTGTTTCTCTCCTTGATTAGTTTCCACCCATTGCTTCTTGTTCTACACTCAGGTGCTTTGGAGAATAGTTTGACTCCCTCTTCTTTGTATGTTCCATTTGTAGGTTTCATCCCACCAAGTTTCTGTAATGGCAAAAATATCATATCTGCCCTCATTTACTTGAATTTCTAAGTCACCCTGTTTATTCCTCATACTCTGTGCATTGGTGTATAGACATTTGAGTCCATTTTGATTGACCCTGTGTTTACTGTCTACATAACCAGTGTTATGCCTGACTGCCCCTATTTTCTTGCCACCTGTATGATTCGTGCACATGGTATGGCACTCACTATTAAATGCTTGGTTTTGCTTGACTGCAGGAGTGATAATCTTACCCGCACAAACATCTATGTTATATGCACTGATAACCCTATGAATTTTTGATTGCTGGGGACAGAAATGTTCTGTATCATTTAATTCTCTGTCCCCGCTGTTTAAAAATAATTATTAAATGTTAGGTGTGTTATGTTTTCCATGAGGAAGACTCTCTTAAAGCCTGGATGAGAAATAAGCCCCATGTTGATCTGGATGTTACACTATTACCATCCATTTCTAGTTCTCGTAAGAGCGGTAAAGAAATTGTATCTTTATTTTCATAGATCGATCAGCAGCAGTTTGACAAGATCTTGGACCTGATCGAAAGCGGGAAGAAAGAAGGTGCCAAGTTGGAATGTGGCGGTTTAGCGATGGGCGATTGTGGTCTGTTCATCAAACCCACCATTTTTTCAGAAGTCACAGACAATATGCGAATTGCCAAAGAGGAGGTATTTATTTATCTATTCAACACATTTATGTAACCTCCCAATTCACACACAGTGGCAAGGACAATGGTTGATGTATATTTGGGGTGGTTAAAAAAGAACCCATTTTTGTTCATAATCGTGGCCATTCACCCTTTATAAAAAAAAATAAACAGGCGCGTGGATCAAAGTAAAACATTAGGTGTTTCTCGCCGGTGCTCTCCAAAATGTTTTGGGACTTTGGTTCACAGAATTTTGTCCTGTTGTGACAACACAACCGAAGGACACCAGATGGGAATTCCACACAACGTTTGGACCAATAGTTGCAGAAGTTAATGGAGTTGACTGAAATGGCAAAACTGACCATTCTGGTTAGAGAAAGGAATATAAGTACTTTTGTGTCTGCATAGAAACCACTTCTGAACTTAGTGGTTGAAGTGGAAAAGAATAAAACTTTGATTTGGGGTTTTATTGATTAGATTGATAGCTCCTCATATAAATGGCTTGTTCGTATTATGAAAAATCAAAAAGTTGTGATTTGATGTTAATGCCTTACTTTACTGCAACAGAGAGAGTCGGGAGTCAATGTTTCTTTTTCTCTTATCCTCCTTCACCTCTCTTCCCCTTCTTCCTCCCCACCATTTTCCTATTTACTTTTGTATTTTGCATTTATTTTATCTTATAACTCAATAAAAATGTTAAACAGGGGAATGCTACGTGATGTGATTCCGGAATATCCTGGTATAAAAGGCAGATCCTTTAGGTAACATCTTCTGATGGCCGTGATTTTGATATCAATAGATTTTTGGACCTGTGCAGCCCATCACAAAGTTTAAAAGCCTACAAGAAGTCATACAGAGAGCCAATAATACAGAATATGGACTCACAGCAGCGGTGTTTACGAAGAACTTGGATAGAGCTTTGACATTAGCTTCAGCACTACAATCTGGCACTGTCTGGTGAGGGGCATTTCTTTTCTTTTCTGCAGAAAGTCACTTCATTAAGTAATTGCAGCTCAATCTTCTGATTTCAGCAGTGGTAGGATTCAATTTTTTTCACTACTGGTTCTGTGGGCATGGTGTAGTTTGGTGGGTGTGGCTTGGTGGGCGTGGCAGGTGAAGGACACTGTAAAATCCCCATTCCCTCCTGACTCCAGGGGAAGGATACTGTAAAATCCCCATTCCTTCCCTACTCCAGGGCAAGGGTACTGTAAAATCTCCATTTCCACCACACTCCAGGGGAAGGATACTGCAAAATCTCCATTGTCTCCCCAACCCACTAACCTGCTTTCCAGTTCTGTTCTCCTCTGCAGGGCAACAGAAGAAGACCCAGCCAATCATCTGGACTCGGGAGGCAGTGAATAGATAGGGGCGGGGCCAGCCAGAGGTGGTATTTGCCGGTTCTCCGAACTGCTCAAAATTTCCACTACTGATTTGCCAAAACCGGCCAGAACTGGCTGAATACTACCTCTGGTTTGCAGGCATCGTAGACAAAATTATGTCCCTGTCCCCTCCTCCTTATTCCGACCTTAGAGTACAGTTTTAAGTTTCTGGGTCTTATCATAAAAGAGGACCTGACCTGGTGCACTCACATTGCAGCACTGGTCAAAAGGGCCCAGCAGAGATTATTCTATCTGAGACTTCTCTAGAAACAACAACCAAATAGAAAACTGCTGGTGATCTTCTACTGCTGCACCATAGAGAGTATTTTAACTTACTGCACCTGTGTATGGTTTGTCCATTGCACAGTGGCAGATAGGACAGAGGCTCAACGTCATTGCCCAGAGGATCATGGGTTGCCCTCTCCCCTCTTTGGAAGAGCTTTATACCTCCCGCTGCCTTAAGAAAGTTCAAAACATCCTTAAAGATCCATCTCATCCTGGGCAGCCTTTTTTTTTTTTGAACTATTACCATCTGGCAGACGGTACAGGATAATAAGAACAAGGACAAATAGGCTGAAAAACAGCTTCTATCCCAGGGCAGTAACTATATTAAATTCTACTGTATACAATAATCTATTGTATTACTGCAATAGCAAGGGTTTTCAATTCCATTGTATAGAATGTGCAGGATGTGTTTTTGTGTTTTAATTTTTATGCATAATGTACATTGAAGATGGCATTTAATTTTGCTGTACAAGGTGAAATGACAGTAAAGTACTACTGCTATTATTAAGCTGTTTTGCCTAGTTAATATATGAAATGAATTTATATTAGTTAATACTTATTAAGGAATAGGGATGTAGGGTTAAAGCAGAGGTGGGTTGCTCCTGGTTCGGCACGGATCGGGCAAACCAGTAGTGGTGGCGGTGGGAGGCTCCGCCCACCCACCTGCCCGCATGCGCAGAAGCATCCCCGCACAAGCACAAGCAAACTGGTAGCCCCAGGATTTGCAATCCACCTCTGGGTTAACGCAACACGCTAAGTCATGCTGTAGCGTGTTTGGCTGTGTCGAAAGTACGTTTCCAGATGTGATTCCTTCAGGAAAACATAGTTAAGCACACCAAGGCTTGGCTTAGAGTGTAAGCTCTTTCCAAGCAGTAAAGCTGTATTATTCATCTCTTTGTTTTCCACAGGATCAATTGCTACAACTCCTTCTTTGCACAAGCTCCCTTCGGTGGTTTTAAAATGTCAGGAAACGGCAGAGAATTGTAAGTCTGGCTTTTGTTTTTGAAGAAAATTAAGCTGGAGAGTGGCAGGAGGCTTTGCCTGGGGAGGGTGAAAACGGCCTCTCTCCCACCCCGCAGGCCCTCTGGAGGCTGGAAATGGCCTGTTTTCCAACTTCTGGGTTGCCCGTAGGGGTTTTTTTCTTCCTCTCAAGGCAAACCGGAGAGTCCATTCTCGAACTTCAGTTTTGCACGTTGGGTTGTTTTTCACCCTCCAGAGGCTTCCCTGAAAACGGCCCAAACTGAAGGCTGAAATCAGCTGGCCAGCGCACGCATGCTTGCTGGAGCTGACAGGGCAATGCCTCCTGTGCCCCAGTGGTGGGTTTCAAAAATTGTTCGAACCTACTCTGTGGGTGTGGCCTCCTTTGTGGGAGTGGCTTGCCGCCCATGTGACCGGATGGGAGTGGCTTGCCGCCCATGTGACCAGATATGAAGATGCCGACGACACTTGTCAGAACCACCTTAAATTACCTCACACACAGCACTGGCACGCATAAGAATATGATGTAAACTTGTTTTTTAAAAGGCATCTTTGGTTTGTGTTAAAACAACTTCAACACACGCAATGTTCTGATTGCACCACAAACGCAGTAGTCATCCTTACCTTTCACAGAGCCACTGAGTTTTATAAATATGAGCATGATAGTGTAGAATAATCATATCCAAGGACCAGTGGTGGGTTTCAAAAAATTTTGGAACCTCTTCTGTAGGTGTGGCCTGCTTTCCGGGTCCACTGGTGGAACCTCTTCTAACCGGTTCGGTAGATTTGACGAACAGGTTCTACCGAATAGGTGCGAACTGGTAGGAACCCACCTCTGCTCTGGACCTTGCAATTTGGATGAGCTGTTCATATGCCGATCTTCCCCCAAAAAGCAAATTATTTCTCATTAACCTGTACTTAGGTCCTAAGCCTTTGATCCTTAGGGTGGTATTTTTATTTGCATCCCGTCCTTCATTTCACCAAAGTAATATACAGAAAAATGATAAGTTCCTAAAGATACTGTTTGAAAGCCAGTTTGGTTAAGGCACCTGGCTAGGAACTGGACCATGAAATCAACTGGGGGACCTTGAGCCAGTCCTTTTTTCTCAGCCCTAGGAAAGAGACAATGGCAAGCCACTTCTCAAATTTGCCAAGAAAACTAAAGGGGTTCTCTAGACAGGAGATGGGCTTCAACAAAAGTCCAAGACTGATTTGAAGTGTGGGTGGGTATACAGCTGGCTGGGTAAGTAGGTGAATGAGTGGATGGAGACAGACGACAGATAGACAGGAAGACAAACAGAGAATGGAGGATAGAATGGATCCTAAAGGAGACCATAACTTGCTGCTGACTGCCTGAAATGTTATTTTTATTTATTTTATTTTATTTAGTTTGTCAAACACGTACAAGATAACAGGTATAAGTATAAACATGGGCATGAGGGAAGGAAATGAGTACAAATAAATGGGGACAGTAGGACAGGGACAGAAGGCCCGCTGGTGCTCTTTTGCACACCCACTTTAGGGACCTCTGAGGAATGGGGTGAGGCCCACAGTAGACAGTTTAAGGTTGAAGCTGTGGGGATTTGAGGATGTAACAATGGAGTCAGGTAGAGCATTCCAGGCGTTGACCACTCTGTTGCTGAAGTCGTATTTTCTGCAAGCGAGTTTGGAGCAGTTTACTTTGAGTTTGTACCTATTGTTTGCCTGTGTATTATTGTGGTTGAAGCTGAAGTAGTCTTTGACAAGTAGGATGTTGTAGCAGACAATTTTGTGTACTATGCTTAGGTCAGACCGTAGGCCTCGTAGTTCCAGGTTGCCCAAGGCCAAAATTTGGAGCCTGGTGGCATAAGGGATTCTATTGCGAGCAGACGAGTGGAGTGCTCTTCTCGTGAAATTCATATTCTCTCTCTCTCTCTCTCTCTCTCTCTCTCTCTCTCTCTCTCTCTCTCTCTCTCTCTCTCTCCTCTCTCTCTCTCTCTCTCTCTCTCTCTCTCTCTCTCCCCCTCCCTCTTTCCTTCCCTCTCTTACACACACACACAAAATATTATTTACAGTAATAAAGGCAGGAAATAAACATATTACCATATTATTCACCGTAATACATGTTCTCCAAATAACTAATAAACAGAAAAAGCTCTTCCTTGTCACCATATAAGGTACCAGTAATACTTAAGAGAAAAAGGTTGTTAAAGCAATTGCCCTAATTGGACCTTTTCAGATCTGTGAATTGGGATTGTTGAATTTCCTTGTGAGCCATAACCATTGCCAAGAATTCTGGGAGTTGACAACCCCACATCTGGGGAACATCAGGAGAAAACCAAGGAGAAAGAAGTTAATTTAGAGAGGCCCATGTTCACACAGGTGGACTCCAAGGCATGTGTGAATTTTAAAGATAATCATATTTGGAGCCCGATGCACAACCCAAGTTTTTTGAAGAATGATTTCCTACGTCCTACAAACTTAAATATCATTCAAATGTTCAAAAATTGCTCTTGGCCCAAAGGAGTCTTCCAGGGAATGCTGCTGAAAGTGTGCATTAGTGTGTAAGCCTACATGTAACTTATGTATATGCATCTCAATGTCAGAGAATAGACCTTTGTGACTCCATTTTGTTTTTGTTATGGGACAAAAAGTCAGATATATAGATAGATTTTGAGGAACGCCACCATTATTTGACCCTCAGGTGCTCTGAAAACAAAAGGAGTTGAAGTATGACACCAAGACAGTTTATTTTCCTCTTTGGTTCTGAAGGATTGTCATCCAAAACCCATCTGCTTTTTCATGCCATTTCTGGAAAGGTTACCATCTTATAATCATGGGTGGCATTTTAAGCTTATTGTTAGGCCTGGAAGCCATCTTTTGCATTGGGCCTTCCGGCCTGCTACATTTATTGCTGTGGGAAAATGGGAGGGGCGATTATATGGAGTATGGGATATAGATAGATAGATAGATAGATAGATAGATAGATAGATAGATAAATAGATGATAGATAGATAGAAAGATAGATAGATAGATAGATAGATAGATAGATAGATAGATAGATAGATAGATGATAGATAGATAGATAGATAGATGGATGATAGATAGATGGATGATAGATAGATAGATAGATAGATAGATAGATAGATAGATAGATAGATAGATAGATAGATAGATATTTCAAAATAACATTCCTTTCTCAGAGAGTCAAGGACATCTTGCTCTGCACATAGAGTGGCATGACTGGGAGGCATCTCTAGTTGGGACGGTGCCTGATTGGACCATGTAATGGATATGTGATTGCAGAAAAAATGATTTCAGCAATAGAGTAGTAAATGCGTGGAACACGCTACCTAATCCTGTTGTTACTTCCTGTAACACCTCCCACCCCGCCCCGTACCTTTTACCTTATGCATTTCTTAAAGGTCCCTAAGGGAGCATGCATAAGCGCACCAGCGTGCCTACCATCCCTGTCCTACTGTCCCATTTATATGTACTCTTTTTATGTGCTTATGGCTATGTTTGGTTTATTTATATCCATTTATTTGCGTCATTTTTTTCATGTGTTTTCATGCATTTCCTTGTTCTTGCTGACAAAGAAACAAATAAATAAATGTGGGTGTTGGGCAGGGACTTGAGCTTTCACTCGGGTGGGGAAAAGATGGAAACTTTCAGATTTGGGTTTCCCCAGATGTTCCAATATGACACCTGTAATAAAATGGAACTTTGAGGAACTTCAAGCCATGGAGTCTTCTTTCGTTGGAACCCTTGAACCCTTATCTTTAGTAAATTACGGTTGTGGGGAGAAAATATAGAGTGACTTTTTGGCATGCTTGAAGTTCTTGTATCTTAAAACTCAATTTTTTTGTTCATCTACAGAGGAGAATATGCTCTCTCAGAATACACCGAAGTGAAGACGGTCACCATTAAACTGTCCCAGAAGACCTGTTGAGCTATGGATGCACGGAGGCTAAAAGTTCTGACACTCTGAATGTTGACACATAACACGGATGGAGGGGCACCTGCCAGAATTGAAAAGGGGGAAATTGGAAATTTCCCTTCCTTTAAAGAAAGGAAACCAAACGATCTCCCCCCACCCCACCAAGATGGTTTTGTTGATCTGCTCCTTCGCATTCAAAATTAATTAACTGGGTTTTTTTTCAAAACAGATTTGGTTCAATCAGCTGCAAGATCTTTCCAGCAGTCTGGTGATCTTCCAGAGGAGTTAGGACTTGATTTCCCATAGATCCTAGTCCTTTGGTGGTTGTGCTAGGAACTCTGGGAACTGAGGCCCAGAACATCTGGAAGAATCAGACGAAGAATGAAAGACCATCGTGAAAGTATTTTCAGGTAGCCAAACTCCAGTCCATCCAAAGAGATACTGAGGTTAGGGAACGGATTTGCAAATGGAGTCCTGAAGCCGTTCAACATTTTTTATATTTTTTCACTTAGGACTGTTTTCCAAATTTCTCAGAAAATACTTTCATCGAGAGTGTTGAAGGCTAGATGAAGGCAGTTTCTCCTTGCAATTCCCCCCCCCTTGTCTCTTAGTCTTTGTTCACATGAATTAGGGTTGCATTTTTTGTAATTTAGCTATTCATCTCTGTTTTGAGGGGTTTCAGGCAAATATTTCACTATTGGCAAATAGTAATACAAATGAGGAAGGATTCTAGATGCTCTTGTGAGTTTCTTGTCCATTAACTTTCCCCAAGTACTTGCACAGACATATGTTTTTTTTTCCCTTCTGGATGTTGTACAAAAGCATTATAAGACAGCTACAGTAATTGCCTCTCTTGTATGCATTTAATGATCACTGTCTACAGTGCAATCTGGAATCATTGGTTTATTTTTCTAGAGACTCTTTTTGAAATAAATATACTCCTCGTTGTGATTTCAAGCTTTTTCAATGTCTTGTAATTATTGACGGTAACCGTATTTTATTATGGTTTTGTACACACTGAATTTTTCTTTTCTTTTCTTTTTTTCACTTTGGAAATTAAAATCTTAGGCACTATTGTAAAGTACAACCTTGTAGAGTCTTTATATTATTTCATTGCATGTTAGTGCTGTCTTTTGGTATGAAGTATCATTAAATGTTTTAAATATAAATAAATATATAAATATATCTATATATTTATAAATTAGAATGCAATTAATCTAATGTATTTTTATTGCTGATTGTACATGGAAATAATTTGCTTATTTTAAAAGTTATCTCTTGTAATAGTAGCACTACAGTTAATAAAATATAATTTTTACAATCCGACTTGCTCGTACCTGAGTGGAGATTCCATATACTGCAAAATAGTTTTTTTTTTAAAAAAAAAAAAGAATATTTAAACAATAATAAAGAAAAGAATAGAAACTAAACTCAGACAGGACCAGAACAAGAAAAAAATAGAAAGTCTTGAAAGAAAGAAAAGAAAGAAAGAAAGAAAGAGAAAGAAAGAAAGAAAAAGCCGAAGGGAGAAGGAAGGAAGGGAAGGGAAGAAAGGAAAGGAGACAAAAGGGGGAAAAAAGGAATAGAAGGCTTCAGGAAAGCCTCCAGAGCCTAGAGAGGGCGAAAAACAGGCCCAACGGCCCAACCAAAAGTTCAGGTGGCCGGGGGTGGGTGGGGAGGGGAGGCCGTTTTTGACCTCCCCAGACTTCAGTAAAGCCTCCAGAGCCTGGGGAGGGTGAAAACCCAAGTGTGTAGGGGTCGCTTGCGCATGTGCAGGTGGGCGGTTGCTCGCACAGGTGGGGGGATATCACATGCATGCACACAGTTTTGGCACAACTTTAGAAAAACGTTAATATCACTGCTATAGGATCTCCAGTTTGAGCCAGGAGTTGGACTAGAAGACCTCCAAGGTCCCTTCCAGCTCTGTTCTCAATTGAAAAAGATGAGTGATATGGAGACTAGGAGCTTCAGCATGAACATAGAAGGTGTGAAGCAGTCTCTTTTTGTGCCATATCCATCATCGGACGTTGGCGATCCTATTTTTATCAACAGCCGCACGAATAAGCGCTATTGAGTTTTGTCCAAACCAGGCCCTTAGATTTTGAAGCCATGATGTTCTTCAGAGTTGCTCTTCTCCAGTTCTACATGCTGTTTCTCCAGCACCCTCCTTCCAATTTGGGTGGGTCAGTGCTCTACTATGATCTCATAACAGTTGCTTATTTAGAGCATAATTGAGACACGGTGATAGATTTGGGAGATGCATTTGAATTCTTTCAAAGCAGTGCATGGAGATTGATTGCCTTCAAATATCCAGCATCTGGTTTGCAAAGACGTATTGCCTCTAGATACCTTGTTTTGCCTTAGGTCTCCTAACTAGTAGTAGAACCATCCTCCTCCTCGGTTTGTCTAATCCAACTCAAGGACTTCCAGATATATTGGGATGGCTTCTTCTTGGGCCATATCCGTCAACGGACGTTGGTGATCATGTTTGCCATCCTATTTTTATCAACAGCCGCATGAAAAAGTGCTATTGAGTTTTGTCCAAGCCAGTCCCTTAGATTTTGAAGCCATGATATTCTTCTTCTGCCTGTTCTTCTTCATTTGCCTTCAAACTTTCCTTGAAAGATTAAGTGAAATATGCCGTATTTTTCCAAGTATCGCATCACATGTCCAAAATAGTCTTAACTTCCACTTTTTTATGGTTCTGATGATTTCCCTTGGCTTTCCCAGGTGGCTTGGAGAAAGGTGTGGGGCAATGATCCCTTGTATGTCTTAAGAATCAGAACTTGACATTGTTAAGCAGTTGCCAAGTTGATGATCACTCAAGGACATTTCCAAAGCTCCAGGCTACATTCTCCTGGGGCAACCATCCACAGCAGCCAGCATCTGTTAGCTGTCAAGAGCAGCAATGTGGTGAATGACTTAATGCTGGAAGAAGTAGCTGCAGTGGTGCATTTGATTTGCTCGTCACTCATAATGACGCCTGCATTTAGTTGTAGCACTCTGGATTCTCACTTCTGTTGCTTTGATGGCAAGCAAGGCATTGCAAATAAGAACATGATTGATTCGCGTTGAAAGGTTTTTAATGGATTTACATTGACACAACATAGCTATGCTTCTCTTGCCAGGAATTAAATTTATTTTTTTTGTACAGTGTCCTGATTTGAGATCTGCAAATTTTCTGGAAATTATATTTACAAATTGCTCTACTTGCAGAGTAGTAATACTATCCCAGTTTTGAAAAGCTGTTTACAACTTTCATTAGTGCTTCTTTAACTTGTTTAACACACACACACATCTATCTATCTATCTATCTATCTATCTATCTATCTATCTATCTATCTATCTATCTATCATCTATCATCTATCTATCATCTATCTATCTATCTATCTATCTATCTATCTATCTATCTATTATCTATCATCTATCGTCTATCTATCTTTATTTCTCTCTCTCTCATCTCTCATTAATCTATTTTATCTATCATCTCTCTCATCTCTATCTTGCTCTCTAATCTGTCTAATTATCTATCTATCATCTATCTTTATCTCTGTCATCTCTCTCTCTAATCTATATCTATCATCTATCTTCCTGTCTTTCTGTCATCTATCATCTCTCTCTCTCTAATCTATTTATCTATCATCTAACTTTCTCTCTGTCTCTCACCTCTCACCCTCTCTCCTCCTCTCACTCTCCCCACCCCCACTCTGCTTTCCTGTCTGATCATATATTCTTTATGAAACCTGCTTGACCTAGTAGAATGGTAGCTGTGCCAGGGAAATAGGGAAAGGAATTCTCCCCTGGTTGGGGAAACTGGACACATGCCAAATTCTTGCAGGCTTCTTAAATTTTAGAGGAGTGATTTTTTTTTTTACCCTATGAGTAATCATGCAGCAATCCTATTTTCTCTATAAGATCTCCAGCTGCGCAGAGGAGCAAACAAACAAACAAACAAACAAACAAACAAACAAACAAACAAACAAAAGCACTCGGGGGATGGAGAAGTTGAACGTTGCAAGAAGGATTCCTTCGCAAAACCAAGAAACCCGAAGGCAGGTAGGGGGCCGATGCTAAGAAATAACAGAAGAACGGAGTTGGAAGGGTCCTTAGAGGTCGCCTAGTCCACCCCCTTGCAGGAAAGTCGGAAGCGATGCCGGGGGGGGGGGGGGGCAGCGAACGGGATGGAGAAAAGGATGGGACGGGGAGGGCGCTTGGTGGAAAACCTGCCTGACGCGCGCGCTCAGGCTCCTCTCCCCAATCCAGCTGGGTTGCTCCGCCCGCGCTCGCCTTCTGCAGAACTTCCACAGCTGCGCCCGCCCGCCCTCGCCTTGCGCCGCCCTAGAAGCCGGAGGCGGCACTCAGACTCGCCTTGCCGAGCCGGAAGACCCCACCCCCGGCCGGGCAATCGAGGAAGTGGCGGGGCTGCTCAAGCAGGCAAGCCGAACGCTTCCTCCTCCTCCTCTCCTCCTCCTCCTCCGGCTTGGCTCCGTTTCCCCCAGCGGCGCAGGCAAGGACGGGCATCGCCACCGGTGGGCGTCCCGGGCAGTTGGCCTTTCTGCGCACCCCCTCCCCGCTTTCTTCCTCTTTCCAAGTCCCGAGACGTGGAAAGCGCACGCCGAGGTGCCCCGCGAGTCTTGCCCAGATGGAGGGCGCGGGGAGCGAGGCCCCGGTAAGTGTGCGCAGGCTGGAAGCCTCGTGGCGCGAAGGATTGCGCTCGTTGGAGGCATCTCTCTAGGGACCGCTGGAGGAAAACGAGCGCAGTCCCGAAGACCAAGAGGAAGGCAGGGCAGGGGAATTGAACGGGGCGCGTGGGGACCCTCCAAATTCCCAAGACTCCAGCTGGCATCCTGTGCAGCTGGGCGAGGCTGACTTGCCCGTTGCCCAAAGTTGCAGCCAGCCTCGGCTTCTGGGTGCTGTCCAACATGCGCTGCTTTGGGGGCAAAGGCAGGCTTAGCGTGAGCCCCGATCCAGACGAACTCCCTGCAGCTTTCTGGATCTGCTGCTGTCGCTTGCTCTTATTGGGGATCTTCCTCGTTTCAAGATGCTGAGTACCCCAAGACAAGGGAAGTCAGCTCAGCCCTCTCTGCCTTCCTTTTAGGGGGTTGGGACGTCGCTTTCTCTTCCTCTCCGCTTCGCTTCCTCTACCCATTCAGCAGCTGCACAGAGCTGCAAAATCCCCATTCCCTCCCCTCTCCAGGGGAAGGATATTGGAAAATCTCCATTCCCTCCCCACTCCAGGGGAAGGATACTGCAAAATCTCCATTCCCATTCCACTCCTGGAGGAAGGATACTGCAAAATCCCCATTTCCTCCCCATTCCAGAGGAAGGATACTGCAAAATCCCCATTCCCTCCCCACTCCAGGGGAAGGATACTGCAAAATCTCCATTCCCTCCCCACTCCAGGGGAAGGATACTGCAAAATCTCCATTCCCATTCCACTCCAGGGGAAGGATACTGCAAAATCCCCATTTCCTCCCCACTCCAGAGGAAGGATACTGCAAAATCCCCATTCCCTCCCCACTCCAGGGGAAGGATACTGCAAAATCCCCATTTCCTCCCCATTCCAGAGGAAGGATACTGCAAAATCCCCATTCCCTCCCCACTCCAGGGGAAGGATACTGCAAAATCTCCATTCCCTCCCCACTCCAGGGGAAGGATATTGGAAAATCTCCATTCCCTCCCCACTCCAGGGGAAGGATACTGCAAAATCTCCATTCCCATTCCACTCCTGGAGGAAGGATACTGCAAAATCCCCATTTCCTCCCCATTCCAGAGGAAGGATACTGCAAAATCCCCATTCCCTCCCCAGTCCAGGGGAAGGATACTGCAAAATCTCCATTCCCTCCCCACTCCAGGGGAAGGATACTGCAAAATCTCCATTCCCATTCCACTCCAGGGGAAGGATACTGCAAAATCCCCATTTCCTCCCCACTCCAGAGGAAGGATACTGCAAAATCCCCATTCCCTCCCCACTCCAGGGGAAGGATACTGCAAAATCTCCATTCCCTCCCCACTCCAGGGGAAGGATACTGCAAAATCTCCATTCCTCCCCACTCCAGGGGAAGGATACTGCAAAATCTCCATTCCCTCCCCACTCCAGGGGAAGGATACTGCAAAATCCCCATTTCCTCCCCACTCCAGAGGAAGGATACTGCAAAATCCCCATTCCCTCCCCACTCCAGGGGAAGGATACTGCAAAATCTCCATTCCCTCCCCACTCCAGGGGAAGGATACTGCAAAATCTCCATTCCTCCCCACTCCAGGGGAAGGATACTGCAAAATCTCCATTCCCTCCCCACTCCAGGGGAAGGATACTGCAAAATCTCCATTCCCTCCCCACTCCAGGGGAAGGATACTGCAAAATCCACATTCCCTCCCCACTCCAGAGGAAGGATACTGCAAAATCTCCATTCCCTCCCCACTCCAGGGGAAGGATACTGCAAAATCCCCATTCCCTCCCCACTCCAGAGGAAGGATAGTGCAAAATCTCCATTCCTCCCCACTCCAAGGGAAGGATACTGCAAAATCCCTATTTCCTCCCCACTCCAGGGGAAGGATACTGCAAAATCTCCATTCCCTTCCCACTCCAGGGAAGGATACTCCAAAATCTCCATTCCCTCCCCACTCCAGGGGAAGGATACTGCAAAATCTCCATTCCCTCCCCACTCCAGGGGAAGAATACTGCAAAATCCACATTCCCTCCCCACTTTGGGGCCAGCCAGAGGTGGCATTGCTGGTTCTCCAAACTATTCAAAATTTCCACTACCGGTTCTCCAGAACCTGCTGGATTTCACCTCTGCTTGTGGGTCATATAGTCCAACCTCTGCCGCCCAAACACCATTTCTGATTAGGTTAGAACCCTTTGCCTAAAAACGTCTCTCCAACATGCTGACTTGACAGCCTCTCTTGCAATTGGAAAGTTCCATTGGGCGAAATCGGACCTGTTGGGAAACCCAGCTTGTGGGAAAGCGAACCTATTCTGTTTTTATCTTGCGATGTCGGGCGGGCTGCCTCTTGATGGTATATCCACGCTTGTAAACTAGAGCAGACACTGACGCTTCCTGTCCATTTCCTAGCTAAGAAAACCCTTTTGGATTTGCAGAATTGCATTCTGAATGGCCCTTAAAGGGACAGGGCGGAAAGAGAAGGTTAACAGTTCTTTGGGAAGTCTTTGAAAATGGTAGAATATCTTCGGGAAAGTTTTTTTGAGCCTAGGATGAACACAGAACAGATTTGTAACTATAAAATATATTTCAAGTTCCTTCTTGACATGCTATATTTCTTTGTGCAAGGAGCTGCTTCAGGGATAAGTAGCTGCATATATTCAAAAATAGCACAATCCAGGAAGTTGTATTTTTGCATGTTCAAAAATATGTTTTTATGTTTATTCTGATTTAAATATTTCCATTACGTATTTCCATTGTAAGACAAATAATTGTTATTCCTCCTCTTTGCAAGATTTTGCTTTTAAGATCATGCCTGCCTTTTTAAAGTATCGTTATTAGCTAGCCTACCGTTGTGCATTGCAGAATAGACTCAGAACAAATGAAGCAGAATAGCACAGTTGGAAGGGACCTTGGAGGTCTTCCAGTCCAACCCACTACTCGAGCAGGAGACCCCAAACCATTCCAGAAAAATGACTGTCCAATCTCTCCCAGTGATGGAGCACCCACAACCTCTGAAGGGAAGCTGTCCCACAGATTAATTGTTCTGTCAGGAAATGTCTCCTTTAGTTCCGTGTTGCTTCTCTCTTTGATTAGTTTCCATCCCTTGTTTCCTTGTCAGTTCCTGTAAACTGCAATTCCTGCAAATTTGAGTTGCTGGAAAATATGACTTCTGACTTTCTTCAAGGCAGATTATTTTGAAGATCAAAGAACTCTCCCAAGAAATCCTGGCTGAATTCTATAAAATAGTTTTCTAGAAGAAGAAAAGAAGAAGAAAAGAAGAAGAAGAAGAGGAGAGGAGGAGGAGGAGGAAGAAGAAGAAGAAGAAGAAGAAGAAGAAGGAAGGAGGAGGAGGAAGAAGAAGAAGAAGAAGAAGAAGAAGAAGAAGAAGAAGGAGAAGAAGAAGGAAGAAGAAGGAGGAGGAGGAGGAGGAGGAGGAGGAGGAGACTTACTCTGATATAAACCTATCCAGTGCTTTCACTCTGATGACAAAAGGGTGTTTTGGGCACAGTAATATACTTTGTCTTCCCGTGAGATGGTAAACTGATTTCTCAGCCAATCCCTTTAAGGCAAAATTTAGGTTATGACTGGAAAGAAGAAGCAGACCAATCAGAAAGAAGAGGGAAGATCCCAGCATTGGCATATTTGGAGGAAGTAAGTTTTTAGAAGTACGTTTTTTTAAAGAAAAAAATGCAAAAAGAGCAAGAAGTAAAAGCAAAACAATTTAACTCAAAACAATCCAGTTGAGTTTGTACAGCGTATCGGCTGAAAAACCAAGACCTGATTGAACTTAAAAAACAGTCCAATAGTAAAAGAAAGACAGTGTTTGGTCTTCTAACTTACTAGTCAAGCTGGAAACAAATTCTATCTAGCTGTTGTCAAAGAATCAAGGTTTTTTTTTTCTCTTCCAGAAGAGTTGAACCAAAGATCTCTTTCATAACACAAAATACAGTTTATTTACTTTTGTCCTCTTGTAACTTTGCCTTGATGTCTGATCACGTTAAGTGGCACCCCTTATCAGCTCTAAGGGGTGCAATGGCTCAGTGGTTAAAGATGCTGAGCTTGTCAGCTGGAGAGCTGACAGTCCGGGTTTGAGACCCTAGCGGCACACAATGGGATGAGCTCCCATTCTTTGCCTCAGTTCCTGCCCACCTAGCAGTTCGAAAGCATGCAAATGCGTGTAGGTAAATAAATAACACTTCGGTGGGAAGGTAACAAGGTTCTGTGCCCCTTTGGTATATAGCCATGCTGGCCACATGACCATGGAAGGATTTTGGGACAACACTGGCTCCCCTCGGCCAAGAAATGGAGATGAACACCATGCCCAAGAATTGGGGAACTGACAAGGAACTGATGAACAAAACCTTTACCTTCATCTTATCAAAGCTACAGTTGGACTGAAGGATTGAATATTTGCTTGCAAATTCTGTCTCCCACTTCTAAGCTGTGCCGCCTGTTGACTGACCCATTTGTGAGTCACAGATATTAAAGTTATAGTTCAACTCATGACTGAATGTATAGATGAGATTATATATTTTATAATAATTATATAATTATTATATTAATAATTATAATTACAGGTATATATTTTATCAAGGGCAGTACATTTGTGGAGTGACTGCTTTTTCAAACTTGGTTTGTTGAGATGATAATTCAACCTTTTGTGACTTTGACAAACAGAACTTGGGGCAGGTAAAAATTATTGTAATCTGGGAAATATATGTTTGTGTGTGTGTGTGTGTGTGTGTGTGTGATTTGTGCTGATAAATAAATCAGCACAAATGCAACACAAATGTAACAAAGGCAACAGTAAAAATAATGGCTTTCTGTCTGGATGGTTTCTTGGGATGAGCCGATAGACAGTATGCTTCCTCCCATATTTGGGCATACCAGGGGTTGTGACACAACACACAAACACAGAAACACACACACACACACACATAAACTTGGATGTAATTTCACCTGTAAGTTGCAGTCACCAAGTTTATTACTATATAAAAATTCAGAAAAACAGCATATAAAATGTGCATCAAAATATAAGATACCAGAGTAGTGAATTATTTCAAAAACATAAGAGTCTGAGTTGATAAATAAAATTACGAATAGAATTAAATTATGTATTAGTCACTAGAATGACTAAATCTCTGATCGCCGATCCCTGGATTGTTTAGCCATTGCACAGCACTACCCTTGAGATGATATATGCCATGAAGAGATCCAGGGAATAATTTGAGGGCACCAAATTTATCAGATTGAATCATGCTGATCAAGCTAATCCAAGTTTGTTTTTGACAGCGAATTATTCAATATCCAGAATGGCTGACTTTGCCAAACCCAGAACCAAAATTCTGGTTCACCATGAGGTGTGAATCTAGGCTTCACGCGGTTTTCTCTCTGTCTTTGGCCTTTATTTGCAAAAAGCTGATGATGAAACAGGCTTACTCAATACCTCTGTTGTATGGATTAAGAGTAACAACTCAATTGTATATAAACAGACGAATCTGTTACATTTATTTTTCATTGTTGTAATACAGGTAGTCCCTGACTTATAAACACAATTGAGCCCCAAACTTCAGTTGTTAAGTGAGACATTTGTTAAGTGAGTTTTGCGACATGTTAATTGTATCATGTGGAAGTTCTGGAGGCCACCAAGTGAAGCCTTGCTGGTCCCCAAAATCCAGGCCTGATGGCCATGGTCCACATATAACAAGGGCAGAAGGATCCATAATGCAAAATGGATAAGAATAGGCTTTCTGTTTTTCCCTCCTTTGAATTGAGGGGAGGGAGCTTAAAAGAAGTTTTCTTTGTATTCTGAACTACTTTGTAGACTAGCAATAGCAATAGCAGTTAGACTTATATACCGCTTCATAGGGCTTTCAGCCCTCTCTAAGCGGTTTACAGAGTCAGCATATTGCCCCCAACAATCCGGGTCCTCATTTTACCCACCTCGGAAGGATGGAAGGCTGAGTCAACCCTGAGCCGGTGAGATTTGAACAGCCAAACTGCAGAACTGCAGTCAGCTGAAGTAGCCTGCAGTGCTGCATTTAACCACTGCGCCACCTCGGCTCTAACCTCACTAAAGGCCTACATGACCACTTTGTGACTGTTATTGTTCTCCAAATGGCAGGAAATTGCCGTCAGCATTGAGCTGCTGTGGTTAGAGGTTCTTTGGGAGTCCCTGAAAAATCATTTGAGAGCCACAGGTCGCTCTCTTTACCCAAAACCAAAAGAAAAAAGAAAAGGAAAAAAAAAGATCTGGATTACCAGACACATCGCCTTGTAGTTTATTTTTTAAAAAAATTATTTAGTTTGTCTAACAGGTACAAGATAACAGGTATAAATATGAACATGGGCATAAACAAGGGAAATGAATAAATGGGAACAGTAGGAGAGGGATGGAAGGCACGCTGGTGGGCTTATGCATGCCCCTTACAGACCTCTTAGGAATGGGATGAGGTCCACACTAGATAGTGTATGGCTAAAGTTATGGGGGGTTTGAGGATGTAACAACAGAGTCAGGTAGTGCACTACAGGCGTTGACCACACTGTTGCTGAAATCCTATTTTCTGCAATCGAGTTTGAAGCGGTTTACCTTGAGTTTGCATTTATTGTTTGCTCGTGTATTTTTGAGGCTGAAGCTGAAGATGTCATTGACAGGTAGGACATTGCAACAGACAATTTTGTGTACTACACTTAGGTCAAACCGTAGGCATTGTAGTTTTAGGTTGTCCAAGTCCAAAATTTCAAGCCTGGTGGCATAGGGGATTCTATTATGAGCAGAGGAGTGGAGTCCTCTTCTCATGAAATACCTCTGGATTTGCTCGGTTGTATTAATGTATTAATGCATGTAGCGGTCCTACGTAGAATAACTTTGAATCCTTTTTAAGGTTATTATTTGATGTGTCTTCCCTGCAGAAGTTCATGGTCTGGCAAAGCTATTTGAAAGGACATGAGCTGCATAACCTTTGAGCCTCCAAACAAGTGCTCTTTTGTTTGATGAAGTGTGCTGGCATTTGCATAACGAAAGGGGAACTGCAGAAGTGGAGCTCTTGAAGGGGTTGGCAAAGATTGGGCATTTTATTGGTTATCTGCAAAATGAGTCTCTCAAGCCACCCTTCAGTGCTGCAGATTCTCCGTCCTTTGCTAAAAGGGCCGATGCTTTTAAGCTTGAAGAGCAGTTTTAGATAAGAGCCAGTCTTTCTTGACCTGAGCTTCAACAGAAATGATCCATGGGGTTGATGTTCTGAACTATTCTTTGTTAAAACTCTACTTTTTAAAATTTCTTATGCAATAGATCAGAATATCGACTCTGCTTTCCCTAAAATAAGACCTCCCTTAAAATATTTAAAAGCATGTGCAGCTGGTCCCTGCCATTTCCTGGGGGAAAGGGGAGGAACATGCCCCACACACTTCACATGCACAGAGGCCGCTCCCGCAAACCGTAGCTACCGCGGCCCTTCTCTTAGTGGCGGCCGTAAAAAGAGCGGCAGGCCCAGCGACATTAGGGCTGGCAAGAATGTGCCAGAAACAGAGACAGAACTTCCGGCCCTCTCTGGATCAGCTGATCCGAGGGCTGCGGGCCAAGGTTAAGGGGCCTCCTGCATCTCAAAAATAAGAAGACCTCCCCGAAAATAAGGCCAAGTACTTATTTCTGGAGGTCAAAATAAAATAAGACCCTGTGTTATTTTGGGGAAAACACAATAGTTTAATTTATCCTATTGTTTCCTTTCTCCAGCATAATTCTTCGCTTTTGATTTTTTTATAGATTCCATGTGATTTCAGGGGCTAAAACACTTCAGGGAAAATATAATATATTTAAATCCCATGTTTCCTTTATTCAAATTCACATATAATGGAAGTAAGCCTAAAATTATATAAGCAGCTAAGAGAGTACAAAATATAGTAATTCAGGAAAACCCATTCATGACAATGTATTAATATTTATACAACACCCTAAAATTTCCACTTAGATTTCCAGGAAAATGGGGCTAAAACACTTTAGAGAAATTGTAATATATTTATTCCGGAAATAAACTACATTTGCGTTTAAAAAAAAACACCTTAATCTTCACTATTACTGTTTTCTGCGGATTTGTTTAATAAAGGAAAATTAATTTGGATTACTCTGTTTTACTCTTCTTTTTTTAAAAGCAGAGCCATTCCCTTCTGAGCTGTGATGTATAATCCGGTGCTTTGAAGATGGATATGCTAGACTGGCTCTGCGGACGATGCTTCATATATTAGATGTGTTGGAGTGCTGATGGTTTAAAACTTTCTGCCAACTGCGAGAGAATGTATTGGTGTGTCGGGAGAGAAGAAACTGCAGAAAATGGCGAGAATCCCAGAGAGGAGCAAGAAGGTAAGCATGAAACCAGAATGCTTCTTTTTTTACTTATCCGTTAGTCCAGGGGTCGGCAACCCACGGCTCTGGAGCCACATGTAATTCTTTCATCCCTCTGCTGCGGCTCCTTGTCGTAGGTCAGCGCCACAATGAATAGGGATTTTGGTTAGGACCGGTAGAGGAAAAAGGAAGCTGTGCTAGGAGGAGACTCTATGGTGTGGGAACCGGACTTTTGGTTGGCAGAGGAAAAAGGACACTGCGCTAGGAGGAGACTCTATGGTGGGGGAAACCGGACTTCTGGGCAGCTCCAGAATTGAATGGGGGCTTCCAGTTGGGACCTTTGTGGCTCTTTGAATGTTTAAGGTTGTCAACCCCTGCGTTAGTCAATGGAGGGTTTGGTCAAGTGGCGTAAATCCTTACATGGACCAGTGTGAACAAGGATGGGGTAGGTGGACATGCAGTTCCCTACCTGTGTCTTTGTCCATCCCTCCATCCTTCTTTCTCCAATCCAAGGGAGATACTTACAGACTGTTGGCAAAACACACTCAGCCAAGTGAGTGTAATAGCTAGCAGCTGCATTCACAACTGACACAAAACTTGATCTGCTGTTAATTGTGTTTGAATTTTGAGGGTGATTATTCTAGCGTGCCAACCCAACTTTTTTGTTGATTCATGGTTGATGGACTGCAGAAACTCAGCTCAAAAACCTCATACATGTGTTGTGGGAATATAGAGGAGCAGGATAAATTCTTCCTTCCCATATTGGTAAAAGGTTTGTGGTTTCCCCCACACACATTCAGGGTCTTTTGTGAGCAAGGTAGTCCTGTCACTAAGGAAAATGAAACAGTTTCCTCAAGTAGCAGATATGGGTATCAGATTAGCCGATCATCACCTTCTTAATTTGCTTAATTTGCTCTGCTACAGATGCAGAGAAGTGTGTCTCTGGGATTTTCTGTGCCACGTGCCTAAGTAACTTGTGATTTTTTGTGTGTTGTGCTTTAGGTAGGAGGACAAATGCCAAATGCTGAAAAATGTCTCAAGTCGATTCTAGCAGGTATCTGTTGATGGAGAGCTGGGGTGACATTTTACCTAGTGAACAGTCTGGAGTTCTCCAGAGTTTCCCAAAGTGAAGCCAAATCTGTCATGTTGTGGGTCGGGATGTGTTATTTTGAAGTGGAGGCAGGAGTCATATTGAGAACAAGATGGAAGGGATAGCAGTTAAAACAGAAAGTGAATATTAATGTAGCAAGAACTTTTTTCTTATAACCCAACTTTCCATTTTTTTTCTTTTAAGATATCTTAAATCTATGGTATAATTGTAACTTGTAGAAAATCAGTGGCACCGTGGATAGCACAAAAGGACTTTAGAAGATGGCTTTTTTGTGATTCTCAGGTCACAGGTCCTGACCCCATGCCTTTAATATACCATCCTTATTATCCCTCATTCCCATCTGGCTTTGAGTGATCTTCATTTCATTTATTGAATTTCTATGCCGCCCAATCCCGAGGGACTCCGGGCGGCTTACAGAAATAAAAAAAATTTAAAAGAATTTTTAAAAACAATGGGACACAACAAAGTTAAAAAAAGGAACACAACAAACACCCAATCGAAAGTGGGGCTGCACCTCAATCAAAGGGTCAACAGCCCCAGGCCTGCCGGAAAAGCCAGGTTTTAATGGCTTTGCGAAAGGCCATGAGAGTGGGCAGGGCCCGGATCTCTGGGGGCAGCTCATTCCATAGGGCCGGAGCGGCAACAGAGAAGGCCCTACTCCTAGGCGTCGCCAGCCAGCATTGTCCCGCTGAAGGCACCCAGAGAAGGTCTATCCTGTGCGATCTTATTGGTCTAAGGGAGGTATGTGGCAGAATATATATTGAATATATATATATATATATATCTTCAATATCTCAGGGAGGTAGTGAGAGATGGATAAAGGAGACATAAGTAGAACTTAAGAATTTGGGTCTGCGATTCTCAGGTCTGGCTTTGCAATACTACAGTGCACTTGATCTCTAATAAACTATACCTTTCTCAACAAATTGAGCCAATGATCATTTCTACTTAGAGGTTTAAATTGTGGCAGATCTGACAACGGGTCTACCTGGAAGGTTGACAACTATGTAGCATGAGTCTTCCCTTCGTTGCATTGTTTATCTAGCATGATTTAGCTAGTGTGTTGTTTTTGTAGCCCGATTCTGTTTCAGAGACCTTAGCCTGTGCTTTAAATTGGAGAATACGAAGCGCTGCCTTTTCAGTCTTATTTCTCCATTCATTTGTTTGATTTAACCAAGGAGAGGAAAGTGTGATCAAAGAGCAGATCTAGTGGTTGGCATGACTCATGTAAAGAGACAAAGTCCTCAAGGAATAGGTGGTGCTTGGATCAACAGCAAGGAGACGGATCCAGGTGTTCTAGTGGACAACCACTTAAGTATGGGCCAACAGTGTGCTGCAATTGCCAAAAAAGCCAACACAGGCCCAGGCTGCATCAACAAAGGAATCGTATCAAGATCACACAAAATGATAGTACCGCTTTATACTGCACTGGTGAGATCGCACTTGAAATAGTGCATCCAATTCTGGCCACCACGATACCAAAAAGATAAATATAAATGTGATACATTTCAATGGTGTCCAGGGGTGGGTTTCAACCGGTTCGCGGCGGTCCCCACAAACCGGTTGGTCGGCGAACCCGGAAGTAAGTAACTTCCGGGAACGGTGAAGGGCCCAGCCGCCCGCCCGCGCTCCTTACCCGGTTTTGACGAGTTCTGCGCTTCCACGCATGCGCAGGACGCATACAGCACCTGCATGATCCTCCAGGAGCAGCTGGAGCATCGCACAGACACTAGTACGCATGCGTGCACTGCGCGCATGCACGAGGATGCCGCCGGACCTGTTCCAACCGAACCGAACCGGTTGGAACGGGGTGAGAAACCCACCCCTGATGGTGTCATCTGTGTTGTGGCTCGGCAGGAGCCTTTGGGAGCTGCTCTCAGACCTTGACAGCGAGGGGCCCTATGAGTCAGGCCTGGAGGAGGCGGAGGGCCTTGGACAGGGTTCTGACTCAGAGCAGGGCTCAGAGAGACTAGTTGGTCCCCAGGTAATGACTGAGCCTTGGATCAGTGAGAGAGGCTGACACAGAAACCTCCAGTTGTTTCGGGATGCACGCAGGAGAAGGGCTGACCGTAAGGAACAATTGAGGACTCACAGGAGATGATAACGAGCAGCTGTTGCTTGTTAGGATCTCCTCCTGTGGATAAAAGACTGATGGTGCCACGCCCTGGTTGCAGAAGTCAACGTTCCGTTTCTGTTCTAGTCAAGGTTGTCCGTTCGTGTGCAACCAGTGAGAAAAGCAGTTGGATAAGTGACTTGATTTATATAATCCTGTTTTGTAGCAGTGTATGAGTTAGGACTTTTGCCAGAGCATTTATCTGTGTTTATTTTGGGCTCGCAGCCAGCAAGAGCCGGGACTGATAAAAATATTCCTTTGAACATTCTGTTTGGCTTTCATTTTTGAACGGACAAAGTGGGGGTCAGAACACATCTGTATCGGAATGGAAGAAGACTTTCCTGCTCCAGGAGGTGGAGGTAAAGGTAAAGGTTGCCCTTGCACATATGTGCTAGTTGTTCCCGACTCAAAGCCAAAGAGTCAGTGCTGTCTGAAGATGTCTCTGTGGTCATATGGCTGGCATGACTAAATGCCAAAGGAGCACAGAATTCTGTTACCTTCCCACCAAAGGTGGTTCCTAATTTTCTACTTGCATTTTTAATGTGCTTTTGAACTGCTAGGTTGGCAGAAGCTGGGACAAGTAACAAGAGCTCACTCCATTATGTGGTGCTAGGGATTTGAACTGCCAAACTGCCAACCTTCCTGATTGACAATCTCAGCATTTTAGTCACTGAGGCACTGCGTCCCTAGGAGATGGAGAGCTCTATGTAAAGGCTCTGTGAAAATGAAGACATTGGATAAATTATGGAAACTTAACGTAGTCCACTATACTGTATTTAGTTGTGTGAAGAGGTTTTTGTCCTTTCGTGAATTTCACAGGAAAATCCAATCATTTCTATAATAACCTTGTGAAGTTGGTTGGTTTCCTCATCTGGATGAGGAAAATGAATGTAGCAAACAAGCTACAATATTGGGTTGTTCAAGAAACCCCCAGGACAGAATTTAATTTGAAACTGGGTAGCAGTACTCGCAGAAATCAATTTTCCTGGTTGTGAAACGCAGGTTTCGTTGTGTGAGAAAGTTTTGAAGTTTTAAGATTAGCAGAAAGTCAATATCTTCTGGTTCGTTATCCATTAACTGAAAAGCCTGTTAAAGCTGGCCTTCCCCCCCTCATCTTACACTTTGTAGTGTTGTACACGCTTTCAAGTGCTCTCAGTTGATGCAAATTCTACTTTGCATCTTATCAAAGAATTGGAAGATGTTCAAGAAAGCTGTTTAATGCTCGCATGTAAGAAAGATGGCAGTCTTTATAAGAAAAGTTTTTGTTAAACTTTTATTTTATTTTTCCTCCTCTATTTGGTAGTTTAACTTGGAGATGAATTTATATTTTACCAGCAAAGCAAAAAAGAGAGACTATTATAGATCTATTTCAAGCTATTTAGCTCTAGTTTTGGTTGCCATAATGTAAAAAAGATCCTGAGACTCTACAAAGAGTGCAGAGAAGAGCAACAAAGAGGATTAGGGGACTGGAGGCTAAAACATAGGAGGAACGGTTGCAGGAACTGGGTATGTCTAGTTTAATGAAAAGAAGGACTAGGGGAGAAATGATAGCAGTCTTCCAATATCTCAGGGGATGCCACAAAGAAGAGGGAGTCAAGCTATTCTCCAAAGCACCTGAGAGCAGGACAAGAAGCAATGGGTGGAAACTAATCAAGGAGAGAAGCAATTTAGAACTGAGGAGAAATTTCCTGACAGTTATAACAATTAATCGGTGGAACAGCTTGCCTCCAGAAGTTGTGAATGCCCCAAC
Source organism: Thamnophis elegans (assembly GCF_009769535.1). Classification (NCBI taxonomy): domain Eukaryota; kingdom Metazoa; phylum Chordata; class Lepidosauria; order Squamata; family Natricidae; genus Thamnophis; species Thamnophis elegans. The sequence goes on along the minus strand of NC_045556.1, from coordinate 16,567,093 downwards.
ACAGGAAGTCTTTAAGAAGATGTTGGATAGCCATTTGTCTGAAGTGGTGTAGAGTTTCCTGCCTAAGCAGGGGGTTGGACTAGAAGACCTCCACAGTTCCTTCCAACTCTATTATTCTATTCTATCCTTATCAAAGAATTGAAAGATATTCAAGAAAGCTGTTTAATGCTCGCATCTTAAAAAGATGGCAGTTTTTTATAAGAAAGGTTTTTGTTAACTTTTATTTCATTTTTCCTCCCCTATTTGGTACTTTAACCTTAGAGTTGAATTTATATTTTACTGACAAAAAATAAAGGGAGACTATTATAGATCTATTTCAAGCTATTTAGCTCTCGTCAGCTAGCCATACCCTTCTGGGATTTGAACTTGGGCTACTTGTATATTAGGTAGATGTACTAACCTCTAAGCCACAGGCTCTCCTCGCTTTGTTGGCTTTGAAGATAAATAAAAAAATTATTTAACATTGGAGATAAATAAAAAAAAATTACTATTAAGAAATCACTCTAAAATTGGTTGTCAAGGTGGCTCAGTGGCTAAGACGCTGAGCTTGTTGATCAGAATTGTCAGCAGTTCAGTGGTTCGAATCCCTAGCGTCGCGTAACGGAGTGAGTTCCCGTTACTTTTCCCAGCTTCTGCCAACCTAGCAGCTTGAAAGCAGGTAAAAATGCAGGTAGAAAAATAGGGGCCACCTTTGGTGGGAAGGTAACAGCGTTCCTTGGGCCTTTGGCGTTGAGTCATGCCAGCCACATGACTACGGAGATGTCTTCAGCGCTGGCTCTTCAGCTTTGAAACAGAGATGAGCAACTCCCGGAGTCCTTCGGGAGTGGGCGGTATGCAAAACTAATGAACAAACTAATAAACAAACAAACTGCCCCCTAGAGTCAGGAACGACTAGGACGCATGTGCGGGGAAACCTTTACCTTATTAACCTCTAAGCCACGGGCTCTCTTCGCTTTGTCAGCTTTGGAGATAAATAAAGAATGTATTTAACATTGGAGATAAATAAATAAAAATACTATTAAGAAATCACTCTAAAACGGGTTGTCCTGCTTGTATCTAACACTGCTGGGGTTCGCATATCACTCCTAAGGGATGTTATATGGGCTTGTTACCACCAAAGGGAAAACCCCCTCTCTCCTTCAGACAAAGGAGGGTCCTTTTGAGTGTCAGGATGCTAAGACAGCTCAGGGGAGACACGCATGTAGGCTTTGTCAAATTAATAATCCTGACGTTTTCCGAGCTTCCGTTTGAAAGAGCAGATTGTGTGGGTTCCAAATGGAACTAACACTCTGTTTGCTGTGAGAGATTTGGAGATATCCTCACAAGCGGACAACATGAAGGTGAGTTCTAGGCATGCAGTAATAATTGGATGTGAATTCTGTCCAGAGCTGTCTAACCTCAAAATGCAGCACTCCTCATTTACACCTTGCAGGAAATGTCAGAATTGTTATTTAAGCCAATTCCCCCCCCCCCCCCTGTAATAAAGTTGTCAGATTATGCTTTACGTTGTGTTAGGCATCTTCAGGGATAAAATTCCTTGTATGAGGAATAAAAGGATACAAGGTTTAAAAGCTATGGAAGCTTAACATCATTTTCAGAGATTGAGCTGTTTGCTTTTCTTCCCCCAATGCTACAGTCCTCTCTAGTGAGACGAGCGGCTGTATAAATTTGATAAGTAAATCAGTAAATAAAGTTGTTGCTTGGCTGCTAGATGCATAAAGGTTTTGTGCTACTTGATTTTTGTTTTCCATTTTTTAATTAGTTGTATTAAAAGCCCTTAATGGTGGAAGTATACAGAAGATTATAGCTATATTAAAAGAGTAGTGGTTTGTTCCAGATGTTGAATTTTATTATAAATTAAAAATACTGTAGATGGATAACACATGGTGATGTATTTCTCATGGACCCTTTGCTGTTACCATGTTTAGTATGGTAGGGGGGGGGTGTGGAGGAGGAGGAGGAAAAGGAGGAGTAAGAAGAGGAGGAGAGGGGGAACTGTGAAGTCTGTGGTGCTCTCTGAGCTTGGTTGTTTTCTTGCAGATGTTTCATTACCAAACTAGGTAGCATCATCAGTGCTAGAAGTGGGGTTTGTATAGAGGAGGAAGTGGAGGAGGAAGTGGAGGAAGAAGAAAAAGAAAAAGGAGAAGGAAGAGGAGGAGAGGGGGAACTGTGAAGTCTGTGGTGCTCTATGAGCTTGGTGGTTTCCTTGCAGACGTTTCATTACCAAACTAGGTAACATCATCACTGCTAGAAAGCAGTGGCGTTTGTGGAGAGGAGGAAGAGGAGGAGGAGATAGAGGAAGAAGAAAAAGAAAAAGGAGGAGGAGAGAACTGTGAAATCTATGATGATCTCTGAGCTTGGTGGTTTTCTTGCAGACGTTTCATTACCAAACTAGGTAACATCATCAGTGCTAGAAGGCAGTGGGGTTTGTGGAGGGGAGGAAATAGAGGAAGACAAAAAAGAAAAAGGAGAAGGAGGAGAAGGAGGAGGACTGTGAAGTCTGTGGTGGTCTCTGAGCTTGGTGGTTTTCTTGCAGACGTTTCATTACCAAACTAGATAACATCATCACTGCTAGAAGAGAATGGGGTGTGCAAAAAAGAGGAGGAGGAGGAGGAGGAGGAGGAGGAGGAGGAGGAGGAGGAGGAGGAGGAGGAGGACGACGGCGGCTATAGGGTCCTTGGTGCTCTCTGAGCTTGCATGTTTTCAGGAGGAGGAGAACTATGGGGACCTTGATGCTTTCTGAGCTTGGTTGTTTTCTTGCAGACGTCTCATTACCCAAACTAGGTAACACCATCAGTGCTAGTGACTAGCATGCTGGTTGCTGAAGCCTTCAGCTCAAGCGTTCAGCTTTTGCCTGGATTTCAGTGCTCCTGACTTTTTCCGTGCATCCTTCAAACACCCTCTAAAGCAGTGTTTCTCAACCTTGGCAACTTGAAGATGTCTGGACTTCAACTCCCAGCATTCGCTGGCTGGGGAATTCTGGGAGTTGAAGTCTGGACATCTTCAAGTTGCCAAGGTTGAGAAACACTGCTCTAAAGTCTGGGAATTACTCTGCAAAAAAATTGTTGATGTCTTTGCAACTCCCAAAAGCCATCTCAGATGTCTAAGGGACTTGAATTCTCTTGAATAATTGATGAGGAAGATGTGATGGGTAGCTGAAGTTGTCAGATTTCAAGGGTATTGGTTGACGTCTATAGATAACCCTCAAGTCTGCTTTACTTTGAGCTATTCCTGTATGGCAGTTGTCCTTTTAGCAATGAATGGAAGTAAATAAATAATGAAAGTACTTTTTACAACTCCTAGAGTTTTGGTTTCCTGATCTGGTCTGCCTTGATAGGCTGAGACAGTATCTTCGTTTGGTTAGGAATCACCCCATGGAAAGTACCATTGGTAAAAATATAAGAAGTAGTTTTGTTCCTTTCATTTAAAAAAAAAAAATACACATTTATACATTGCAAGGACTTCCCATTGATCTGCCACATTCACGCTGATTAGTTTGGTTAAGTTTTTTTAATTGCTTTTTTTTAAAGATTCAAAGCAGAATGAAAGTTGCCAGACAGGCTATAAAATATGCCATCTGTATAGATATCATGCAATAAACTTTTAGTGCTTTGAACTAAGCTCCCTGGTCCTACTTACAGGTAAGTCCTTAATTTAACGACCACAAAATTGAGCACAACATTTCTATTACTAAACGAGACCGTTTTTAAATGAGTTTGGCATTTTTTGATCATTTTTTTGCCATAGCTTTGTTCCTTATGCCATCTGTCTTGTAAATTCACAGGATTCTTAATTTTTTTTGCCGTGTATATGTATACATTTGAACTAGACTGTGATATTTCTCTGGGTCATGTATGTGTGTGGATGTGGGTATATGTATAATGGTTATCTTTATTCCATTCCATTCCACTCTCCTATTCTATTCCATTCCATTCCACTCCGTATTCTATTCTATTCTATTTATCCCATTCCATTCTACTCCATATTCTATTCTACTCCATATTCTATTCTATTCTATTCTATTCTATTCTATTCTATTTATTCCATTCCACTCCATTCCACTCCACTCCCTATTCTATTCTATTCTATTCTATTCTATTCTATTCTATTCTATTCTATTTATTCCATTCCACTCCACTCCGTATTCTATTCTATTCTATTTATTCCATTCCACTTTCTATTCTATTGTATTCTATTCCACCCCACCCCGTATCCTATCCTATCTTATTCCATTTCATTCCATTCCGTTTTCAAATGAATCTGTAGTTGATAAGCTAAGTTGTTAAGTGAATTTGGCTTCCCCATTGTCTTTGCTTATCAGAAGATGACAAAAGTGATCATGTGACCCCAGGACACTGTAACCCTCATAAATATGAGCCACTTGCCAAGGGTCTGAATTTTGATCAGATGGGGATGGTGCAACGGTCATAAGTTTGACAACAGCTCATAAGTCACTTTTTGCAGTGCCATTCTAACTACGAATGGTCGCTAAATGAACTGTTGTAAGTCAAGGACGACCTATACTCATGCCTGGCTGTTCTTACCTATGGTTTGTCTTGTTGTCGTTCCTGTTAAATGGATTCTCTTTTACCCTTTGTGTACAGAAATGTCAGACATGGGCATCCAGCAGCCCACAATGGAATCTTTCTCCCCTGGCCAGACCTCTGCGCGTGAGACCATTCAGAGTCTGTACCGAAGAGGAGACTTTGAGGTGGCTCTACAGATGGTCCGAGCAGCCAGCACGAAGAATCTCTCTCAAGAGGAGAAGGTGAGGGGGCTCATCTTTACCTGGCCTGTGAAAATTTGGAGATGAAGTCAAATGAACCTGCCAATGAGTACTTTTTCCATACGCCATGCAATTTTGCAGGATCTTGAAATTTGACTCTGTGCACTTGTGAGTAAGGAGAGTCGGAATCAACGATGGGATACCAAATAGGAGCATCTGCTCATATAACACTCACGGTTGATTTCGTTTAGGCTTAAGAGACAGTGGGAGCTTAGTGGTTAGGAGGTAGTATTGCAGGCTGACTCTGCCAACTGCCAGCAGTTTGGCTATTTGAGTCTCATTGATTAAAGATTGTTGTTCCAAAGTCGTGTCCGACCCATTGTGACCCCATGGACAATGTTCCTCCAAGCCTTCCTGTCCTCTATCATCCTCCGGAGTCCATTTAAGATCATGCCTACTGCTTTGGTGACTCCATCCAGCCACCTCCTTCTCTGTCGTCCCCTTCTTCTTCTGCTCTTAGTTTTTCCCAGCATGAGGCTCTTCTCCAGTGAGTCCTTCCTTCTCATTAGATGGCCAAAGTATTTGAATTTCAATTTCAAGATCTGGCCTTCTAAAGAGCAGTCAGGGTTGATCTCCTGTAGGACTGACCGCTTTGATTGCCTTGCAGTTCAAGGGACTCAAGGTTGACCCAGCCTTATTTTAGAATATAGAATAACAGAATGGAAGGGACCTTGGAGGTCTTCTAGTCCAACCTCCTGCTTAGGCAGGAAACCCTACACCACTTCAGACAAATGGTTATCTAATCTCTTCTTAAAAACTTCCAGTGTTGGAGCATTCACAACTTCTGGAGGCAAGTTGTTCCATTGATTAATTGTTATAATTCTCAGGAAATTTCTCCTTAATTCCAGCTTGCTTCTCTCCTTGATTAGTTTCCACCCATTGCTTCTTGCCCTGTCCTCAGGTGCTTATAATTTTTTTATATATATTTTCCCTTCTATTTTCAGCAAGTAACACCATTGGTTAAGGAAGAAATGTAACAAGAAATGCTGAGTTGCTCTTGGCTTATCTCAAAAAGCTAAGGATGGTCAGACTTGATTCATCCATGGGAGGAAATCTAGGGCTAGATAATGACATTAGAAATGTCACTAAGAGCTGTGATGGCACAGAGGTTAGAATGTAGTATAGCAGGTTAACCGTGCTCACTGCCAGCAGTTCGATCCTGACCAAGTCAAGGTTGACTCAACCTTCCATCCTTCCAAGATGGGTAAATTGAGGGCCCAGATTGTTGGAGGCAAGAGGCTGATTCACTATGAACTGGTATATAAATCTTCAGTGTCATTGCTGTTGCTATTGACTTATTTGATCTCCTTGCAATGGACTCTCAAGAGTTTTCTCCAATACCACAATTTGAAAGCATGAAAAATAATAATTTTTATTATGGTCACAAACCAGGATTACTCCTAGGAGAAAATGGGATTAAAAATGGGCTTTAGACTATCTAAACCAGGGTCCCCCAATAGAGCCAACATCAACCCTCAAGGGTCAATGGGGCTATCCAACTGTTGATGCTGTTATTACTATTGCTGTTGCTGTAGTACCATTAAGCACTAAATGACAGTATTTATGAAGTTGTTTGCATATAATAAATATTAGGGATGGGTGAGAAAATTGAAGGTTTATGAAGGAGTTGAAGAATTTGAGGACTTTGATCTCAAAATTAAACATATTTTTGATGCTTCCCTTTCTCAAACCAGGGACACCTGTTGAGCCTGTCAACCACCTATGGGGACCTTCAGGCTGTCAGATACTTGTTAAAAGAGACAGATGTGTCCATAAGCCTTGAGCCCAGTGATGATAATCCAGCGGTGGTAGCTGCGTATTTTGGACATAAGGACATAGCACAAGAATTGCTGGATTCTTTTCTTGGTAAGTTGAGTTTCTAGCCCTTCTCCTCCCATACAGTACACTTTTACTAATGTCAGGTTGTTCTCAACTTACAACAGTTCATTTAGTGACCATTCAAAGTTACAACGGCACTTTAAAAAGTGACTTCTGACCAATTGTCACACCCCCATGTTCGTGTGATCAAAATTCAGACGCTTGGCAGTTGACTCACATTTATGACGGATGCAATGTCCCTATTTAGGCGATTCCCCCTTTTGCGACCTTCGGACCAGCAAAGTCAAGCGGGAAGCCAGAGTTCACTTAACGAACAGTTTGACGAATTAACAACTACAGTGATTCCCTCAACAACCGTAGCAAGAGAAATGGTAAAATGGGGCAAAACTCACTTAACCAATTTCTCACTTAGCAACCTCAATTTTGGGCTCAAAACATGGTCTTATGTTGAAGATTACCTGCTTATGGAAGAGGCTGCCAAAATGTGCTCAACAATCTGTGCTTTCGGTTTTACACATTACAACAGTGCATTTGCACCAGAGTGGTGTGGTGGCCTTAAAGATGGAGCTCTCGCCTCACAATCAGGAGAGGCTGTGAGTTCGATGCTAGGTAGAGGCATATATTTCTCTCTCTGGGCACAATGACTATATATCTGCTGAATATAACTCCACATTGGCAACAGGGAGGGCATCTGGCCAGTAAACACTCAGCTCCATTCAGTTGCCCTGACTCCACCCTGCAAGGGATTATGGGGTCATTAAAAGTAGAGGATGAACAGCGCATTCACACAGCATGCTAAGCCAAAACCAGTCCAGAAAAATTCACATTGATATTTACCGCATTTTTCGGAGTATAAGATGCACCTTTCCCCCCCTAAAAGAGCGTGGAAATGTTGGTGCATCTTATACACTGAATACAGCCATTTTTGGCCTCCTGAAATCCCCTCCCCCGAAATCCCATCCCAAAATCAGAGGCGTTTTTGCCTTCCCCCAGCCTGCTGAAGCCTGCAGAGTGCTCCTGGGGGCTGGAGAGGACAAAAACCTTTTTTTCTTACTCACCTCTTTGAAAACTTGATGCAATACACCGGGGCGTCTTATAGTCTGAAAAATACAGTAAGTGCATTGTCTGATACCCACCTCCTTTTGATGTTGTTCTCACAGCGGCAAGAAAGGTCGTAAAATATTCTTGCCAGCCTCCACACACCCTGTCTTTGCCCGAGGGTAGTAATAACTTCGGTCCACGAATGCTCTTTTCAACAGGGGCAACGAACATCTTGCAACTGCTGAATTGGATGTTGGTGGTGGCTTGTCAACAAGGCCATCTAGAAGTGGTTAAGCTCTTGGTGCTGGTATACAAAGCGAACCCTGACAGCTACGCCATGAGAAAGAATGAGTTCCCCGTCCTCCTTCGATTGCCGCTTTACGCCGCCATGCAAGAAGGTGTGTGATGGTTTGTTCTTTCTGGGCCATTTTTTTTCCTTTTCTGGAGTTCCCAAAAGGGAGGGTGGGCACGAGAAAAGAGGAATTAGTTTCCATCCATTGCTCCTTGTCCTGCTTTCAGGTGCTTTGGAGAATTTCAGAACTGAGTACTTTAAAAAAAAGATTTTAGAAAAGTAGTATTTTAATTGCTTAACATAGCTTCGGGGCTTATGTGTGTTTATTAGGCCATGACGATATTGCTGCCTTTTTGCTGGAGAATGGTTCCTTCTTTTGTTCTTACACACTAATGGATTGTCCCAAGGCGAGCAAACGGCTTCTTTGCAATCATTTCATTGAACCAGTTTCTTCATCCAGGAATGTCCAGGCAAAACCAGTAAGTCATGAGGGAGATGGGGGGGGGCAAAGAAATGGTTTAAATATTGTAATTGTTAGCTACTAGTAGCCATGGTGGCCCATTGGTTAGGATGCAGTGTTGCAGGATAACTCTGCTGACTGCCAGCAGTTCGATTCTGACCGGCTCAAAGTTGACTCAGCCTTCCATCCTTCCGAGGTCGGTAAAATGAGGACCCAGATGGTTGGGGGCACTGTGTAAACTGCTTAGAGAGGGCTGTAAAGCACAGTGAAGTGGTATATAAGTCTAAGCGCTATTGCTACTAAAACTGCATTTAATGCATACGAATAGTTTTGAGAAGTTATGGAAGGGCACTTTGATTCCTACAATGGATGAATGACTGCAGAAGTTTTTGGCGTGAACAGAGATGGCTAAATTGACTGCTTTGATTAAAGAAAAAAACACAATTGTTTTTGTTTCTACTTGAAAACCGCTTCTCGACTTTGTGCTTGAGGTGGGAAAAAAATGAAACTTTGACTTTGGGCTTTACCAGTTAGATAGAATTGTTAGTTAAACTATTATGTAAAATTAAAAAGTTGAGGCTTGATGTTAGTATCTTATTCTACTGCACCAAAGGGAGATGGAAGTCAATGTCTTTTCTTTCCTTTTTTTTCCTTTTCCCTTCTCTTCTCCCTCCCTTTTCTTCCTACTATTTTCTTTTGTATTTCTCTATTTCAAATTATAAACATTTATATACTGTATATAGATAGATTGTTGATGATCCCTCATCTCTTTATCTTCAGGGTCTTTCTGTGAACTGGTCCAAGCTCAAATTGCCTTGGGTGGATTTTGACTGGCTGATAGATCTTTCCCATCAAATAACGGAGCTGGACCTCTCTGCTAATCAACTGACCTCCTTGCCGTCCATCATTCCTTGGGGTTTGATGAACCTTCAGAAACTGAACCTCTCCGACAACCGATTAAAACAGCTGCTTGACGTACCGTCCTCAGATGGAATCATTTGCACGAAGTAGGTGGACCTCATCCTTAGAGAAATTTACCTGGGAGGGATTGTGAATATAGGATGTACTGTATTTTTCGGACTATAAGATCCACCGGAGTGTATCATCTATATAGCTATATAGCTGTCAGCCTCTGTTTTGCTGCTTGCTTTCCGGCTGCCATTGAAACAGGGAGGGAGGGCATGGTATTTGGGGGGGGGGGGAAATAATCTGTACAGGAGGACTGTTAATTGGGAGTTGTTCGTTTGCGCATGTGGAAGGAGGGGAGTTTCCCGCCAAGGCCAACTGTCCAGCATTCCAATCTGATGATGATGTTTGAAGATGTTTCCCACCTGACAGTTGTGGTGATATATGATTGGACTGTGGACTGGGGTACCAAGGGGAGGGGAATGAATCATGTATTGATATCTATTGCTTTCGCGCTCTTTTGCTCAGATCCAGCTTTGCTTCGCTTCTCATCGTTTATAATCAGTAAAAGTACACTTAATTCTGAAACATGGAGTTGAGTGGTTTCTTTCTTGGTTATTAAGTGAAGGAGCGTGACAATAGCTATCTTCCATTTACTTTTTTTTTAATACACAGGTTACTGGCGATTGACATATCTAACAACAGGTTCCTCAGCCTTCCTTCTGGTTTATTACACCTTTCTAGACTCCAAAGACTCGCTGCTTCCCAAAATTATTTGGAAAGACTCTTTGATGAGGAGAACAGTGAGTGATATCTTCAAAATCCAACCTATTGTTTTGGAATAGAAAGAAAAGACATTTTCCCCCTTCTGGATATCCCTATCCTTTAACTTATGGTGGCCTTTTTTATGTTCCGATTCTACATCTTCTCAAATCACTGGAAGTTATTTATTCTTCCTTCTTTTCATATCCTGAAGCACGTTCAGTGTCCTGGTCTGCCCATCCTTCAGCGGACACACAAGCCCCTTTCTTCCTTTCTTTTGGAAAGTCCTAAGCCATAAATAGGACGCAGTGGCTCAGTGGCTAAGATGCTGAGCATGTTGATCAGAAAGGTTGACAGCTCGGCGGTTTGAATCCCCAGCACAGCATAACGGAGTGAGTTCCGTTCTACTTGTCTCAGCTTCTGCCAGCCAAGCAGTTTGAAAGCATGTAAAAATGCAAGTAGAAAAATAGGGACCACCTTTGGTGGGACGGTAACAGTGTTCCTTGCACCTTTGGCATTGAGTCATGCTGGCCACATGACCACGGAGATGTCTTCGGACAGCACTGGCTCTTCAGCTTTGAAACGGAGATGAGCACTGCCCCCTAGAGTCGGAAATGACTAGCACATATGTGCAAGGGGAACCTTTATGTTTAAGCCATAAATATACAACTTAATGTTCATAACTTACAAATCATCTTTACACATCACAATGATTGGATACATTAATGTCCAAGCAGATTGCACAATGGCTTAGCATGATGTATGAATTTGGCTATTGTCCTTCTGCAAAAACTAAATTGCCCAAGAAGAGAACTAATTCAGAGAAAAGAGTAAACCTGACTAGCAAAGATTCTCATATTTCTTGGTGAGCTATTTTCCTTTGGATTTTTCCCTCCCCCAGCAACCAACTGGATTGGATTAAGAAAACTGCAGGAATTAGACATCTCGGACAATAGATTATCGGAGCTGCCTGTTTCCTTTCTGCACTGCTTGAAATCATTACAAAGCCTCAACGGATCCAGCAATAACTTAAAAGTGTTTCCTCTGCCGTGGGCCTGTCCTTTGGTAAGTCTGGCTAATCATTGTGCTAGTTAGGTGATCTCAGTGAATTCTAGAATGTGTCATTTTTGATTTGTGTTAGAATTCATTGGAAAACATCTCTTTTGTTTTAAAAGTTTTTTTATTTTTTATTCTCTTACATACAACTATAAATATACATTCACATAGTTGTTATTCTTCTTTACATTTGTCATTCTTATACATTTGTTATTCCATTTAATAGGTTATAATATACAGTTTGGGTTGCTTTATTTACCATCCCTTCTGCCTGTTATAAGACCACCTTATTTTCCCTTTCTCTTCTCCCTCCCTCCCTCCCTCTGTTCTCTACTTTCTTCCTTCCTCCTCTCCTTCCCCTTCCCTTACCTCTCCCCTACTCCTACTCTTCCTCTTGATTGGAAGACATCTTTGAATAAGTACATTTACGACTACACTTGAGTCCCAAATTTCTGTGGGTAAGCGAGAAAGTTCTTAAGTGAATTTTGCCCCATTTTATGACTCTTTTGCCACAATTGTTAAGTGAATTACTTCCATTGTTAACTTAGTAACAATAGCATTTAGACTTATATACCCCTTTACAGTGCTTTGCAGCCCTCTCTAAGTGGTTTACAGAGTCAGCCTCTTGTCCCCACAACAGTCTAGGTCCTCATTTTACCCATCTCGGAAGGATGGATGGCTGAGTCAACCTTGAGCCTAGTGAGACTCGAACTGCTAAACTGCAGTCACCAGAAGTCAGCAGAAGTAGTTTGCAATACTGCACTCTAACCACTGTGCCACCGTGACTCATAAGATGGTTGTTCAGTGAATCTGGCTTCCCCATTGACCTTGCTTGTCGGAAGGTCACAAACGATGATCACATGACCTCAGGATATTGCAACAGTCATAAGTACAAGTCAGTTGCCAATTGTCTGAATTTTGATCATGTGACCATGGGGATGCTACAACAATCGTGTGAAAAATGGTGATAATTCCTTTATCCAGGACTGTTGTAACTTTCAATAGTCACTAAATGAATTGTAAGTTGAAGACTACCTGTATAAGTGAGAAAATTTCTCAATGAAATTTTAATCAGAAATGTTTTCTTTCTTTCAAACCCGTCCTCTCTTTCTCAACAACTAGAAATGTTGTTGTCAGAGTTCCAAATAGCATCCAAAAGTAAATCAGAGTCCAAGGCAAAGTATTGCTCAAAGTTCCAATTTATTTAGAGAGCCACGTTGGCACATCTGGGAAAACCCAAATCTGAAAGCTTCCTGGTTTCCCACACCTAGTTAAAAGTTCAAGATCTTGCCCCCACACCCACAAGTCCATCACATGGTCCAACCTCCAACTGCCATGCTGGCAGTTCCACCCATCCAGTTCCTGTCAGGTGCAGAGATGCAGAGACAAAGGATGACCTTGGCTTTCTAGAAAGAATTTTGTTATGGCTACATAGTATGCAACTCCTTACAATCCCCCCTCCCATTTTCCCACAATAGAAAGTGCATAGCAGAATAATAGAAAGAGTGGCAGACCAGAGATCCAAAAGAAAAGATGGCTGCAGGCCTGACAGTTGTATTTAAGATTGTGTGTGTACAATGAAGAAACTTGACATTCTTTGAAGTGGCTCAAACATGCATCTCCATCAGTAGAGCTCATAAATATCTTCACAAGCTTATTAAATTCATACCTGTATAAAAGCTGAGATTTTTGATGACGGACAACTACAAACTTTTCTCTTCCTTATATTTTCAGAAATCTTGCAAAGTAGCTAGAAATATGCTGGACTCTCTGCCTGACACTTTGGCAGTGTTTTGGAAAAACCATCTCAAGGAAGTAGACTTTTCCTACAATTCTTTGAAAGATCTTCCACAGGGTCTCTTCCAGCTTGAAGTAAGTAGATTGTTCCTGTCTTTTGCTAGCAGCTTCTTGGTGTACCTGGCACGTCTTCGGACAGTGTAACTTCATGAGCTGCTCTGTCATGAATTAGCAATAGCACTTAGACTTATATACCACTTCACTGGTGGGTGAGTGGGGATACATTCAGTGTATAAGACGCACCCACATTTTCACCCTCTTTTAGGGGGGGAAGGTGCATCTTATACTCCAAAAAATACAGTGTATGTATATAAGCCCCAATTATTTATTATTATATAATCTCATACATGCTGTAGTTGTGACTTCAGCTTATGAAAATGGGCTTTCCTTCATAGAAAGTGAAATACATGTAATCTGAATCATTTGAACACTAGGCGGAGCTCTTCTGTTACTTATTTTTTCTCTGGGCCATCCCTCAGTAGGGTTGTATTAGTGCAGCGTGAACACAGCTGTAATTAAAAAAAAAACAACACACATTTGTAGCATTGCATCATTGTTTGATAGCAAGTCAGATCTTTGGTCTGGATCACCTCTGCATCTTTTCTCAGCATGACTTCCTGCAGACGCCTCGCCTCTTAACACCAGCCAACTGGTTTGCAAAGTCTGGAAATGTTCATCCAGAGCTTCTGGAGAAGGTGACAGCTGTCTGGGATTTCACACAGGAGGGATTTCTAGCCTTAACTGGAAAGGAGAAATATTGAACTTAGAATGCAGGCAACAGCTTCAGTTCTGAAGAAGCTTCTTGAATGAGAAGCGAAACGTCTTCGCAAAAGAAAACAACCCCCAGAAAATCCAGTTGAAAGTCCTCTTGAAAAAAACACCTTTGGGATAGTTGGTGTTATTTTCACCCTAAAGTCTCCTTTAGGGTCGCTATGGAAATTAGATGGCTAAGCAGGAAAGAAAACCAGGAAAGAAAAAAAGGGAGAAAAGACTTTCTGATTCTAACACTCTATTGCAATGAGCAACATTTTCAGACAGCAAGTATCTCTATATATGTGAATAAAGAGATTGTTCAATATTTCATTACTGTCCAAGTTTGGGGCTAGGTTGTTATCAGGCCTGCAGCCATCTTTTCTTTTGGATCTCTGGCCTGCCACACTTTCTATTATTCTGCTATGCATTTTCTATTGTGGGAAAATGAGAGGGAGGAATTGTACGTTTTTAGATGATATGTAGCCATAGCAAGATTCTTTCCCGAAAGCCAAGGTCATCTTTTGTATTTGAACCTCTACACCTGACCAGAACTGGATGGGTGGAAGCTGCCAGCATGGCAGTGGGAGATTAGACCATGTGATGGGCTTGAGGGTCTGGGGGCAAGATCCTGAACTTTCAACTAGGTGGGGAAAACTGGGAAGCTTTCAGATTTGGTTTTTCCCAGATGCGCCAACAGGGCTCTCTTAATAAATTGGAACTTTGAGCAATACTTTGCCTTGGACACTGATTTACTTTTGGATGCTATTTGGAAAGTTGTTTGTGTTTTGCTTTTTAAAAAAAGATCAAAACACCCCTTGATAACAACAACAACAACAACAAGAAGTGGTTTGCTACCCGAGATGAATAGTACATGAATAAGAACATTCATTTAAAATCATTATTGTTATAATGATCACTGTTCTCATCTATGAAGTCAACATTGTTTCATTGGAATATTCATTTATCCTGTGCTAATAACTTAAAAATAATAAATACGGGAGGGGGGAAGCCCTAAAATTATATTTATTTCAGTGTTCCCCCCAATTATTCCACCTCTTTTTTTCCCTTTGAGTTTTACATCTCCTCTTTGCATGATTTATTGGATTGTAGTGGTCTGTATGTCAAATTCTGCCAGATCGTGATGCCACATCGGCCATCTTGCAGATTTTTAACAGTCCCCCTTTCCTGGGATGTGTACACAAAAAACATCATCATCAATTTTCCCTTTCAGGCTCTGGTTTCCTTGAAACTTTCTGGGAATCAGATAGTTGTGTTACCGTCTCCTGAGAAATGGTCTTGCCGGTTGTTGAAATCTTTGGATCTCTCCAAGAATCAACTTGGAAAGTGAGTTTTGGGGGTTTCTCTGAAGCCATACCACGGAAGAAATCTTCCTGTTTGATGGGTCTTTCTTTACATTTGACTGCAGAACTGAGGAAGGGACCAAAACTAAATGGATTCCATTATTCTCTACAAGGAACAGAACTTGTGTTGGCAGCGAGATAGGTAAGTATATGGGTGTATTAGATACGGTTTACGGTTTACGGTTTATTAGGATTTGTATGCCGCCTACTCTCGAGAGACTCAGGGCGGCTTACAGATAAAAACAGGGAGGGGGGACATATAAAAATTAAAAAAAAACAGACATTAAAATTACACAACATTCATATAGCTTAGAATGGGGCTAGATAATTCAACAGCCCCATAGACGGATTGACAGATGCGCAGGATGAAATGAAGAACGGAGTGGTAGGATATTCAGGTACATTTAAGATCCTTGATGGCTGCTTCTTTGATTGCACTTTCTAGCTGAGATCGAGTATTTGTCTTTAAAGAGATCTGTGGAATCCTGGGTGCTCTCTGAGCTTGGCTGTTTTCTTGCAGACATTTCATTACCCAGCTAGGTAACATCATCAGTGCTAGAAAGGAATGAGGTGTGCAGAGCGAGGGGCAAAGAGGAGGAGGAGGAGATGATGATGATGATGATGATGATGATGATGATGATGATGATGATGTAGGTCCTTGGTGCTCTCTTAGCTTGGCTGTTTTCTTGCAGACATTTCATTACCCAGCTAGGTAACATCATCAGTGCTAGAAAGGAATGAGGTGTGCAGAGCGAGGGGCAAAGAGGAGGAGGAGGAGGAGGAGATGATGATGATGATGATGATGATGATGATGATGATGATGATGATGAAGGTCCTTGGTGCTCTCCTAGCTTGGCTGTTTTCTTGCAGACGTTTCATTACTCAGCTAGGTAACATCATCAGTGCTAGAAAAGACGAGGTGTGCAAAGTGAAGGGTGAGAAGGAAGAGGAGGAGGAAGAGGAGCTGTGGGTCCGTGGTGCTCTCAGAGCTTGGTTGTTTCCTTGCTGATCTTTCATTACCCAACTAGGTAATATCATCAGTGCTAGAACGGAGTGGGATTTGTGAGATTATGCTTATCCTGTCAGTGTTGGTGGGAATGTTCTTAGTAATTCCTTGATTAGGCTGTTGTTCACCATTTGTTTGTCTGACCTGGCAGTTCCTCGATTGGGGTATTGTTTACTGTTGGTCTGGTATTAAGCCAAGTGTTAATCTTTGTTTATCTGAGTCTTAATTGCTGGCGAGGAAGTGTTTTGGTCTTTTTTGTTTCCTTTTTTGCTTTTCGTCTCTCTTGAATGGTATGTAAATGGTATATAAAGTGACCTCTAAAACCAAAAGCACTTAGACTTATATACTGCTTCATAGTGCTTTTACAGCCCTCTAAGCAGTTTACAGAGTCAGACTCTTGCCCCCAACAATCTGGGTCCCCATTTTAACCACCTCAGAAGGATGGAAGGCTGAGTCAACCTGCAGCTGGTCAGGTTCGAACTCCTGGCAGTGGGCAGAGTTAGCTTGCAATACTGCATTCTAACTACTGGGAGGGAGGGAGGGAAGGAATGAATAGCACTTAGACTTATATACAGCTTCCCACTGCTTTATAGCCCTCTCTAAGCAGTTTACAGAGTCAGATTCTTGCCCCTAACAATCTGGGTCCTCATTTTACCAACCTCGGAAGGTTGGAAGGCTGAGTCAACCTTCAGCTTGTCAGGTTCGAACTCATGGCAGTGGGCAGAGTTAGCTTGCAATACTACATTCTAACCATTCTGGGAGGGAGGGAGGGAAGGAAGGAAGAAATAGCACTTAGATTTATATACCGTTTTCCAGTGCTTTCCAGCCCTCTCTAAGCAATTTACAGAGTCAGCATAATGCCCCCAACAATCTGGCTCCTCATTTTACCACCTTGGAGGGAAGCAGGCTTGAGCCGGTAAGAATCAAACTGCTGGCAGTCGGCAGAATTAGCCCGCAATATTGCATTCTAACCACTATGCTACCATGACTCAAAACCAATTGATACTGTATGTGAATAAGACTTTCTGACCCACTTGGACCCCCCCCCCCACCCTATATTAATTTGCAGTCTTTTGAGCCTGTTTATCCATTTCCCCAAATTGGTAGCCCCTGAGCAATATTCATGGTATTTTGTTTCTTTACTTCTTTGGGTTTATTTTCTTAAAATGTTATTTTCCTTTGAAGGATTGGAAAGGATTTTCTTATTTTTATAATGTGTATTGAAATCCCCTTTTGATCTCCATCCCTTTTTCATCATAAGTTGTCCTCCGTCACCTTGTGGTCACGAGCAACTCTCTGCTGTAGGAAAAACGGGCCAAATGAATATTTAAGTATTAATAAATAACAGATTGTTCTCCTGTCCCTTTCTTGAGACCTGCGATCCACAGCAGGCGAACAGGATCTGGAGCAAGGGGATTTATCCTATCAAAACTGATTGTCAGTTTGTCTTCTGACCTAGGCTTCCCCAAACAGCAGGAGGCAGAGTCCTGGTCCCGACAAAACCCCTTTTATTAAACGAATGTGAACTCCTCTCATTCACACTCAGCAAAGGCCTGGCAAACAGTCTTTCAAAGGAATATATATGACCACAGACCTTATCTATCTTGGAAAGCTGCCATGTAAATATTTTCCAAATGAGATGCTATGCAAGGAAAGACTTGGCATAGAGTCTCTGAGATTCACAGACAGATCTTCACACTCCTGAAACGAATCTAAGGACCGAATGAATGAATGGTTTCCTGCAAAAGCCCATTCCCCTTTCGCTCCTCTTTTATTTCCTATGGGAGGGGCCATTCATCATCCACCTGTGGCCTTACTCCCAAGTTGACCCTGATTTCCGAGTTGTTATTTTTTTCTGGCAGCTCTGCACATGTGCACACTGGGAACAGGCTCCAGCTGTTCCTCTGCCTCACTGCTGTCTCACCCCGAGGGCAACTGATCACTGCCAGATGGCCTCGGCCCCGTCTCTGCCTCTGATGCAGAGCCCTCGTCCGAGCCTTCCCTAGCCTCCACGACTGGCCCATGCTCCTCCCCAACCTTCTCACTGTCCGATTCTGCTGCCAAGTTCGCTGGTGGGCCGCAATAGTTTGCAGACTGCCTGTGTCCTGTATCTTCTCTTGCCTAACTTGTATTTGTCTTGCTTTTTCCTTTCTCCAGAATATACCCTACAGTTTCCTGAATTCCTGGCCGATACATTGGAAGTCCTCTATCTGAATGACAATCAACTAGACTCTGTCCCACAATCGGTTTGTCTCCTCAGAGGGCTGTCAGAACTCTACTTAGGAAAGTGAGTTGAGTTCTTCCCAACAGTTGTAGAGAATATTTAATTCATTAATTCAGGAGAATATTTAATTCATTAGCTGCTGAAACTTCGAAGATTTCCTTTGATGAACTTGGCCATTTCAGTGCAAAGATTGGGTGCTCCTGATCTTCTCCAAATATTTTTGAAGGTGTTTCCATATTTCCAAGGGAGCATTGCCAAGATGTAGGACAGATGATAAGGGAATTTTAGCTCAATGCAGCTGGAAGACCCAACATCCCAAGAATGGGGAAAGACAGGATGAGATTTCCTATCTCCATCTCTGAATTCTATCTTTGGTTGGGGTAGGAGCTGGTTGAAGAAAAATATTATGTGCTCATTGTTTTCCTGGAAAGAAGGGTAAGATTAAAAAGAAATAAATGGACTCCTACATTGGGTAAAAGCCTGTGATTTTTAAAGTTGATAGTCTTATGAAATGATAAATGTGAAATGATTTTTAACAGCATTGCTGAGAAACACATAAAACGGAATTTAACAAAAAGGATTGTATTTCATCTTAGCTAACCAAAAAAGGGGAGAAACTTTGTTTGTTCAAGAGGCTTAGTTAAGAGCAACGAAGATGATTAGGGGACTGGAGACTAAAATACATGAAGAACGGTTGTAGGAACTGGGCATGGCTAGTCTAGTGAAGAGAAGGACCAGGGGAGATATAATAGCCGTCTTCCAATATTTGAGTCTCTGCCACAGAGAGGAAGGTGTCAAACTATTTTCCAAAGCACCTGAAGGCCAGACAAGGAATGATGAATGGAAATTGACCAAGGCGTGATTCAACCTAGAAATAAGGAGGAACTTTCTGACAGTGAGAGAAATCAACCGAAGTTGCCTTCGGAAGTTGTGGGAGCTTCATCACTTGAGACTTTCAAGAAGAGATTGGACTGCCATTTGTCAGAAATGTTGGGTCTCCTGCTAGAATGTGGGTTGGACTAGATGACCTATAAGGTCCTTTCCAACTCTGTTAGTCTATTAATTGGGTGTCTCTAGTCTAGTGAAAAGAAGGACTAGGGAAGACATGATAGCAGTGTCTAAGGGGCTGCCACAAAGAAGAGGGAGTCAAGCTATTCCCCAAAGTACCTGAAGGCAGAAAAGGCAGCTTATCAAAAACGGAACCAACCTGGAACCAAGGAAAAATTTCCTGACAGTTAGAAAAATTAATCAGTGGAACAACTTGCCTTCAGAAGTTGTAGGTGTTTCATCACTGGAGGATTTTGGGAAGAGATTGGAGAACCATTAGTATGAAATGGTGGTATAGGGTTTCCTGCTTGAGGAGGAGGTTGGATTAGAAGACCTCCAAGGTCTCTTCCCACTCTGCTATTCCCTTAAATTTTCTTTCCCCTTGAAATTCCACAATGGTTTCGCCTAAGCTAACAGTTTCATGTTATACCTCCAAATATTCATTTGAAGGCTAGACTTGTGGCCAACTTGGACTTCAGTGTCACCCTTGGATTGGTTGATGAGGGTGTGTCCTTTTCTACATAGTAACCCAGGTATTCAAGAGCTTCCTACTGACCTTGGACAACTGGTTAATCTTTGGCAGCTGGATATTGAGGATCTAAACATTGGCAATCTTCCAGCGGAGATCAGAAAAGAGGGTGAGGTCCTTTCCCTTTCTATAACTGATTAATCTCAGCTGTTCGGACAGGGAGAGAAATCCAAACCAAGCCTGGTTTTATTTATTATTGAATGGTGGGCAATATGGGGTGGCCTTTGTCCAGGCTGTTGTTATGAAATAGAATTGCAGACCTCAGATTTTTCATATGATTCAAATTCAGCTCCTTTGCAGGCAACCTTCTCCTTCAAACTCAGAGCTCCCAGTACAGCCATTTCATGGATTCCACATCTCTCCCCTCCCCCACCCCCGGTACGTTTCTGAATAAAGTGCTGTAGAAATGACAGGCAACATTTATTATTTTGCAGAAAGTCATCGTCTTTGACATCCCGCAAGCAAGCAATGTCAATTCTGTCACTTCCTGGCCTAAGGTTATATTTTTTCAGAATGGTTATTTCTGTTGCAACTTAATTTATTGGCAGTTCTGCAGCATTCAAGGCAAATCATAACTGGAAATTAAGGATCCTTGGCTTACATAAAATTGAGCTTCTGGTGTTTATTGAATAGGCCTATTATTGCTTGACGATCTCCATCAGTTGGTTTATTTCTGCAATATATAACTTCCATATTCAATCCAAAGTTTAAATCAGGAGAACCCAAGATTTCTTTTTAAACTATTGATTCATTTTTTTTTCTTCAGTCATCCTAGGCTCCCACACTTGTAAGGAATGGGTAGGAGAAGAGAGAGAGGGAGAGAGAAGGAAAGAAAGAGTAAGAGAGAGAAAGAGAGAGGGAGAGAGAAAAGAGGGAGAGGGAAAGAAAGAGGGAGGGGAAGGGATGGAGAGAGAAGGAGAAAAAGAGAGGGAGATAAGAGGGAGAGGTAGAAAAAGAGGGAGGGAGGAGGAGGGGGAGGGAGAGAGTAAGAGGAAGGGAGGGGGAGAGAAAGAGAGAGGGGGAGAGAGGGAGGGCTGGAGAGAGAGGCAGAGAGAGAAGGAGGGGAGAAAGGGAGAGGAAGGGAGGGAGAGGGAGGAAGAGAGAGGGGGAGAGAGAGGGAGGGAGGGAGAGAGAACAATTGGGAAAAACGGGGAAAATATGTGCTTCCAATAAAGGAGAATATTTGTAGTTCAGAGAGAGAGGGAAAGAGAGAGGGAGAGGATGGGAGGGAGAGGGAGAGAGAAAGAGAGAGGGGTGGAAAGTGAGGGACAGAGAGAGAGGGAGAGGGGGTTGAGAGAGAGAACAATTTGGAAAGAAAACGGGAAATATGTGCTTCCAATAAAGGAGAATATTTGTAGTTCAGAGAGAGAGGGAAAGAGAGAGGGAGAGGATGGGAGGGAGAGGGAGAGAGAAAGAGAGAGGGGTGGAGAGGGAGGGACAGAGAGAGAGGGAGAGAGGGGGAGAGAGAGAGAACAATTTGGAAAGAAAACGGGAAATATGTGCTTCCAATAAAGGAGAATATCTGGGTTAAATGAGGAGTTCTTGGTGAGAGAGAGAGGTGGAGAGAACTCCCCTGATATCTCTTATTCAGGGCCCCGGTTGTTTGCTTATAGAGGGCTTTGAAAATTAGTCCAAGATGACTGGAGGTTGCTCATCTTCCACAAAGTATTTTTTTCTGCCAACCCATCAGTTCGAAAGTAGGCAAATGCGAGTAGATAAGTAGGTACCACATTGGTGGGAAGGTAACAGCATTCGGTGCACTTCGGCATGCCGGCCACATGACCACAGAAATGTCTTCAGACAATGTTGGCTAGCTTGACTAAGAAAGGGAGATGAGCACTGTCCCCTAGAGTTGGACATGACTGGACAAAGGTAAGGAGGAGCCCTTACTTTTACCATATGCCAATGATTTCTCCATCCCTTCTACCTGCAGGACCCAAGACCATTTTAGCTTATTTACGCGCCCAGCTACGCAAAGCAGAGAGATGTAATGTGATGAAAATGGTGGTGGTAGGTCCTCCCCGACAGGGAAAATCCACCTTGGTTGAGATCCTGCAGACAGGGAAACCTTCTCTTTCAATGCCTGACAATGCCACCATACGGACCACAAGATGGGAGCTCCAGAGACCCGCTGGATTCAAATCCAAGGTAAAGAGAAAAGAGAAAAACGTCTATGGAGATTCTCAGTCCTCCAGGTCATGGTTGTCCCAAGGGTGCTTTTTTCAAGAGGCAACTGGACTTTCTGGTTTTTCTTTGAAGACATTTCGCTTCTCATCCAAGAAGCTTCTTCAGTTCTCCTCTCTCAGAGAGCACTTAGAGCTCACCCTAATCCTAACCCTTTGCTTTCCTTATGAAGACTTTCACACCTGGAGTTTTCGGATGCTGGCTTCCACTCTAAATCTTAACTCGGAGAATGTGTGGCTGCCTTAGAAGTAAGCAACCGAGTTACATTTCCTGTGTGGGAAGGGGTCATTACAACCCCCATAACAAGCGCTCTTTCTTCAGTTGGAACATTCATACCCATTGACGCCTAGGTGCCGTACATTACGGAGGTATTGGAGGGTGCAAGTTCATTATGCATTCACCATTCTCTCTCTCTCTCTATCTCTCGTTTAAATTAGCTGCTATTCGGTCCCTTCAATGTAGCTCTTTGTCCAATTAGGTTGACGCCGTTGAGTTGAACGTCTGGGATATCGGCGGCCCCTCCACCATGTCAACAGTCAACCAGTGCTTCTTCACAGATAAGGCATTGTACATTGTCATCTGGAACTTGGCCCTGGGAGAAGAAGCTGTGGCAAATCTTCAGTTCTGGTTACTCAGTATTGAGGTAGGAGCAAAGTTTGAGCAAAGTCCTCACTGTATGACTCTGCGGCCAGCTCCACAGTCTGCCAGTGGACCACAACATGTAGGCTGGCCCGTAGAACGTCTATGGCCCAGTGGATGTACAGAGAGGCTTAGACAAATCTGTCAAACGCCATTGTTCATTTCGAACAGCTTCACCTTAAAATCCTTCAGGGTTGACATCTTTACATCAACTATGACTTAAACATCAGCCTTCAGCCCTGTAGGACTCCATGTCTTGTCTGTTCCTAATGTGGACTCCAGAAGCACATTCGTGAACATCTAGTTTAAGCTTCCTTCTCTATTACCCTCCAGATATATTAAATTTTCAGGTCCCATAATTCTTCAGAGTCAAAGTTCAAGCTGTTTTGTTGTTCAGGAATCAAATCATTTTCTTTCATGATGCAGGCAGAATAACAGATAGGATGTGCAGTAGAACCTTTTTTTTAAAAAAAAAATCCTCTTAATGCCATACCGGTATCTACCTCACTACGAAGCATAATGTTATGTCCTATACATGATGTCTGAATGCAGGCCTGGTGGCATTTGAAAAAATTGGAATTACTATGCTGCTGGGTGATAAGCAAAAGTTATAAAGTAAAGATAAAGGTTCCCCTCCTAGTCATTCCCATCTCTAGGGGGCAGTGCTCATCTCAGTTTCAAAGCCGAAGAGCCAGTGCTTTCCGAAGACGTCTCCGTGGTCATGTGGCCGGCATGACTAAATGCTGAAGGCGCACGGAGCGCCGTTACCTTCCCCCCAAAGGTGGTCCCTATTTTTCTACTTGCATTTTTACATGCTTTCAAACTGCTAGGTTGGCAGAAGCTGGGACAAGTAAGGGGAGCTCACTCCGTTATGTGGTGCTAGGGATTCGAATTGCTGAACTGCTGACCTTTCTGATCGACAAGCTCAGCGTCTTAGACACTGAGCCATTGCGTCCCCAGTGGCAGTTGTAGAAACGTGTATTGTCTACTTTAACTTTGCTTTGCTTGTCTGCCTTACCTAAGACTTCCAGAGGGATGCCAGGCAAGACCAATGTTAAAAAAAAAGAGCATAGAATAGCATGAGCCAAGGTGGCGCAGTGGTTAAATGCAGCACTGCAGGCTACTGCTAGATCAGCAGGTCAGCGGTTCAAATCTCACCGGCTCAGGGTTGACTCAGCCTTCCATCCTTCCGAGGTGGGTAAAATGAGGACCCAGATTGTTGGGGGCAATATGCTGACTCTCTGTAAACCGCTTAGAGAGGCCTGAAAGGCCTATGAAGCGGTATATAAGTCTACTGCTATTGCTATTGCTATCACGGTTGGAAGGGATCTTGAAGGTCTTCTAGTCCAACCTCTTGCTCAAGCAGGAGAGCCTGTAACATTTGAGACAAATGGCTATCCAGTCTCTTCTTAAAATCCTCCAGTGATTGAGCACACACAACGTCTGAAGCAGAGATGGTATTTAGCCAGTTCTGACCAGTTCTGGAGAACCGGTAGCAGAAATTTTGAGTAGTTTGGAGAACCGGCAAATACCACCTCTGACTGGCTCTGCCCCCATCTATTCACTGCCTCCCGAGTCCCAGCTGATCAGAGTCCCAGCTGATTGGCTGGGTCTTCTTCTGCTACCCAGCACAAGAGAACGGAGCTGGAAAGCAGTTTAGTGGGGTGGGGAGGGAATGGGGGTTTTATAGTATCCTTGCCCTGGAGTGGGGTGGAAATTGAGATTTTACAATATGCTTGCCTTTGAGTGGGGAGGGAATGGGGATTTTGCAGTATCCTTCCCTTGTCATGCCCACCAAGCCACACCATGCCCACAGAACCAGTAGTACAAATTTTTGAATCCCACCACTGTATTCTAAAGGCAAGTCATTCCACTGAATAATTGTTCACAATGACAGAGAATTTCTCCTTAGTTCTAGGTTGCTTCTCTCCTTGATTAGTTTCCATCTGTTGCTTCTTGTCCTGCCTTCAGGTGCTTTGGGGAATAGCTTGGCTCCCTCTTCTTTGTGGCAGCCCCTGAGATACCGGAAGACTGTTACCATGTCTCCCCTAGTCCTTCTTCTCACCAGACTAGACATAGCCAATTCCTGCCCCCGTTCTTCATATGAAACAGTCATTGGCCAATGTTCCCTTCATTTACCTGCAAGACCAAATCTACTTTCTTTGTTCTGACTTTCCCAACCAACTGTATCTTAAGTGAACCATAGCTTAATGCCACTCTCTCTTTCAAGGCCAAGGCTCCAAATTCAGTTGTGCTGGTGGTAGGGACGCATCTGGACCTCATTGAAACAAAATTCCGTGTCGAGAGGATTGCCACCTTAAGAGCCTACGTTCTGGCTCTCTGTCGATCTCCCTCTGGCTCAAGAGCCACTGGTTTTCCAGACATCACATTGAAGCATTTGCAGTAAGTTGGGATATGGGTGCAACCATTCACACTACTAAGGCCTTATTTCCAACTGCTTGCTTTTCAACTACTCCAGTATGACTTAAGGAAGAGGGATGTCATGGGTCTAGCTGTGAGCCAGTTGGGGAGTTTTGCTGCAGGAAGTCCTCAACCTATGACCACAATTGAGCCCAACATTTCTGCTGCTAAGCGAGACATTTTGTTAAGTGAATTTTACCCCGTTTTACCATTTTTCTTGCCACAGTTGTTAAGTGAATCGCTGCAGTTCTTAAGTTAGTAAGATGGTTGTTAAGTGAATCTGGCTTCACTTGCTTGTCAGAAGGTCACAAAAGGGGTTCACATGTCCCAGGGATCCTGCAACCCGTCATAAAGATGAGTCAGTTGCCAAGTGTCTGCATTTGGATCGCGCGAGCAATGGGGAATGCTGCAGTAGTCCTAAGTGTGGGAAATGGTCCTAAGTCCCTTTTGGAATGCCCTTGCAACTTGGAACGGTCACTGAATGAACTGTTGTAAGTCGAGGACTACCTGCTACTGCTTTGAAACATCCTTCCTGAAAGATTGTGGATTATTATGTCCAGAAGCACCAAGGAAGTGGCCACTATTTTTCTAAATAAAGACCAAGTGTGAGTGTGATATATCATATTTTTCGGAGTATAAGATGCACCTTTTTCCCTCAAAAAAGAGGGTGAAAATCTGGGTGCGTCTTATACACTGAATACAGCACTCCCTTCACCAAAATGGGCGTGCAGAGCCTGGAGAAGGCTTTCAGAGTGCTCCTGGAGGCTGGGGAGGAGAATTTTGCCCTCCCATCCCCCAGGAGCACTCTATAAGCTTCCTAAAGGCTATGCATGCAATTTCTTTTGACAAAAATAGGCCTGTTTTTTGCTCATTTTGTGGGGGCATCCTCCAGGAGCACTCTGCAAGCCCCCTAAAGGCTATTCCTGCCTTTTTTGGGGGCGGGGAGTTTGGGAGGTTTGCAGAATGCAAAAATCTTTTTTTTTAAATTTGCCTCTTTAAAACCTCGGTGCATCTTATACTCCGGTGCGTCTTATACTTCGAAAAATACAGTAGTCAAAGCAGTTCTTAAACAATAAGAGAGGTTTTTAAATGTCTGAGATTAGGTCTTAAACCTTGTGGTTGCCTGACAAAATTGTACTCTAGAGAGCTGGTTACAAGACCTAGCCCTAACATTTTAATTTGACAGCTCAATCCAACATGTGCCACAAACAGAGCACAAGGTAGCATTACCATGTCACACTGAAGCTTTCAGGCTGACACAGTCGCTGCCCACAAAAATGTGTTGGTAAATGAACCTTGTACGGCTTGGTTAGCCAAGCTTGACCTGACATTTGAATGAGAGAATTTAGGGGTTTTTTTTTCAGTAGAGAAGGAATTAGAAGTCCACAATAGCTTATTGTCTGCCTTCTGAGATCCTACTCTGCTTCTTAATTGCATTCCCTTGAGCCCAGGACAGTGGTACTTCATTAGAAAGAGTATAAATGAAGCAAGCCAATTTTGCTAACAATAAGGGACAGGACTAGGTACTTAGCAAAATATTTTCCTTTCCGATTTCAGCAATAATGCCATTGGTTAAGGAGCAAATGTAACAAGGAATGCTGAGTTGATCTCGGTTTATCTCAGAAAGCTAAGCACGGTCAGGCCGGATTCATCCATCCGTAGGTGAAATACCAGTAGGAAATCTAGGAATAGATAATGAAATTAGAAATGTTACTAAGAGCTGTGGTGGTGCAGTGGTGAGAATGTAGTATTGCAAGTTAACTCTGACCACTTCCAGCAGTACGATTCTGATCAACTCAAGATTGACTCAGCATCTCATCCTTACGAGCAGGGGTGGGTTTCAACCGGTTTGCGGCAGTCCCTGCGAACCAGTTGGTCAGCAAACCCGGAAGTAAGTAACTTCCGGGAACGGCGAAGGGCGCACCCGCCAACCTGAGCTCCTTACCCGGTTTTGACGAGTTCTGCACTTCCACGCATGCGCAGGACGCATACAGCGCCTGCGCGATCCTCCAGGAGCAGCTGGAGCATCGCACAGACGCTAGTACGCATGCGTGCACCGCGCGCGTGCACGAGGACGCCGCCGGCCCCGTTCCAACCGAACCGGTTGGAACGGGGCGAGAAACCCACCCCTGCTTACGAGGTTGGTAAAAGGAGGACCCAGATTCTTGGGGGAGGGGGGGCGATAGGCTGACTCTGTAAACCACTCAGAGAGTGCTGACAAACACTATGAAGTGGTATATAAGCCTAATTGCTGTTGCTATCCCAGATAACAATGCAGGTTACATATGATTTTTTTTCCTCTTGCCATTTCTTTTTGCAGTGAACTCTCATGCAAAACATTGGAAGGTCTGGATGGATTGCGACAGCTGATCTTCCACATCAGCACAAACATGAAGGATGTCGGAAATTCCATCGGCTCACAGAGGCTTGTTGGGAGATTGGTGTGTAATTTTCTATAGGGGATACACCCTATAGGGTGGGTTTAGGGATTTCTCTGTTTTCTCGTTTTTAAGAAACACATAAAACTGTAATATAAACATGGCACGGTTTAGTACACGTTAAGACTCCTTAGCTGCAGCTGTGTGCCAAGAACATGCAAGATGTTGGACGGTGAGACAAACTAGTCTCCACAATGTACATTTACTTTATGACTGGGTGTAACCTCTGAGTATGGTTGTAATTACAAATCTTTTGATCTCATTTCACATGGGAATAAATCTGACTGAACTCCAGTGGCGGGGAATAGCTTTTTTAGCCTTATCTCCTTAACCTTCTATGTCAAGTAGGGAGAAGGTTTGACTCTCTGGAGATTGGTGAACCAAATCTTCTAAGGCCTGTAGTCTGTTTTTAGGGAAACTGGGATTTGTAATTCAGCAACATCTGGAGTAAGAGGAAAGAATCAAGTTGCTCTTTTGCAGTTCTACTTGCTGTTTCTCCAGCACCCTCCCTCCAATTTGGGTGGGTTGGTGCTCTATTATAATCTCATAATAACAGTTCCTTATTTAGAGAATAATTTAGAGACAATGATAGATTTGGGAGATGCATTTGAATTCTTTGCTTTGCTTTCATCAAGAGATTGATTTGCACTATCATATAACAGGTCCCGAGGAGCTATTTGAGTCTTCAAGTATCCGTCACAATTGAGCAACAGAGGAGAAGCCAAAACGATAGCGTGCAATATCTCACCGACAAGGAAATACAAGGGATCATTGAGAAAACTCCAGCCAATGACATCAAGGATTATGAAGACATGCAGTCTGGTAGATATGCATGGAATAATTTTATCAGTATTGTGGCCCGCTGGTGGCCAGCAGAGCTGGCAGCAGAGTCAGACAGTGAGGAGATTGGGGAGGAACATGGTCCTGGGAGGGGGGGGGGCTGAGGAAAGCTCAGATGAGGGCTCTGTTGGAGGCAGAGTGGGAACAAACAGCAGTGAAGCAGAGGAAGAGCTGGAGCTGTTCCCAGTGTGCGCATGCACAGAACTGCCAAAAGACAAGAACCACTAAGAAAGCAGGGTTGATTTAGGAGTAAAGCCACACCTTTGAGGTGATTGGCCCTTCCCATAGGAAACAAAAGAGGATCGAATGGGGAGTGGGCTTTTGCAGGAAACAGTTCATCCCTTTGGTTGTTTCAAGAGTGGAAAGTTCTGTTTGTGACTATAAGAGACTCAGTGCCAAGTGTTGCCTTGCCCTGCCTTATGGAAACTAGTTATCTGGCAGTTCTCCAAACGAGATAAGGTTCGTGTTGATAAACATTCCCCTGAAAGACTGTTTGCTAAGCCTTGCTGACTGTGAATGATAGGAATTCATAGTCGTGTAAATAAAAGAGGTTTTGCTGGGACCAAGACTCTGCTTCTTGCTTATTAAAGAAGCCTGGGTCAGAACAATCAGAGGCTAGGTGTACAATATTGTTGGCAGCATACAAGTAGATTCTGCTCAGAAACTAAGCCCGCGTTTGCAAAGTTATGGTGGCAAGCGTTTTCTGGTATTCATGAAATCCCAAAAAGTAAGCTGCGATTGCATCCTAGCTGCATGTTTCCCTGAGTGAAAGCAGAAAGGTTAGCCATTGTGTCATAAGGAACTTCGAGGGTGATTTGCAGGGAGTGTTTCAATATTTCAAGAAGGAACGGATATTATAAAAGACAGAGGGGATGACAGTGAAGATGTCCACTTATATATGCTTTTTCCACCTGTCAGAAAGTCAAGAGGGCTCACCATTTGAAACAAAATATGAACAACCTTCTTGCCAGAGTCGTTAAGCGAATCATTGCAGTTGTTAAGTAAATCACATGGTCATTAAGTAAATCTGGCTTTGATTGGCGGAAGGCAACTGGGAAGTTTGCAAAAACAGGGGACCCTATATCATATACATGAGAGAGGGGGGAGGGGAGAGGGAGATGCATGTATGTGCATATACATGTGTGTGTGTGTCATATAGATAGATAGATAGATAGATAGATAGATAGATAGAT
This sequence comes from Thamnophis elegans, assembly GCF_009769535.1. Taxonomy (NCBI): domain Eukaryota; kingdom Metazoa; phylum Chordata; class Lepidosauria; order Squamata; family Natricidae; genus Thamnophis; species Thamnophis elegans. Next base: position 16,537,519 of record NC_045556.1, on the reverse strand, counting down.
GATAGATAGATAGATAGATAGATAGATAGATAGATAGATAGATAGATAGATAGATAGAGTCACAACCCCTGGTATGCCCAAATATACACATATACATATACATATACATATACATATACATATACATATACATATACATATACATATATATGTGTGTGTGTGTGTGTGTGTGTGTGTTGTATTTGTGCTGATAAATAAATAAATACAACACATATGTAACAAAAAGGCAACAGTAAAAATATTGGGTTTCTGTCTGGATGGTCTCTTGTGACGAGCCAATGGACAGAGAATGGAAGTAGTAAACTTCCTCCCATATTTGGGCATACCGGGGGTTGTAACTCTAAATAAATAAATAAATAAATAAATAAATAAATAAATAAATAAATATATATATATGTATGTATGTATGTATGTATGTATGTATGTATGTATGTACGTACGTACGTACGTACGTACGTACGTACATACATACATACATACATACATACATACATATATATATATATATATATATATATATAGCCTCGAGGTGGAGCTCTCACCTCACAATCAGGAGGCTGTCGATTCTAGATAGAGGCAGATATTTCTTTTTCTCTGCACAATGAGAATATATCTGCTGAACAAAACTCCTCATTGGCAACAGGAAGAGCATCCAGCCAATAAACACTCAGATCCATTCAGTTTCCCTGACTCCATCCCTATGCAAAGGATTACGGGGTCATTTTCTACCACAGCAGACTGTGTGTGGAAAGAGAATGAATGGAGTAGTAGTGGGATTCAAATAATTTAACAACCGGTTCTCTGCCCTAATGATTTCTTCCAGCAACCAATTCACCCAACTGCTCAGGAAGTTTACCACCGGTTGTCCCGAAGTGCTGCAAACTAGTTGAATCCCACCACTGGTACAGAGGAATTTAAAGATAGACTGCCCGTGTTTGAATGGCAATCCAGAAGTGATGGGGGTAATTAAAAGGCAGTTGCACCATTAGCCTGACTCTGATATCTTCCTTTCCGCCCCACCCCAGCCATCAATTTCCTGATCGAAACTGGGACGCTGATGCATTTCCCAGATACAAGCCATGGGCTGAGGAACCTCTACTTCCTTGACCCCGTGTGGTTGTCTGAATGCCTGCAAAGAATCTTCAACATCAAAAGCTCCAAGTCAATTGCCAAGAATGGCGTGATCAAATCCGAGGACCTCCGGATGCTGATGGTCGGGACGGGGTTCACCAAGGAAACCGAAGAGCAGTATTTCCAATTCCTTGCCAAGTTTGAAATTGCATTACCGATAGCAAACAACAGGTACACTGGTAATTGTCGTCAGAATGGAATGACTGGGATTAAGGGAACCAGAAAGATCTTGAAACGAAGTCACTCTGGATTCCTTTCTTTTCCTCCTCCTATGATGTGGTTAGAGGGACACGGTGGCTCAGTGGCTAAGACGCTGAGCTTGTCGATCGGAAAGGTTGGCGGTTCGGCGGCTCGAATCCCTAGTGCCGCATAACGGAGTGAGCTCTCGTTACTTGTCCCAGTTTCTGCCAACCTAGCAGTTCGAAAGCATGTAAAAATGCAAGTAGAAAAATAGGGGCCATCTTTAGTGGGAAGATAACAGTGTTCCGTGCACCTTTGGCGTTTAGTCATGCCGGCCACATGACCACGGAGATGTCTTCGGACAGCACTGGCTCTTCGGCTTTGAAACGGAGATGAGCACCGCCCCCTAGAGTCGGGAACGACTAGCACATGTGTGCGAGGGGAGCCTTTACCTTTACCTACGATGTGGTTATTTGCAGAGACCCACCAGGCTCAGAAAGCACAAAAAGCCTTGTGCGAATCCAGTGTATAGATAGTCCTTGACTTATGGCCGCACCTGAGCCCAAAATCTCTGTTGATAAAGGAGACAAGTGTTAGGGGAACTTGCCCCGCTTTATGATCTTTATTGCCACAGTTGTTAAGTGGATCACTGCTGTTGGTAAGTGAGACACACACGGTTGTTAAGTGGATCTGACTTACCCCATGGACTTTGCTTGCCAGAAGTTCTCAAAAGGGGATCACGTGACACCAGGACCCTGCAACCGTCATAAATATGAGTCAGTTGCCAAGTGTTGGAATTTTGATCAGGACAGCTGGGGTGGTTGTAAGTGTGAAAAAAAGGGCCTGTCACTTTTTCCAGTGGTGGTTGTAAGTCAAGGACAATGTGTGTGTGTGTGTGTGTGTGTGTGTGTGTGTGTGTGTGTGTGTGTGTGTGTAGACAAAGTTAGATGGAATCTGGGGTGGGTTCCTGTCAGTTCTAACCTCTTCTATAGAAGAAGTTCCACAAATCTACCGTGCTGTTTAGAGCTACTTCCAGCTCCCTCCCCCCGCCCGTCCGCACCACACTTGCCCTGCCCACCACTCAATGATTGACTGGTTCACCAATCGCCCCGCCCACCTCTAAGAGTCTTATCTAAACCTTAAAGTCTTAAAGCTGTCAAGTTTGAACACCCCTGGGGTTTTTTTTTTTTCTGAAGGGTTAGGGGTGCAAGGGTCTTGTAACTTGACAGCTTTAAGACTTGAACACTTCAATGTCAGAGTTCCTGAGCCAACATGACTGGAGGAGGAATTCTGGGAGTTGAAGTACACAAATCTTAAAGCTGTCAAGTTTGAACACCCCTGGGTTTTTTTTCTAAAGGGTTAGGGGTGCAAGGATCTTGTAACTTGACAGCTTTAAGACTTGAACACTTCAATGTCAGAGTTCCTGAGCCAACATGACTGGAGGAGGAATTCTGGGAGTTGAAGTACACAAATCTTAAAGCTGTCAAGTTTGAACACCCCTGGGTTTTATTTCTAAAGGGTTAGGGGTGCAAGGGTCTTGTAACTTGACAGCATTAAGACTTGCACACTTCAATGCCAGAGTTTCTGAGTCAACATTTTGGTTGCTAAGCAAGAGCATTGTTAAGTGAGTTTCACCACATATTACAAGTTGGCCACACCCACCCAGTCACATGACTGCCAAGTCACTCCCACTCGGTCACATGGCTGGCAAGCCACTCCCACAAAGCAGGCCACAGACCTACAGAAGAGGTTCTAAAAAATTTTGAAACCCACCACTGATGGAATCATTTTCCAAATTCTTTCCAGAGAAAGGAGTGATGCTCCAACTATTTCTGCAAACAAGGATTCAGCCTTAGGGGTGATGATAGCCCTGCAGCTGGGGAAAAACCCCTCCATGGCTGAGTTATTTTTCCTCTGGAATTTAATGGAAGGTTAGGAAGCCAGAAAGGTTGAAAGGATATTTCTATATGAAACACAAAACATCCCATGTTCTCCTTGGCCATCTTATCTGTACACAAATTCCATCCATTAAAATTCTCCCTCCCCCCCCCCAAAAAAAATCTCTTTCATCTAATGGAATGAAAACTAAAAGAAGAATGCAAGGATTTATTTTCTTCTTCAAGACATTTGCATAGCCGAAATTTATTGCAGCTCTTCTTTGTTGACCATCCTAGAATCTAGATGCAGTCTGATAAATCATGTATTCATGGCTTATTCTTTTCAAGCAATTGTCTACCGAACAGTTTCCCTGACAGTGGGAAACAAAGGGACCTTTTCTGAGCATTGAATTCCCATTGGGATCAAGGAAGGAGGCAAGATGGTTGCAAGCGATTAAAATTCTCCAGAAGCAGAACAGGGAGCAGGGATGAAATTCAGTGGGTTCTGACAGGTTCTGGAGATCCAGTAGCGGAAATTTTGAGTAGTTTAGAGCAGTGGTCCCCAACCTTTTTATCGCCGTGGACCAGTCAGCCTTTGATAATTTTACCGTGGCCCGCTGAGCGCGCGCAGGGGTGGGAGGGCGTTGTTCGCGACGACACATTGATTGTCGTGGGGGAAATAGGGGGTGGGAGTATTAGGTATCTTCACTACCATATATAAAAGGAGATACTATCTTAAATAACAAAGTGGGCCCCCACCTCCAAAATATACTAAAAGAAAAAAGATTCCATGTGCTCAACTAATTTTTTTTTAAATCATCACTATATTATGGACTACAGACATATATATATATATATGTTTTCTGAGGTTTTCGCGGGTGTTAGTATGTAGGTCTCTAGTTGTTCGGGTTTTCTCCCGCGTAGAATTGGAGATGTCTTAGCCAAGACATCTCCAATTCTACGCGGGAGAAAACCCGAACAACTAGAGACCTATATATATATATATATATATATATATATATATATATATATATATATATATGTATATGTATATGTATATGTATATGTATATGTATATGTATATGTATATGTATATGTATATGTATATGTATATATATGTATATATACACACACACATATACATACATACATACATACATGCATATATACATACCGTACGTATGTACGTACGTATATATATAATGTCCAAATAACAGGAAAAGCGCTTCAAGGACCAAAGTATATTCCTTTTTTGCAGCCTTAAGAGAACTCTCGTTTTTTGAGGCTCAGAACCAGGCATTCTCGTGGGCTGCAAAAAGGAAACGCGACCCGGGAGCGCAGCCTCCAAGAGTCCATATCGCCAATAACTACGCGTGGGGGGAAAGGAAATGTGTTTTGTGAGGAAGAGAAAGAGCGCGCTTCACCGATGCCCGTTGGCGAAATTTTGGAAGAGAGGCAAGAGACTTCAGGCACCGAGCCCCCACCCCTGGCTGCGGCAACTGGAGCGGGCGGGAGGCAGGGAAGGGGTGGGCAAGACCGCCGCTTTTCCACCGTGCGCTGCCCCCCATCTCCCCTCAAAAGACCCCCCCCCCGCCCTCAGCTGCCCAACGTTCTCTCTCTCTCTCTCTCTCTCTCTCTACCTCTCCCGCCGTTCCTTCTCACAAGCCAAGGCCGGGCGGGGAAGCCGCCAGGGCCTCCAAGGGCTCCGCTTCCAGTGCATGGTCCGCCCCCTCCTCGCCTCGCTTCCAGGCGAGCCGACTGAGGCGAGAAAGGAGAAAGAGGCGGAGGCGTTCACTGAGGGGACGGCTGACTCGGGGAGGGGGCGGAGGTGGTGTAGTAGCGGGGGATTCTTCCTCCTCGCCTCACTTGCTCCTGTGCTTCCGCGCAGCTCCCCCCCCTCCGGCGACGGCGCTGCATGAGTGAAGAGTCGGCCGTTGCATGGCCCCCGGCCGCTGCGCGGCCCGGTGCCAGGTACTCCACGGCCCGGCACCGGTCCGCGGACCGGGGGTTGGGGACCACTGGTTTAGAGAACCGGCAAATGCCACCTGTGGCTGGTCCCATCCCAGAGTGGGGTGGGAATGGAGATTTTGCAATATCCTATTGCAAAGGTCTATTTCCCTTCCCTTCCACCCAATTTATTACATCTGGCTGTAGGGTGGGCCTTAAAAGAATCAAAATAAATTTTGCACATGAAGTTGACACGTTAGCAGGTCTTTCTGCCAAGAAGATAGGGTGTTAAGTTTTTACATTCTCCCGGAAGGAATTTAAAGAGATTTGTGTTGGACTTGTCTTAAGGAAATGGATTCTTCGTTGCTGCCATCATGAGTTTCTCTGAATTATGAGTCAGAAGCTGCTCTAAATACCAGAAGCTGTTTAGTTTGGGGATTTGTAAAAATTAAGCACATTTTTCTTCACATTTGTTCTTTCCTCCTCCACTTCCTCCTCCTCTTTTTATTCTCCTCCTCCTCCTCCTCCTCCTCCTCCTCCTCCTCCTCCTCCTCCTCCTCCTCCTCCTCCTCTTTTCTTGCCAAACCAATCACATCAAGGAAGAACATTGTTGTGTCTTCCTTTCCCACTCTTTTCAGAGCCTTTTCATTCAATAAAGTCTGCTCTTTATTGACACTGTTACTATGATTAGCTGTTTAGGATTTGATCTTTGGCAATTAGTGTCTGGCTTGTTGAACAAGCGCTTTGTGTCCCTGTAGAACAACAATTGTCTCTTTTCTCAGCCAAGAAACATATTTTGGAATCTTCTAACAGAGAGAAATGCACTCTGTGCTAAAGAGCTTGAGTTTAAGGGTTTTTCTCAGACTGTCGCTGACTTTTCCCTTGTCTCCATTCTCATATGGAGCCGAACATGCATTATTCGAGACCATTGGGCACAATTCATACCATGATTCTGCTAATTATTCAGTATAATGTGTAATGTAATTTTTCATCGGTATGCCTTTTTCTGGAAGTGGTTCCTGGTCTTAAATCAAAATCCTTCATTGCTTTCATTCGTAAAATCAGGCTCCTCTTCTAGCAGTCAATTACCGTACTTTTTGGAGTATAAGACGCACTTCTCCCCCCCCCCCATAAAAGTGGGTGAAAATTGTGGTGCGTCTTATACACCAAATGTTACCAAAAAAAAGTTTTTTTAAGTAGGGAGGTAGATAGAGGGATAGACAGGGAGAAAAAGAGAGAGAAATACAGTAGGTAGGGAGGGGAAGAGAGAGTGTGTGTCGGTAGGTAAGTAGGTAGAGGGGGGGAGAGAAAAAGGGGTAGAGAAAAATATACTAGATAGGTAGATTTTTCTGCTGGCACAGCACTTGATCAATGTAATTCTCATCAATCAGTTAAAGAGCTTTCCAAAAGGAAAAAAAAAGTTTTTGCATTCTGCAAACTTCACGAAAACGGGCCTGGTTTTTTTTTTCCAAAAAAGGGCATGAATAGCCTTGGGGGGGCTTGCAGAGTGTTCCGGGGGGGGGGGGAAAATGAGCAAAAAATGACCCGTTTTTCACAAAAACGTGCCCTTTTTTGTCAAAACAATTGCATGTATAGCCTTATGGAGGCTTATAGAGTGCTGCTGGGGGCTGGGGGAGGCAAAAAATGGCCCATTTCTTTTGCTCATTTCTGCCCTCCCCAGCCCCCAGGAGCGCTGGGAAAGCCTCCATAAGGGTATGCATGGCCGTTTTGGTGAAGGGGTGGGGCTTCAGGAGGGAAAAAAAGGCTGTATTTGGTGCATAAGACGCACCCAGATTTTCAGTCTCTTTTTTGAGGAAAAAAAGTGTGTCTTATAATGCGAAAAATACAGTACTTTACAACATTGGGGTAAATAGGAGGTCCTGGAGACAGAAGGTGTTTGGAGTGACTAGTTCTTTGGTTGCTGTAGAAACAGTGGTTCTCAACTTTTTCTTTACCATACTACAATGGTCATCAGTGTGAAAAAATAGTCCAAAGTCACATTTTTCAATGCTGTTTGTATCTTTTGAACAGTCGCTAAATGAACTGTTGCAAGAAGGGCTACCTGTAGCGAGCCAAAATCTATTTCAATTCCTTTCTAGTCAATTTCTAAAAGCTCAGAGAAAACTACCCAGCTTGGTCCACACTGGTTTCATAAACAGCAGGTACTTTCCTTGTGCGAAATCACATTATTCGAAACACAATAAACACAGCAACCGACAAAAAACCACAGCTGGCTTAATAAAGGCACATATGTGCTAGCCGTTCCCAACTCTAGGGGGCGGTGCTCATCTCTGTTTCAAAGCCGAAGAGCCAGCACTGTCCGAAGACATCCATGGTCATATGGCCGGCATGACTAAACACTGAAGGCACACAAAACACTGTTACCTTCCCACCAAAGGTGGTTCCTGTTTTTCTACTTGCATTTTTACATGCTTTCAAACTGCTAGGATGACAGAAGCTGGGAAAAGTAACGGGAGCTCACTCTGTTATGCGGCGCTAGGGATTCGAACCATCGAACTGCCCGTCTTTCTGATCGACACACTCAGCATCTTAGTCACTGAACCACCACGCTGTGTAAAACACTCTAAAAATGGTTGGGAAGAATCTAGATTTTGGGTGGTGGTGGTGGGGAATAGGAAAGAGGATGTTAGAGCCTACATGTCTGAAAGTGAAGTACGCAACACAGTAATGGGATATATATTAGTAGATGTTTCATCCAGCAGAGGGTAATGAAGCTCCGTTTTCCAAAACTTCCTCTTGTATAATCGGAATGTTTAACTGGGTTTCAGTTATCTCCTACCCCACCTGCTTCCTGCCAAGCCAGCCTTTGATGTTCACGGCTTACGGCACCAGACAACAAACACCATCCAAAGAGTATTCAAGATGAGCTTCGTCCCTGTTGGGTTTTGGCAACGGTTCATAGCCCGGATGCTGATCAGCCTTGCAGAGATGGATCTTCAGGTATGTGGATGAAAGGACTTCAGGGGGCGATGAAACCACAACACGTCTTGGCAAATGCGCTTCCTCGGTTTACAATGGAATGTATTGTTTTATCTAACTTGGTTAAAGATTTTTAAGAAGATAAAAAGGGGGTGGAAATGAATGCAAAGGGAGAAAATGAGAAGGAACAAAAGAGCTCATAGACAGAGCTAAGATGAACGAAAGAGACAATCTAAATGGAAAAGAAGGTGGGGGAAAACGATACAAGAGAAGTAGCTTCCAATCTTCTTTGCAGCAATTATAAATACAATTATAAAATATATAATTATAGATTTATCTCTTGCTCCGTAGTTGCAACTCACTCAGCTCTCTTTTCTATAAACTGTTCTGGTTGAGGATGGAATGTAAAGCATCAGCTGTGAATATCTTATGATTTTATGATCTTATCATCATAATCTTATGAGTAGCTTATGATTGCTATGGATCAAAGAAAGTTAAAAGTTATATTCTTTAGTAGGGCCCAAAGTCCAATCCCTTCAAAGCTTTACTTGGCATCCTTGGAAAATGTATCTTTTTAATTATGTGCCAGAAGTGCCTTATCATGAATGTAATATTAACGCACTTGCATCTTGCATGGCACAGATGGGACATCTCTGATTCTACAGAAGGACAGGACACCCTAAAACTGCGGGCAAAATACCAAGGAGTCTTGGGACTTTTGAGATTCAGAATCCAATATTCTAAAGGGATGGGGTTTTTTGCTTGTGATGTCTGATAGCATTAAATCTAATCATAATTATGACAACATATTAGCCATTTTCTGGCATGAACCAAACCTATCATAGAATTAGCTATAGGCTGAGTTCTCAATGGCTCAGTTAAGTTGTCTGCAATGAGGCACAATTATGAAGAAGAAATATCTGGGAAATAGAATTGATAGGATCACTTCTCAACAGTCTGCATCAATATTTTCCTATCTATCTATCTATCTATCTATCTATCTATCTATCTATCTATCTATCATCTATCTATCTATCTATCTATCTATCTATCTATCTATCTACCTACCTACCTACCTACCTACCTACCTACCTACCTACCTACCTACCGGTTCCAACCCAAAACCGCGCTCGACTAAACTGCGTCCGACTAAACCGTGTAGCTGACGTCATCAACAGGGCGACAACAGCGCGGAGACAGAAGCACGCTGTAAACCCTAACCTAAAATTAACCCCTAAACCTAAACCTAACCCCCCTAAACCTAATCCTAATCCTAAACCTAACCCTAAACCTAACCCTTAACCTAACCCTTAACCTAACCCTAAACCTAACCCTAACCCTTAACCTAACCCTAAACCTAACCCTTAACCTAACCCTTACCTTAAGTTGAATTGGCTTGCTTTCAAAGCACAATTTAAAGCGCCCTTCTTTCTCTGCGCTGGCTGTTGTCACCCTGTTGATGACGTCAGCGACGCGGTTTAATCGGGCGCGGCTTAATCGAGCGCGGTTTTGACGGGTCACGCCCACTGTTCCCTCTAAGGTGCGCGGCTGCGCGGCCGCGCATGTTGCAAGAAAACCCCGCGCAGCAGTTTTTAATCTGCCGCGCAGAGATTTCTTAAGGAAACGTGTGGAAGTCCTTTGCAGGCGGCTACAACTGAATCCGGCAGTGCTGTTGCCTGTTGGAGGAGGAGGAGGCGAACCAGCCTGCCACCACCGCCCACCGCCAGCCTCGCTGCTCTTCCCGCCCCCTTCTCAGCCCCACAGTCCAGCGGTCACAGCAGAAACAGCCCCGGGTCTCCGCTGCCGCTCCCCGCATTTTCTGGACGGGGTCTCGCAGGAAGGAATCCCCTCTCCAAGGGATCCCCATCCAGAAAATGCGGGGAATGGCAGCGGAGACCCGGGGCTGCTTCTGCTGCGACCGCTGGACTGTGGGGCTGGGAAGGGGGCGGGAAGAGCGGCGGGGCTGGCGGTGGCCGGCGGTGGCAGGCTGGTTCGCCTCCTCCTCCTCCAACAGCACTGCCGGATTTCCGCCCAACGCTGCGGGGGGCGCCAGCGGGAGCTTTGGCGGCTTCACCTCAGCCGCAGCGCTGGGCAGCAAATGTGTTGGTGCTGTTGGAGGAGGAGGAGGAGGAGGTGGCAGCAATAGCACCTGAGGACAGGACAAGAAGCAATGGAAACTTGTCAGGAGACTCAAGCTGGAAATAAGGAGAAATCTGACAGTAAGAACAATTAAAATCAATGGAATCTTAATTCATTTGCTACAGGTTTTCAAAAAACTGGATGGCCATTTGTCTCAGATGATATAGACTCCTGCCTTGGACAAGGGGCTGGACTAGAAGACCTCCAGTATCCCTTCTGATTCTATGATTTTAAAAACCACAAGCTTTTTACAGCTCGCTTGCAACTTTACCAAATTTAATTCAGCCATTTCCTTTTGTTATTAAATGGGTAAAGCTAGTTCAATGCACATGCGCTCCACTTTTAAGATGCTGAAAAAATCCCCATGACCTGCAACAAAATTCATTCTTCCACTCTTATCTTGCCCTAACTTCTGATGGGTTCCTGAAATATAGATCTATAAAATTTAGTGAAAATATTTCTATCTATTTTAATACAGACTCGTAAAACAGATTGGGACAAATGACATTAGTGCTCTGGGATAATAGCAGGTTTACTCTATTTGGATTGGATTTTCAGATAAAAGGTATCTTTTGTGCTAAGTTCTAACAATGTAGTTCTCTAATGTAACTATGAAACAGTCCAAATATATAATTCCCCTCAGGGAGGAATTCTGGGAGTTGAAGTCCACAAGTCTTAAAGCTGTCACGTTTGAAGACCCCTGGGGTTTTTTTCCCCTAAAGGGTTAGGGGTGCAAGGGTCTTGTAACAACAGCTTTAAGACTTGCGTGCTTCAAATGCCAGACTTTCTGAGCCAACATTTTGGTTGCTAAGCAGGAGCGTTGTTAAGTGATACTGATATTATATAACACTTTTAATTAAGCGGGTACCTTGAATAAACATAACTTTGAGTTTCAAATAATACTGATTTTGTTGTTGTCTTAGGTGACATCTGTGAAAAAAATTCAGGTGCTCAGGCATGAAAATATGCCGCTCAAACACTATACTTTTCTGCTCACACTGAAAAAAAATTAGAGGGAACATTGGTCACGCCTACCTACCTACCTACCTATCTACCTACCTACCTATCATTTCTATCTTCTATCTATCATCACTATCATCTATCTGTCATCTCTATCATCTATCATCTATCATCTATCTATCTATCTATCTATCTATCTATCTATCTATCTATCTATCTATCTATCAGCTATCTATCTACCTATCATCTCTATCATTTATCATCCATCTATCGCCTCTATCATCTATCTTTATCAACTCTCTCACTCTCATCTATCTATCATTCCTATCATCTATCTGTCATCTCTATCTATCTATCTATCTATCTATCTATCTATCTATCAATCAATCATCTATCTATCTACTCTATCATCTATATCATCTATATATCTGTCATTTCTATTATCTATCTATTTTTCTATCATCTATCACCTATCTGTCTGTCTGTCTATTTATCTACCTCTATCTATCTATCATCTATCTATATCATCTATCATCTATCTATCTACTCTATCATCTATCATCTCTATCTATATATCTGTCATTTCTATCATCTATCTATCTCTTTCTATCTCTATCATCTATCATCCAGCTATGTCTGTCTGTCTGTCTGTCTGTCTGTCTGTCTGTCTGTCTATCTATCTATCTATCTATCTATCTATCTATCTATCTATCTATCTATCTATCTATCTATCTCTTATGATCTATCTATCTACTCTATCATCTATCTATCATCTATATCTGTCATTTCTATCATCTATCTATCATCTCCATAATCTATCATCTATATCTATCATCTATATCTATTTCTCTCTCTCTCTATCTATCTATCTATCTCTATCTTATCATCTATCTATCTATCTTTCTATCTCTATCATCTATCATCCAGCTGTCTGTCTGTCTGTCTGTCTTCTGTCTCTATCTATCTATCTATCTATCTATCTATCTATCTATCTATCTATCTCTATCTTATCATCTATCTATCTATCATCTCTATCATCTATCTATCATCTATATCTATCATCTATATCTATCCTTCCATCCTTCCAAAGTGGGTGAAATGAGGACCCAGACTATGGGGGCGATATGCTGACTCTGTAAACCGCTTAGAGAGGGCTATTTGTATCTCTATATCTATCTATCTATCTATCTATCTATCTATCTATCTATCTATCTATCTATCTATCTGATGTATTGTCCTCCCATCGTACTGGACAACTTAGAATATTATTTGCTAAATGATTGTGGTCTGGAGGTCAGAAATCAGGGTTTTCAGGAACAATGTTGGCAAGGATGCCAAATTTCAGTTTGCTAATGGAGATGCCTCTTGATTAAATCTGAAGGAAGGTATTTTGTAGTCATCAAGAACCCGCCAAAACCGTCCTTCACAATGATAGAACAGAGCTTTGTTTTTCCCTTCAAAGCAAAAGTGATTCAAGCATGCCTGTAACCAGAGTGTGTGTGTTCTGCGGAAGACATAATAGAAAATACATTTGACACTAGTTAATTCTAAGCACTTGATTACATTGGCATTAACTTCATGGGCAATCTGTGTAATTAGCCACCCAATCTTGTTATCTTGTTATTATCTTGTCATCACTTCAAACTGTTCAGTTGATTTGTATCAACACTGGGAATAATTCTGCATGATTTCAGGGCCATAGTAGGCTCGTATAAACATTCAATTTTTGCGGGGGAAAGATTGAAAATATATCTCGGTAACCCTGCAGGGTGTGTTCTTGGTATCACCCCAGAATTAAGGTTGCAAAACAAAGACCTTCGGTGGCAAGGTGACTGATTGATTGATTGCCGGCACCAACAAAATATAGTTTCCCAAAATTGAAACAACCCATTCTTCCATTGATCTCTGAGCCAGACAGACTTTACTTTGAATAGCCTTCAGTTCTGGGGAAGATTTGGGAAAACTGAAACAGCTGTAAAGAAAAATGTGAAGATGATCAGGAGATAATGTAGGAAGCATTGTATTTTTGGAAGAGATTGAAGGACATGGTTATGATTAGCTTTCAGAAAGCAGGTGTCAGACCTGTCCCAATCTGATCCCTTAGGAAAGAAAGACCATCGACTCCATTTGTTTGAAATGAAGAAATATTTTACTAAAAGATGTTGGCTGCAGTAAAGTCAGGCAAGATTTTGGTTTCCCACATGCAAAAAATAGAGAAAAGTTTCCCCACTTCCCAGCCCGCCCCCCCCATGATCAGTTTGTTTTTAGCCAATCAGAACTCGCTGAATTGTTTTGAGAACACAGATGTTTTGGGGTAATCCACATTCTTTCTCAGGGTGCCTGGCCTTGGATGCTGATACAAATTGGTTCTGACTTTCTCTGGTCTTTATCACCTGCCATTCCCTCTCCCTATTTCCCATCATGTCCACACACCATTTTATTGCCCATTTATCTTCCCGCCTGCTTCTAACCTTTGATCGCAGGATTGACCCCCTCTTCTTTGTGGCAGCCCCTCAAATACTGGAATACTGCCATCATGTCACCCCTAGTCCTTCTTTTATCTGGACTGGCCTGCAACCATTTTTCATATGCTTTAATCTTAATCATCTTAATTGCTCTTCTCTGCACTTTTTCCGAAGTCTCCGCGTATTTTTTTGTAATGGGGGTGACCAAAACTGGATGCAGTATTCTAGGTATGGCCTTACTAAGCTTTTATTTTATTTATTACTGATCTGGTACTGTTCTTTTTGTAATATGTTCATTTTCCTCCCCTCTTCTAGTTCTTTGAAAACAAGAGGGTGACCAAGACCAGAAATAAAAGTTCTGTAATCTACAGCTTTACGGGCACACAAAGAAACAGATGCAGCACATTCCGTGTTAAAAGAAATCACACAATTTATTGGCAAGAGGGATTGTTTGTCTCCTTCGATGGAGGCTATTTGAGGTAAATATTACAGAAGGCGTATTCAGTCTTAAGGCATTCCAAACCCCAAAGTAAGATGGAACTCTAAAAATGCCTCTCATCATTGACATTTCTTGGTAAGCAGAGATATGAGCTTAATTTTGCACAATTCAAAAATTGCAGCAACAGATTCGCTGCCCCGTTGCTGGGTGGGCGTGGCCATGGTGGGCATGGCCTAGTCAGCCTCCTGCACCACGGCGGTTCAAATTTGGCAGTTCAAATTTCAACAGGCTCAAGGTTAACTCGGCCTTCCATCCTTCCGAGGTGGGTAAAATGACGACCCAAATTGTTGGGGGCAAGAGGCTGACTCTGTAAACTGCTTAGAGAAGGATGTAAAACAGAAAGCTTGGGGGCCAAAGTAGATATTTGTATTCTCCTGCTCCCACACCTTTGAACTTGTGACAACTAGTGGTTCCGTAATGTTTCCCTTTGTGTTTTTTTTTTGTTCTTTGAGATCAACTTTTTTTGTGTGAGAGTGACGAGTTCTATTCTGAGGCTATAAACACACTACCAGACTGCACAGTTTTCTCAAATCATCTTAATCTTCGATAATGAATTGTTCCCCATAAGCACTTTTTTTTTCAGCCTGGTTCTGTTTGGAAGAAATTGGGGAGGGGGGGGTATTGAAAACAGAGTGAAGTCCTACAAATTTGCAAAGCATGTCTACACCAGTGGTGGGTTTCAAAAATTGTTCGAACCTACTCTGTGGGTGTGGCCTCCTTTGTGGGAGTGGCTTGATGCCCATGTGACCGGATGGGAGTGGCTTGCTGCCCATGTGACCAGATATGAAGATGCCGATAACACTTGTCAGAACCACCTTAAATTACCTCACACACACACTGGCATGCATAAGAATATGATGTAAACTTATTTTTTAAAAGGCATCTTTGGTTTGTGTTAAAACAACTTCAACACACGCAATGTTCTGATTGCACCACAAACGCAGTAGTCATCCTTACCTTTCACAGAGGCACTGAGTTTTATAAATATGAGCATGATAGTGTAGAATAATCATATCCAAGGACCAGTGGTGGGTTTCAAAAAAATTTGGAACCTCTTCTATAGGTGTGGCCTGCTTTCCGGGTCCACTGGTGGAACCTCTTCTAACCGGTTCGGTAGATTTGACGAACCGGTTCTACCGAATAGGTGCAAACTGGTAGGAATCCACCTCTGGTCTACACCACCTTTCAGACGGGGACTTTTAGTACACAAATGCAAATTTTAAACTTCTTTGACCCTCACACAAGGAAGAGCAATTTCAGGATGCATGCTGTGCGTTCACACAGGTTCACAGGTTGTATATATAACCTCCCTTTTATTTCCAACTGCCTGCCTTTTCCCTTGTCTGATTATAAAAAGATCCCTGTTGGACTGGGACATGAAAGTGGAGTGGTCAATTCCTAGGAATACAAGTGGTCCTTGACTTATAGGACCACAATTGAGCCCAAAATGTCTGTTGTTATGTGAGCTTTGCCCCATTTTACATCCTTTCTTGCCACCGTTGTTAAGAGAATCACTGCAGGTGTTAAATTAGTAACACAGTTGTTAAGTGAATCTGGTTTCCCCATTGAATTTGCTCTCATGACACGGGGACACTGCAGATCATCATAACTATGAGTCAGTTTCCATAGATCACGTGACTATGGGGATGCTGCAATGGTCGTAAGTGTGAAAAACAGCTGTAAGTCATTTTTTTTCAATGATGTTGTAACTTTGAATGGTCTCTAAATGAAGTGTTGTAAGTTGAGGAGTGTTGTAAGGCGTGAAAGGGTAGGAGGCAGCAAGTCTGTGAAAAACCTGGGTCTCCTGCTACATCCTGATGTATGCCCCCTTTTGCACTTAGATGAAAGACGCAGCCCTATTAAAAACAAATAGAAATAAGTAGCTAACGGGGGGCAAAAGAGGTTTCGTAACTGCTGAGTCTCAGTGGGGAAGCTGCTAGAGATCTACCCAATGCTCCTTCCATTCGATCAGTTTCTCAATCTTCCTTCTCTTTCGCTTTGATTCCTCCAGCGTGGAGTCCTCTGATGTGAATTGGAAGAAGAAGAAAAGTGGTGGCATTAAAATCATCTGCCAGTCAGACGTGAGGGATTTTTCAGCCATGGCTTTCATCACTGATCACGTGAATTCTTTGATCGACCAATGGTTTCCTGGTAAGAATGATTTCTGCATTTTAATGTGTGCCACTGTGTACACAGAAACAAAGGTTGTCATGTCCTACTCTACCCTACCCTGCGCTACGCTACCCTACTGTACCCTACTCTACCCTACCCTACTCTACCCTAACCTACACTACCCTATCCTACCCTACTCTACCCTAGCCTAGCCTAGCCTAGCCTAGCCTATTCTACTCTACTCTACCCTACTCTACTCTACCCTATCCTACTCTACCCTACTCTATCCTACCATACCATACCCTACCCTACTCTACCCTACCCTACTCTACCATATGTTACCTTACCTTATCTTATCTTGTCATTTTGGCTAAAATAAGGATGAAGTGGCCTAAGCTTGAAACATTATGTTAGCCTTAGGGATGTAGCACCCTGGACGATCATATTACAAGAAACAAATTGTGTGATTTGTTCTGTTTTGGCTTATTGTGCTGTATGAATCCATCTCATTCATTCATTCACTCTATGGCCGCCTATAGGCCATCTTCACAATGAGCTAAAAACATAAAATACAGCAAAACAATGAAAACATATCATATCAGAGACAGTTCATAGCTAAACATCCCTACCGTAAAGTAATCACTTAAACTATTTAAACAATCTCACTTAATGTTCTGACGCAACACCTGCGAGAAGAGCCAGGTTTTCAACCGATGTTATGGATACTGTGTTATGAATATAAACCATATTTTGTAGCTTACAATACGGTGTTAATCCATTATTATTTATTTAAGAAACCGTAACTCAGCATGGTTATGAATTCAGCCCCACTATCAGGTGATCTACTTCAACTATAATTTGTAAAGATTGCACTGGCCGCTTCAGAATGGTTTGTGAAAAATGAACAAATGTTTTCATCTTGTGTGACATTATATTAATGCGATTGCTCACTTAAAAAGTTCACAAACGTGAGGATAATTTAATACAAAGTGTGCATGTGCGTGTGAGCCTCTGATCATGCACTCAAAAAGAACTAACGGGCCAAAAAACCATCCATAAATGCATTTTGAAGACGCATTTCCTCCCTTTTCCCAAAATGTCAGTTATAAAATATGCATGCCTCATTGAAAATCAAAGAATACTGTGTTTTTAATTTCAGAATGTTGTCTTTGTTCGAAAGCAGATTCAGATCACTTAACTTCCCCAGTAAATTGATTCATCAACTAATCATCACATTACTCCATTAATTAAGTTAACGCTTTGATCATTTCTGAAAGTTGGTCATGCATGAAAAAGAAGAAAGGAATGGCATTATGAAAACTAAATTTAAATTCTGATCTGAATAAGTTTGGGGTGTATAAACTGATGAAGAAGCGAAGTAGTAAAAACACAGAACTAAGTCATTGATTTCATGATTAGGTGATTCTGGCAACAGCCTGTTAAAAAAAGGAAAAGAAAAATATGCTGAGGACTATCTGTACTGTTAGTTTCGAAGACTCAATCTTACCTCCTGCAGATACCAGTTGCAAGGAAACATCAGCAATAGCAATAGCAATAGCACTTAGACTTATATACTGCTTCATGGCCCTATCTAAGTGGTTTACAGAGTCAGCCTATTGCCCCCAACAATTTTGATCCTCATTTTACCAACCTGGGATGGATAGAAGACTGAGTCAACCTTGAGCCAGTCAGGATCGAACTGCTGGCAGTGAGCAGTGAATTAGCCTGCAATACTGCATTCTAACCAGAGGTTGGTTCCTACCAGTTTGGCCCGGTTCGGCCCAGTAGGTAGTAACTCGGCCGTCCATGCACCTGAACCAGTTCTATTGTTGGCGGCGCCACCTTTATTTTTGCTTCCCCACATGCGCAGAACTATCTCCATAGCAGAAATGTAATATTTCCCCCTTTTCTTGCATTCTGCACATGCACAGACCTTTTTTAGGTGTAAATGCACACATGCATTTTTTGCACACTGAACTGGCAATAATGTCGGTAGCATCCCACCACCATGACTCACATAGTAGTAGAGGAATATACATTCATCTCCTTGCAGAGCAGTCCGTAAATATATGGTTAGCTACTGTGTTATACCCATTGGAGGATCAGGATGATCTTGGCTTGATCTATTGGAACTCGTCTTTGGTTCTACTGTCAAGGAGCACATCCAGAAGCCCAAAGGCATCTGTCATCCCCAGAAGCCTTGGAGAAACTCCTTGGAGCTTTGTCAAAAGTTGCAACTAGCTTTGTCTTCAGCTTTTGAGGGCCAGAAGGAGAAAATAATTGTATGAACTGTGTTAATTGTATAATTTAATACAATATAACATCAGTTAAATTAATACAATATAACATCAGTTAAATTAAATCAAATATTTGGTTTGAATCAGAAGACTTTGGGGAATGTTTAGGGAATGAGCTGTGGTGGTGCAGTGGTTAGAGTGCAGTACTGCAGGCTACTTCTTCTGACTGCCAGCTGCCTGCAATTTGGCAGCTCGAATCTCATCAGGCTCAAGGTTCACTCAGCCTTCCATCCTTCTAAGGTCAGTAAAATGTGGGCCCAAATTGTTGGGGGCAATAGGCTGACTCTGTAAACTGCTTAGAAAGGGCTGTAAGGCACTGTGGAGTGGTATATAAATCACTTCTATAATGACGTGACTTATATACAACTTACATAATCTAGCATTCTATAATGCTATTGCTATATTGTCCCTGGTGTGTGGGGCATCAAATGGAAATGATGGTTCCTAACTTGAAAAAAGTTGCACAGCTTGAATTTTTTTAAAGGCCCTGAAACGAATGATTTTGATAAATAGATCCTCTAGCTGTCATCCCTAACTATTCCCCACCAGTTTAACTTCCTAAGATTTAGACTTTGTGCTTTTAAGTAAGTAGTGTTTCTAGCAAGCTTCTCAGAGCCTGCAGAGGGAAAGTTTTCTTTGCAATGGCCTTTTCAGACCTTGAAAAGAATTTGGCAGGGAAGCCAGTACCTCTTCAGAGAGCATTTTAATATTCTGGCAACTGGACTCCGAAACTCAGAGCAGGTGCAAAAATTAGAAGTCCGTCAGCATTTTTTATGCATTTTAATAAATTGGTGGGGGGAGGGGGAAATTGCCAGATTCCTTCCGATTTTGGGATGCCAAAGACTATGTCTGCCTGCCTATACTTCCAGTTCTAGCACAGGATCTTATTTGGATTCAAGGGCAGATGTCGCTGCAATCCCCATTGTCCATTCCTCTGATAGCAGTAGCACTTAAAACTTATAGACCGCTTCACAGTGCTTTACCGTGGGATTCAGCCAATTCGTACCTCTCCGGGAGAACCGGTTGTTAACTTTCTAAGTAGTTCAGAGAACCGGTTGTTGGAAGAAATCTCATTTTGTCCCCGTCCCCCCCCACTTTACAGGGCTAATCCTGCAAGGAAGGCAAGAAGGAAACATTCTGGTGTTGTTTCTAGCCTAGTCTTTATTGCCCTGCTTAGAGAAACTGCCTCTCCGGTTAACCCTTATTACATTGTAACTGCTAAGGTGAAGCGCCCATTGATGTGAGTGATGTTGAGTTGGCCACGCCCACCCAGTCACATGACCACCAAGCCTCACTTACCCAGCTGGTCATTAGGACAGAGAACCGGATGTTAAATTATTTGAATCCACCACTGTTTACAGCCCTCTCTAAACAGTTTACAGAGTCAGCCTATTGCCACCAACAATCTGGGTCCTCATTTTACCCATCTCGGAAGGATGGAAGGCTGAGTCCACCTTGAACCTGGTGAGATTCGAACTGCCAAACTGTTGGCAGCTGGTGATCAGCAGAAATAGCTTGCAGTACTGCACTCTAATCACTGCAGCACTATGGCTCTTATTTGATATCCATCAAATAATGCTCTGGGCAGTCCCTGGGAGTTCTATGGCCTTCAATTATCCATGAGTTATATTTTTTCAATTGTGGAAAGTCTATTCAGAGAACTGTTCCATGAGCATGATTGATACATGTGCCTATTGTGTCCTGCTCATTTTTCACCTCATTGCCCAGTTCTGGGACAAAATTGAAAGAGATATCTCCAGTGTGAATGTTTGTGTCCCCCCCTGGGAGGGAGATGGATGGCTCTGAAATTTGAGATATAAATAAATGAAACTATATTTCTCCAGCCCTCACTGCCACCGAGAGTGACGGGAGTCTACTGATGGAGCAATATGTACCTTGCCCCATCTGTTCAACCACAAAGTCCCAGGATGGAGAGGACAACCCCAAAAAAGAAGATGGACAGTACTTCAATATGGAAGACTGTTTTCTCACAGCTATTGAACAAGACCACATCACCTGTGCCCAGCACCCAGATCTACCTGTCCCTTTACAGGAGCTGGTCCCTGAACTTTTCATGACGGACTTTCCAGCCAGGTAAGAAGGAATTTTCATTCTTTCTCCCAAAATTATGGCTTTTGAGTTTTTTTTCTTGAGGTTTCTTACATCCCCCCCCCAAAAAATATCCCCTACTGTGCATAAGAATATACATTAAAGTCATGTTTGCAGCAAATTCCTTACATTTCTGCCTACTGTGGTCTATCTCAGCAAGCTTTTCCAGCCTGGTCCTCTTCAGGTATGCTAAGAAATTAAACTTCCAGAATTTCCACCAGTAGAATTTGGGGACTTGCATTTTCTATATAGTTGGAAAAATTAATCAGTGGAAACTCCAGATGTTGTAGGTGCTCCATCACTGGAGGTTTTCAAGAAGAAACTAGATAGCCATTTGTCTTGAATGATATAGGCAGTGGTGCAATTCAGCCGGTTCTATCCGCTTCTGGTGGGCCGGTAGGGGCAGCCATGGGAGGCTCCGCCCACTCATCCGGACATCATCACATCCCGTTTTTGATGCTCTGCGCATGTGCGGAAGGTTCTGTGCATGCGCGGAGGTGCGCTCACATTTGCGAACCAGTAGCGAAGGTAAATTGATTTCACCCATGGATATAGGGCCTCATGCCTGAGCAAGGGGTTGGACTGGAAGACCTCCAAGGTCCCTTCCAACTCTGTTATTCTGTTAATACATTGAGTGGTATCGAGTTGACCTAATTATAGTTAACTTAGTTGGCCTAGTTAAAGGGGACCTTGGTCACAGCTGTCCCACCTGTCCAAGTGGTAGATGATCACCTGAAATTGATATAAAAATTGCAGTTTTTAGGATGATAGAATAAGTAAAAAAAAAAAAAACAACCTTGACTACTGCTGACAGCAATTATAGTATCTCTTTTGTTGACAGTTCAGAATTGGCTTTCATTTTTTTCAGGGATTTTTTTAATTTCAGAGTTTAGCTGACAAACTGGGATTTCCTTGTGGTCTCCTATCCTAGTCCTAGTCACATCTAACCCTGCTTAATTTTTTGGGGCATCCGCCCAGGTTAACTACCAGCTGCTGGATGAAAATGTTAACCACACAAAGCGAGCAATGCTTTTAATCTCATCTAAATTGAAATGCAATCAAATCTTATGTTATTTCCATCCTATCCCCATTTTAGAGGGGAAAGTATCTTTTTCACACTTTGCAAAGTCCAAGTTTGAAGCTCGGCTTGGGGGAAAAAATGTGCATCTTTTTTGTAAACAGACATGCTATCCCAGGAAAAGCTGGTGGGAAAACTGTTATTCATAAGCATCCGCTTGCACATGTCAAAAATGTCTCTTTGGTTTTCTTATTTATTTTATTTGTTGTTTCCTAAATGTATGGGCCACCTGTCTTACCTGAATCTCCCATACCTGTCTTTTGAAGTGATGCTACCCATTAAAAAATATAAAAAATATAAATAACCCATTAAAATGAAAATATATATTTTTTTAAAAAACCAAACCACATTAGCTACTGCCAATAAAACAGCCTGTCTATCCAAGACAGTAATTAAAAAATGTGTTCTCTTCTTGATTATCTTCTAGACAGCAGATGGCTGGAAGAAAAATAAAGATTCATCTTGGCCAGGGAAGTGGGCATTGTCTGTTCTGGGAGATTAGGAAGAGGAGAAATGGGGGATGCTAAATTTTGGCTTGCGTTGACCGAAATTGCTTAATAATCCCATTTCTCTCTCTGCTTCATTCGGTATGCTTGGCAGATTATTCTTGGAAAATAGCAAACTGGAATACGTAGAAAATGAAAACAGTATCCTCGGCCAAGGAGGAAGTGGGACAGTTATCTACCGGGCACAGTATCAAGGGAAGCCGGTAGCCATCAAGCGTTTTCAGATTAAAAAGTATAAGACTTCTGCCAATTCAGCAGGAGGTAAGGAAGCCAGCGTTGAGCAATGTGTAACAGTGGCTTTTTTCTCCTTCCACATGTAGGCAAATGTTACCCCTTTTCAGTATCAGGAGCACCTGTTTAAATGTAGCCTTTAGAGCAGGGCTCTCCAACTTTGAGAACTTTTAAGATTTGTGGACCTCAGCTCTTAGAAATAACCGCTTTGTAAACGCATGGCACAACATAGGAGAACAAGCCCATCGGGACTAGATTCAGCAGTCCGCCTGTTCTGACCGAGGCTACCCAAGAGCATGAAGCAAACTCCTTGTCCCGACAAAAAACCCATTTAGTAATTGACTGTGAATTCTGCTCATTCACATCCAGCAAAGACTTTCAAGGGAGGGTTTACAGTCACAGACCCAGAGGTGGGTTCCTACCAGTTCGCACCTATTCGGTAGAACCGGTTCGTCAAATCTACCGAACCCATTAGAAGAGGTTCCACCAGTGGACCCGGAAAGCAGGCCACACCTACAGAAGAAGTTCCAAAATTTTTTGAAACCCACCACTGCACACACCTTCTCTGGCTTGGAGAGCTGACAGACCGATATCTGCAAAACTTGGCAAGGAGTCTCGGAGAGTCACAAACCAATTAAATGAACTAATTGTCTCCTACAAACTCCACCCCCTTTTCACTCCTCTTTTATTTCCTCTGGGAGGGGCCGTTCATCGTCCACCTGTGGCCTTACTCCCAAGTCGACCCCTGTTCTTTAGCTGTTCCCTTCATCTGGCAACTCTGCGCATGCACACCCTGGGAACAGGCTCCAGCTGTTTGTCTGCCTCACTGATGTCTGTCTCTGAAGGCAGCTGATAACTGTCAGACGGCTCTGGCCCCCTCTCTGCCTCCGACACAGAGCCCTCATCAGAGCCTTTCCCAGACTAAAGGACTGGCCCATTTTCCTCCCCAACCTCCTCACTGTCCAAATCTGTTGCCAGCTCTGCTGGCAGGCCACAACGCCACCTACATTTAAAAGACACAGGCCAGTCTTTTGAAGGCAACAAAGTCCATATTTTGGGCAAAGAGGATTGCCAGTTTGAAAGAAGGGTTAAAGAGGCCATCTACTGTACGTCAAAATTGAACAGCCTTCTCTTAACAGAGCGGGAGAGATATGACATCATCTATCCCCAATCTACAACACAGTCTTTCAACAGTTCCAAGAAGGCTCCACACCAATTTGCACCACTCAGGTGACCCTAACAAGTGGACCCTGACAAGGTAAACCTACAGGTGACCTTAACCACCCACTTAAAAAGATGCAAGTGACCAGCTGTCTGCAAGGAATATAAATCCTTCCATTCCCCACCCTCCAGTCAGAGCTGAAGAAGGTTCTTGGATGAGAAGTGAAACGTCTTTAAACCAGAAAGAAAAAACAGAAGGTCCAATTGGCTCTTGAAAAAAAGCACCTTGGGAACAACCATGGCCTGGAGGACTGATAATCTCCATAGACACTCAGCTCCCAGAATTCCACAGCTATCATGTTGGGGATGTTGTCTGGATCTCAAACTGAAGAGCAAAAGGTTCCTGTAGTCTGCAGTTTTTCTGGAAATCTGTTCATACTCCCACACCATTCGAAGAGTGTCCACCCCAAAATGTATAGCTAAAGGTCTATAGAGATTGTCAGTCATCCAAAGGTGCTTTTTCATGAGTCATGAGTCAACAACACAGACTCGTCCCCAACAATCTGTGCAGGACACAGGGCAGAAAATATCCTACAGCCAAAAAGTCTCTACACCCATTTTCACCACTCAGGTGACCCTGAAGACACAGTTAAACCTCCAGGTGGCCTCAACGGCTGACAAAAAGAATGCAACTGATCAGCTGTTTGCAAGGAATATAAATTCTTCCGTTCCTCAACATCCGGTCAAAGCTGAAGAAGCTTATTGGATGAAAAGCGTAATTTATTCAAAACAAAAAAACAAAAAAACAACAACAACCAAGAAACCAAGACTCATGAAAAAGCACCTTTGAGATACAAGTCTTAAAGTTGCCACAGCTGGAGACTCCTGCTTTAGAGCTTATTTAGAAATTAACTCCATTAATGGAACAAGAGGTAAGAGTTTTGGCTGCAGGAACCCAGTTTATGGAAACAGGTAAATAGGAATTAAAAGCAGATGCCTCCAACTCACTTGCTGCAGAACAAGAAACAAGAAATAAAATGTGCTGTGGAAGTGTGGATTGGGGGGGTCCCTTCCAGCTCTATTCCGATTGATTGGTTGATTGATCTGTTGAGCTGAAGCTTTCTTCTGCAGACCTCTCACCTGTTCTTCCCTGGTTTCACAGAGACAATTGATGGAGTCATCTTGATTTACATCTTGCCTTCCTCCTCAGTTGCATATTGAAAGCATCTGAATATAATTAAAATACAGAATGCAAGGCTCTGTTAAATCCAAAAGGGGCACATTGTAAAGCGGGCAATGGTTAGGAGTTGACCACGGCTTGCAAATTCATCCTGCAGAAGTAACTCTCGAGGCCAGCGGCTTGCAAGAGGCATTTGGATACACCCCCCCCCCCCGTGAGAATATAGGATCTCGTGGGCTTGAGATATGATCCAAGAGGATGGACCTTTTTTTTAAAAAAAGGTGGTTTTTATTAAACATTTTTACCTTTAAAAACAAAAAAAAGATGCAACAAACAAAGAAAACAAAACAACCCAAACTTAACCATATAAAATAGTTGTACAGCCTTCTTTATCACCATTCATGTTTAGCCTTTATAGTTTACCATTCTACATTGCCTTCCTATCAGTTTTGACTTCTATAATCATGTAATAATAGTTGTACTAACACTTGTAATACTATTAATTGTTCATATCGCCCTTATATTTTACATTGTGCTCAGTACTTTAAGTTTGATAGTAATTGCTAACTTTAATTAATTTTTATTCAATACTCGTTTGGGGAAAAAACCACACAAATTAAGACTTCTATTTCCTGTTTTGGCTTCTGTTTTCTAGCCACATAAATTCTATTCCATATTTTATAAAAATTCGATTCTTCTCTTTCTTTTAGTTCCATTGTCATTTTGCCCATCCAACACAGAGGTGGGTTCCTACCAGTTCGCACCTATTTGGTAGAACCGGTTCGTTAAATCTACCGAACCGGTTAGAAGAGGTTCCACCAGTGGACCCGGAAATCAGGCTACAACTACAGAAGAGGTTCCAAAAAATGTTGAAACCCGCCACTCACACACACACACAGACACACACACACACACACACACACACACACACACACAGAAAGAGAAAGAGAAAGGAAGAAAGAAAGAAATAAATAAAAAAAGAAAAAGTGAGAGAGAGATGAAAGAAAAAAAGGAAAAGGGGACAGAGACAAAAGAAAGGAAAGAGAGAGAGAGAGAGAGAGAAAGAAAGAAAGAAAGAAAGAAAGAAAGAAAAAGAAAGAAAGAAAGAAAGAAAGAAAGAAAGAAAGAAAGAAAGAAAGAAAGAAAGAAAGAAAGAAAGAAAACACATGGCCTGCAAGCCACTCCCACCAGGTCACATGGCCGGCAAGCCACTCCCACAAAGGAGGCCACACCCACAGAGTAGGTTCGAAAAATTTTTGAAACCCACCACTGATCCAACAGGATGGACCTTATACACGTCTCTGTTTTTCTTTGCACAGACACCATGCTGAGGCATCTGCGGGCAATGGATGCCATGAAGAGCTTCTCGGAATTCCGCCAAGAGGCCAGCATGCTCCACTCACTGCAGTACCCCTGTGTGGTCTCCCTGACTGGGATCAGCATCCACCCGCTCAGCTTGGCCTTAGAACTGGCTCCTTTGGGCAGCCTGACCACTGTACTCGCAGAAAACTCTAAAGGTAAAAGGAAGATCTTCTCACCAGACATGTCCATCATGGAATCTTTAGCCAATATTGCACAGGAAGTCTTTGACTGATGACCCCAATGGAGCCCAAAATTTCTGTGAGAAAGTTGTTAAGTGAGTTTTGCAACTTTTCTTGCCACGACTGTTAAGTGAATTCCTACAATTGTTAAGTTAGGTTGGTTCCCCTCGCACACATATGTGCTAGTCCTTCCCAACTCTAGGGGGTGGTGCTCAGCTCCATTTCAAGGCCAGCGCTGTCCGAAGACAGAGCACTGTTACCTTCCCACCAAAGGTGGTCCCTATTTTTTCTACTTGCATTTTTACCTGCTTTCAAACTGCTAGGTTGGCAGAAGCTGGGACAAGTAACGGGAGCTCACTCCGTTATGTGGCGCTAGGGATTCGAACCACTGAACTGTCGACCTTCTGATCGGTTGTTAAGTGAATCTGGCTTTCCCATTGACTTTGCTTGTCAGAAGAAGTGATTGCATGATGCTGGGACATTGCAGCCGTCATAAATATGAACCATTTGGAGATGCTGCAATGGTCATCAGTGTGATAAACGGTCATACGTTACTTTTTTCAGGGCTGTAACTTTGAACAGTCACTAAATGAATGGCTGTAAGTTGAGAACTACCTACACTTTCAGACTTGCAAGATTCTATCAATGTAGCTTTACAATAAAACAAATGAGCTCATCTGGTCATGTTTACTGTCTGATTTATCTGGTGAGGTCCCATCAATCTTGCAAATCTAAAGGTTCATCCTCCCGCCATCTCCTTTATAGCCTAAGAAACTAAGGAGAATGTTCTGAACTTCTTGTCTCACTTAGTATCCAACTATGGGCTATACTGTATCTTATCTAAGTCGTAGCATCTCTTCACCTGAACTCCCAAGGTCTTCCCCACATGCCATTACACTATTAGAGGTGGATATTAGTGTAGTTGACAATCAGATGGTCAAGTTTGAAGCGTGCTTTTGCTGTTGCAACCATTATTGCTTTTCAGCTTGCCAATGAACCAGGTGGGAGGAAAATGTGAGTTGGAATGTAGGATCCAAGAAGACGAACCATAAGAGCCAAGGACACTTTGGCAAATGTTTGCCAAAACCAAAGGCTTTTTCTCATAACAATACAGTGGCATTCAATTGGACAATGCATTAATAGCGGGTAGGAGAATCCTATACTTTAATTAGATGGGTTTGCGCAGGAATTAGCTAGATCTGGTTTTGCCCTCATCAGTGCCGAAAGGATGTACTCAATAAAGCTTGGCAATCAGAGATTGGATTGTCTCAACCATGCCTGCTTTGGTGGGGTTCGTCAGTCAGTCAACGTTGACACAGATGGTCTTTTCTCCCGTCTTTTGCTCTAGGAGCTCCCTTTGTGCCTCTGGGGCCTATGCTGACCTTCAAGATCACCTATCAGATTGCCGCAGGCCTGGCCTACCTTCACAAGAAGAAAATCATTTTCTGTGACTTGAAATCCGACAACATCCTCGTGTGGTCTTTAGACGTGAAGGAAAGCATCAATATCAAACTGTCCGACTATGGGATTTCTCGGCAGTCCTTCCATGAAGGAGCTTTGGGGGTGGAGGGCACTCCTGGCTATCAGGCTCCAGAGATACGACCTCGCATTGTTTACGACGAAAAGGTACATGCATAGAAGGTGCCATGACAGGCTCTGCCATCCAAACTACAATTCATGGGCCATCTATTAGCCAGAGTCAAGATTCTATTTCCCATCAACATGACAACAAGTGAAGCTACCATATTTTTCGGAGTATAAGACAGACCTTTTTCAACCAAAAAAGAGGGTGAAAATCTGGGTGTGTCCTATACACTGAATACAACATTTTTAGCCTCCCGAAACCTCGCCCCCTTTGCAAAAATGGCCACACATAGCCCTTAGGAGGCTTCTAGAGTGCTCCTGAGGGCTGGGGAGGGCAAAAATGACCCCCACCAGCCCCCAGGAGCACTCTATAAGCCTCCTAAAGGATATGCATGCCCCTTTTTTGAGAAAAAAGACGGCCTGTTTTTGCGAAAAACGGGCCATTTTGGGGAGGTCTGCAGAGTAAAAAACCTTTTTAATTTGCCTCTTTAAAATCTTGGTGCGCCTTATACTCTGAAAAATATGGTATATATAGGAGCTGCGGTGGCACAGTGGTTAGAGCGCAGTACTGCAGGCTACTTCTGCTGACTGCCGGCTGCCTGCAATTTGGCAGTTCAAATCTCACCAGACTCAAGGTTGACTCAGCCTTCCAACTTTCTGAGGTGGGTAAAATGAGGACCCAGATTGTTGGGGGCAATAGGCTGACTCTGTAAACTGCCTAAGGCTGTAAACGCACTGTGAAACAGTATATAAGTCTAAGTGCTATAGTTGTATGTTCTTGACTGTTCAATCTTTTTTTCCGCAAGCAACTTTTTACCTATTTCTTGTCCCTGACTTCAACGTTAGGACACACAGAGAAACAACAGTGCAGTTGAGTCTGACTCAGATTCCACTCAGTCTTAAATGGGATTTACATCCGCTTCATGTTGAAATGTGACCTCGTCCTTTTCTCCAGTGTCTCTTAATTTTGCGTCTTAATGTTATTTTTCCCCCTATTAGGTTTTTTCCCCCCTTTGCACTGATTGTTATTCCAGACTTTGGAAATAAAAGGAAAGCCAAAAAGTGATATATAAAGGAAGGGGCAAACAACCTGGTGAAATACAATTCCCACAATCACCTGCTGGTTGAGGCTGATGGGATAGGAAGCTTTGCAGAGTTGATACTCAACTTTCTTGCCTTCCCCACTGCCACGAATCTCAGTTTCTCTGTTCCTTTTGCTCTGGTTTAGGTGGACATGTTTTCCTATGGAATGGTGTTGTATGAGCTGCTGTCGGGGCAACGACCCATCCTGGGACAGCATCAGCTGCAAATTTCAAAGAAACTCTCCAAGGGGATTCGGCCCGTCCTGGGCCAGCCAGAAGAAGTACAGTTCCACCGACTGCAGGCTCTCATGGTGGAATGTTGGGACACCAAACCTGAAAAGGTACAAGAGGATTTTGGAGTTTAGGCTGCGATGTCCGATGTCTTTTTATTTTTTTAGTTTTTATTTTATTTCAATGCAAACAATCCATCTTCCATCACAGAGCGTGTCGTCTGGGTACAAGTATTTTGTGAAAACAATTAAAATTTATAGTCATGTTCATTATTTAATCTATTCTTGGCTTAAAATATTAGAATGTGTAGAAATGAATAGATTAACTGGCTATTAAAGAGAAAGAGCAAACGGATTATTATACAATTTGGAAATTGTTTTATCGATGGTTAGAGACTAGATAGAAGTATTAGTAGTAAAAGGAGTTGTGTAAAATAAAGGTACCAATAGTTAATATAATTAATAGAGTTAAATAAATCATGAAGAAGGTTGTTATAGTGTTAGACATTTAAGGGATTGGTAATTAAGTCTGATATCTTTCTGAGCTTAAAGTAAGTTAAAAGAACACAGCTAGTCCATCTTGGCCAGCATTCTATATTTCTCTTCCTTCCTTCCTTCCTTCCTTCCTTCCTTCCTTCCTTCCTTCCTTCCTTCCTTTTTGATTTTTTATTTGTCAACAAGTACAAGGAAACAAGTATGAAAAAACAGGGGAAAAAATGGCACAAATAAATGGATATAAATAAGCAAAATAGCCATAAACATATAAAAAGAGTACATATAAATGGAGATAGTGAGACAGGTTCAGTAGGCAGGTTGGTGCGCTTATGCAGGCCCCCTTTAGGGACCTCTTAAGAAACGTGTAAGGTCCACGGTAGACAGTTTTATCTACCCACCTCGGTAGATATTGTATATCTAACAGTGACCAACTGAATTCTCAGGGGAAACCCTAAAGAGAAGATGCCCTTGAAGAGCACCCGGAGGCTTCAGCTGGTCCAGAATGCGGCTGCGCAAGTTTATCATGGGGGCACCTAGGTGCTCCCATATTACACCCCTTTTAGGCGGCCTGCACTGGTTGCCGATTGTCTTCCGGGTGCGATTCAAGGTACTAATTATGACCTTTAAAGCGCTCCATGGCCTAGGGCCAGGATACCTGCAAGAGCACCTACTGCCACCGGTAGCCTCCCACCATCCAGCGCAATCCCACAGAGTTGGCCTCCTCAGGGTGCCGTCGGCCAGACAGTGTCAGCTAGCGACCCCCAGGGGGAGAGCCTTCTCTGCGGGAGCGCCTTCCCTCTGAAATGAACTGCCCCCAGAGCTTCGTATAATCCCCGACCTCCGGTCCTTCCGACGCGCCCTAAAAAGTTGGCTTTTCCAGCAAGCCAGCCTGGCCTAAACAAAACAAAATAAATTATTGATCATTGTTAATTTTAATTCAATTTTTTTTTTAAATGTTAGTGTTAATTCTAATTGGGTTTGTTGGGGATATTCTATTTAATTTTTTTTAAATTTTGTATTATGTGTTTCTTTTAATGTTGTACGCCGCCCTGAGTCCTTGGGAGAAGGGCGGCATATAAATCTAATAAACCAAACCAAACCTAAACCTAAAATGAGGATCCAGGGACAAGATGCTGACTCCGTAAAACCACTTGTAGAAGGCTGTAAAGCACTATGAAGCGGTATATAAGTGCTATTGCTATTGCTGTATAAACTTCATTCCTCAAGTCTAACCTTTCTTTTTATACAGCGGCCCCTGGCCATTTCGGTTATAGGACAAATGAAAAGTCCTTCCTTTGCCACATTCATGTACTTCTTGCCCTGTGGGAAACAGTCTGTCTTCTCTTCCCAAGGACAGGACCACACCGTAGTATTCTGGGATGAGAAGGAAGATACTAGGTTGGTATTAAAAAAAAAAAACCGCAAACTTTTTCTTGTGTTCTGCAATGTAAATAAATTGTTCACTCGATGTTTCTTGAGCTGTGGATAATGATGCTGTCAGAGTTTGTTGCAGAAATCACATCCAGAAAGCGCACACACAGATAACTGATTCAGCAGGATTCATTGTTCTTTATATACATAATAACACATGACTAAATGTACAATACCAATAGTGGATTCGCCAACATGGTGGTAGTTACAGGCAAAACACAGGCAGAGGATAGATTGGTTTCCAGTTTCAATTCAGTGGGCAGACTACATTAGTTTTCTTGCACAGACTCAGAGCTACATAGGTAAGCCACACCCAAGCTCCAAGCCATCTGGCATGGCTCTCAGTCACCAAATAGTTCCCATTGGCTGACCTTGTTGCTATGTCCTATTCCAGTTCATGAATATGCTGATAGATGCTTTCCTCAAATACTGTATGAAGGGCTTTTTTCTTCACTCTCTTTTCTTATCATAAACACTGTGATTTGGGGCGTCCTTGGTGCTCTCTCTGAACTTGGGGGTTTTCTTGCAGACATTTCATTACCAAACTAGGTAACATTATTAGTTCACCGTTGATATTATCTAGTTGGCTAATTAAATATCTACAAGATAACCACCAAGCTCAGAGAGCCTCAAGGACCCCACAAGTCAACCCTGAATGACGAATGTTTTCTTTTATTGATATCTGTGATTTGTTTTGCTCTCATTCCCAGACTAAAAAATATTACCGTAATTGATTAGATTACCCTGCCTGTAGGTCCTGGAGAACATGGCCTTCAGGTTAATGGCTGGAAATTATAGGTCTTATTTCTCAACTCATATGGAGGGCATCATGGTCCATTTGTTCCCCATTAGTAGAAGAACATGATCTAGGGGGGCATTAGAAAAAGAACCATCTAGGTAGCCAAATGGTCTTGAAATAAATGTTTTCACATTTTGAACCTTCCAAATTTGGCAACTTGAGGTATCCATACTTTCCTCAAAAGGGTTTCTTAATCTTCTTTAAGTTTATATATGGTTCTTTATGTTATTCTGTTCTATTCTGTTCTGTTCTAGTCTAGTCCAGTGTAGTCTAGTCTATGGTTCTATATGTTCTTCTATTCTATAAGTTCATATATGGTTAACTGAGCCACTCCGGCAAAGAGACATGGTGGCTCAGTGGCTAAGAAGCTGAGCTTGTCGATCAGAAATGTCAGCATTTCAGCGGTTCAAATCCCTAGCAGCATGTAACAGAGTGGGCTCCCGTTACTTGTCCCAGCTTCTGCCAACCTAGCAGTTCGAAAGCACGTAAAAAAATGCAAGCAGAAAAATAGGAACCACCTTTAGTGGGAAGGTAACTGTTAGGGATGTAATCTTAATCTTGGGATGTGTGTGTGTGTGTGTGTGTGTGTGTGTGTATAAGCCATGATTGAAATAATGTATCTGTCACTTTAAATGCTCAAGTGAGATGTGATTGGATGCTGTTGCTTTAATCAGCCATAAGAGGGAGTAGGAACTACTACGGTTTGTTCCTGGTTGTTCCTGTATGTTCTCCCTGCTTGTTATTGGAGTTGAATACTGTATATTGGATGGTGGCTACTCAGTATGTTAGTTACCTGTCTACATGGTGAATCGTGAGTTGAGCATCTGTAAACCAACGTGTTGTATCATAGACTGTGTATATAATTCAAGACTACTTATCATTTGTTTTGGAGAATGTTTATCCTACTTTATTTTTGTTAAAACAAGTAAAGTTATCCTTGTTTTAACTTCGGCGGCTGTGATAGATAGTGTGACTATTGAGCGGCACATTCCTTGCTGCCTTCTGCTACTCAACTCTAGTCTCCAAAAGGAGATATACTTAACAGTAACAGCATTCTGTGCACCTTTGGCATTTAGTCATGCCGCCCACATGGCCAGGGAGATGTCTTTCGATAGTGCTGTCTCTTCGGCTTTGAAACGGAGATGAGCACCGCCCCCTAGAGTCAGGAACGACTAGCACGCATGTGCAGGGGAACCTTTACCTTTACCGAAGTTCATTACAAATTCCCTGATATCATTTTGTGCTAACAAAATGACCATTATATACAGAACTAAGGTAAATTGACCAGGTTGAGAATAACGGATTACTCATTTTCAACTGGTTTCAACAATCCCCATTCTTCACTGTTTTGTGGTGCTTGTGTTTGTGTGTTTTCCTGCAGGGCAACAAACCAAAAGAGCACATCTGATTCAAATCCTTAGCTGCATAATGTTTTTTTTGTCTCCAGTCTTTTAAAGATGTCCAGTATTCAGTGATTAAATTTATGAGTTCTTTGTGGTTTTCCCTTGCAAACAAAAACAGTATCATCTTGGGGTTTAATGGGAAAAAAACAAACTCTTTGTTCCTCTTTGGAAAAGTTATCCTCATACATTGTTTGAAGAGAGGTCTACAAACATTATGGATAATCTTAACTTAACTTCACATTGGGTTACATACATAAATTGTGAGCATGGAAGATGCGCAGCCGGACAAAAACCAGAGTTGGGATAGTGCAGAACTTCAGTGCACACCATGAGATTTGCTGGATGGGCCAAGCACCCTCAGTCAGGAAAACAAAGATTTGGTGTTCACACTGGGGGCAAAAAGAAAAGAAAAGACTGGATAGTCACTTGTTTGAAATGATATAGGGGGTTGGACTAGAAGGCCTCCAAGGTCCAATTCTATTCTGATAAAATACGATAAAAGATGCAAACAATAATGAAAAGAACCTAAGAAAACTAAAGGCTAAGATTGCTTTACTCCAGAGCTACTATATATATCTATGTATATGAATTTTGATCCTACAATACAATCTAATACCAACTGAACTTAAAGAAAAGAAATTGGAGTAAAAAGTGCATGCAAAAAGAAACAAAAGAAAAAGAAAAGTAAGAATATAATAAAGATATTGTGCTATCTATTTATTATCTTTATTTGTCTGTCTATCATCTATCTATTTCTATCTATCAACTATCATCTATCTATCTATCTATCTATCTATCTATCTATCTATCTATCTATCTATCATCCATCCACATTTATCTCTCCATCTATTCATCATCATCTATCTAATAACTTCCAAACCATCACAAATTTAAACAAATTTACTTTCTAAAGTTATACATTCATTTTTTCATCCCATAGCCCATTAGTTATCCATAAACAAATATGTAAAATGTCATCTTTTCAGTCTGGTATCAGCAGAAAGTCCCTAAGTATTTCTCTTTTAAATGTTACAACCTCCGCTGGTTTCCTTTGCAGATCCTGATATTGCATCCACAGTTATTTTGCTAAATTACATGTCTTCCCTCATCTCTCCAATGTGAGGGAACTGTGTTCTTATATCAGGAGGAGGAATAATAATCTCTCTATATAAAATGGCTCTCTCTCTCTGTGTGTGTATGTTCCAGCATAACTCTGGAATGTCTCAAGCAATTTCAACCAGACTTGGTACACAGATGACTTACTCTCTGGAAACAAATACTGTAGGGGTAAGACACCCCTAACAGTGTGTCTTCTGTTAGTATACAGCCTGTTGTGGCTTAAAATGGCTTCTACCATACTGCCGTAAAATGGCTTCTACTGTACCGCGCAGTGGAGTTGCCATGATAATGACTTCACAGTACTCCACAAGGAGGCTCCCTCTGGTAAGGGGGAAAATCCAACATTAGTAATTACGTTTGGTCCGGGATTATTTTTGAGAACAAATGTATGGATTAGGATAAATAAATACCCGGGCAAAGTCAGGTTATCAGCTAGTAAGAACTAAATGGTGACCACAGGAACTAGTGTAGTATGATGGTTAGGGGGTTGGACTAGGATGGGGAGAACCACATTTAAGATTAGCTATGAAAATCTAATGGGCCATTTAGTCTTATTTAAGCATATTTTCCATTTCACATATGGAAAAATAAGAGAAGATAATGCTTCTCCTGGGAGAAAAGGCCAGGTAATAATCTGATCAATAAACTATGATGAGATGTATTTTTTAGGGGGAAAAAAGATCCAAACCCATACAGAATTGTGATTTTTAATGGCTTCTCACTGAGGCCGTCCTGCTATTGATGCCGCCTTTTGATTTAATTCCCCTTTCCTGATTTCAGGAACTACACCGTAGTAAACACGGAGAAAGGATTCGTAGAGGTTTCCAAAATGAGTTGCCCAGGAATGAAACTATGCTGCCAGTTGAAACTTCAGAACTCTCTTTGGACTGCAACGGAGGTATGTCTCAACCCAACTGTTCCGAATTTGACCTCTTTTCTTCTCTGTAATAAGGGTTGGCCATGCACCTTGCTAAACTGATTCTCAAGTTCGTCAGACGTAGAACATAAAGTCATAAGGCTGGAAAGAACTTTGGAGGTCTTCTAGTCCAATCTTCTGCTCAGGGTAGGGGACCTTACACTTATCTCAGTCTATTTGTCTGTTTTTTAAAAACCTCCATTGATGGAACACCCATAGATCCTGGAGGCAAGCCCTTCCATTGATTAATTGTTTTCACCGTCAGAAAATTTCTCCATATTTCTAGGTTGGATCTTCTTTAACAAGCTCCCACCCAATATGGGAGGCAGGCCAAAAAAAAAAGCATAGCATAGCATAGCAAATTAAACAATGAGACAGGTAATAGACAATAGACAATGGTTAGATCTTCTTTTTCTACTCTTTAGCATTGTTTGGTTTTGCCTTTCTCCTTCTTTTGTATTTAAAGCATAGCAACTATAAGGCAAGAAATGATGGTTTCCTTTTTCCTGGGGTTATTTTGAGTGGCCTGTCTCTCCCTCTTCCCCCCTCGCCTTCTTATTTTACTTAGTCTTCTTTTTTCTTATACTTTCTGTTGTTTTTTTGAAATGGGACAAATTTGAGCTTATAGGGGTCTGACTGTCAAATAAGAAAGACAGAAGTTAGAAAGGAAGAGATATTAAAAGAGGAAATCTTAAAAAGGAGAATTGCTAACGCAGAGGATGTTAAGTATCATTGTGATTATATTACTATGTTATTGTACTACTACTATTACGGCAGTGGTGAAATTCAATTTTTTTTTACTACTGGTTCTGTGGGCATGGCTTGGTGGGCATGGCAGGGGAAGGATACTGCAAAATCTCCATTCCCACCTCACTCTGGGGCCAGCCAGAGGTGGCCTTTGCCAGTTCTCTGAACTACTCAAAATTTCCACTACCAGTTCTCCGAACTATTCAAAATTTCTGCTACTGGTTCTCCAGAACCTGCTGGATTTCATCCCTGTTTTATGGTGATGAATGTTATAACAAAAATGAATACTATGGCTGATGAAACGTTACTGTACTCAGACCAAATACTGTTTGATGAAAATTGGATTGAATATAAATAAAATCAATAAAATCGTTGCTTTTTGTCCTTACCTCTGGTGCTCTGGAGAATAAGTCAATCCCCTTTTCTCTGTGACAGTACGATTGAAACTACTCCAACCAAGGTTTCAAATGAGTAGCTTGCATTCCATATCACTTTTCCTCCTATATTCTCTTCTTAACAAGAAGATGGCCAAGGAAATAAAAAATGTTGACTTTTCTTGGTGTTTCCAGATGAAACACTTTTTATTCTATCAGTGTCTTGCCTCTTTGATGGAATGCTAAAATCTATCTTAATAGCATCTCATCCGTCGGGTTTCCCCATCACAATTTGGTTTGTCAATTCAGAAAATAATTCTAAAAGAGTGCAAAGTGGAATGTTGCATGATTCTTTCCACCGTTTAAAATGACCTCGTTACAATTAACTACTGCTGACTTTTTCTCTTTAATCCTGACTTAGTAAGAGATTCTAAATCAGTGTTTCTCAACCTTGGCAACTTGAAGATGTCCGGACTTCAACTCCCAGAATTCCCCAGCCAGCATTCGCTGGCTGGGGAATTCTGGGAGTTGAAGTCCGGACATCTTCAAGTTGCCAAGGTTGAGAAACACTGTTCTAAATATTAGAAGACTTATTTTTTCCTAAAATATCTTTAGTGCAATTTAAGAAACGGATACGTAGAAGTTTTACCATTAAAATATTCGTCAATATTGAGAAACATAACTCTACCTTTTTCTTGCAAACTGTTACTCGGTATTTTCATCCTTGGAAAAATGATAGTGTAAACACTGTTTAAATCCATTTTCTTTTGATCTCTTACAGGACCAGAAGATTTACATATATAGTTTACAAGGGATGTGTCCTCTGAACACACCACAGAAAGGCATAGACACTCCAGCTGTTGTCACCTGCTTTCTTGCAGTGCCTTTGCTGGAAAAGGTAAAGCAAAAGAGATTTCAGACGCCAGGCAGTCACAACACACCAGAAATAAAATTTGAATTTTATTCTTTATTTTTTATCTTCAGAATAGCTGAAGATAACCGAATGGATGTCAATTTAATGGCAGAATTAAAGCAATACCTCCACCTGCTGATAGGTTGGGGAATTAATTAAGCCCCCTGTTTCGTGCTAGTCATTTATCTGAGACATAAATTTTGGGATTAAGTCAGGACAAGATTTGAGGGTGGTGCTAGCATGTTAGGGTAGATGTGGATATGACATAATGGAGCTGTAGATATTGTAACGTTGAAAGGAATCCACACAGTAAGATTCTTATAGAACAGAACAGAACCGAATAGAATAGAATAGAATAGAATTCTTTATTGGCCAAGTGTGATTGGACACACAAGGAATTTGTCTTTGGTGCAGATGCCCTCAGTGTACATAAAGAAAAGTAAAATAGAATACATTCATCAAGAATCATAAGATACAACACTTAGTGATATTCATAGGATACTAATAAGCAATTAAATTATACTAGGAAACAAATATAACAATATAAATTGAAGGATACAAGCAACATGGTTATAGTCATAAGTGGGAAGAGAAAGGTAGTAAGAAGGAAGAGAAGAATAGCAATAGCAGTTAGACTTATATACCGCTTCATAGGGCTTTCAGCCCTCTCTAAGCGGTTTACAGAGTCAGCATATTGCCCCCACAGTCTGGGTCCTCATTTTACCCACCTCGGAAGGATGGAAGGCTGAGTCAACCCTGAGCCGGTGAGATTTGAACAGCCGAACTGCAGAACTGCAGTCAGCTGAAGTACCCTGCAGTGCTGCATTTAACCACTGTGCCACCTCGGCTCTCTAGAATAGAGAGAATAATAGTAATATAGTCTTAGTGGGTAATTTGACAGTGTTGTAGGGATTAATTGTTTAGCAGAGTGATGGCATTCAGGAAAAAAACAAGATTTGAGGGTGATCCTAGGATGTTGGGGTAGATGTGAGCATGACATAATGGAGCTGTAGACTACGAAGATATTGTAACATTGAAATAAATCCATAAAGTAAGATTCTTTTAAGCATATTACTTCCTATAGTAATCAAGATTTTGTTTGTTGGTTTATATCCCAGCTTTATTAGTACTTAAAGTGGAGAAAAAATTCCCTCTCCTATTTCCCCCATAACAAAAACCCTGGTCGGGCTGAGAAAGGGGACAGGTCACTCAGCTGGCTTTCACGGCTAAGGTGGGACTTGAACTCACAATCTCTTGCTTTCTGCTGCCTTGACCACTAGACCAAACTGCTTCTCTTTGCCCACTTTGATTACTTTTTACTCTTTGCTCACTTTGGCCAGATATTATTACTGTGACAAAGCCTGTAGAGGGCCTAGTTTGGAGTTGCACCAAAAGAAGAGACCAAACACTATAATGCATCTCCTCCACAAATGGAAAACAAGTATTACTTTGCAATGCTCAAAACTTTGGTTGACATGATTACACAATAAAAAAGTTTCTCTTTAGATTGGTTACGTGGGTTTACTCAAAGACTGAACTCTGCAATAAATAAATATCTAATTAAGGGTTTCCTTATTGTTTGGCCACACTCTAGATTTGAAGGTTACTGTAAATCTTGATTAATGAAAAATATAATTCTTGATGAGAACTCAAATTGCTATGGCTCAGAAGTTGCATTCCTTCAGCTCTATAATATATGGCATGGCCAATCTTCATTTACCAAAATATCAGCAGAATCTAGTTTTTATCATCATCATCATGTCATCATCATGTCTTCTACTACTACTACTACTACTACTACTACTACTACTACTACTACTACTACTTCTTCTTCTTCTTCTTCTTCTTCTTCTTCTTCTTCTTCTTCTAATCCTCCTCCTCCTCCTCCTCCTCCTCCTCCTCCTCCTCCTCCTCCTCCTCCTCCTCCTCCTTCTTCTCCTTCTCCTTCTTCTTCTGCCATATCTGTCATCGAATGTTGTTGGCGATCCTATTTTTGTCAACAGCTGCACGAAAAAGTCCTGCTGAGTTTTGTCCAAACCAGTCCCTTAGGTTTTGAAGCCATGATGTTCTTCTGCCTGGACCTCATTTGCCTTTAATCTTTCCCTGCAGGATTAAGTGAAGGATGCCGTAATTTTTGGGGTGTCACATTGCATGTCCAAAATCCTCTAACTTTTGCTTTTTAATGGCTTTGGTGATTTCCCTTGGCTTTCCCAGGCAGCTTATCACCTCCTCATTTGTTATTTTGTCAACCCGGCTTATATATAGCATGTAACATGTATCATGTATCATGTCATCACCATTTACTAATAGTATTTTGGTATTTGGTATTTATTGTACATTTATAGGCCGCCCTTTTCCCTGAGGGGACTCAGGGCGGCTTACAATAAAAGGGGAAAGGGAGTGTAGGACAAATACAAAAAGAAATGTGAACGAGAATAAATCAAACAGTAAAACACAACATTCACTCGACATCGGGAGGGGCGAAAGTAAAAACTTAATAGTAACTACTTGCTTTTCTGGTTTTATAATTTATGCTTTTTATAAGCCTGGGTTTTATTGCTATGAGTTATTCAGAGTTTTTGTTTTAAGTTGGGCAGCCATATAATCTGTTAAGTGTCACTCTTCATACTGATGACCATATTTTCTATCTCAGTCACTGACCTGATCTTCTGAATTTGCAGCGAATGTCTCACCCTTTATTAGGATGAGAAACAGTCTATCCTGGCCTTTCCTTCGTTAATTCAGCAACCATGAACAGAATTAGTTAGTTAATTAATTTATTTATTCAAACATGTACAAGATAACAAATATAGGTATGAACATACACATGAACAAAGGAAGTAAATACAGATAAATGGGGACAGTAGGACAGGGACGGTAGGCATGCTGGTGCACTTATGCACGCCCCAGTGGTGGGTTGCAGGTGGCGTACCGAAGCCTGCCCGGAGCACCGGGTACCGTTCCAGTACAGTGCTCTGGAGGGCCCACCCACCCGCCCGAGCTCCTTACCGTGTTGTAAAGCTTTTGGTGCTTCCGCGCATGCGCATGGCGCCTACAGCACCTGCACAACGCTCTGCCGAGCAGAGCCAAGGTGGCGCAGTGGTTAGGGTGCAGTACTGCAGGCCACTTCAGCTGACTGCTATCTGCAGTTCAGCGGTTCAAATCTCACCGGCTCAAGGTTGACTCAGCCTTCCATCCTTCCGAGGTGGGTGAAATGAGGACCCAGACTGTGGGGGCAATATGCTGACTCTGTAAACCGCTTAGAGAGGGCTGAAAGCCCTATGAAGCGGTATATAAGTCTAACTGCTATTGCTATTGCTAGAGGCTTGCGGAAGCGACATTTGCAGCTACAATGCATGTGCGCGCCACGCACATCCATGTGGGTGACACTGGGGCCATTCCAACTATACTGGTTGGAATGGAATCTGGAACCCACCACAGGTCCTTTACGGACCTCTTAAGAATGGGATGAGGTCCACGGTAGACAGCATGAGGTTGAAGCTGTGAGGGTTCGAGGATGAAACAATGGAGTCAAGTAGAGCATTCCAGGCATTGACCACTCTGTTGCTGAAGTCGTATTTTCTGCCATCGAGTTTGGAGCGGTTTCCCTTGAGTTTGTATCGATAGTTTGTCCATGTGTTATTGCGTTTGAAGCTGAAGAAGTCGTTGACAGGCAAGACATTATAGCAGACAATTTTGTGTACTATGCTTAGATTGGACCACAGGCGGCGCAGTTCCAGATTGTCCATGGTCAAAATTTCAAGCCTGGTGGCATAGGGAATTCTGTTGTGAGCAGGGGAGTGGAGTACTCTTCTTGTGAAATACCTCTGGACCTGCTCAATCGTGTTAATGTCCAACATACAGTGTGGGTTCCATGTGAATGAGTGTATTCAAGAATTGGTCTGACGAATTAGGGAAAGAAAAAGAGGTTATAACAGTCCTGGTTTCAATTCTCCTTCCCCCCCCCCCCCCCAACACTCCAAAACTATTCTTAAAAGGCATCTTTGGAACAATATCTTACTTTTAAATGTCTTTGGAACTAAAAAAGTTTGATCAGCTGGACTTTTGCTAGGAATGTTAAAGCTGTTTAAACACAGCTTTGTTTTCCTGTATGGCTCATGCAGAGGTGGGTGGAATATGTGGAAATTCTGCCTCAAAAGGTAATTATTTTTCCACTCCAGATCTTACAACTGTGTATTTTCTTTCTCCTTTCTTCACCGGGAGTCTGTCACAGAGGTTTTTCTAGGGAGGCTCATAGATTATTTCGGTCTGAGCCTACTTTGTCTATCTTTTTTTTTCTCACACTTTTTATTCATGTTATCCCCTGGTGGATATTTTAAACGCCTTCTTAGCAAGATAGATTGTTCTCTCAAAGAATTTTTACATTAGGCTGTGAAACAGCAGGAAAGCATTATTTAAAGATATATTGAAATGATGGTGCTATAACGATACACAGCAAGATTAATCACTTGCCGTATAATATTTGGTTATATCCTGATTGTACAAATACACCTTGAAAATGAAGATTGGTGAATTTCAAGCTTTCTTTTAGCTTTCATTTCAATTGTTACCCCTTGATTTCTATCTTCTTTTTTGTGCCCTACTCTGGATTTGTTTGCCTGGTCCAAGGTTCATACCGTGAAATTTATTTTTAATAGATTGAGAGAGTCCCCATTCTGCCTGATTGTTTAATTGGAGAGCATAGCATCTGCCAAAATATCATAGAATAGAATAGAATAGAATAGAATAGAATAGAATAGAATAGAATAGAATAGAATAGAATAGAATAGAATAGAATAGAATAGAATAGAATTCTTTATTGACCAAGTGTGCTTGGACAGACAAGGAATTTGGCTTTGGTGCATATGCTCTCAGTATACATAAAAGAAAAGATACATTCGTCACAAATCATAAGGTCCAACACTTAATGATATTCATAGGGTACAAATAAGCAATCAAATCATACTAGGAAACAATCAATATAAATCATAAGGATACAAGCAACAAAGTTACAGTCATAAGTGGGAGGAAATGGGTGATAGGAATGATGAGAAGGCTAATAGTAATAGTAATGCAGACTTACTAAATAGTTTGACAACGTTGAGGGAATTATTTGTTTAGCAGAGTGGTGGCGTTCAGGGAAAAACTGTTCTTGTGTCTAGTTGTCTTGGTGTGCAGTGCTCCATAGCATCGTTTTGAGGGTAGAAGTTGAAACAATTTATGTCCAGGATGTGAGGGGTCTGCCTCTTTTTGACTTGTGCAGTGTACAGGTCCTCAATGGAAAGCAGGTTTGTAGTAATTGTTTTTTCTTCTCATCTAATTATCCGTTGAAGTCTGTGTCTGTCTTGTTGGGTTGCCAAGCCAAACCAGACAGTTGCAGAGGTGCAAATGACAGACTCAATAATAATTCCTCTGTAAAACAGAATCAGCAGCTCCTTGGGCAATGACCTTATGCAAGTGACCTCATTGTGAATATTCTGCATAACTGCTTTATTATCAAAATTATCTCTATGCATGGGAAATGGGTATGATTCCTTGCATCCTCAGGATTCTGAGTAGATAAAAAGACATGACATATGTCAGATTGTTCACAAGTGATGCCCTCCAGACTGGATTATAGCTCTCTGGATTTTCTTCCCAATATATAAGGATTGTAGCAGATGGAAGAAGGCTACAGGTAATCCTCAAGTTATAACAGTTTGTTTAGTGGCTATTCGAAGTTACAACGGCATTGAAAAAAGTGACATGGCCATTTTTCACACTTCTGACCCTTGCAGCATCCCCATGGCCATCTGATCAGAATTCAGATGCTTGGCAACTGGTTCACATTTATGACGGCTGCAGTGTCCTGGGCCGTCACGTGATCCCCTTTTGCGACCTCAACGGGGTTAATCGCGAAGCGAGGTTGACTAACTTAATAACTGCAGTGATTCATTTAACAGCTGTGGCAAGAAAGGGTGTAAAATGAGGCTAAACACATGTAACAAATGTCTCACTTACTAACATCAATTTTGGGCTACCTATATTTTGTTTCTTTATGTGATATTACATTACGTGGGTTAAAGAATTATTAAGAAAAACGAATCAGTCCGTCAGTTAATGGTTATTACAGTCAAAGACCAGAGCGAGTTAAAAACTCAAGGAATAGCCAGTTAAAAGTTCTGGGATAAGATAATAAATAACAAATAAAATCTATATTAAAATCATAATTGGTGGCCAGATTA
Source organism: Thamnophis elegans (assembly GCF_009769535.1). Taxonomy (NCBI): domain Eukaryota; kingdom Metazoa; phylum Chordata; class Lepidosauria; order Squamata; family Natricidae; genus Thamnophis; species Thamnophis elegans. The sequence continues at coordinate 16,493,849 of NC_045556.1, read as the reverse complement.
AAGAAGTAAAAAGCAGATTATTACTAATATTGGTTATTAAGAAGAAATCAGAAATTGCCACCTACTTTAGGAAGATAGTACTAGATGGCCCTTTGAGCTTTTATGGGTAGTCCTCAACTTACAAACAGCTCAGTTAGTGACCATTTGAAGTTACAATGGCACTGAAAAAAGTGACTTATGACCATTTTTCACACGTATAACAATTGTAGCATCCCCATGGTCTCATGATTTACATTCAGTCGCTTGGCCACTGTTTCCTATTTATGACTGTTGCTGTGTCCTGGGGTGCCGTGATTCCCCTTTGGCGACCTTCCGATAAGCGAAGTCAGTGGGGGAAGCGGATTCACTTAACGACCGGGTGACTGATTTAACAACGGCAGTTTTTCACTTAACCAACGTGGCAGGGAAAGCCATAAAAGGCAGCAAAAACTCACTGAACACATTTCTCACGTAACAACATATTTTTGGGGTCCAATTGTGGCCGTAAGTTGAGGATTCCCTGTACTCTGCTCAAAACTATAAGTCAGTAATGGCTAAACTTTTTGTCCTCGCATGCCAAAATAGCACACGTGTGCGTGCTCACACCCACAATGCAATGTGCACCACAACCACCCCCAGTGCATGCGCATGCAACCCACCCCACGCATGCACACGTGGATTCCCCCCATAGCAGGAGGGGGGGATTATTTACCCTCCCCAGACCCCGAAGGCTTTTCTCGAGCCTCTGGGAGGGTGAAAACGGCCTCCCCTGGGCTCCAGAGGGCCTCCCTGCAGCCTCCTGGCACCAAAAATGGAGCATGGGGGAGGGGGAAGTGCTGCACCCCCCTGCGCTCCCCCCCCCCGGCACATGCAGAGGCATCTCCCGCATGCACAACAGACCCGAAAATCAGCTGGCCGGCAAGAGGGCCGCACTCTTACATGGTGAAGCTGAACTGGGCGACAGCTCGTCTGCCCAAAGAAAGGGCTCCGGGGGCCACCTGTGGCGCATGTGCTATCATGGTTCGCCGTCAAAACCTTGATCTCATATTTTTCTTTGTCTACCTTTAGAACTGCTACATGGTCCTGGCTGGCTTATCGGATGGACTGATTGCAGTTTTCCAAGTCACGGCTGGTGCCCTGCAGGACAGTTGCCGCTATCTTTGCTCCCACACGGCAAACCGTTGCTTGTTCAATATCGGTGATGACGACCCCCGCCAGAACCCTTACTCTGTGAAAGCCATGGAAATGGCCAACAGCGGGGCAGAAGTCTGGTACAGCAATGGCCCTGGTATCCTCATCATAGACTGCAAAGCTATGGAAATCACCAGGCGACTGGAGCCCTACAGTCCGCCATCCACAGTGGTATCCATTGCGTGCAGCTCCGATTGCAACGGGGAAGAAGTGACCTGGTGTTTAGACGATGCCACCAACTTCCTGCTGATGTACTATACCTCCAGCTATCAGCTCTGTGCCCGATACTTCTGTGGGGATTGTAGCCCCCTGAGGGACATGTTCACCGTTCAACAACCTTCAACCTTGATTCCTACAACACTAACGGCCGACAGGCAGGTGGCCCCTGAGAGCAGCTCTTTGGCCAACGTGAGCATCCTTCAGAGCCGAGAACTTGGCACTCAAATACTAAATCATCAGGACTCCCTGACAGACTACTGCTCTATGTCCTCTTATTCGCCATCGTCTCCTAACAGGATGCTGAGATCTTCCTCAAGTTTCCCAAGCTCCCCCGCCAGTTCGTCCAGTACACCTTTCTTGACTGACTGTGAAGAGCTCAACAAGCTTCCAGAGCCAAACCTTCCTTCAGAGAAGATCGAAACGTCTCTCCAAGCTGTACGGATCCTACCTGTAAAAGATCTCTTGTGGATTCCCAGGTAAATTGGGTTGGGAGCAGGGGTGGGCTTCTGTAGGTTTTCAGGGGTCCCGGAGAACCTCTAGCTAGCATTCTGTGCTGTTCGGAGAACCCCCAAATCCCACTCCTGGCTGGCCCTGTCCACCCTTTCCTTCCCAGGAGTTCCCACTCAGCAAGTTTTGGCCTTCCCAAACTTCCGATAGGCCCATTTTTCAGAGAGCCTCCGGAGCCTGGGGAGCCCATTTTCACCCCCCTGGAGGCTCGAGAAAGGCCTCCGGAGCTCGAGGAGGGCAAGACCACCCCCTTCACTGTGATACAGGATGCCGAGTAGGCCACACCCACCATGGCCACGCCTACCTAGCAACTAGGCAGAGAACCCCTTGCTAAAATTTTTGACACCCACCCCTGGTTGGGAGTTCCAGTGAGCCCAGTTTTCAGGGTTCCCTTGAATTGAGAGAGATTGCTAATTGTTTACATGTTCCCATGCTTCCAGATAAATTATTTTGGAAAATCATGACACTCTCAGTAAAGTTTCAGCGCGCGCACACACACACACACACACACACACACACACACACACACACACACAACTTAATTGCATCTAGAACCATAGCAATTTCTGAAGTTATCATATTCTCAAGATAAATTGTGTTGGGAACCCTAGGGAATGCATGGAATTTAATTGAAAGACTGCTTATCTCCTTCCCTCGCTATTTAAAGATTTTATTATGGTGATATTTTTCTTAGATTCCCGTCTGACATTCTCATAGTTCAAGGAGCAGAACAATACTAATGTTCAAGATTTCATGCCACAAAAAAATGGCTGGTGATCCAGATTAGATAAATTCTTTAAAAAGCTTATATAAACCTAAAGTTCTTTTTTCCCAATGTTTACTGAATCCTGCTGGTTGGAGAACATTCATTGAGAGGGGGGGGGGGTATTCTCTTTTTTATTTTTCCCTTTCAAATTCATTCATAGGTATACATTCCTATAATTGCTATTTAACATGTCTATTCATCATTAATCTCTATACTCATTTTTACGTGTGTGTGTGTGTGTGTGTGTGTGTGTGTGTGTGTGTGTTAGATTTACAACCCCTGGTATGCCCAAATATGGGAGGAAGATCACTACTTCCATTCCCTGTCCTTCGGCTCGTCACAAGTGACCATCCAGGCAGAAACCCAATATTTTTACTGTTGCCTTTTTGTTACATTTTGTTGTATTTGTGCTGATAAATAAATAAAGGGAGACTAGTATAGATCTATTTCAAGCTATTTAGCTCTCATCACCCTTACTGGGATTTGAACCTGGGCTATATTACATACTAGGCAGATATCTTAGCCATTAGGCCACAGGCTCTTATCCGTTATCAGCAAATATATATATATATATATATATATATATATATATATATATATATATATATATATATATATATATATATATATATATATATATATATATATATATATATATATATATATATATATATATATATATGCCACCCTGAGCGTCCATCTTATTTTGCAACAATCTTACTCCTTCTATCTTCTCAACCTCCCTTCTCTGTCTTCTTCTTTCCTCCTCTCCTTCCTTCTTTCTTCTTCCCCTCTCTTTTCCCTCTCCTCCACCCTTCTCCTCTTTCTTACCTCTCTCCTACTCTTAATTACTTTTCTCTGCCTTACCTTTTCTTCTTTTCCCTTCTCATCTCCCCTCCTTTCCATTGTTGCCCTTACTTATTTATTTTCTCTGATGAGTTCTCGGGGTGGTGTTTCAGCAATCCAAACTTTATCTTTTCTTACAAATAATTTTCTCTGTTTACATTTTATTTATAATATTAGTTCCACTTATGTCATTTTCCACTTGTATATTTACATTTTAATGTTTTCTTATTTCCCCTCCTGTTAATTTAATAATGTGTTGTCTGATTTATTTATTTCATGCTTTGTTCCTTTCTCTTTATATCTATATATTTATATCTTTTTTCAAGCCAATCATAAAATCGGCCCATGTCCTATAGTACATTGATTCCTCTTTGCCCTTTATTCTCAATGTCAATCTATTCATTTCTGCACAATCTAGTATCTTCTTTATTATCTCCCATTCTGATGGGATTTTATCTTCTTTCCAATTTTGTGCAAATACATTTCTAGCTGCTGTTATTATTGGTACAATCAAATATCAATCTTCTTTACTATATTTCTCTGATAGAATACCCAATAAAAATACCCTTGGCTTAAACTCTATGGGTTGATGTATCATTTTCTCTTTTTGAAAATAGCTTTTTGCATCCCTGCATGTCCACCACATATGATTATATGATCCTGTTCTTTCATGCCCTACTTTTGGGTTTTGTGTAAAGATCTACTTGCCCACTTTGGGGAACAAGATGGTGGAGTAAATAAAGTCTGGATTTGATTTTTCCATTATTAATGGCTGAATTAACACTTTTTCTGAATTAACAGAAAAAGCGAATCTATGAATCTGGAAATCCCAGTTAGGATCTACCCCTTCCATAAACTCTTCTCACCTACTTTCCTTCTGATGTACCCCGAAGTCCATAATCAGCTTTTTCTCCATTCTAGACAAGGTGGTGATATCATTGTGATTGGCTTGGAGAAGGAAGCCATCTCTCAGCGGGGAAGAGTCATCGCTGTGCTGAAGGCTGTGGAGCTGACCTCCTATGGGTAAGGGTAAGGGGGAACTGGAAAGACAAATGATGCTGGGAGGGACTCCACGGTCAAAAGGTTAAATTTAGGCAGGGAAATGGAAAGGCTGCTCAGCAAGGATTATGCTCTGCACCAAGACAAAACTTAAGCTAAAGTTGACTTCATAACAAGTTGTGATTGAAGAAAATGTACGTATATATCTATCAGATGCGAAGTACCAGGACCACATGTTAAGCTCCAGTTAGTCTGATGTATTTATTGCTCAGGCCTATACACAAGAATATAGTCAACTAACAGTCATCACTAAATTGATGCTAGATAAGAGTCATCTGAATTCAAGAGGGGTTCTACCATTTGTAGAAATGTAATGACTCTAGGCTGATTACTCTCTTCACTCCGCCCCTCCAGGCTCTGCCTGTCCTCCTCCTACAATACCATGCTAAAAATGAGAATGAATCTGAACTCCTTCTCGCTTGGAGAATTGACTTCTAGAAATGGTCATCTCTCCTCACCCCCTTCATGCAGCATGATGCAAGCTTTGGAGAAGGTTTGGCATGGTCTAGAAGACCATGGAACAGAACATTCCAGACTTCTCTGGAATGGTCCATTCCTGGATTGACCTGGCTGTGCATATCCATTGACCTGGCTGTGCATATCCATACTAAAATGTTACATATCTAGACACCATTGATTTATTTCTATGCCAAGGAAAACCCTCTGCCCTACTGAGAACTGGGTGCATGATGCAAATTGTATACTTTGATCACTGCATGTGTTATTCTGGATTTTTAAATCAGCACAACTGTGAAAAAGGAAACATAGGACGGTTGGGCATTTGGCCCATAGGACTCTACCAAATCCTATGGACCCACAATTTATGAGAATTATCTAAACCTCTGGTGGATGTCAGATTTCTTAATCCTAGAATATACCGTCAATTAGTTAAGCATCATGAAAGGTGAAGATCTGCCATTTGTACATGAAAGCAATAGTCACTACAGATAGTGCTCAACGTCTGATCAAATTGAGACCCAAATTTCTGTTGCTAAGCGAGACACTTGTTATGTGAATGTTGCCGCATTTTAGTAGAGTCTTTATTGTCATTGTACAAAATAAATACAATGAAATTTTACAACCTTTCTTGCCACAGTTGTTAAGTAAATCGCAGCAATTGTTAAGTTAGTTAGTAGCACTTAGCAACAGCACTTGGACTTACATACCACTTCACAGCCCTGTCTAAGCGGTTTACAGAGTCAGCCTGTTGCTCCCAACAATCTGGGTCCTCATTTTACCCACCTCGGAAGGCTGGACGGCTGAGTCAACCTTGAGCCTGGTGAGAGCCGGCAGTCAGCAGAAGTAGCCTGCAGTACTGCACTCTAACCACTGCACCACTGTTAGTAACAGAGTTGTTAAGTGAATCTGGCTTCCCCATTGATTTTGCTTATTAAAAGATCACAAAAGGGGATCCCATGACCCCAAGGCACCACAACCGTCATAAATATGAGCCTGTTGCCAAGCATCTGAATTCTGATCACATGACCATGGAGAGGCCGCAATGGTCATAAGTATGAAAAATGGTCATAAGTCGCTTTTTTCAGTGCCTTTGTAAATTTGACCATTCCCTAAACGAATTGTTGTAAGTGGAGGACTGCCTTGTTCTACCAAAAAATTTCCTTTGGTAAATCAACTCGTGTTTTATTTTTCAGGACCCTGGTTGATGCTGCTGTCCTGGCCAAAGACCGGGTTGTGTGTTGCTTCCGCAATGAGTTGATGGAATGGTGCGTAGCTCTCTGGAGGAGTTGGGGAGCCAAAGACTTTGATCTCTTCTACCAATCGCATGAAGACTTAGGGAGACTGGAAATTTCCCTGCGCAAGAGAAGGTAGTGTCCGTAGATCAGGGCCCCCGATTAGAAAACTGACACCCTTTGATGTCTTGAAGACACCCAAACTTTTCTTTCAAAAAGGGAGTAGCAGCTCCCAGGTTCTGCTGCTAAGAGAAACCAAAGAGGACTTCTTCTTCTTCTTCATGCATTTGGATTCCCAGCCACGTAACTATCAAACGAATGTCCACATCTTCCTCCAATCCCTATCTAACAAAATGAAATTCAATGTAGAGAAAAGTAAAGTCCTACATTTAGGTAACAAAAGTCAAAAGTACATATACAAACTGAGTGAGACCAGGTTTACTAGCAGTGACTGTGAGGGATCTTGGAGTCTTAGTGGACAACCAGCTAAATATGAGCCAGCAGTGTGCAGAGGCAGCCGAAAAAGCCAATGCAATCCCAAGTTGCATTAACAGAGGGATACAATCAAGATCAAGGGAGGTACTAATGCCACTCTATAAAGCCTTAGTAAGACCACACCTAGAGTACTGCATCTAGTTTTGGTCACCACAGTATAACAAAGATGTTGAGACGCTAGAAAAAGTGCAGAGGAGAGCAACCAGGATGATTAGGGGACTGGAGGCTAAAATGTACGATGAACGGTTGCAGGAATTGGGCATAGCTAGTCTAGTGAAGAGAAGGACCAGGGGAGACAGGATAGCAGTCTTCCAATATTTGAGGGGTTGCCACAAAGAAGAAGGGATCAAGCGATTTTCCAAAGCACTTGAAGGCCAGACAAGGAATAATGGATGGAAACTGACCAAAGAGAGATTCAACCTGGAAATAAGGAGGAACTTTCTAGTGAGAACAATCAACCCATTAAACAGAAGTTTCCTTCGGAAGTTGTGGGAAGTTGTGGGAGCTTCATTGCTGGAAGCTTTCAAGAAGAGACTGGACTGCCATTTTTCCTGCTTGACCGAGGGTTGGACTAAATGACCTATAAGGTCCCTTCCAGCTTTGTTAATCTGTCTGTTTTCTCCTTGTCTGGGTTGGCTGACTTTCTCTCTCTAGATGAAGGTATCAACCAACCAACTCCATCTGCAAGATCTCTGCTGTTTTGTGTTGTAGCCTTTTGCTAAACACAACACTTTGGACATGTTGTCTTCCAGGATAGAATATGACTGGCAATTGCATTTCAACTTTCACTCTTCTGCTAAACTGCTGGGGGAAATAGAGAGGATGGGAGTCCACTTCTGGGTATAAATTGTGTCTGTATGAAATTCTCCAATTTTGACAGTATGAAAAGAGCTATAGTAGGTTAAATGAAGTTGTATGAAGATTGTCTGATTGTGGTAGAAAGGGCCTTTATATTTTTTTTACTCTTCCATGTTAAACCCAATGCACTTGAGAATATAATGATAAAACATGGAAACACTCAATTCCACAGAAGCAAAGTTTCCACAAAGTTTTGAGGCTGACCCCAAATGGATGCAAGCCGATTAGGGATCAGGGACTAAATTGCAATGAGTGTGTGTGTGTGTGTGTGTCTGTGTGTCTGTGTGTTTGTGTGTTGTTATAACTTCATCATCATCATCAATTAACAGCCATGGTGGTACAATGGTGAGAATGCAGTATTGCAGGCTAACTCACTGCTCACTGCCAGGAGTTCGATCCTGGCCGGCTCAAGATTGACTCCATCCTTCCGAGACCAATAAAATGAGGGCCCGGATTGTTGGAGGCAATAGGCTGACTCTGTAAATCACTTAGGGCTGTAAAGTACTGTGAAGGGGTATATAAGTCTAAGTGCTATTGCTATCATTTCAGCCTTATTGGAGCCAATCAACATACAACAGAAGCATATCACATTTCTATTTTTATGAATGAATTGACAATGGGAAGAAGGCTTTGAGATCATTTTCCCAACAGAAGGAAACTAGAAAATGTGTTCTGATCTAATTGTGGGGTTGTTTATTATACATTCGCTCTTATTGCTGCTGCATTTTAACTACTAACCTCTTAACAGTCCGTAACTCACCATTCTTAATTAACTCTCAACTCCTATTTTGACTGAGACAAAAAAGGAACTTTCATACTGAACTGCTCTGCTACAACATTAGTATAAACCTGGTTTTGTGCATGTGTTTTCACCTGACTTTTTCCCAATTCCTGATATGGCTGCAGTAGCTTAGGAAGAAACATTGGAGCAGAAAGATCTATTTTTCTTCAGACAATTCTGGGTAATATCTTCCTCCTAAACTCTGTCTATTAAAAGCATTAATTAAAAACCGAGCGCTCTCTTTTGCTAAATTATAGGAAGCAAGCTAACAGGCCTCATCATAAGTGCCCTTCTTCTTCTGACAATTAATCAGTGGAACAACTTGCCTCTAGAATTTGTAAATGCTTCAACACTGGAAGTTTTTAAGAAGAGGTTGGACTAGAAGATCTCCAAGATCCCTTCCAACTCTGTTATTCTATTCTATTCTATTTCATCTAGTCTACTCTACTCTACTCTGCATTCTATTCTATTCTTTTCTATTCTTCTATTCTACTCTATTCTACTCTACTCAACCCTACTCTATCCTAACCTAACCTACCCTAATCTACCCTATTCTATTCTGTGTTCTATTCTATTCTATTCTTCTACTCTACTCTACCCTACCTTACCCTACCCTATTCTATTCTATGTTCTATTCTATTCTATACTTCTACCTTACCCTACCCTACCTTACCCTATTCTAGTCTATTCTTACCATTCCTGTAATCCAGAGTTGGGACAAGCAACGACCCTCCAGATTGTTAAACTGTCATTCCCAATTCAAAAACCTTGGGTAAGAAATGGCTACAGAGTCAGAGAGTACAATGCATGGCTGCCATTTTTGTGAAGTAGCCCTGAAGTATTATTCACACTCCATTTGCACTAATCCTTGGTATCCTTCTCCAACCCAGAAATAGAGATAGTTGCTGGCTTTATACATATTAACGTATTTTATGTTATTCTCTGAAATACGTTTATATAAATGCCACCAAGGCTGTGCTGTGTGGCAAATATAAAAGGAAGCCTTTTGTGAATGCATGGATGCATGATTTTTTTTTTAAAAAAAACATCCTAATTAAAAAAAATGTTTATACAGTGTGTGACTTTTTATTTATTTATTACATTTATTTGCTGCCCGTCTTGAAGTTCAAGGAGGCTTCTGGGTGGCGAGTCCTTGCTAAAAATTGGGAGTTGTCTACAAAAAGTACATCAGTTGGGAGCTCATTGCTAGAATTTAGATCCAAACTGCTTTTCTTTTCTTTTTTAAAATAATTTTTATTGAATGTTTTAATCTTTAAAAACAGTAAAGAAGACACAAGGAAAAAACAAAACAAAACACAGAACATACATAACAATATACAGTAATTTTACAGCTTTCTATATCGACTTTCCTGCTTAGCTTCTATAGTTCTCCCTTCTGCATTGCCTTCCTATTGCTTTAACCTTGTCCTCTAATGTAGCAAACATAGTATTCACACTTCTAATAATATTCATTATTTGTATCACCATATATTTATATTCCAGTGGTGGGTTTCAAAAATTGTTTGAACCTACTCTGTGGGTGTGGCCTCCTTTGTGGGAGTGGCTTTCCGCCCATGTGACTGGATGGGAGTGGCTTGCCGCCCATGTGACCGGATATGAAGATGCCGACAACACTTGTCAGAACCACCTTAAATTACCTCTCACACTGCACAAGAATATGATGTAAACTTGTTTTTTAAAAGGCATCTTTGGTTTGCGTTAAAACAACTTCAACACACGCAATGTTCTGATTGCACCACAAACGCAGTAGTCATCCTTACCTTTCACAGAGGCATTGAGTTTTATAAATATGAGCATGATAGTGTAGAATAATCATATCCAAGGACCAGTGGTGGGTTTCAAAAAATCTTGGAACCTCTTCTGTAGGTGTGGCCTGCTTTCCGGGTCCACTGCCTCTTCTAACCGGTTCTGTAGATTTGAAGAACCGGTTCTACCGAATAGATGCAAACTGGTAGGAACCCACCTCTGTTATATTCCCTATTTTCTGTTTTGGCTTCTGATTTCTAGCCACTTATACATTTTATTCCACACTTTATAGAAGTCCGATTCTTCTCTTTCTTTTAGTTCCATGGTCATTTTGTCCATTTCTGCACATTTGAGTATTTTCCTGATTATTGTTTCATCTGTGGGTGTACTGATTTTTTTCCAGTTTTGTGCGAAATCAATCCTGGCTTCAGTGAGTATGTGTATGATTATGTATTGAGATTGTTTATCCATTTTTTGGTCTAATAGTCCTAATAAGAATGCTTCTGGTTTGAGTTCTGTTTTTCTATTAGATCCAAGCTGCTTTTCAGTGACCTTATTCCAGAACAACGTATTTCTCACAATAAAGTAGTTCACCCAAGAATTACAGGATGCAACTCAGACACTTAGTTGGCAGGTGATAGTTACATCTGCTGAAGGTGTCATGGTGCTTTACACATGAATGTAAGATTTTTACTGGAAACTAAAATATGTTTGGTTTGGAAGCAAAGCGTCCTTGCCATATTTTGGACATTTATACACATGTGAACAAGTACACAAAAATTGGTAAATAAGTTACTTATAATTCCAGCAGCTTTAGTGACCGGTGTCATTGGTGCTGGAGTGATAAAACAAATAGCATAACTGCTAAGTTGGATTCATTTTAAATGTTCTTTATTTTCTTTACAATGTTTACAGACTGCCCAAATTGTAGAGACTCTAGAAGATAAAGAACAATTTAAAAAAATGTTCCATTAGAAAGTCAAACCACTGCTGAGAATCTTCATCCAGTCAACAATTCATTAAAAAGAATCATTTTAAGACTTTTGGAAACATTAGAAGGTTAAAAGTAAAGGTTACCCTCGCACATGATTGCTAGTCGTTCCTGACTCTAGGGGGCAGTGCTTATCTCTGTTTCAAAGCCGAAGAGCCAGCGCTGTCCGAAGACGTCTCTGTGGTCATGTGGCCAACTTGACTAAACACCGAAGGCACATGGAACGCTGTTACCTTCCCACCAAAGGTGGTTCCTATTTTTCTACTTGCATTTTATGTGCTTTTTGAACTGCTAGGTTGGCAGAAGCTGGGACAAGTAACAGGAGCTCACTCCATTACACGGCGCTAGGGATTCGAACTGCCAACCTTTCTGATCGACAAGTTCAGTGTCTTAACCACTGAGCCACCGCATACCTTTATCAGAACGGTAGGGACCCTGAAGTTTTTTCAGGGGGCTTACATTCCTCAGTCTGAAGCCACCACTAAAAAGGCCTTGTCTCTATCTTCCCTTTCTTTTTATTAATTTGTTTAAATTTAAATGTTATGGGGGTTTTGTTGCTTAGTAGTATAAGTAGTATAAGTAGTATAAGTTTATTTATAGGCCGCCCTTTTCCCTGAGGGGACTCAGGGCGGCTTACAACTTATGTGGGAGGGGATACATACAATGACGTATAAAACATACATAATTAAAAATAGAGCAACATTCATCATTCGGGTGGGGACGGATTATAATCTTTAACCCCAGGCCTGGCGGGATAGCCAGATCTTGAGGGCTGTGCGGAAGGTCTGAAGGGTGGTGAGGGTACGAATCTCCACGGGGAGATCGTTCCAAAGGGTCGGAGCTACTACTGAAAAGGCTCTCCTCCGCGTAGTTGCCAGTCGACACTGACTGGCAGATGGAACTCGGAGGAGGCCTAATCTGTGAGATCTTATAGATCTTAGGCAATGTTCTTTAAGCCTAGCCTATTTTGTAGCTTACAAAGTCAGCCTATAATGAGAATCTGTATTGAACTAAGTTGGATTTTAGGACTCATGATAAGCTAAAGCACCAATCTTAAAACATCTCTTTTTTGGGGGGTGGGGGGAAGCTGTTACTTCTGGAACACAAAGAGGAACCACCCTAGAGAAGACAATGGAATGAAACACTGCAAGCCTTTTTGTTTTGTTTTGCCTTCAGTTGTAGCATCAGAACTTGACCGATGACATTTCTAAACCAACTCTATTGCTTTGGTTTTGTTTTAGTGGGGTGTGAACCCACCTTCAGTGATTTGTTCAAGAAACCGTGGCTTAACACTAGAGTATGAATTCAGCACCTCTCAAAACTATAAATGGAGGGATAGAGCCAAGATCACATCAAGTGTTAATACCACTTTATAAGGCCTTGGTAAGGCCACACTTGGAATACTGCATTCAGTTTTGGTCACCACGATGTAAGAAAGGTGTGGAGACTCTAGAAAGAGAGCAGAGAAGAACAACAAAGATGATTAGGGGACTGGAGACTAAAACATATGAAGAACGGTTGCAGGAACTGGGGATGTCTAATTTAATGAAAAGAAGGACTAGGGGAGACATGATAGCAGTCTTCCAATATCTCGGGGCCTGCCACAAAGAAGAGGGAGTCAAGCTATTCTCCAAAGCACCTGAGGGCAGGACAAGAAGCAATGGGTGGAAACTAATCAAGGAGAGAAGCAAGCTGGAATTAAGGAGAAATTTCCTGAGAGTTATAACAATTAATCAATGGAACAACTTGCCTCCAGAGGTTGTGAATGCTCCAACACTGGAAGTTTTTAAGAAGATGTTGGATAACCATTTGTTTGAAGTGGTATATGATTTCCTGCCTGAGCAAGAGGTTGGACTAGAAGACCTCCAAAGTCTCTTCCAACTCTGTTATTCTATTCTATTCTATTCTAAACCTAAAATATTTCTCCCTTGGAGACATCAGGGTTTTCCCATCCTCAGGCACCTAAACTGAATTGTTTCAAGAATTATTATATAATATCTATTAATATGAAGACATCATGAGTTTGACCTAGAGTTGAAAATGTTATCTTTTGCTAGCATTGCCGCAAATACTTCAATCCTTGACTTTCCTTACTCAGTAATAAATGCAGGCATCAGGCTCAAAATTTGGAAATTGTGAGTTGTAGTCTCTCCTTAGGCATAAAATCATCTGAGTGTCATGGGCCAGTCACTCTCTCTTAGCTCTAGGAAGAAAGCAATGGCAAACTACTTCCAAAATCTTGCCAAGAAAACTCTAGGCAGTCACCGGAGGTTAAAAACTGACTTAAAAGTGCATACCCGCCCCCCCCCCAAAATCAAAGCAAATCCTTTTTTGTGTGTAATGTTCTATTAGAGCTTTAACCAGAAATTTACCATATTGAACAGGAAAAGATGAATAAGTCAAAATCTGAACTCTAGGAATCCTGCCCTTAAATTGATTGAGAATCCATTATATTTGTCTTGGTCCTTTTTGGAAAAATACTGCTGTTCTCTACTGAACACAGTTTCCGAATGTTTCCATATCTCTAAATCAAGAAGTTGGAAATGTAAGCCGTTCAGAAGTTTAGGAGAGGAAGTGGAACAATGTGGCCCACAGACTTCACACAGCTCACAGAGCACTTATGTTCTCCTATCCCTGCAGCTAAGTAGCAAAGTTGGAAAAAGCATCTCTTGGAGATTGTAGAAGGCTGCCGAAAAAGACCATCAGGGGTTCTCAGTGGAAGGCAGATTTTTATGTTCAAAATTATGATGCAAGAACACTGTTACTTTTGGCTCCCCCAGTGTACACAAACACATGTTCCTGGGAATGTCATAACATTTCAAAATGCATAACCCAGTAGAAAGCGCTTGGTGACATTCTCTTTATCCTTCTGCGTTTCTGACTTTCTCAGTATCCCAGGCAGACCAAAAAGAAAATTGCTTCCATGCATCAACTATCTCGCAATACTATTCCAAGTGTGTCTTTTTCGGAAGCAAGTCTTGCTAAATTCAGTGAAATTGACTCTCGGATATCAGGAGGGATGAAACCTGCCTTGTTCAGTTGTTATGTTAGTTGTTCGTTTAATGGCCATTCAAAGTTACAACAGCACTGAAAAAAAGTGACATGGCAATTTTTCACACTCATGAGCCTTGCAGGCTCCCCATGTTCATGTGATTTACATTCAGATGCTTGGCAACTGACTCATAGTTATAACGATTGCAGTGTCCCAGGGTTACATGATCCCCTTTTGCAATCTTCTGGCAAGTCAACAGGGAAGCCTGCTTCACTAAACAACCATGTTACTAACTTAACAACTGCAGTGGGTTCACTTAACAAAAGTGGCAAAAAAAGTCATCAAATGGGGCAAAACTCATTGAACAAATTTCTCACTGAGCTACATAATTGTTGACTTCAATTGTAGTCGTACATCGAGGACTACCTGTTTAATAGATAACCAAGATTGACTCAGCCTTCCATCCTTCTGAGGTGGGTAAAATGAGGACCCAGATTGTTGGGGGATATAGGCTGACTCTCTAAACCACTTAGAGAGGGTGTAGAGCACTGTAAAGTGGTATATAAGTCTAAGTGATATTGCTATGTAAAGCACTATGAAGCGGTATATAAGTCTTAAGTGCTATTGCAATTGCAGATTAACTCTGCCCACTGCCAGGCTTTTGATCCTGACCAGCTCAAGGTTGACTCAGCCTTCCATCCTTCCAAGATGGAAAAAATGAGGACCCAGATTGTTGGGGGCAATAGGCTGACTCTGTAAACTGCTTAGAGAGGACTGTAAAGCACTGCAAAGCAGTATATAAATCTTAAGTGCTATTGCAATTGCAGATTAACTCTGCTCATTCCCAGGAGTTTGATCCTGACCAGCTCAAGGTAGACTCGGCCTTCCATCCTTCCAAGATGAGTAAAATGAGGACTCAAGATTGTTGGGGGAAATAGGCTGACTCTGTAAACCGCTTAGAGAGGGCTGTAAAGCACTGTGAAGTGGTATATAAGTCTACGTGCTATTGCTATTGTGAGTGATTGTTAGTGTGGGTCAAAGGTGGGTTGCTGCCAGTTTGGTCCAGTTCGGCTGAACTGGTAGTGGCAGGAGGCTCCGCCCACCCGCCGGGACGCTACTGTGCATGCACAGAAGCATTGCATGCAGGCACGTAAGTGAACCGGTAGTAAACTAGTTAGCAACCCACCACTGGTGTGGGTGATCCTTATTCATACCTTTCTTTCAAGAAATGTTACATTAAACATTGGTTCCCATTCATGGGGATATATATACTTTCGGCATTGTTATCTTAATAGAGTGAACATATAATCTAAAAAAAAACTGCCAAGAGAAACAAGTTCAGACCACACTGAGCTATAAGACGATTGTTCAAGGCTCAGCTGGCCTTATTGAAACGTCCTGCTCTTCCTACTCTTGTGTAACGCAAGGCTTCCTGTCTACCTCCTTTTCACTGCTGGAGATTTATTTGCCTTTTACCCTTTTGCTGTCGTCCTTTTGCTTAATGAAAGTCCTCCTGTTCTGCAGATGATTAGGGAACCCAGAGTTAATTAAAAGCATGTATATCCAATCTTTTCGCAAGCACTCAGTGATGCAAGCTCCATGGGACAGGGAAGAGCTGATTAATGAAATAACCGTTTCTTTCCACCCCTTCACTTTGTATAATTAATGTTTATAATCTTTCATTATACAGGGTTCCCCACCCCACCCCCAGATTTTGGGATTTTCTGTGTGAAGAACCAGAAGTTCTTTTTTTTTTTTTTTGGTCTCATCTCTCCAGTCTTCCTGGCATGAAGGAGACCCAACTGTTCTGTTTCTGTAGATGAGCTCTCTCGGGAAAAACAATCCATAAGAAATTAAATGACCCGTTCTATTAATATTATCCTTGCGTTGTCACTTATTAATTTATTTTTTGGCTGGAGTTATCCTCCTCCTCCTCCTCCTCCTCCTCCTCCTCCTCCTCATCATCATCATCATCAGTTCTTATTGTTCCAAATTGGAATGATCAAACATAATGCAAGAGATAATGGAAACATAATCATATTAATAGTGTGTGTGTGTGTGTGTGTGTGTGTGTGTGTAATGAAGCAGAACATGAAGTTAAAATGAAGCATGAAGTCAGACAAAGACGCTGTAAAAGCAAGATTTAAGGCATCCTTTTCCAGCCTTTTGCCCAAAACGTTTCTAGAGAAAAGGGTGGGTGAAATCCTGCAAGGTGTTTTCTAAATTAGACAAAGGGCTCCTGGCTTAGCTTGCAGCTTAAATGGCTGAGCTTGAATTTTCATCCTGGCTACTTGCCACACAGGGAATCATTTGGTCCCTTCCACCCCCCCAAGTCAGAACACCAACAGGAACCATGGCTGTAAGGTGTCTACGGAGACTCTCAATCACCCAGTTCATGGTTGTCCCAAAGATCCTAGACTTTCTTGACTTTTTTTTCTTGGCCTTTAAAATGTTTCACTTCTCATCCAAGAAGCTTCTTCAGTTCTTATAAAGGAGAATATTTGTAGCTCAGGGTTGACATGAGGAATCCTTGATGTTCTCTGAACATGCTTGTTTACTTGCAGACGTTTCATGACCCATACTAGGTAACATCATCAGTGGTAGAAGGGAGCGGGGTTTGCAGAGGGGAGGAGGAGGAGGAGGACAACTATGGGATCCTTAGCTCTCACTGAGCTTGATTGTTTCCTTGCAGGCATTTCATGACCCAACTAGGTAACATCATCAGTGCTAGAAGGGAATGGGGTTTGCAGAGAGGAAGAGGAGGAGGAGTATAAGGAGGAGGACTATGGGGTCCTTGGTGCTCTCTGAGCTTGCTTGTTTTCTTGCAGATGTTTCACTCCCCATACTAGGTAACATCACAGAAAATGTATGTAGTTAAGCAAGTGAGTTTTGCCCCGTTTTAGGACCTTTTGGCCCCAGTTGTGAAGTGAATCACTGCAGGTGTTAAGTTAGCAACACGGTTGACTTTGCTGAGCAGAAGGTCCCAAAAGAGGATCAATCACATGAACCTGGGACACTGCAATCGTTGTAAATAAGAGTCAATAGCCAGGCGGCTGAATTTTGATCCCATGATCGTGGGGATGATGGTGCAATGGTGATAAGTGAGAAAAAAATGATCCTGTCACTTCCTTTCAATGCTGTCATAACTTTGAACGGTCTCTAAAAGAAATTTCTATCTGTACAACCTGGCCCTACAGAAATGAACATGGACTGTTAGAGCTATTAAAATGGCTTGGTCCAAACAGGTGTGTATGTTTCTCTCTGTGTCTGTCTCTCTGTCTCTCTGTCTCTCTCTGTCTCTCTCTCTCTGTCTCTGTCTCGCTCTGTCTCTGTCTCTCTCTCTCACACACACACATGCACACGCACGCACACTTCCCTCTTGGCATCAGCCCCTTCCTCCAAATGGCAAATTATCCCACGCCTCCTCCATCCCTCCATCACGTGCCTCCTCGTTCCACAGGATACAGCCCCAGGCCCCCAAGCTCTCTCTCTCTTTTCATTTCCTGCTCCTTGTCCTTTATCACAGGTTGGGCCAGCTGAAAAGCCCTTCCAGAGTGGCTTTCATTTCAAGCCAGAGATTTCCTGGCAGCTGGACCCCAACAACGGCTGCATCCCATGAATGATGAGAAACGCTGAGGGGCGACAGCTCAGAACTGCCCAGGGTCCCGTTCCTTCACTCCTGCAAATGACACTCAACCCCCTGTTTTTTTAACACACACACACACACACACCTCCCAATCACTTCCTCCCTCTCCCACTCCCCCCCCACCCCTGTTGCCGGCAGATGTTCCAGAGAGGAGCCTTTGTCAGCCTGGCATATGGCTTGGCTCTCCGAGAGACGTCAAATGGTTAACTTGCTTCGCTCAAGGCAACACCAGCGCTTTGTGCTGTGGGTGGAGGCCGGAATGCAGTCGGTCTTGGGAGGCTGTTTGGAAGAGTTCCACGTGGGGCCAAATTCACCGTTATGCTAAGAAGTTGGATCTGTGCCCTTCCAGTTTTGAAGCCTTCTCGTTGGGAATAGTGAAGGATGGGAGATGTGGATGTTAGTCAGAGAGACCCTGTCTAAAACTCCAAAACCCACCCCCAAAACCCACCCCCAAAACCCATTCACCCCCCCCCCCAATTGGTGGGAGTTCCTATGCCTTGCACGGTTTAAGGCCCCCTACCCATTTTGGAGAAAAGGTGCATTCTTTTAAAGACTACAATGGCTGGATTTGCATTGTCTAGCAAGCCAAAATGAAATAAAATGTAAGAAGCATTCAACTTGCATGATCTTAAATGGAGCTTGTCTCAGCTTTCCCCTACACAGGGTGCCTTCAGGATGCATTGGAACATATTGGTTGGCAATGGAGAATCCCCTGGGCCTCGAATTCTGCTAGTTGTAGCATCAAAACATCTGGAAGGTACCAAATGTGGGAAGAAAGCCATTAGAAAATTTCCCTTGAAAATAAGGAAGTGATCTTCTCTGGTCTTCACGTTGGTCCATCTAGCATGGGGAGGACTTCCCAAAGGATCTCCAAATAGCAAACGGAATTCATTTAAACAAATGTAACTTCACGTATATTGGAAGAGTGTCCCTTATTTTTGCATATATACTGCTGGGTGGGGGGCGGTGTTGAACGGACTGTGACTAGCCAGGAAAATGTTACGGTGAATAACTCAACAAAGATGTTAAGTCAATGGGTGATAACTGGGAGGGGGAAGCATATTCCATGCTACACATCATTAGGAAAGATATGAAAATCATACTGCCAAGAAACGTAATGTAAATCTACCAGACATAGACATCTGGAATATTTTGTACAGTTTTGGTCACAACACTTGAAAAAGGATATGGTAAAGGTGGAAACCCAGGGACATGGGGACACAGAAATGCAGTGGCTCAGTGGCTAAGACACTGAGCTTGTTGATCAGAAACGTCGGCAGTTCGGCAGTTTGAATCCCTAGTGCCGCAGAACAGAGTGTGCTCCCATTACTTGTCCCAGCTTCTGCCAACCTAGCAGTTCAACAGCATGTAAAAATGCAAGTAGAAAAATAGGAACCACTTTTGGTGGGAAGGAAACAGTGTTCCGTGCTCCTTCGACGTTTAGTCATGCCAGCCACATGACCACGGAGACGTCTTTGGACAGCACTGGCTCTTTGGGTTTGAAACGGAGATGAGCACCGCCCCCTAGAGTCGGGAATGACTAGCACATGTGTGCGAGGGGAGCCTTTACCTTTTAGAGATGGAAAAGATGCAGAAAAGGACAACCAAAATAATGATAACAAGGACTAGGGATAACATGAAAGTAGAGTCTTCTAATATCCAAGGGACTGCCACAAAGAAGAGAGGGTCAACCTATTCTGATGATGATATTTGCCCATCGTGTTCGAAGAGGACCTTAACATTTAACAGGTTATGGACTGTGCATGATGTATCCGCAGGGGGCTTGTAAGGCCTATACGGGCATGAAATGTTCTGCCACCTTTCGGGCAGACACGTGTGGGCACCATTGTTGCATCATTTGAAGCTCTAGCTTTGCGGAGGGCCTCGCTTCTCTTGTGCTACAGTTGTTCTTCTGTCTTCAGATGTCTGGTGGATCAGCGTGCGCCATGGCAATCCACCTTGTGCCAGGGTTTCTCAGGAGGTGGTGTTGATATCCAGGGACTTGAAGGAGGCTTTCAATATGTCTTTCTATCGCTTCCTTTGTCCATCGCTTTCTCTGAGACAGCTCACCATAGAGGAGCCATTTGGGCATGTGGTGGTCTGGCATCCTTGCAACATGGCCTGCCCAGCATGTCTGGGCTTTCATCAGCAGGGTGTAAACTGATGGCAGGCCTGCTCTGGAGAAGACGTCTGTGCCTGGCACCTTGTCCTGCCACCGGATCCTCAGAATTCTGCAGAGGCAGGTCATATGGAAGTGGTTCTACTCCCTAGGGTGCCTCCTGTATACAGTCCAAGTCTCACTGGCACACATCATACATGCATACATGCAGTGGTGGGTTTCAAAAATTGTTCGAACCTACTCTGTGGGTGTGGCCTCCTTTGTGGGAGTGGCTTGCCGCCCATGTGACCGGATGGGAGTGGCTTGCCACCCATGTGACCGGATATGAAGATGCTGACGACACTTGTCAGAACCACCTTAAATTACCTCACACACAGCACTGGCATGCATAAGAATATGATATAAACTTTTTTTTAAAAAGGCATCTTTGGTTTGCGTTAAAACAACTTCAACACACGCAATGTTCTGATTGCACCACAAATGCATAGTCATCCTTATCTTTCACAGAGGCACTGAGTTTTATAAATATGAGCATGATAGTGTAGAATAATCATATCCAAGGACCAGTGATGGGTTTCAAAGAAGTTTGGAACCTCTTCTGTAGGTGTGGCCTGCTTTCCGGGTCCACTGGTGGAACCTCTTCTAACCGGTTCGGTAGATTTGACGAACCGGTTCTACCGAATACGTGTGAACTGGTAGGAACCCACCTCTGCATACATATTCTACAAACCACCAAAAGGCAGGACAAGAAGCAATAGATGGAAACTAATCAAGGAGAGATCCAACTTAGAACTAAAGAGAAATTTCCTCTTAGTGAGAACAATCAACCAGTGGAACGGCTTGTCTCCAGAAGTTGTGGGCCCTCCATCACTGGAGGCTTTTAAGAATAGACTGGACAGCCACCTGTCTGGAATAGTACAAGCTTTCCTTCTTGAGCAGGAGTCCCTTCCAACTCTGTTCTTTTGTTATCCATATGAGAAACGATGTTTGATCACACACGGTGTAAAGAACATGGACAAGGAGAAGTTGTTCTCCTTCTGTCCAAGCATTAGGATCATCGAGTGAAGCAGTTTGGAAGAAGATTCAAAACAGACCATGCAAAGTATTTCTTTCCACAATACATAATTAGCTTCTGGAATACATTGCTATAAACGTGGTGATGGCTATTAAGTTGGGGGAACAGAAGATAGGTTTGCCAAGGGTTTTTAGTGTTGAAGACTCATTGTTGGAGAAAATGAATTTCCTAACTCCAGCTACAGGGGAACAGCAGAGCAAGAACACCTCCTGCTTGGAATACTCTGGAGATATTTATCAACCACTGTGAGAAACTAAAGTTTCTGGAGTAAAATGGGCTTTGACCTGATCCTCAAGGTTGCTCTTAATGTTCTTATTTCACACATCTCCTTTATTGCTTTAGGAGCCAATCCGGAGTGAAAACATGTGCTCTAAGTCTAAATCTTTTGAAATGGATGCTTAATTCTACACACCTATTAATTGTGTTGCAATATATTTGCCAATCCCTGAGAATGAATTAATCTGCTATCGTGTGTTAGGAGAATTCTCTGAGGCCAATGTAACCCTGACACACAGCTTGAAAACTCTTTTTTCCTGTCTTTAACTTTCCAGAATGGGACACGGTGGCTCAGTGGCTACGCTGAGCTTGTCAACCAGAAGGTCAGCAGTTCGAATCCCTAGCCCCGTGTAACGGAGTTACTTGTCCCAGCTTCTGCCAACCTAGCAAGTTCGAAAGCACGTAAAAATGCAAGTAGAAAAATAGGCACCACTTTGGTGGGAAGGTAATAGCGTCCTGTGCACCTTCGGTGTTGAGTCATGCCAGCCACATGACCATGGAGACGTCTTCGGACAGCGCTGGCTCTTTGGCTTTGAAACGGAGATGAGCACCGCCCCCTAGAGTCAGGAACGACTAGCACATATTTGCAAGGGGAACGTTTACCTTTACATTTAACTTTCCAGAGGAATCCCTCCAAACTGCTCACATTAGATATCGTTGAATCAACAAAAGCCCCCATGTGTTCAGAGTTCACTTTCCTCCAAAACGAAATAGGGTAGTTGGATTCTACTGTCTAGGTAATGGAATTGAATTATTATTCAATTAATTGATTAATATACAGAGTCACATCCTGATAGACCTGCTAAGAAAGCATCTTAATATTCACAGAGCAAGGGCTTCAGTTTAGTTTTTAATATGCTGTGTAATATATAGTATATTATAATATAGAATAGAATAGAATAGAATAGAATAGAACAGAATAGAATAGAATAGCAGAACACACACCCTGAGGGGAGTTAGGAGTGTCTTACCCCCATATGATTTCTTTTTTAGAGAGTAAGTCTCTGTGTACCAAGTTTGGTTGAAATTGCTCAAATTACACACACGCACACACATGCACAGAGCCTATGTGTGTGTGTGTATGTATGTGTGTGTGTGTATGCATGTATGTGTGTGTGTGTGTATTCTGAGAAGCATACTTAAGAGGCATAGGGAGGCAAGGACATGCTACCTAATGAGCACATAGGCACAAGGTAATTATTATTTTTTAAAAAAAGATGTCCCTTTTAAAATATTTTTTGTAATTTATCATGAAAATTACCAGGAAATGTGAGTTTTTCCAGTTAGAGAAGATTAGTCATTCTGCTGCA
Organism: Thamnophis elegans; assembly: GCF_009769535.1. NCBI lineage: Eukaryota > Metazoa > Chordata > Lepidosauria > Squamata > Natricidae > Thamnophis > Thamnophis elegans. The sequence goes on along the minus strand of NC_045556.1, from coordinate 16,471,281 downwards.
AAGAGACAGCCCTCTGTCAATACTCAAAAGCAGTCGCTTCCGTATTTATACATCACTGAGCTGTGTCTTCATATTGGGAAGCTGTTCCAGTGGGGTAACTTCTCCAAGATTCAAATGAAAAATAACCTCCATGGTAGAGGTATGTGTGTGTGTGTATGTGTGTTTGTTTGTGTGGTGGGATTAAAAAAAAAATACTACCGGTTATGTGGGCATGGCTTGGTGGGTGTGGCAGGGGAAGAATACTTCAAAATCTCCATTCCCTCCCCACCCCACTAACCTGCTTTCCAGCTCCGTTCTCCTGTTCAGGGCAACAAAAGAAAACCCAGCCAATCAGCTGGGACTCCGATCAGCTCGGACTCAGGAGGCAGAGAGTAGATGGGGGCGGGGCCAGTCAGAGATGGTATTTGCCGGTTCTCCGAACTACTCAAAATTTCCGCTACTGTTCACCAGAACTGGTTAGAACTGGCTGAATACCACCTCTGGTGTGGGTGTATTTAAATCAGGAGTGTCCAACCTTGACAACTTTAAGACTTGTGGACTTCAACTCCCATCCTGGCTGGGGAATTCTGGGAATTGAAGTCAGCAAATCTTAACATTGCCAAGGTTGGACATCCCTAGGGTTTTAAGGGTTTTCCGTATGCCAAAAACTCTAGTAACTGGGTTTGAATGGAACCCAGAATTTTGAAGGTTCTGGAGCTACCACTTCCTCAGTGTATGAATGGACGTCCCTTAAACCTGCCAAACTGAGGCCTTTTAATGAATACCCTGCATCAAAAATGCTGATTCCGGAGCATTTTGGAATGAAGGAGAAAAATCATTTGGAGGGGGGGAAGGGTAGGCTGAAACCCCCACACACAACATGGCAATTCCAACAGGAATGAATATATAAAACGTATAACTGTGACAGCCTGTGGTTAGAAAGTTTTATGTTTTTCTGCTGTTAATTGAGAATGGTTTGCTTCAAAGAGAGCTACTTTAAAAGAAAACAGAGTCCTTTAAGTTGTCGCCAAAGGGTGTCTCTATCTACAGGACCGATCCATCAATGAAGAAGCAACAGGAGCCCCAACGCATTTCATAATATTTTTCCTTGTCCTAAGTGGAAACTGGAAACAGCTGCAGCATGTAGAACAGCACATATAAAGAGGGCAAAAATTGACCTTAGGGTCATATGGGGATCGTTCACCCTAGAAAGTGTGCAAAGAAGAACAACAAAGATGATTTTAGGGGTCTGGAGGTTAACCCATTCGGTGAACGATTACAGGAACTAGGAATGTCACTTCTAACAAAGAGAAGGCCTAGGGCTGTGATGGCGTACCTATGGTGGCACGCAAAGCCATCTCTCCAGGCATGCCAGCTGTCGCCCATTGCTCTTCCGGGTGAGCTTCCAGTTTCCGGTGTGTGCATGCGGGCCTGGAGGCTGAGCTTCCGGTTTCTAGTGCTCATGAGTGCATGAAAATCAGCTGGTCTTCGCATGTGCGGGAGCACCAGAAAACAGAAGAGCTCCATGCGTGCGCTGGGAAGCTGAGCTTCCAGTTTCTGCCATATTCATGCGCACCAGCCAACTCATCTTCATGCACGCATACATGTTAGAAACTGGAAGCTCAGCTTCCCGGTACACTCATGCGCGCCGGAGAACTGCTCTTCTGGTTCCTGGCGTTCACGCGTGCACGCTCTCCCATGTCAGCACTTGGTGCCAAAAAGGTTTGCTAAACACTGGCCTAGGGGATGGATGTCCTCATTCCAAGTCATGAACTCCAGGAACTCAAGACTCTGACACTTTGTTCAGGTTCAAGAAATCCTTTAATTGAGTACATCATATCGGCACTTAGAAAGGTGAAACTAGCTCTAAATTATTCCCACGCTTAGGGATAGTTAAAAGAATGAGATCTCCCAGCTATCTCCCCACTATGTCTCTCAGGTCACATGGGTCAATTAGTCCAGATATACCAGTAGGTTCCCACCCAACTTCGACAGGTGTCCGTTGACATGACCTTGGTTCTTCCGCCAGCTGTTATATGTTATGGCTTGCCGGCTGAGGCACCACATTCCTGAGTAATGCCCTCCCCCCATGCTTTCCTTCCTCTCCCTTGAATGGCAACCAAGAAACGAAGCAGAAATAAGCATGGCTTCAGATGCAAGTTCACAATGACATGATATCTGACCTCTAGTGTTTGAGGGCTGTTACAGAGAAACGGGGGTGGACTTATTCTCCAAAGAACCGGAAGATGGGACAAGTAGTAACAGGTAGAAGTTCATGAAAGAGAGACCCAACCTAGAACTAAGGAGGAATGTCCTGATGGTCAGTGGAATGGCTTGCTGTGGGTGCTCCATCACTGGAGGTTTTCAAGAAGAGACTGGACAATTAGGTTTGTCCAGAATGGTATAAGATCTCCTGCCTGAGCAGAGAACCCTATTATTCTACATTCTAAGAAAAGACCTTTGATATCTAAGATCCATTTTGAAGGGAGTAGAAGATGGTGCATGGTGAGGTGAGTTCTCCATTGTCCAAGGGCTTTCTTTAAAGCAATAGCAATAGCAATAGCAGTTAGGCTTTCAGCCCTCTCTAAGCGATTTACAGAGTCAGCATATTGCCCCCAACAACAATCCGGGTCCTCATTTTACCCACCTCGGATGGAAGGCTGGAAGGCTGAGTCAACCCTGAGCCGGTGAGATTTGAACAGCCGAACTGCAGAACTGCAGTCAGCTGAAGTAGCCTGCAGTGCTGCATTTAACCACTGCACCACCTCGGCTCTAAAGAAAGGCTGGATGGTCCATTGTCAGAGAAGATCTTGCAATCCCGGGAGGTGAGCAGGGGGCTGGTATCCTTTCCTCATTGTATACACCCCTGACAATGGACCACCCAAAAGGCTGTCTTCACAAGTATCCCAGTGGTGAAATTCAAATATTTTACTACCGGTTCTGTGGGCATGGCTTGGTGGGCGTGGCAAGGGAAGGATACTGTAAAATCTCCATTCCCACTCTACTCTGGGGCCAGCCAAATATGCCATTTGCCGATTCTCCGAACTACTCAAAATGTCCGCTACCGGTTCTCCAAACTACTCAAAATTTCTGCTACTGGTTCTCCAGAACCTGTCAGAACCTGCTGGATTTCACTCCTGAAGTATCCCTATATGAAAGAGTCAAGTCATCCCTTTTTATGCTGCTTTGCAAAATTGCAACTGCTTCTGGTTGGGATAGGGGAAATAGGATGAAATGCATCGGGGCTTCCAACAGGAGATTCAGCCCTTCTGAATTTGAAGGGTAACACCCGTTAGTGTTGCTTTCCTTCATTTACACCTCAAAATTGCAATACCTTGTAAGAAAAGGGGAATGGCCTCCAATCTTCCAATCTTCTTTAAAAAAATTAGCTAGGTGTAAAAGCAACTTTAAAAACATAGTTAACGTATAAACATGCAGCCAGAGTCTTGGGAAGTGGAAGGACAAGAATTCCACAAAAAAGAGAAACAAAAAAATATATAAATGTACATGCCACGATGTAAAAAAGATGTTGAGACTCTAGAAAGAGTGCAGAGAAGAGCAAAAAAGATGATTAGGGGACCAGAGGATAAAACATATAAAGAACAGTGGCAGGAACTGGGTATGTCCAGTTTAATGAAAAGAAGGACTAGGAATGACATGATAGCAGTGTTCCAATATCTATGGGGTTGCCACAAAGAAGAGGGAGTCAAACTATTCTCTAAGGCAGTGGTCCCCAACCTTTTTATCGCCGCGGACCAGTCAGCCTTTGATAATTTTACCGTGGCCCGCTGAGCGCGCGCAGGGGTGGGGGGGCGTTGTTTTAAATCCACCTTCCCAATTCAACACCTGAATCATATCCCACCTTCCATTTTGTATGTAGATTTTAAGGAATAAACAGCTGAATTAATCAAGGTCAAAGATAAAAAGAGCAAGGGCAAAATTAAATAAGCCAGAGGATAGCAATGTAAAAAGAATACAGTATTAAGGAGAGAAAGGAGAAGAAAAAACCTAGCTTCTGCTGAGGTCAGGGAAATGTTTGATACTGATCTGGCTGGGTAAGAGTCCAAGAGTCCATATCGCCAATAACTACGCGTGGGGGGAAAGGAAATGTGTTTTGTGAGGAAGAGAAAGAGTGCGCTTCACCGATGCCCGTTGGCGAAATTTTGGAAGAGAGGCAAGAGACTTCAGGCACCAAGCCCCCACCCCTGGCTGCGGCAACTGGAGCGGGCGGGAGGCAGGGAAGGGGTGGGCAAGACCGCTGCTTTTCCACCCCCCGCCCTCGGCTGCCCGACGTTCTCTCTCTCTCTCTCTCTCTACCTCTCCCGCCGTTCCTTCTCACAAGCCAAGGCCGGGCGGGGAAGCGCCGTCTCCGTCCCGGGCGCGCCGCCCCTCCCTGGGCAACTCGGAGACGACTGAGCCGAGGAGGACAGCGAGAAAAAGAAGAGAGCGGCCAGCAACGACCGCCAGGGAAGCCGCCAGGGCCTCCAAGGGCTCCGCTTCCAGCGCATGGTCCGCCCCCTCCTCCCCTCGCTTCCAGGCGAGCCGACTGAGGCGAGAAAGGAGAAAGAGGCGGAGGCGTTCACTGAGGGGACGGCTGACTCGGGGAGGGGGCGGAGGTGGTGTAGTAGCGGGGGATTCTTCCTCCTCGCCTCACTTGCTCCTGTGCTTCCGCGCAGCTCCCCCCTCCAGCGACGGCGCTGCATGAGTGAAGAGTCGGCCGTTGCATGGCCCCCGGCCGCTGCGCGGCCCAGTGCCAGGTACTCCACGGCCCGGCACCGGTCCGCGGACCGGGGGTTGGGGACCACTGCTCTAAGGCACCTGAGTGTAGAACAAGAAGCAATGGGTGGAAACTAATCAAGGAGAGAAGCAACTTAGAACTGAGGATAAATTTCCTGACAGTTAGAACAATTAATCAGTGGAACAACTGGCCTCCAGAAGTTGTGAATGCTCCAACCCTGGAAATTTTTTAAGAAGATGTTGGAAAACCATTTGTCTGAAGTGGTGTAGGGTTTCCTGCCTAAGCAGGGAGTTGGACTAGATGACCTCCAAGGTCCCTTCCAACTCTGTTATTTTGAAAACAAAAGAACAACCCCAATGCAAGCAATTACAAACCAACAATTCAAAGGCCAGTGATTTGTGGCCCTGGAGGGGCTAACACGATGTTCCAAGCATATCTATTTTCAAAGGATGTGTCTGCTTTCCCCGCCCCTCCCCTCTTTCATTCAGAGGACAACCGAATGGAACTCTAAACTCCAGGACCATGGACTTCATCTAAAGGTAATCCTCCACTTATGACCACTGCACCAGCGTGGTGGTTATGATGTGGGTGGGATGGATGGATGGGTTATGTTCCTTTGCCGTCATCTGATCCGTAGGACTCTCTCTGAGTGGCGTTGAGGCTACTTGTGGTTTATCAGTGGCAATCTTGACCTTTTTGTCTTTTTTTTTTCGGTTTCAAAAGTTTTATTTCTTTTAAGGCAAACATTTCATCATTCCTCAATCAGTAAGACATCGAAGTACAATTTTTTGTATGTGAAAATAATTCTAATTTACCATCAAATTCTTGTCTAGCCTATTATATACCCCTCCCTCCCTCCACCCTCTTCCCCAACCCCCCTCCACCTCCCCCCCCCCGACTTCCCAGAACCCGTACACGGTATGGATTTCTAACAAACACAGTCTAAAATCTGTTGAGGAAAAAAAAGAAATAAAAAAAATTAATAACATTCTACATTGACCTTAGCTTCTTCTTGCTGAACCAACTTTAAACAATTTAAATCATTTCTGATCTTAAGCATAGGCTAACTGGAATTTCTTGGTCCCATATTTATTTTGAATATAGTCAATCCATTTTTTCCAGTCTCGTTTATATCTCTCATTTGAGTGATCTTTAAGATATGCCGATATTTTAGCCATCTCGGCTAAGTTTGTAACTTTCAATGTCCATTCTTGAGTTGTAGGCAAGTTTTCCTTCTTCCAGTATTGCGCCACCAACAGTCTTGCTGCCGTTATTAGATGCAGAATCAAGTTAGTCTCTACCACTGTAAAGTCAGTACATATACCTAGTAAGAATAGCTTTTTTTAAAACACCTTTGAGACAACTATGTTCTGGATGACTGAGAATCTCCATAGACATTTTTTAAAGTTTTTTTTTTTGTTCTCTCTCTATATAAGTATAGGTATACATTCACATAGTTATTCTTTTTTACATTCGTCATTCTTCTACATTTGTCATTCCATTTACAGGGTTATAACATACCATTTGGGTTGCTTTGTTTACCACCCCTCGCCTGTTTTGACACCACCTTCATTTCCCTTTCTTTTCTCCCTCCCTCCCTTCTCTACTTTCTTCCTTCCTCTTGCCTTTCCTTTCCTTCTTCCCTCACCTCTCCCCTACTCCTCTTCCCCTTCCTACCCTCTCCCTTTCTCTCATTCTCCCTTCCATCTTCCTCTCCTCACCTCTATCTTCCTTCCCTCCTCTTCCTCTCCTCTCCTCCTCTCTTCCTTTCTTTTTCTATTTTTGTAGGTGTCTCTTCCAGCTCTTAATTTTTATTTTCTTGGGGTCGCATTTCCACAAACCCAAAAATAGTTAAATGTCTTTTCTTGTTCCCTTTCCTTCTCAAATCTATCCTGATTATGTTTCCCCCCCTCTTTTGTATCTTACTTTTGAATATATACTTATATATTGTTATTTTCTTCCTTATTCCCCCCCCCCTCTTCATAGACATTGTGGGAGAAAAACTTTCAACAATGTTAATCTGCTCTTCATTACACACGAGTATCTTTCTTGCACCAGCTGACTTACAATCTAAATGCAAAGAACGACTCCTTCCCCTCTACCCCATATATCATTCTCATAATTGTTGGCCTTCAAGCTGAAAAAAAAATGCAAATACATCAATCTCCTCTAGTTTGGCTGTTCTCGCTGCAATGTGTAATAAATCATACTATTGATATTCTTCCCACTTAACTCTAACTTCTGGATGTCAAGAAATCATTTCTCACAGCTACTGCCATTGGCAGTCAGATGGTTTCCCCTCTGCATGGCCGGCCTTTAACATTTTAAAATGTGCCCCGTTTTCCCCTTGTTTCCAGAGGTTTTGCCCGTAAAGCATGGCAGAAATGTGCTGCCTTTGGAAAGGCAAGATGGCCTTCTCTTCGGCTGAGATTTCCACGACTGAATTTGGTTGCATCTGTCTTAATTCTTTGGAATGAAGGATGAAGGTTTTCCAAACTAAATGTGAAACGCTTCCTGGCTGCCGATGGTGGAGAGTTTGGGCTTCCTTTCCATATCAAATCAAATCTTGTTCTGAACCGACTAAATGCCTGAAATATTTATTATTTTAGTACGAAGTATTATGGTGTTGGGCTGCTTCATATGGAGGTTCCATTCAGCTGTAATAATGTTTAATAATACTACGGAAAGAGTCGTTCTCATTATGGTGTGGAGACTTGTGAAAACATATAAGTTTCAGTAGGGAAGAAAATATGTGTCTTAGGGTTGAGTGGTTGGTTCTCTTCTTGCAGACTTCTCATCAACTTAGTCCTCTTTGGTTAGAATTCATACTTCTGTAGAAAGAACTTGTCCCAGTGCTTGATGATGAGGAATTAAAGGCTTTATTAAACTCCACAAATAGTGTGTTTAATAATGTCCCTCCTTCCGTTGCATTAAAATAGTAATTCGGGGTACTAGTCTCAGAAGTATCTGTAAATTGTGGAACTATTTTCTAGGATGTCAGAGTTTATTGCAGCAATCATATCCTGAAAGCACATACCAGTAACTGATTCAGCAGGATTCATTAACTTCTCTTTATATATGATATAACACATGAAATAAATATACAATACTAAACGCAGATCCTCCCAACGTGGTAGTAAATGCAAGCAAACACAGGCAGAAGAGAGTTTTTTTAGTTCAGTTCCAGCAGCAGAATAGTTTTCAGCTTTAGCACAGACTTTAAACCAGTGATGGGCAACCTTTTTGGCGTGGTGTGTCAAAAATCGGCAAAAAATCTAGCATAACTCGCGTTGTGTGTCACTTCGACAAAAACATAATTTTGCGCAATTTATAGTTTAAACTACAAAAATGTATAATTGCAATATATAATTGTATTTAATAAACCAAAAAACTAATTATTTAACATACCTGCTTAGTAACTTCTTTGTTCATCAGTCGATTTCGTATGTTGCCCTTGATATTATTGAACTTGTTTGGGGTGCCGTGAACCAGGGCTGTGGAGTCGGCTGCTTCCAGCTCCACGTCATCAACATGCCGCTCCAGCCCGCCCCAAGAGAACTCAGATATTCTCTTAATAATTGCATCTTTATTCTGCATATCGTGAAATAGAACTGGCGCACATCTTAGGAGAGTTTCTTTAATAAATTCTCCCTCATTAAGCGCTTTTGCATGCTGAGCTATGGAGTGAGCAATGCTCAAACTTGCAGAGTTTAAATTTGTAGAGCCTTTCATAAATTTAAGGATGGAGTTAGATTGGCTCTTATAAAGGTGTAGCTTCCTGGAAATGTATTCCCTCCTTTCATCCTCACTTTTTTCCAAGAGCTGGGAATGATTAGTTTCAAAATGTCTATTTATATTCCACGTTCTGCTTACTACCATTTCAGTACATAGAACGCAAAATGATCTGCCATTTTTTTCTATAATGCCATACATCTCGCTCCATGTCTCTTGAAAGGGTCGGCCACTGCCACTACCACTCCCTTTACTTAACCTTTGTTTTTTATTTTTTGGGTGCTCCATCAGTGGGCCAGTGACAGCAGATAGAATTATAGATAGCCAATTAGGGGTTAACTAGCCTAACAAGCTAACACAACCTCCCCCTCACTTATCTCAGTTATTGTGGGCAATTACAAGTCCATGGCACCCCAATAGTTGCTGCTAATGGCGCTCACAGTTCCCGTTGGCACTCCGCTGTTCCCTGCTGTGGTGCGGTCGTAACCGACAGTCCCAGGAGTAGACTCTCTGTGCCGGCCTGACTGGAGAGAGGCGCGCACTGTTCCCGCGCTCCTCTCCTGGGGGTCCTCCCTCGCCGCGCTGATGACGTGTGTGCGCACGGCACGCACGCCTTACCAGCAGCCCCTGCGCTCAGAAAGGGGCGGCAGTGATACAGTAAGTGAGTGTGGGCAGGGGAGATCACACGTCCCCCCCCCGTTCCTCCAGCACAGATTCTTTCATCCTCGGCGGCCGTGCAGGAGCCGAGGATGAATCGCATGAAATCCTGTGCGTGTCACCCCAAATGGCTACACATGTCAGCACTGACACGTGTGTCATAGGTTCGCCATCACTGCTTTAAACTAAGACACACCCAGGCTCCTAACTGTCTCCAGAAAATACTGTTTCAGTTTCCAAACAGTCCCCATTGGCTGACCTTGTTGCCTATTCCAGTCTATGAATATACTCTGACACAGGATTAACTTGATTACTATTATTTTGTTTAATAGATTTTGTTTAGATAGTTGCTATTTATAAAAAAAAGGAAATGATACATCCATTTATATTTTGCTCATTTCTCTATTTAGAAACACTTCTTTCTGTCATCCATCCATCCACCCATCTATTCTATATACTGCCTTTTCTTCCAGAAGCTGAAGGTGACATATATAATACTCCATTTTCTAATATTCTGCTTACTAAGACAACTCTTAATGTGATCAGTTGCCACCTAGCAGTCACATTCACACAATAAACCAAGTTGGATTAATTAAGCTGTTTATTAAACTTCATTAAATTTACAAAACATAAGTTGAGTTCTCTACAGCTTAGCGGGCTAATGTCAACATCATTATTTCATTAGCTTGTGGTCCACAAGAAAGAACTAAGAAACAGTGTTAATTCATATATTTAGTTAGGAATGTATGAAGGCAATCAGGGTTTCCTCCGGAGAGAGAATGCTGCTTGAAGATCTGATGATAATCTCCTGACAATTTCCAGGCAATCTGTGTCTGTAAGATGGTATGCATCATCTTTCTTCCCCAACTTGGGGTTCTCCAGATGTGGTGGGACTACAAATTCCCAAAATTTGGTCCTACTGGCTGAGAATTATGGGAGCTTCAATAATATTTGGATGACACTAGGTTGGGAAAGGCACAACTTTGCTTCTGGTGCTTTCTGTATATAAATTCTTCAATTTATGAAGTAGAATCCACTGGGAATTTATTATAATTATTGTTATCTCTTTTATTCATTAAACATGAAACCCAGTCAACTGAACATTTAAAAATGTGTCAGAAATACCATTGATTGGTGCTAATGGTTGATATGGGTTGCTTCCAGGGTGCTAGGTATCAACCAAGTATCTTCTTAAAATATATGATATTCCAAGCAATGCATTTTTTTGCAGTTCCGCTTTTTGCAGGAAGCTGCAAATTTTTGGACATGGTACCAAGTGCCCCGATGACAATGGGCATCACTGTTACATGTTTCATCCATAGCTGTGTAGTTTCGATGGCCAGGTCGTGATATTTCGTGATTTTTTTTCCAGTTGCCTGCCGAGAGCACCGGGTACCGTTCCAGTACGGTGCTCTGGAGGGCCCGCCCACCCGCCCGTCCTCCTTACCTGTATTTGAGCTCTTTGGCGCTTCCGTGCACACGCACAGCATGTACGGCGCCTGCACGATGCTCTGCCGAGCAGCTGAAGCATTGCGGAGGAGTTGCGGAGCATCGCAGGATGTAAGGACGCATGTGCACGTTCATGTGGTGGACGCCAGGCCCTGTTGCACCGTACCAGTTGCAACAGGATCCGGAACCCAGCACTGATCATCACCCAGCAAGAGTCAACCAAGCTTGGGACTCAAGACAGCCCACAGAGTTGCCCATGCATGGCCCCATGGAAGTCTGACAATCAATCAAAACACAAACTCAAATTTATTTATTATTTATTTTATTTATTTATTATTTATTTATTTGTCTTGTATGCCGCCCACTCCCGGAGGACTCCGGGCGGCTCACAAAAGACAAGGGAAAGGGGGGAACGAGACAAAGACAACATATTAAAAACAAAACCAACATTCACAATTTCCGTGGAGGTAGATGCTTCTCAGCTCCCCCCAGCCTGCTGGAACAGCCAGGACTTGGTGGCTTTGCAGAAGGCCGGGAGATTACTAAGGGTCCGGATCTCAACAGGGAGCTCGTTCCAGAGGGCCGGAGCTGCAACAGAGAAGGCCCTCCCCAGGGGAGTCGCCAGCCGACATTGGCTGGCAGATGAGACCCGGAGGAGGCCCAACCTGTGCGATCTAATTGGTCTGAGAGAAGTAATTGGCAGGAAGCGGTCTCTCAGGTACCCAGGTCTCAATTCAAAACCCCAGAGAGGACATAATACCCTGGCATTCTGAGCATCTCTTCCCTTTTTCTTCTTGCCCGGGATCTCAAACCACATGGTCCTGTCCACCATTAAAACCATCTTCCCAAGCAGTCTTCGTGTTTCCAGTGTCTTTCTTCCCATTCAGAATTGAACCCAGATGGACACTTCTTCCCACACGCAGAGCTACTGATATTTGCTCAGTAGAATTTAAGGCACCTAATCTCCAGCATAAATGAAAGCTAAGAACAAGGAACCGAGAGGATCTCACAGCTTCGCTAGCAAAACTCCAGGCCTTGCTTCAGTCTGCTCAAGCGGTTGAGTTTGAGTTTCATTTTATTTATATGCCGCCCTATTCCCGGCGGGACTCAGGGCAGCGCACAAACCCAAGGAGGGGAAGGGAAAAACACAAAAACTACAAAAGTACAGGGCATTTAAAAACAACCAACAGCCACACGATTCAAGAGGGGAAGGGAACTCATCGACCCCAGGCCTGCCGACACAGCCAGGTTTTAACGGCTTTTCGGAAGGCCTGGAGAGAGGTGAGGATCCGAATCTCTGCGGGGAGTTCATTCCAAAGGGCCGGAGCTGCCACAGAGAAGGCCCTCCCCCGGGTAGTGGCCAGATGACATTGGCTGGTAGACGGAACCCGGAGGAGGCCTAATCTGTGTGATCTAATGGGTCTTTGGGAGGTAATTGGCAGCAGGCGGTCTCTCAAGTACCCGGTTGCAATATTCCAGCAGAATGTTTTTAAGTGGAACAAAGAAAGCAAAACCATTGAACGGCCTAAGATGTAAAACATTTTAGAACAGGCAAATAATATATAGGGGAAGGTCAACAACACCCAAGTTGCCACTATGACTATGCAATCAATGCTGAATCCCTAATTTAATGTGTGTTTCATGCGCGACACATTTTAAAAAAGGAACAGGGCCTTTATTACAGAGTCGAATTGCCACGTTGAATTTATTTTTTTTACTTCTTCCATAAATATTCCGTGGAACAGGCGAAGATGATGGACCCATTCTCTATGCCAGGGGGAGATCACCAGGAAATTCTTGTTAATTACCCGAGAAATAACAAAGAGAAGATCTTGGTCAAAGAAAACAAAAGAGCAGAGATTTCCAAATATACAGAAAAAGGTTGGTTAAGCATAATGCCATTTCAGATCAAATTATGTTTCAAGTGTCAGAGTTTTCTGAATTAATAAAGAAAGGTTGCTAGAATTGGGTATGTCTAGTCTGAGGAAAAGAAGGACTAGGGGTGACATCACAGCAATGTTCCAATGTCTCAGGGGATGCCACAAAGAAGAGGGAGTCAAACTATTCTCTAATGCACCTGAGGGTAGGACAAGAAGTAATGGATGGAAACTGATCAAGGAGAGAAGCAACTTAGGAGAAATTTCCTAACAGTTAGAACTCTTCATCAGTGGAACAACTGGCCTCCAGAAGTTGTAAATGCTCCAACCCTGGAAATTTTTAAGAAGTTGTTGGATCACCATTTGTCTGAAGTGGTGTAGGGTTTCCTCCCTAAGCAGGGGGTTAGACTAGAAGACCTCCAAGGCCCCTTCCAGCTCTGTTGTTCTATTCCAAATCCAATTACCTTATATCACCCTGACTATAAATGCTTCACCAGATAAAGTTAAAACCTATCACATTGATTTTTGCAGACTGGATTAGCTTTGTTTATTTTAACCTGGCTTAGACTTTGTTGTGGTTTAGTGTTTTTATGGCTCAGTTAACTGTGCAAATCAAGAAAATGGGTTAATTTACTAACTAGATTGTGCATGTTGCCTATACAAAGCCACTGAATGATTCATTTCCTGACTTTATAAAATATACTAAGCCACAAAAGTTTTCAACCATATTTTAGGTTGTAGAAATTCACAGATGGATTCACACCATAAACAAAACCAGAATTGTATATTACAATCTTGGTTAGTAATAGAAGGGGATATTTGTAGCTCAGGGTCGAATTGTGGGGTCCTTGGTGCTCTCTGAACTTGGTGGTTTTCTTACAGAAGTGATGTTGTTGTTGTTACCTAGTTTGGCAATGAAAGATCTGCAAGAAAACCACCAACGATCCTCCAATATTGGCTAGCATATATATCACAGAGTTCCTACATTACACGAAGTCTGCTTAAATAGCCAAAATGCTTAAGGTTATACATAATAAATCATGGATTGCAAACCATGATGATTGGGGTCATGTAGCCACTAATCTAAAAACAAAGAACTGCTTAGTAAAATATATGAATTTAGCTACATGTTCAAATTAGACTGTGAGAGAATACAAAGTATTGTTTGTGCAGTTTTTCAATTCTTTATTCCACAAAAGTCTTTAGAACCTTTTGACAGCACAAGAAAAGTTGCTTCCTTAGTGGAAGGAAATAGATGCAGCTGCTTTCAGGAGCTGCAGACTGAGGATATATTGGCATCCCTGCAGGTTTCAAAGCCACTTTTTCAAATGGAAGCCAAAGCATTGTACAGCCCTAGAAAGTATTAATCAATAATTACAAATGACAACCACACTAAAATGACTATAACGACTGCAACATCCAAGAATTCCTTATTAAAAGTTCTTTGTACAGGCTAAAACATATGATTTGAATTGTGAGCTGCCCTGAGTCCCTTTTGGGGAAAAGGGCAGCATATAAATGCAATAAATCCAAATCCAAATTTCTATGATATGATATTATTGCAGGCATTCACTCGTGTACGCTAGAATTTCAATCTATGCACTAAAAACAGTACAGAGGCAAAAGGAAAGTGTTAAATTAAGTGAGTAAACAGCCCATGGCAAGCTATGGCAAATCTAGACAGCATACTAAAAAGCAGACATCACCCTCCCAACATAAGTGTGTATAGTTAAGGCTATGGTTTTCCCAGTTGCAATGGATGGCTGTGAAAGTTGGACCATAAGGAAGGCTGAGCACCAAAGAATGGAGGCCTTTGAACTCTGGTGCTGGAGAAGACTCCTGCGAGTCCCTTGGACTGCAAGGCGATCCAACAGGTCAGTCCTAGAGGACATCAACCCTGGCTGCTCTTTAGAAGGCCAGATCCTGAAGAGGAAATTCAAGTACTTAATGGCCATCTAATGAGAAGGAAGGACTCACTGGAGAAGAGCCTCATGCTGGGAACGATTAAAGGCAAAAGAAGAAGGGGATGGCAGAGAAGGAGGGGGCTGGATGGAGTCACCGAAGCAGTCGTCGTGAGCTTAAATGGACTCCAGAGGATGGTAGAGGACAGTGACGTGTGGTGAAGCTTATGGCTGGTGAGGCAAAAAGAAAGAAAGCGGCTTCCCCCCACCTCCGCAGCAACTATGTCCGAAATAGAGGCGTCCCACGCCCCGCAGCTATGTCCGCCCAGCTGCGGGGCGCAGGGCGCCTCTATGTCAGACAGAAGCGGTGAGGCGCTTTCTTTCGGCTTTTGCCCGCCCCACAGGGCAAACATTTCCACCTTGCAGGCTGGTACCTGCCCAGGCTGGAGCGAGAGCCGTGGAGGCGACAGGCAAAGAGGGGTGGGGGGGTGTTCCAAGAGGCCCCCTCCCCTTTTTGTACTCCGCAAGCCAGATCCGCAGTGGCAAGAGGCTCAGCTCCGCTTCTATCACCCCCCCCCCTGCTCCAGAGAAGCCGGCTGCGGGAGAGTCTCCGCAGCCCCGGTTCCATCTCCAAGCAGCCCCGGGAGGAAATGGGCCAGCCTCGCTTCCCTCCCTGGACTTTCCGGGAGCGGAGGAACCACATTCCGCTCCCCCTTCCAAGCCCTGATTGGTCAGTCTTGGCTCCCGCTGCTTTCTCCCAGAGCTCCGGCCGACCCGCCGAGGAGGAGCCCGGACGAGGCTGGAGCGAGAGCTGCGGAGGCAAAAGGCTGGCCACTTGCGGCTTGGAAGGGGGAGCGGAATGCGGGTCCTCTGCTCCCAGAAAGTCTGGGGAGGGAAGCGGGGCTGGCCCGTTTCCTCCCGGGGCTGCTTGGAGACAGAACCGGGGCTGCGGAGACTCGCCCGTGGACGGCTTCTCTGGAGCGGAGGGGGAGGCGATAGAAGCTGAGCTGAGCCTCTTGCCGCTGCGGGCCTGGCTTGCGGAGTGCAAAAATGGGAGGGGGCCTCTTGGAACACCCCACCCCTCTTCGCCTTTCGCCTCTGTGGCTCTCACTCCAGCCTCGTCTTTGAAGAAGTCAGCTTCTTTTTACCACTTTAAATATTCTTCAGGGAACTATTTCTGTTTCAACTGGTGAACCAAACAATACATACATGTTGCAGTGAATTTTGGGAAGCGTTCAAGAATAACTATAATTTTCTGTAGGAAACTGACCATTTCAAAATGATGTCCCATATTACTACACTTATATACTCGGTCAAACATTAAATATCACTTTATAGCTGCATAGTATAGGGGATGGATGATTGGCATTTTGAATTCCTCCCCCCTGCCCCCTCCCTCGGACCCACTTTTCCAGCTGTGTCAGAGGATCATTTCAACTCTCCTCTTGTCCGCCATGATGAAAATGTAAAAAGAAAAAGGCAACTTAGGCAAGACCTGCTGCTCCCAAACCAGGAGGCAGAGAACCACATGCCTCCTTTGCATAAGGAATTTTTCACCTTTTAACCCTTGCTTAACTCTGAGCAAGGGTTAAAAGGCGAAAAATTCCTTATGCAAAGGAGGCACATAGTTCTCTCGCCTCCCCCTGCAGTTAGCACTAAACAGAGTCATTCTGGCAGCAACTACCTTTTTCCTTTTTCCTTTTAATTTTTCTTTTCTTTTCCTCATGACACTGGTGAAGCCCCGCCTCCCCTGCCTCCCCTAACTGCACGTCCCTAGTAGAGGACAGGAAGGCCTGGGGAACATTGTCCATGGAGTCGTGATGGGTTGGACACAACTTCGCAATTAACAACAACAAACAGCCCATCTTTCTTAATTTCCAGTGCATTCGTATTAAAGTTGAGTCTAGGTCAATCAGTCTGCTTGTGGTTTTAAAATCATCTGCAAACAGGCTCCTTTAAGCTAGGATGACATTTCCTATGAATGAAATCAGCCTAATGGCATTTGCATTCCTGGGCTGTCAGTGAAACAGAAAAGCCAGGGTTAATAAACTTAAGATGCACAAATCTCCAATCGGATTAAACAACCAGGAACAAGGAATGGCAACGTTTTACAAGAATACGTAGATGAAAGCTGAAATAGAGCCAGGTTTTTTTTGGGGGGGGGGAATGTAGTCTAGCCTTCACCAGTCTGATCATCTCCAAAGGACTGGGAGTCATGGGGCTTGTGATAAATCATGTGTCAGTGTGTAATTACAGGCATACCTTTATAAATCCTTAGGAAAACCACACCTGGAATGCTGCATCCAGTTTTGGTCACCATGTTACAAAAAAAAGAAGATGTTGAGGCTTTGGAAAAAGTGCAGAGAAGAGCAACTAGGATGATTAAAGGCCTGGAGACTAAAACATGCAATGAACCTTTGCAGGAACTGGGTGTGGCCAGCCTAGAGAAAAGAAGGACTAGAGGTGACACAATAGTGGTATTCCAGTATTTGAGGGGCTGCCACAAAGAAGAGGGGGGGGGGTGTCAACTTATTTTACAAAGCGCCAGAAGGCAAGACAAGAAACAATGGATGGAAACTAATCAAGGAGAGAAGCAACCTGGAATTGAGGAGAAACTTCCTAACAGTGAAGGCAATTAAACGGTGGAATAATTTGCCTCCAGAAAAAGTGCTGGAAACTTTTAAGAAGATACTGGACAGCCACTTGTCTGAAACGGTATAGCTTCTCCTGCTTAAGCAGAGGGTTGGACTAGAAGACCTCCAAGGTCTATTCTGATTGAAAAAGAAGAGATTAACATGCTCAGACAGGGGGAAAAAAGATGCAAGATAGAAATAAAAAATAAAACAAAACAAAATAATAATATAATAATAATAAAATGAAATGAAATAAACGAAATGAAATAAACGAAATGAAATAATAAAATGAAATAATAAAATGAAATAATAAAATGAAATAATATAATATAATAACATGAAATAATATAATAAAAATAAGATCTCGTTTTAACTCAAATATTCATACATGTCACCATCATCATATATCTATTTTCGTTTGACTATAATTGTTATTAAAAGATAATAATAATAATAATAATAATAATAATAATAATAATAATAATAATAATATTCTATTTAAAAGAAAGTCAAGAACATCTATTAATCGAAGTAAAGAACAAAAATCTACTGAAGGCCCAACAGACAAAACAAGAATACAGAAAAGATGTGATAAAATCAAGAATGGAGAGTTGGCAGAACAAAGCACTGCATGGTCAATTTCTGGAAAAAATAAAAGATAAAGTGGACAGTGAACAAACTTGGTTATGGTTAAAAACAGGTACATTAAAGAAAGAAACAGAGTCACTAATCCTGGCTGCGCAAGAACAAGCTATCCGCACAAATGCCATTAAGGCCAAAATCGAAAAATCCTCTGATGATGCCAAATGCAGACTTTGCAAAGAAGCTGACGAAACTGTTGATCACATTCTCAGCTGCTGTAAAAAAATCGCGCAGACTGATTATAAATTGCGGCACAATTCAGTAGCACAAATGATCCATTGGAATTTGTGCAAAAATTATAATATTAAAACAGCAACAAACTGGTGGGAACATCAGCCTGAAAAAGTCACAGAAAATCAGATGGTCAAGATCTTGTGGGATTTCCGTATACAAACCGACAAAATACTGGCGCATAATACACCAGACATCACACTGGTTGAGAAAAATAAGGTCACAATCATAGACATCGCAATACCAGGTGATAGCAGGGTCGCCGAGAAGGAACATGAAAAAATCGCAAGATACCAGGACTTAAAAATCGAAATTCAACGACTATGGCACAAACCAGCAGTGGTAATTCCAGTGGTAATTGGCACACTGGGTGCTATTCCAAAAGCACTGGAATTACATTTAAAACAGTTAAAAATTGACAAAATCACCATCAGTCAAATGCAAAAAGCCGCACTGCTTGGATCTGCACGCATATTAAGAAAATACGTTACGACGTCCTAGGCCCCCTGGTGGGGCCCGACTAGTAACCAATGCCAAATCCGGCGAAACAACTGGCCGCTGTGATACAATTGTACAATAATAATAATAATAATAATAATAATAATAATAATAATAATAATTTTTGTTACTTAAACAACACATGCCCACACCAGGACAAAAAAAAAAAACAAGGCAGGGAAAAAAAAGGAAAAACAAAAGAACCCCCCCCCCCAAAAGAAAAAAAAGACCAAAAAAGAAAAAACAAAAACAAAAACAAAAACAAAACAAAACACAGGTATATCTTATAGAAAAAAAAGTATATCAGCTGGTTACAACATGAATTATATTTGTTGACTGTGGAAGAGATGCACAAAAATCTATTTGTAACCAACTGATACACTTTCTATAGCATGTAAGGAAAGATGTTGTATTTGTTTTAAATTAAAAATTAAAAAATTTTATTAAAAAAAAAAAGACCTCCAGGTCCCTTCCAACTCTATTCTGACTGATTGACTGATTGATAAATAATTTCCCTAAGACATCTCTGTCTGGTAGGACAGATTGTGAGCATGAGGACTTCCAATCTGCTAAATTTCAAAGGGTGTGAAGATTTTGAAATCCAGTCTGGATAAATGGCTTCCATAAAGGAATTATCTGCTGTGTCCTCTTCTGCTGACTTGGATCAGGACCTGGGGTGACATAGGGGAAAGAGTGTGGCTTCACTGCCTCTCCATGGGGATTAGAAGGTCAATGGAGTGTTCCAGGTAGAAACAGACTTCCTTGGTAGAATCCTGGCTTCCACCAACAAGCCAGTATTAGTCACTTGCCTGCTGTTGTAAGATTGGAGAGGAGAGCTTCTCCAGGCAAGCAGCCCAGCCTTCTTGTAACTCTCACCGCAGCTCAAGTCTCAGAAAGCCAGCTGGCTTCCTTTTGGTTTATGTATTTATACACACTCACCCATGACTTAGCTCACCAACGCTGATGTCATCAGAAGGCCTAACACTGCCTTATTCTTAGGCAGCTAAAAAAGGATAGAAGCAGCTTGTCTGCTTGCAAAGTAGGGAAGGCAGACAAATCACATCTGTAGCCCAGAGGGAAACACTGTCCATTCGCTAACCTTTCACTGAGCGGAACAGGGAGAGTGGTGTGAAGCTGGAATGGTCTATCCTTCTGGTCAACGGCTGGCCTGATTCTTCAAAAAAGTGAGACGGTCACCTCAAAGAGATTTGAGCAATAGGAAAGGAAACATGGAGGACGTCCTTGATTTACGGCCACAATTGAGCCCAAACATTCTGTGGTTAAGTGAGACATTGGTTGAGTTTTGCCCCCTTTTTATAACCTTTCTTGCTGAATGCTTGTTAAGTGAATCACTGCACTTGTTAAAATTGGTAACAGGGTTGTTAAGTGAATCTGCTGGTCGGAAGGTCACAAAAGCTGATCCCATGATTCCGGAGCACCGCAACCATTGTCAATATGAGTCAGTTGCCAAACGCCTGGATTTTGATCTCATGACTATGGGGTGTCAACGTTCCAAGCAGAACTCCAAGGCAGACAGATTCTTCAAATTTGTTGGATCTTCTTCAAGATCCAACAAATTTATTGGATACATCATGTTGGCGCAACTGGAGAAAGCCGACTCTGAAAGTTCCCGTGGTTTTCACCCAGTTAAAAGAGAAAGTTTTCCCTTTTGCCCAAGTCATTAGTCACATGGTCCAATAGACGTACTGGCCAATTGCTTGGTTACTTCGCTCCTCCTCTCCCAGCCACCTGTTGAAATGACCTTGGTTCCCACAGGAAAATGTTTTGTTTTGACTGCAAAACCCCAGTTAACTATTTCCCTCCCTCTCCCATCTAGTGGCATCTCCGAAGCCTCGAAGATGGCCCCAGCCAGGTTCACTTCAGGGTTGACACAGGGATGCTGTAATGGTTGTAAGTGATAAAAACGGTCATAAGTCACTTTTTTCAGTGATGTTGCAACTTTGAACAATCATCAAATGAACTGGTGTAAGTCAAGGACTACCTGTCTTAGATATTTATTACTGCAAAGAAAAGGCAAAGTACTTGGGGAATACATCTTGATTTGAAGGAAGATCTTTCTAGTCCAGTCTACAGAACTGATGGAGTCTCATTCAATCATGTTAAGCTCTTGATTTAGTTCAGCGGTCATCAACCAGTGGTCCATAGACTACTGGTGGTCCATGAGAAAATTTGGTGGTCTGCACAAAAATATTTGCATTTCTGCATTTTTTTATATTGCACTAAATCAGGGATCCTCAAACTACGGCCGCTGGGCTGGATACGGCCCGCCAAAGCAATTGCTCCCACTCACTGACAGGATGGGGTCCTTCAGGCACTTAGCTTGGCTGCCTGTTTAGTAGCTCCAGCCCCTCCCTCCCTCCCTCCCTCCCTGGGAGTCCAGATGCTTCAGCGAGCACTGCGCGAAACTTCGGTCAGGCTCCTTGAAAGGCAGAGTTTGCAGCGGGCCGATCTAGCGCCCTGGCTGGCTACAAGACAAACATTCATTCTTGGCCATATTTGAGATTCCTAGCTGCAATGGACAGCAAACCTAGGGTTCACCCTGGGCGCTTCTCTCTGCTAACAGGCGGCCAAGCTAAATGCCTGAAGGACCACATGCCATCACTAATTCATATTAATTGTCCACGGGATTTAAAATTATGAATTTAGTAGTCCCTGAGGTCTAAAAGTTTGATGCCCCCTGATTTAGTGGGTCTTGATTTAACAGACTTCAGCTATACTGGTCTAGATTTCATCCTCCCCAAATAACTAGCAAGTCCGTTAAATCAAGCATCTGTGGTTTCAGGAAAAGTTAGGGAAGATCAGGGGGTGGGGTACGTAGACTGGTGGGAAAACACTGGGAGGATTGTGGTTCATACACAAAAGGGGTGCTGGGAGGATTAGAATCTGTAGGCCAGCAGAATTCGATAGAAAATGTAATAGAATAGAATAGAATTCTTTATTGGCCAAGTATAATTTGTCTTTGGTGCATATGCTTTCAGTATACATAAAAAGACAAGATACATTCATCAAGAATCATAAGATGCAACACTTAATGATAGTCACAGGGTACAAATGAGCAATCAGGAAACAATAAATATAAATCGTAAGGATACAAGCAACAAGTTACAATCCTGCAGTCATAAGTGGGAGTGAGATGGGTGATAGGAACGAAGAGAAGACTAATAGTAATAGTAATGCAGCCTTAGTGAATAGTTTGACATTATTGTGGGAATCGGTTGTTTAGCAGAGTGATGGCATTAGGGAAAAATTGTCCTTGTGTCTAATTGTTCTGATGTGCAGTGCTCTATAGCGTCATTTTGAAGGTAGGAGTTGAAACAATTTATGTCCAGGATGTGAGGGGTCTATAGTTATTTTCATGGCCCTCTTTTTGACTCGTGCAGTGTACAGGTCCTCAATGGAAGACAGGTTGGTAGGAAATTGTTTTTTTCTGCAGTTCTAATTATCATCTGAAGTCTGTGTCTGTCTTGTTGGGTTGCAGAGCCAAACCAGACAGTTATAGAGGTGCAGATGACAGACTCAATGATTTCCTCTGTAGAACTGTATCATAGATTCACCAAAGGTTGGATGGGTATTTTATTTTGTTTTTATTTATTTTAAATTATTTATTTACACTTTGGAGGCCACCAACTTCCCAGCAACTCTTGGGAAGCTTACAGTTTAAAAAGTAAAAAAATGTTTAAAAACAAAGAAGCAAAAAATCACGAGCAGCCCAAGAATAAGGAAAAAAATAAAATAATCATCCAACAGAAGCTCAAAACCTGGGAGAATAGCCAGGTCTTTAATAAGTTCCTGAAAGTCATCAGGGCCAGAGCACAAAAAGTACTTTGGATTTAACTGACATTCTGTTTTAGCAGACACCCTTTCCCTCTAAATGACTCATTAAACAGAGGGTGTAATGTACCAATCACAGTTGATCCTGCTTATTATCATGCCCAGATAAGGTTGGCCACCTGCAGAAATATTGAAGGAACTCAGTTTATCTGCACCATCGATCGGAACCAAAAACTAGCCAGATGAAATCCTTGGCTAGAAAGTGACACCATCTTACCCCAATTATAAAAAAATGAAAACCACCCAGATGTTGGAGAGATTTATATTCAAACAAGAAGCTAAACCACAAAAAAAATATCATTTTGGTTAGCGATAGAATACTTGTCGATCTGGATTAAAGTGGAGGTTTCTTCGTGATCTCTGAGCTTGGTTGTTTTCTCGCAGATGTTTCATTAGCCAACAAGGCAGTGGTGGGTTTCAAAAATTGTTGGAACCTACTCTGCGGGGGTGGCCTCCTTTGTGGGAGTGGCTTGCCACCCATGTGACTGGATGGGAGTGGCTTGCCACCCATGTGACCGGATATGAAATTATGAATTAGTACTTAGGTCGGTCCAAGTAGCTATTCAGAAACTCTGGCATTGAAGCGTGCAAGTCTTAAAGCTGTCAAGTTACAAGATCCTTGCCAGTGGTGGGTTTCAAAAATGTTTGGAACCTCTTCTGTAGGTGTGGCCTGCTTTCCGGGTCCACTGGTGGAACCTCTTCTAACCGGTTCGGTAGATTTGACGAACCGGTTCTACCGAATAGGTGCAAACTAGTAGGAACCCACCTCTGCAACAAGGTAACATCATCAGTGCTAGAAGGGAATGGGGTGTGCAGAAAGGAGGAAGATATGGGTTCCTTGGTGCTCTCTGAGCTTGGCTATTTTCCTGCAGATGTTTCATTACCCAACTAAGTACCATGTTTCCCTGACAGGCTCTTATCCCCCCCCCCCGCCCGAAATAAGCACTTGGCCTTCTTTTCGGGGAGGACTTATTATTTTTGAGGTGCAGGAAGCCCCTTAACCTTGGCCCGTGGTCTGTGGATCAGCTGATCCAGAGAGGGCCAGAAGTTTTGTCTCTGTTTCTGGCACACTCTTGCCAGCCCTAGAGTCACTGGGCCTGTCGCTCTTTTTGCAGCTGCCACTAAAAGAAAGGGTGCGAGCTAGGGTTTGTGGGAGTGACCCCCGCGAGGCCGTTCCATGTGGATGGCAGGTACATGTGGGGAGCATGGGGCATGTTTCCCCCCCTTTTCCCCAGGAAATGACAGGGACAGGCTGCACATGCGTTTATATTTTTTAGGAGAGGGCTTATTTTCAGGGGAGGGCTTATTTTAGTGCATGCGCTCAAAAGCCCAATTGGACTTATTATCCGGGGAGGTCTTACTTTTGGGGAAACAGGGTAACATCATCAGTACTAGAAGGGAGTGTGGTTTGTTCTGTATTCTAGCACTGATGATGTTATCTAATTTAGGTAATGAAACACCTGCAAGAAAAGAACCAAGCTCAGAGAGCACCAAGGACATCTCATTATCACAATGACTGTAACATTAATCATTCCCAGCATGTTGTGTGAATGCAGCAGCTAAATCCTGACCTGATTTGAGGGTTCTGCAAATACAGCCAAGGAGTCTTATTTGTGACCATTTAAACTTCCAGATCAATAGACATTCAGCCATTCGCTTTGGCTTGGCAGTGATTTTTATGTAATGTTCTCTAACTATTGGCTTGCTCATTATTTTTTTGGGCAAAGCCCAACAATTAGACAGTACAGTCAAAACTCCAAATTGCATATTTCATGGAATTGCATGTAAGTAATTCCTTGACATAGAAAAGAAAAAAGAAAAACAGTTCCTGGAATCAGAATGGAAGAAGAGAAAAATATAAAGCAATGTTCTCTTTTTGTGTTCTCTGTTGTTCTTTATTGTGTTTTTTCCACCAAACAATTTTATTTTTGGGGGGGAAGGAACAAATCTTATCAGAAAAGCAGATTAACAGAGTTGGAAGGCACTTTGGTGTCATTGGTCCAACCTTTTGCTCAAGAAGGAGAGCTTATTCCATTCCAGACAAATATTTCTCCAATCACTTCCCAAAAACTTCCAGTGTTGGAGCATTTACAACTTCTGGAGGCAAGTTGTTCCATTGATTAATTTGTTCTAACTGTCAGAACATTTCACCTTAGTTCTAAGTTGCTTCTCTCCTTGCTAAGTTTCCACCCACTGCTTCTTGTCCTGCCCTCAAATTGAGGCTGTTAAACAGTCTTGAGGCTGTTAAAGACTGGATGAGAGCTAACAAACTGGTACTCAACCCGGACAAGACCGAGTGGCTGTTGTGTTTTCCTCCCAACAATTTGGCCGATGTTCCATCACTCAGGCTGGGGGGGTCAAAATTTATACCCCTCAGACAGGGTCCGCAACTTGGGAGTCCTCCTGGACCCACAGCTGAGTTTCGACCATCACTTGTCAGCTGTGACCAGGGGGGCATTTGCCCAGGTTCGCCTGGTGCGCCAGTTGCGGCCCTACCTGAACCGGGAGACCCTCACAACAGTCACTCGAGCCCTTGTGATCTCTAGGCTGGAATACTGCAATGTGCTCTACATGGGGCTGCCCTTGAAGAGCATCCGGCGACTTCAGCTAGTCCAGAATGCAGCCGCGCGAGTGATAGTGGGCGCACCACGGTTCGCCCACATAACACCGATCCTCCGTGAGCTGCGCTGGCTACCTGTTGATCTCCGGGTGCACTTCAAGGTCCTACTTACCATTCATAAAGCGCTCCATGGTAGTGGATCTGGCTATTTGAGAGACCGCCTTCTGCCAATTACCTCCCTCCGTCCCATCAGATCGCATAGAGTAGGCCTCCTCCGAATTCCATCCGCCAGTCAGTGCCGACTGGTGACTACGTGGAGGAGAGCCTTCTCAGTTGCAGCTCCGACACTATGGAACAATCTCCCCGTGGAGATCCACACCCTCACCACCGTCCAGGCCTTCCACACAGCCCTCAAGATCTGGCTATCCCGTCAGGCCTGGGGATAAGACTTTACTCTCGCCCCTCCCGAATGTTGAATGAATGTTGTGTTTTACCGCTAATTATTTTTACTCACATTTTATTTTTGTGTTTTGTCCTGCACTCCCCTCCCCTATTATTGTAAGCCGCCCTGAGTCCCCTCAGGGAAAAGGGCGGCCTATAAATGTTTAATAAAACAAAAAAAAATGGTTTGGAGGATAGCTTGACTCCCTCTTCTTTGTGGCAGCTCCTGAGATATTGGAACACTGCTACCATGTCACCCCTACTCCTTCTTTTCACTAGTTAGACAATCTTTTATCTTTTTTACATACAAGGTGAGAAGGGTGGTATAGAATAAACAATGAATAAATAAATAAATACATGAATGCATAAATAAATGAGCATGGAATTCTGGTAGCAACACTCTCTAAATGGTGACTTGAGACCTAAACAGCAAGACTATTCAATGCAGAATTTAATTCAATGGCATTTTAATCAAAATGTGTGGACTGAGTCCATTTTCTGACTGGAATGGGAAAGTTGGTTCACATCATTGATTGATGCCTTCCAATGGGGTTGCCTTCAACTTGATTTGAATGTCTTGGATTCGTTTCTGCCTGAAAATGGGTTTTCTTTTTCATCCAACCTTCAATCAAATCCATCCCAGTTAATAGTTTGAGCCCCTCTTGTCAATTTGCCAGATTAAGTTGACAATTGGAATGAGGATGTTCCCCAGATTTATTAAGGACATTCTGACATCCCCTCGGCCAACCTTTTTCCAATTCACTCTTCACCCACAAAAGCTTGGTTTCAGTGTTCAAACAGTAAAGAAAACAGAATATTGTTTTTTTAAAATCATTATAGAGTTTCATCTTCAGTTCAGCATCATTGGAAATGGCTGCCAAGAAGTTCATTCCACCAAGGTTCTTTATTTATGCCTTGTGGGAAAAATTAAAATCCCCCCCCTCTCCTTCTGATGTCCCTGACCCTGATATTCTGATATTGGATAGTTATGGGGAGATTTTAAAGAAGGTAGGGCTCCAGTCGTGGAAGCACCCCACCCCTGCCCCATCTTGATTCTTTCAACTTTCTGCTGAAAAATAAAACCCTGTTCGTTTTCCAAGCTTAAGTTGCCTTCATACCTCACATTAAACCATAATTTATGATTTATTCCAGATTTCCCAACCTAGGCAGCTTCCAGATGTGTCACCCTCATGAATCAGCAGCAGTGGCTGGAGATTATGGAAGCCGTTATGAGCATCTTTCTCCAACATTAACTCTCCCAAGATTAAAAACTTAGAATCCCCCCCCCCCAAATCAAGTTGCAACCCCGGATAATAAGCCAAATTGGGCTTTTGAGCGCATGCGCTAAAAATAAGCCCTCCCCCAAAATAAGCCCTCCCCTAAAATATTTAATTGCATGTGGAACTGGTCCCCTCCATTTTCTGGGAGAAAGGGGGGAACATGCCCCATGCACCCCACATGGACTTGACATCCACACGGAATGGCTTTGTGGAGGTTGCTCCCACCAATCCTAGCTACCATGCCCCTTCTCTTAGTGGCAGCTGCAAAAACAGTGGCAGGACCAGTGATGCTAGGGCTGGCAAGAGTGTGCCAGAAACAGAGACAGAACTTCTGGCCCTCTCTGGATCAGCTGATCTGTGGGCCAAGGTTAAGCAGCCTCCTGCACCTCAAAAATAATAAGACGTTATTAATTTTCTACTTTCTCTTTAAGTATATTTTAAACTGTTTTTGTTAAAGATTTATACCTTGTATTGGTTCTGGGAAGTCAGGGTGGGGGAAGGTTGGGGGGGTTGGGGGGGGGGAGGGAGTGGAGTTTACTAAGTTGGAGGAGGGGTGTTGGATTTTAAGGTATTATGATTGAACATGTATACTGCTATTTTTTCTTTTTTATGTATATTGAAATGGAATTATAAATACCATCAACACAAAAGGGAGTTTGCTCAGAAGCTGAAATACACCAAGTGAATTAGAGGAAGAGTGGGAAGCAGAGGAGAGAAGAAAGATAGGAAGAGAGGGACAGGAGAGAGAGTGAGGGGGGAAGATGAGGTGTATAAGGAGGAGTGGTAACGGGAGAGAGGAGAAGGAGAAAGGAAGGGGAAGTAGAGTAGAAAATAATGGAGGGAAGACAGGATGTAGAAAGGGGGAGGAGAAAGGGGGAAGAAAGTGTCGGATAAGGTATAAATATGGTGCATGGAGAGCAGAAGAGCCAATAACTGGGGTTTTTTTTCCCTTTGGTAGTTGATGGTAAGATGAATTGATGTAATTACTTAATAATACAACATGATATTGACTATGTAATAGTATACATGTGATTATATGCTATGAAAATGGAAAATAAAAAAACTTTCTATGCAAAAAAAATAATAAGATCTTGCCGAAAATTAGGCCAAGCACTTATTTCAGGGGTAGATTTCTATTATTTGTTAAACTATGTTGCTCTGAGACTTTAAAAACAATTTGAGAGGAAACAAGTTAATGAAATTGTACTAACGATATAGAGAATTGAATGTTTAAGTGGTGTTTAAGTTTTTGGTGGAATAAAGTCTACATAAACAGATTTTCTTCATGACGATCTGTCCCTAAGCTGTTGGTGAAGACTGTCATTCATTCAGGCAGAGATGTCTGAAGGTTCACTGAAGTTGTCTGAAGATGGAATCATGCCAACAGAAGTAATTTTTAGAAGATTAGTCCAGTTGCAAGGATTCAGCCGTCACAACACTTCAGACAACCTTCAGACTTGTTCTTTCAAGTCTCCAGATGATGCACCCCTTGTCATCATAACAGACGTTGCC
Organism: Thamnophis elegans; assembly: GCF_009769535.1. Taxonomy (NCBI): domain Eukaryota; kingdom Metazoa; phylum Chordata; class Lepidosauria; order Squamata; family Natricidae; genus Thamnophis; species Thamnophis elegans. Next base: position 16,443,299 of record NC_045556.1, on the reverse strand, counting down.
TTGTTACATTTGTGTTGCATTTGTGCTGATAAATAAATAAATAAAATAAAATAAATAATTTATTTATTTATTTATTTATCAGCACAAATGCAACATGTGTGTGTGTGTGTGTGCGTGTATAATTTATTATACAAAGTATAATTGCTGGAGATGACTTATCACTGCAGTGTTGATTTATTTTTTATTCATTAGAGAAGATGCTAACAATTCCAAAAAACCCACAGTTCAGCTGTATTGAAAGCAGAACATTTTTTCCTAGCTTCAGAATTAGAAATCATAACATTTCATCTACAAGAAAGGGCTCGAATTAAAATTTATTGTCAAGCTGAACTAGGAAAATTCATGATATCGTTGCAGCCAAGCTGGAATCCATTTATGAAAGATAATTTCCTCCCCCACAACCCACCCCATAAGTGCTAGATTTTCGACTTCTGATTAGAATTTATTTGGGGGTGGTGTGATGTATTCTCTGTCTCTTTTTTCCTGACATTTTTCGAGCGGGGTTTTCTTTGTGTGTAAAGAAGTTTGACCATTGTTCATTATGTGTTCAAAACTTCTTAGCAAACTATTAAAAAAGAAAAGAAAAGCAGTGGCAGACAATGGACTTCTTTATTGTTGTTGTTGTTGTTGTTAGTTGCAAAGTCGTGTCCGATCTATCGCAACCTCGTGGATAACATTCCTCCAGGCCTTCCTGTCCTCTATCAACCCCGGAGTCCATTTAAACTCATGCCAACTGCTTCAGTGACTCCATCCGGCCACCTCCTTCTCTGTCGTCCCCTTCTTCTTTTCCCTCAATTATTCCCAGCATTAGGCTCTTCTCCAGTGAGTCCTTCTTTCTCATTAGGTAGTACTTGAGTTTCATCTTCAGGATTTGGCCTTCTAAAGAGCAGCCAGGGTTGATCTCCTCTAGGACTGACCAGTTGGATCACCTTGCAGTCCAAGGAACTCACAGGAGTCTTCTCCAGCACCAGAGTTCAAAGGCCTCCATTCTTTGGTTCTCAGCCTTCCTTATGGTCCAACTTTCACAGCCATCCATTGCAAGGACTTCTTTACTTTATAACAACAGAAAACTGTCTTGGGAGGAGAAGGTTAGCTGTTTCATGTTGTTACTCCTTCAAGGCCTGGAGACTAAAACATATAGGCAACGGTGGCAGGATTTGGGTTTGGATAATCTACAGAAAAGAAGAATTAGGGTGACATGATAGCAGTATTTTAAGGGGCGGCCACAAAGAAGAGGATGTAACTTATTCTTCAAAGCACCAGAGGGCAGGACAAGAAACAATGGATGGAAACTAATCAAGGAGAGGAGCAACCTGGAATAAAGGAGAAACTTCCTAACAGTGAGAACAATTAACCAGTGGAACAGCTTGCCTCCAGAAGTTGTGGGCATGGAGTTGTGGAGTATTTTAAGAAGAGACTGGTCAGCCACTTGTCTGAAATGGTATAGGGTCTCCTACTGGAGCAAGGGGCTGGACTAGAAGACCTCCAAGGTCCCTACCAACTCTTCTATTTCTATTATTTCTATGTCTATTTCTTATTCTATTCTACTCTACTCTACTCATAACTAAAATAACTCAGAATTTTCCAACCCAATCTAGATTCACTCAGCCAAGGAGCCTTTTAAAGAGGCAGTCTTCAAACAAAGCTATTGTATTTCCCCAGCTGTTCCACACTTTCACAAACTGTTCTAATTGTCTGACTTCTCCCTTCGGCAAGGCCACATGTAAAGGGTTGGATCTAGGCCCAGAAGGAAATCCCTATTAAGGCCTAGTCCCAGAATATCATTAGAAGGTGTGAAGCCACACCAAGGGATCTTGGTGAAGGCCGGTTTTAATGGGCATGCCAATTGTGAATGCTTCCAGAACTAGCTTTTACAATTCACCCTACAAAATTCACAAAAATACTGTGGCATATTCAGACATCAAGTTTCATTTCTTTGTTGGTCTTCTGTTGATGGGGGCATCTTCCATCTTCATTTCTCATTGTAAAAATCCCTGAAAAAAGGACAACGTTCTTTGATTGTTAACAGGACAAATATGAGGATATTCATAGGAAGTCAAAATTACCATTGGGCCAAAAATCTATTTTCTATCCCTACATTTTTCTTCCTCTCTGAAATAGGATTCTGGGTTTTTTTTTTTTTTTTTTACTTGAGTCCAGGTGGATGTGTAAATTCTCAATTCAAATTTTAATTTGATTTGTAAAATTTACCTCAAACGATAAGCATCCCAGCAGAAGAATTGCAAAGATATACCAGGCAGTTCTTGTTTAGCGACCTCAGTTGGGACTGCCAACTTAGTGATTAAATGAAAGGCTGCTAAGTGGAACCCGAAATGTGCTTACTATCTAACTTCCGCTTTCTTTTGTTTTACAAAGCTGTGAAGGCTATAAATGGTTGTAAAGTTACTTTTTCATTACCGTGGTAACTGTAAATGGTTGCTAAATGAGACAGCTGCTAAACAAGAACTGCTTGCATATGCCCTTTGTGGAGAAAATATGCACTTCATTTCTATCAACCTCGGACACTGGTTCTTTGCCTGGGTGTTTGTTGGGACTTAAGAGGCAGAAGAAGAGAATAAAACCTCCCCAAATATTAGGAAAGTTCTTCCAGTTTTGTCTACAGAGGCTGAGAACTTTGGGTGCTGGAATCTCAATCTATCAAGTGAGGGTATCCTTTTGGGGAAGCCTAGCCTATATGTTCAAAGGGGGAACAAAATCTCAAATATAGCTCGTCTGCCTGGAATCCACACTATTTATCAGACATTAATACAATTGAGCGGGTGCAGAGGTATTTCCCAAGAAGAGTCCTCCACTCCTTAGCTCACAACAGAATCCCTTACGCCACCAAGGTTGATACTTTGGGCTTCGACAATCTGGAACTGCGTCACCTGCGGTCCAGTGGTGGGTTTCAAAAATTGTTCAAACCTACTCTGTGGGTGTGGCCTCCTTTGTGGGAGTGGCTTGCTGCCCGTGTGACCAGCTGGGAGTGGCTTGCCGCCCATGTGACCGGATATGAAGATGCCGATGACACTTGTCAGAACCACCTTAAATTACCTCACACACAGCACCGGCATGCATAAGAATATGATGTAAACTTGTTTTTTAAAAGGCATCTTTGGTTTGCATTAAAACAACTTCAACACACACAATGTTCTGATTGCACCACAAACGCAGTAGTCATCCTTACCTTTCACAGAGGCACTGAGTTTTATAAATATGAGCATGATAGTGTAGAATAATCATATCCAAGGACCAGTGGTGGGTTTCAAAAATTTTTGGAACCTCTTCTGTAGGTGTGGCTTGCTTTCCGAGTCCACTGGTGGAACCTCTTCTAACCGGTTCGGTAGATTTGACGAATCGGTTCTACCGAATAGATGCGAACTGGTAGGAACCCACCTCTGCTGCAGTCGGACCTAAGCACAGGACACAAAATTTTCTGCTACAATGTCCTACCTGTCAACGACTTCTTCAGCTTCAACCACAGTAATACACAGGCAAACAATAGGTACAAACTCAAGGTAACCGCTCACAACTCGATTGCAGAAAACACGACTTCAGCAACAGAGTGGTCAACGCCTGGAATGCTCTACCCGACTCCATTGTTACAGCCTCAAACCCCCACAGCTTCAACCTTCAACTGTCTACCGTGGACCTCACCCCATTCCTAAGAGCTCCGTAAAGGGGGCGTGCATAAGTGCACCAGCGTGCCTAATGTCCCTGTCCTATTGTCCCCATCTATTTGTGCTCATTTCCTTTGTTCATGTCCATGTTTATACTTATACCTGTTATCTCATACATGTTTGACAAACTAAATAAAATAAAAAAAAACTAAGTCAAGAGGGAGAACCATCTCTGAAAACATACAAATCTCCATAACTTCAGCAAATCCAGGCTGATCTGCTTGCAAAGCAGAGTGATCAAGAGCCATTCACCAGAAGTCAAGTTTTGCTTCCAGGAGATTAAGCCGCTGAGCTTCACAAACATCAGTTTGTAGGTCAACCGTGACTAAGATAAGGATGTTTGAACAGGGAAACTTAGATGCCTTTTGAAAACACCTTTAAAACAATAGACCTAGGAAGTAGGAGGGTGTCCCCACAGACTGAGGACAGGGAAGGACTGAGATGCTAAACAAGAATCCTTGCAACATAACGAGACAGGTGGAGTAATTTGAATATGTCCTTTGTCTGGTTCATACAATTGCGTTTGGCTGCATTAAGAGCAGTTACAGGAAGAAAATATCTAGTCCTTTGGCAATAAGTTAATTTCTCTCTTCCCTGCCCCAATCATGGTCCCAAGTCCCACAATCAATTTTCAGAAGAGGGATATCAAATTGTAGGTCTCTCTCTCGCTCTCTGTCAACAGGATTTGAAACACACGCTTCCCTTAAGTATGTGTTTACAATATTCCACTGTTTGAGGGGCTGCCGCAAAGAAGAGGGAGTCAACTTATTTTCCAAAGCACCAGAGGGCAGGACAAGAAACAATGGATGGAAACTAATCAAGGAGAGGAGCAACCTGGAATAAAGGAGAAACTTCCCAACAGTGAGAACAATTAGCCAGTGGAACAGCTTGCCTCCTGAAGTTGTGGGTGCTTCATCACTGGAGGATTTCAAGAAGAGACAGCCACTTGTCTGAAATGGTATAGGGCAGGGGTGTCAAACTCAAGGCCCGGAGGCCAGATCCGGCCCACAGGGTGATTAGATCTGGCCCATGCAGCCACCTTAGAAACAGCAAAGGACATGCCCTCTGTGCCTCTGTCATCGAAAATGGAGCTCCACAGCCCATTTTTGCTGGCACAGGGACCTTCGACATGAGTGATGTTGAAGTGCCATGCCCACCCTGGCCCCCCAACAACAATCCTGTTGTGACTCTCAATCAAATCAAGTTTGATACCCCTGGTACAGGGTCTCCTGCTTGAGCGGGGGTGGTGGTGGTGTTGGACTAGAAGACCTCCAAAGTCATCTCTATTCTGATTGAAAAGAAAGAGATTAAGGTGCTCAGACAGAAAAAAAATGTAAGATAGAACAAAAATAAAAAATAAAATAAAAAATAAAATAAAAAATATAAAATAATATAAAATAATATAAAATCTAGAATGTAAAATGTGAAATGTGAAATGTGAAATATGAAATATGAAATGTGAAATGTGAAATATGAAATATGAAATATGAAATATGAAATAATATAGAATAATATAAAATAATATAAAATAAAATAAAATAAAATAAAAAATAAAATAATAAAACAATAAAATAATAAATAAAATAAAATAATAAAATAATAAAATAAAATAACATAACATAAAATAACATAACATAAAATAACATAAATAAAATAAATACAATAAATACAATAAATACCATAAATACAATATACAATAAATACAATAAATACAATAAAGTATACAATAATAAAAAGTTATCCAGTTGCAAAAGTGCTGTTGACCTTCCAATTCATGAACAATGCTCTCAACTGAACATTGGGTCCTTACAAAACTCTTGACATGTATCAAAGTTTACATAATCTGCTTGAAACATTTTTTCTTCATAGTTTTAAATACTTAACTCACCTAAGCTGAGACAATGATTTTAGTTTTCCTTGTCTACTACAAAGGAAAAACTGTCCTCTCCTCCATAGGAGGAAATAGATTAACCGGTATTTTAGATAATCCTCAAAGCTACTGAAACTTCCTTCTCAAACAATGCTTGGCTGAAGATGCCAAGAAGAATAGATCCTCTGATGTATAAACCACAACTGAGTTGTAAGCTTTGAGCACATCAAGAATTATTTGCAGATCAATTTAGATAATGCACATCCTGTTCTCTGTTTTCATTGTTGATTATTTTGTTACTTCCAGCTCTTTTTAAAAAAAATAATTCCATTCACGGTTGTCTTCTGGCAATGGCTTCCTTGGGTTCTTGTAAACTTATGCTAGTGCGTAAGGATAATATCTAAGCACTTTATCTTTTGTTAACCTTTTAACCAATTAGCTTTGGGTTTCCCAACATCTGGGTCTTCTCTGTGAATAATGACTTCATATGACTCATTCAAAACATTTTAAACTATATAAGATTACATAGAATCAATTTGAGGACTTTTTTAAAAAAAAGTATTTCTCCCTATTCACATTACATTTTGTCCAGCTATCGTCGATCTTTGCTTTCCACCGTGTCCATCTTTCACTAAAAAGCCCACATTTTTTTTTTAAACAGTTTGCAGGATTTCTGTATCTTTCTTAAATCGGTCTTTCGTTCTTGCTATTTGATGGTTTTCTTAAGTGTCTTCGCATTGCTTATTTTGGTGCAATTCCTTGTCTCTTCCTGTGGAACTTAACATTTACTTGGGCAATTTTTCCATCTTTTACTTTCTATCTTTTAGCTTCTTTTTGCACCGTGGTAACAAATTACAAAATTGTCTTCTTTTTCTCTTGATGACATTTTGGGAGAGTTTGGTTTGTTTGCTTCATCTTTTAAGAGCGTCATGAATCTCAGGCACAAAGTCTCCATGTCCTACATCATGGCCTAATCCAGGGGTGAAATTCAGCAGGTTCTGACAGGTTCTGGAGAACTGGTAGCGGCAATTTTCAGTAGTTCAGAGAACTGGCAAATACTACCTCTGGCTGGCCCCAGAGTGGGGTGGGAATGGAGATTTTGCAGTATTCTTCCCCTGCCACACCCACAGAACAGGTAGTAAAATAATTTGAATTTCACCACTGGCCTAATTCCATGATATTTGTCTTTTACCTCTAACATATGGAACCATGTGAAATATTAATGAAGTTGATTTTGTCTTCTTTCTTTGATTAATTGGCGACATCTCAGTCATAACCCCAGGTCTTGTTTTCATGAATTAAATAGAGATTTTCTATCATCACTTGCAGCATAAATAACCAATGTTCTGAATTTCAGGCACTAAGCCCTTTATCATTAAGATTAAGATACCCTTTATGGTGATTTTTTTTTACTGTGGACACACTGGCACACATTAAAAATTACAAAATTATGTACAAAATATACAAAATTGGAATAACAAAAATATACCAACAAAGGAAAATGTGTTTAAAAATATTGGAGTGAGCTGCGATGGACAGACTTACAAAAAAAAAAAAAAGATAAAGGAGAATCGGATTATTACTTAGTATGGAATTTATGGTACAAATGGCTAGAGGAAAGATGCAAAGAATAAGAAAGCATAAAAGGAAGAAAGATTAAGAAATCAGAAAACAATTACAAAGCCGCATAAATAAATAAAGCTATTCTTTGAGGAAATTACTTGCCTCGGAGGCTCATTTGCTATGGATGTATGGCTCAAGCAATGCTTATATGCTATTTTCTGAATGGAAGGGAATCAACTCCCAATAATCTTTTCTGCCATCCTCATCATCTCTGCACTCTCTCCTGTCCAAAGTAATAATGCTTCCAAACCAGACTGTAATGCAATATGACAGGATGCTCTCAATCATCCTTCCATGGAAAGTGGTAAGGACAGGAAGAGGAACATGAAGATGACTTAATCCATTATATTAATACAATAGCAATAGCAGAGTTGGAAGGGACCTTGGAGGTCTTCTAGTCCAACCCCCTGCCTAGGCAGGAAACCCTATACCGTTTCAGACAAATAGCTATCCAACATCTTCTTAAAGACTTCCAGTGTTGGGTCATTCACAACTTCTGGAGGCAAGCTCTTCCACTGATTAATTGTTCTAACTGTCAGGAAATTTCTCCTCAGTTCTAAGTTGCTTCTCTCCGTGATTAGTTTCCACCCATTGCTTCTTGTTCTACCCTCAGGTGCCTTGGAAAATAGTTTACTCCCTCTTCTTTGTGGTAACCCCTGAGATATTGAAACACTGCTATCATGTCTCCCCTAGTCCTTCTTTCTATTAAACTAGACATACCCACTTCCTGCAACCGTTCTTCATATGCTTTAGTCTCCAGTCCCCTAATCATCTTTGTTGCTCTTCTCTGCACTCTTTCCAGAGTCTCCACATCTTTTCTATATCGTGGTGACCAAAAATGAATGCAGTATTCCAAGTGTGGCCTTAACCAAGGCATTATAAAGTGGTAGTAACACTTCACATGATCTTGATTCTATCCCTTTGTTTATGCAGCCTAGAACTGTGTTGGCTTTTTTGGCAGCTGCTGCACACCAATGGCTCATATTTAAATGGTTGTCCACTAGGACTCCAAGATCCCTTTCACAGTTACTACTGTTGAGCAAGGTATCACCTATACTGTACCTGTGCATTTCATTTTTGTTGCCTAAATGTAGAACCTTACTCTTTTCACCGTTGAATTTCATTTTATTAGATAGTGCCCAATGTTCAAGTTTGTCAAGATCTTTCTGTATCTTGACCCTATCTTCTGGAGTGTTGGCTATGCCTGCCAGCTTGGTGTCATCTGCAAATTTGATGAGTTCCCCATTTATTTCCTCATCCAAATCATTGATGAAGATGTTGAAGAGTACTGGGCCCAAAACAGAGCCTTGGGGTACTCCACTGCATACTTCCCTCCATGAAGATGCAGTTCCATTGAGGACTACACGTTGAGTGCCGTTGGTCAGCCAGTTCCAAATCCATCTGGTGGTGATGCTGACTAACCCACATTATTCTACTTTATTTAGTAGTGGGTTATGGTCTACCTTATCAAATGTCTTACTGAAGTCCAAGTAAACTATATCAATGGCATTCCTCTGGTCCACTAATTTTGTCACATTATCACAGAATGCAATAAGATTAGTCTGGCATGATCTGTTTTTGACAAAACCATGTTGGCTTTTGGCTATTACTTTGACCGATATTGACCAATATCTTTAGTTAAAGATTGACCCCCTGACTTCTAACTCTATTTCCATGCAGCCTTGGTGTTTTGACACATCTCCTCCTTTGCCATTCATTATACCTAAGATATGTAGATTATTTTCCTTGCAACAGGTGACAACTCTTTTGAGCAAGTGATGAAAGGTTGGGGATCATCCACCTCAGGAAATAGCCACCAGAAAAATACTGCTCATGCCTTAAAGCTTCAATCAGTAACAATAGGTCAACACCTTCGCCATGCTGAAATTTGAATTGTTTTCTTGGCAGCTTTGAAGTTTAGGAGGGATCACTCAGAAGAGTAATGTCGGACATGTATCCACAGAAGGCCATTATGACATTCTATTACATCAGGAACATGCATGCACAACCTTTGGCCAAATGACCAAGATGCCAAGAGACTTCATTAAAGCAAGACAAGGGACAGGACAACTCACTGCAGGGCAAGAGTTACACTAATATCAAAGAAATGATGGAACAGAATCATCAGAGAAAGAGGGCAAAAGGAAGGACAGAATGAAATGTGAACGGCAAAAAATAAAATATTTTTATTTATTTTAAATAATTAAATAGAATTGTTAAATTGTCCCGCAGTGAATTGACCCATGGCAAGTTGGCTGTGGCAAGTTGTCCAGCAGCGAGTTGGCCATGGGGAGTTGGCTGTGGCGAGTTGTTCCATTTCGAGGCAGATATTTCTCTCTCTGGGCGCAAAGAGAAAATATCTGTTGTGAACTTTGCATAGGTGTCAGGAAGGGCATCCAGTCAATAAATGCTAACTCCATTCAGTTGCCCCGACTCCACCCCAATGCAAGGGGTTGCAGGGTCTTTAAAAGACAAAAAATATTAAATGGGGTCCCAACTTTCAAAACCTTGCCCGCCTTTATTTGTAAGATGACTATCCAAACTGAGCCCAGAAAGGTCAGGTTTAAAACTTGCATGAGAAGGAGCCTTCTTAGATGTCTGGAATCATCTGTTAAGTCCTGGAGAACTTCTGGCATTTCTTTGAAGCAATGTTTTTGAATTGTTGGTAAAACATGCATATTGTAACCTGCCTCTGGGACAAAGCGTACTAACAACACACTGGCTTTCTGACATCCAAATTTCCTGTTCTCATCCAGTTCATTTCTAATCAGCTTAATTTCCGTTTGTGTTTTGGGCAACAGAATGCAAAGGGGGAAGTATTTTTCATTCTTTTGAAGGAAGTGACCTTGGACTTGGTCGGATCAAGCTTGCCTTATTCAATCAAAGTAGGTATCACTTAATCCTAGCATTTTGTTTGATTTCCTTATTTTCAATACTTGATCTTACTATTGCTCCAGATTTACAAAGGTTGCATTCACGTGATATACTTTGCTTAATTCCTGATCTGACAGTTGGGGTTTAGGTTAAGTGAATGTTAACACATACGCAAAACAAATGGCTCAGGTTCAACTTAACAAAGTTAAATTGCAAGTGTGCACACCTATAGTTCACATCAGCCAATGTGCTTTTTTGTATAAATGCAACTATTAAGTGCTAACCAGATAAAAGAGCTGAGGTCAGAGGTCAGCAACCTGTGGCTCTGGAGCTGCATGTGGCTCTTTCATCCCTCTGCTGTGGCTCCCTGTTGCCAGTCAGCTCCACAATTGATAGGGCTTTCGGTTAGGACAGGTAGAGGAAAAAGGACGCTGTGCTAGGAGGAGACTCTATGGTGGGGGAACCGGACTTCCGGTTGGCTTCAGAATTGAACGGGGGGTTTCCGGGTAGGACCTTTGTGGCTCTGAGTGTTTAAGGTTGCTGACCCCTGGCTTAGGTGAGTACAGTTCAAAGAGAGGAAAGTTCCATGATTTGATTCTTGTAGCAAGGTGCCAGGTGAGATATGGATTTAATTCGTTGATCCATGTTTTCCTTATGATATCCTTGTCAGAAGAAATTGTTGAAACCTATCTGATCTTGCTAGTCCATCACTTCTATGATTCCAAATTTACCCCTTGGCACATCTTGGGGAAAGATGCTCCAAAAATTCAACAGAACAATTTTTCATCAGATATTAAGATATCAAAACAAGGAGGTGTTACAAAAGGAGGAAGGGATGGTAAATAAAGCAACCCAAACTTACTAAATAACTTACTAAATGAAATAATAAATGTATAAGAATGATAAATGTAAAGAACAATAATTATGTGAATGTATACCTAAAATGGTATGTAAGAGAATAAAAAATAAAAAAAACATTTGAAAAAAAAAGATATTACGATATCAAACACCATGTTCTCTATTGTCCCTTTTAAGGAACAATCGAACCAAAATATTAGGCCATATTAGCAGATTTGTAGCCTCTAAAATACATAGTATTAACCTGTCACCGGATGTATTTCTTTATATAAGTAATCAATCAGCCATATTATTGGTAATTAGAAAGAAAATAGTTATTTTTACTACTTGCTCAGCTAAACTTAATTTGATTTCCTTAATTGATTTTCTTTAAGAAGGAAAGAATCATGGTGGCACACTGGTTAGAATGCAATATTGCAGGCTAACTCTGCCCACTGCCAGTAGTTTGATTCTGACCAGCTCAAGGTTGACTCAGTCTTCCTTCCTTCTGAGGTCAGTAGAATGAGGACCCAGATTTTTGGGAGCAAGATGCTGACTCTGTAAACCACTTAAAGAATACTGTAAAGTCTAAATGCTATTGCTATTACTATTAATTTGAGCCATTCCTAAATATGTATATATGTCTATGCACATGTATGTGTGTTCCAGTTTGTCCTAAACATCACTCTGCATTTAGTTTCCTAAAGGATGCTGTCACTCAGCATCCTTTTGTGCCATTTTTTGAGACAGCATGGATTGTACTTTGGTTTAAAAAACAATTAACAATAACTCATCAATGAAATGGTTCTCGGATGGCCTGAAAAATTAAAGACCAAGTCCTATGCAAATGCATTTCTTTTTGAAAAATCACACACACACACACACACACACAACAAGGAAGGTTAAGAAACTTTTCAGAATCCAGAGGAGTTGCTCACCAAGTCCTCTAGTTAGGATCAAGTTAACTATCTCTTTACTTCTTACTCTTCTATTGTCACTAGCAATCCACTGAACAAATCTCATTTTCTTAGTTGTGGAATTTCTCTTACCCTTACCTTATTCGCACCACCCTTATCCATGGGCCACTAAAGATTACATGCCCCTGTGAAGCTAGGAAAATAGTTTTGTTTTCTTAGCAAAGTTAAGTGACCACATTAATCTTGCTGTTGGTTAACCAAACAAACTGTGTATCAGAAATATAATCTTAGCATCCACGAAGCAGGGAATGGAGCCTTTGAGCCTTTAAAACAATTGGCAAAATCAGAGCTGATTGGCTTCTCCCAACACCATTCTAACAAGTGGGTTATTTTCCTTGTTGTTTGGTTAAATGACTAACCAATTTATAATTGGCTAATTCGGATTAATGTCTATATAAGGTCTCTCCTTATTCCCCCAAAACTGAATTCCAAGAGAGATCGGTCATCGTGTCTCTCGGTTAAGACATTTAATTTAAGCTCATAAAAATAAAATGAGCCACGTAAACCAAAGGAATTCATCCTGATATTACCTAAGAGGGAAATATGTGATGAAGGAAGTGTTCTGGAACAAAAAAAACTAAACCGAAACCGCAAACCAACTCTTTATAAAACTGAATCTTCTTTTTAAATCCACTCATTCACACTTGATCTTTCTACACAGACGTTGCTAGAATTGGAAAACTGGGGCGCACAGACCACGTTTTTGGATGTTTCATCTGTCAAAAAGCAAACAAGGCTTAATCATCCATAGGCTGTGTGTAGGTATCAAGCTAGAAATGGGGAGAGTTCTAGTCTCACTTGGATACAGAGCCAGCTAGATGACCTTGAGCCAGTCACTTTTTCTCAGCCCTAAGGAGGAGGCAATGGAAAACCACTTCAGAGGAATCTTGGCAAGAAAACTGCAGAGATTCATCCAGGCACTCTCAGAGAATCAGACACAATTGAATGGAGAGAAAAAGAAGAAAAATGTGGAGGAATTCTGTTAAACCAACAGTTTTCTGGATTAGAGAAGCACACTGCATGAACACAGATTTGTTCCATGGCAACATCAGTCTTTCAAACTACACAAGGAGTTTTTTTTTGTTTTAAAGGAATGAACCACAATTGGAACAAGACACGTACATACAGATTAACAGAGATGGAAGGGACCTTATAGGCCATCTAGTCCAACCCCCCTACCCAAGCAGGGGACCCTATATCATTTCGGACAAATGGCAGTCCAGTCTTTTCTTGAAAACTTCCAGTGCTGAAGCTCCCACAACTTCCGAAGGCAACTTCTGTTCCATTGGTTGATTATTCTCACTGTCAGAAAATTTCTCCTTATTTACTTCCAGGTTGAATCTCTCCTTGGTCAGTTTCCATCCATTATTCCTTGTCTGGCCTTCAGGTGCTTTGGAAAATAGGTTCCTCCTCTATGTGGCAGCCCCTCAAATATTGGAAGACTTATATCATGTCTCCCCTGGTCCTTCTCTTCACTAGACTAGCCATGTCCTGTTCCTGCAACCGTTCATCAGATGTTTTAGCCTCCAGTCCCCTAATCATCTTGGTTGCTCTTCTCTGCTCTCTTTCTAGAGTCTCAGCATCTTTTTAAGCGTAGTGACCAAACCTGGACGCGGTATTCTAGGTGTGGTCTTACTAGAGCTTTATAGAGTGGTATTAGTACCTCACTTGATCCTTGATTGTATCCCTCTGTTAATGCAATTTAGGATTACACTGGCCTTTTTGGCTGCTACCACACACTGTTGGCTCATATTTAGATGGTTGTCCACTAAGACGCCAAGGTCCCTCTCACAGTCACTGCTATATGTGTACTTTTGGTTTTTCTTGCTTAAGTGTAAGACTTTACTTTTTGCTACATTGAATTTCATTTTGTTAGATAGGGCCCAGGGTTCAATAATCTTCCCTTGGGAAGCCAAAACAGGAAATAGACGTTTTTTATGTTTTGTTTTTTTCCTAAACTAGTATTGAATAAAAATTAACCAAAGTTACTAACTACTATCAAAGTATTGACTATAATGTAAGTATAATGGTGATATGAACAATTAACATTATTACAAGTGTTAGTAGTACTGTTAATTTATTATTGGAGAAGGTAAAATTAATAGGAAGGCAATGGAGAATGGAGAACTATAAAGGCTAAACATGAGTGCCAATACAGAAGGCTGTATAATTACTTTATATTGTTATGTACAGGTTTTTTAACTTTTTTGTTTTGGTTGTGTTTTTCTTTCTGTTTTTAAAGGTAAAAATGTTTAATAAAAACTATTATTTTAAAATAAAATAATAATAATAATGGTTAATATCAAGCGAGGAATTTTCCAGGGTGATTCACTTTCACCTCTTCTCTTCATCATCGCAATGATCCCACTATCAGTAATCTTAAAAAAAATGAAATTAGGCTACCAAACAGCCAAAGAAGCTGAAAAAATTTCACATTTACTATATATGGATGATTTGAAACTCTATGGAAAGTCAGAAATAGAAATCCAATCATTGACAAACACAGTCCGAGTATTCAGCACCGATATTTCAATGCAGTTTGGCATGGAAAAATGTGCCACTGTATCCATAAAAAGGGGCAAAATCACTGCATGTGAGGGAATTGAAATGCCCAATGGCCAATTAATTAAATGCAAAGAAAATGAAGCCTACAAATACTTAGGCATTCTGCAGTTGGATAACATCAAGCATGGAGAAGTAAAAACTATTGTCAGGCGAGAGTACACCAAGAGTTAGGAAAATTTTGAAATCTAAATTGAATGGTGGAAATACAATCAAGGCCATAAATACCTGGGCGATACCAGTTATAAGATACACAGCTGGTATAGTTAACTGGACACAAGCTGATTTGGACATTTTGGACCGAAAAACCAGGAAACTAATGACAATGCACTACAGTTTACATCCACGTGGTGATACTGATAGACTCTACCTGCCCCGAAAATCAGGTGGCAGAGGATTATTACAAGTGAAGCAAACAGTTGAAGAAGAAAAACATGCACTGGCTGATTATTTAAAAGAAAGTCAAGAACATCTATTAATCGAAGTAAAGAACAAAAATCTACTGAAGGCCCAACAGACGAAACAAGAATACAGAAAAGATGTGATAAAATCAAGAATGGAGAGTTGGCAGAACAAAGCACTGCATGGCCAATTTCTGGGGGAAAAAAGATAAAGTGGACACTGAACAAACTTGGTTATGGTTAACAACAGGTACATTAAAGAAAGAAACAGAGTCACTAATCCTGGCTGCGCAAGAACAAGCTATCCGCACAAATGCCATTAAGGCCAAAATCGAAAAATCCTCTGATGATGCCAAATGCAGACTTTGCAAAGAAGCTGATGAAACTGTTGATCACATACTCAGCTGCTGTAAAAAAATCACGCAGACTGATTATAAATTGCGGCACAATTCAGTAGCACAAATGATCCATTGGAATTTGTGCAAAAATTATAATATTAAAACAGCAACAAACTGGTGGGAACATCAGCCTGAAAAAGTCACCGAAAATCAGATGGTCAAGATCTTGTGGGATTTTCGCATACAAACAGACAAAATATTGGCGCATAATACACCAGACATCACATTGGTTGAGAAAAATAAGGTCACAATCATAGACATCGCAATACCAGGTGATAGCAGGGTCGCTGAGGAGGAACATGAAAAAATCGCAAAATACCAGGACTTAAAAATTGAAATTCAACGACTATGGCACAAACCAGCAGTGGTAATTCCAGTGGTAATTGGCACACTGGGTGCTATTCCAAAAGCACTGGAATTACATTTAAAACAGTTAAAAGTTGACAAAATCACCATCAGTCAAATGCAAAAAGCCGCACTGCTTGGATCTGCACGCATATTACGAAAATACGTTACAACGTCCTAGGCCCCTGGGTGGGGCCCGACTAGTAACCAATGCCATTTCCGGCGAAACAACTGGCCGCTGTGATACAATTGTATAATAATCTTCTGTAGATCAGCACTGGCTTCCCACAACCTCTGGCAAAGATTTCTGTCTCTATCTTGCTAAGCAAAGTCATTTCAAAGGATGATAATTTGGCTTCAAGTTGTTCATTATTGCCATCTTCTGAATGTTCTTAGCTTTCCTTGTCTAGTCTACAATCCAGTGGTGGGTTCCTACCGGTTCGGCCCAGTTTGGACAAATCGGTAGTGGCATGCCGGCCTGGGTCGCAAAACTAGCAATGACCCAGGCTGGCCATGCTCTGAACCTGTTCTCCGGTCACTGCAATTGCTGCTGCCATCTTTTTTTTTAGTTCTGCGCATACACAGAACAATTTCAGCAGTAATGCCGGCTAGAACTCACCACTGCTACGGTCCTTACAAACTAGTAAGCTCATAAGGATGTATTCAGAGAGGGATGACATTTTTCATATTTAAAATTTAAAATATTTTTAAATACATCATGACAAACTATGATAGACAGATAGCAGCTGCCGAACAAAGGGTTACTATTTCAAATGCCTCCATATGGATTATTTTTTAGATGCGTTGAAGTCATTCATTAGTCACGATTTATCGGAGTGTTAAGATCCTGTCTACTCCCCCTCACTGTTTTTCTTTGACAAGGAGGAATCTATTGCAGCAACTTCTTTTTGATGGTTTGTGCTCAGAGTTCTTGCTAAAGACAGAAGTTTAATTCTGCTTATGTCCATGACATCCCAGCAAGATTCTGCGATTCCAAGTCATCTCAGCATCCTGAAAGACCAAAACAGTAAGATGGCAAAAAGGTTTTCTGTATCACTGCCTTTAGAAAGCCACTCCGTGGTCACAGCTGATACTGATAATCGACATCAGGAGTCTCCAAACTTGGCAGCTTTAAGACTTGTGGACTTCAACTCCCAGAATTCTTCAGCCAAACCTTAGCTGGAGATTCTGGGCGTTTGAAGTCCGCAGGTCTCAAATTTGCTAAGTTTGGAGACTCGTGATCTAAAGCAAGGCTGCTTTACAAACTGGAATGCATACTAGCAATCCAGTGGTGGGATTCAAATTTTTTTACTACAAGTTCTGTGGGTTTGGCTTGGTGGGTGTGGCATGGCTTGGTGGGTGTGGCTTGGTGGGCATGGCAGGGGAAGGTTACTGCAAAATCCCCATTTCCTCCCGATCAGCTGGGACTCAGGAGGCAAAGAATAGATGTGGGCGGGGCCAGCCACAGGTAGTAATTACCAGTTCTCCAAACGACTCAAAATTTCCACTACCGGTTCTCCAGAACTGGTCAGAACCTGCTGAATTCCACGTCTGTAGCAATCTGAGTTCTGTGTTTTACCATTAACTGCACAGGAGTAAGCAGGAGGTCTTCTTCTGAATACATTTCCTAATTTGCAAAAATGAGAACTATAATACCTTGTCTCCTATCCCTTAAGTTCATTGTCGTGGAAAGCAGATCATGCTTCTGAAATGATTTGCTGTGCTGACTAAAGTTTAGAGACTTTGTGTTTTTTTTTCTGGCTATAGACCTGTTTGTAAAATTCAAAAGGCTTCTACTTAGAGTAATTCAATAAGATAGAACTGTACATTAATAATGTAAAAAAAAAAGATAAAGTTTTGTGTTGCCTGCTGTAAGCACAGCGTTCAGGAAATTCACAAATAGAGCAGAAAGTTGATCGTCTTCCTTAAGGCTGTAAATCAGGCCATAGAAGTAAATCCAAAGTAAATCAGGTGGTAGAAACTATGATCCACAGCCATTGGCATCCCTCCCTGACATGAATCTGTTAAGCCCCCTTAATACTATCCGAACTGGGGGCTGAGTATTATGTAAGTCTGAAAATGAGTGAGTAAAGGCAGAGGGGACGCGGTGGCTCAGTGGCTAAGACGCTGAGCTTGTCAATCAGAAAGGTCAGCAGTTTGAATCCCTAGTGCTGTGTAACGGAGTGAGCTCCCATTATTTGTCCCAGCTTTTGCCAACCTAGCAGTTCAAAAGCACGTAAAAATGCAAGTAGAAAAATAGGAACCATCTTTGGTGGGAAGGGAACAGTGTTCCGGGCGCCTTTGGCTTTAAGTCATGCCGGCCACATGACCATGGAGATGTCTTTGGACAGCGCTGGGTCCAAAGATGAGCACCGTCCCCTAGAGTCAGGAACAACTATCACATATGTGCGAGAGGAACTGTTACTTTTAGCCTTTAAAGCAGAGAGCCAGTTTGGAATAATGGTTAGAGCCAAGGTGGCGCAGTGGTTAAATGCAGCACTGCAGGCTACTGCTAGTTCAGCAGTTCAGCGGTTCAAATCTCACCGGCTCAGGGTTGACTCAGCCTTCCATCCTTCCGAGGTGGGTAAAATGAGGACCCAGATTGTTGGGGGCAATATGCTGACTCTCTGTAAACCGCTTAGAGAGGGCTGAAAGCCCTATGAAGCGGTATATAAGTCTACTGCTATTGCTATTGCTATTAAGGGATGAAACCGGAAACCAGGAGTCCAGTGTGAATTCTACTCCCACCTTACGCATGACAGCCAGCTGGATGACTCTCCCTCTTAGCTCAGCTCAGCTCAGAGAGTTGAGCTGATAAAAATAAGAGAAGTCAGTTAGTTAGTTATAAAAATAATAAAGGTGGAATTGAAACAAAAACAAAGCCAAGTCTTTCAGACCGGTTTTTCCCAAGCATTTCCCAATTAAAAGCAAAGAAAGTTGTGTTTTTGTCCGATGCTTTCCTGTGGCTGAAATGTCACAAAACAGTGGGAGGGTTTTTAAAATTGTCCAGCGTTTTTCATTAGGAGGGCTGTCAAACCAAGCAGAGGGGAGCAGAGAGCAGGAAAGAAAATCTGTTGATTTAACCCTCAATGTTTGCTCTGTCTGAGGCTCAATATCAAACAGTATTTAGAAGGGTATATGAGGAGGACTTCGGGGGGACAAGGGGAAGAGATGCTGCCTAGGAGACAATCAGACAGAGAAGCAGGAGACACTCTTAAGGGTCAGAGGGAGAAACTGAGGATGGCTACAAGGTCACCGCCCAACTGGGAACTGGGACATGCAAACTTCAGGTGAGCTTGCAAAGCTCTATTTGCACAAGCAGTGGGCCCAGGTATTGTGGCCCGCCAGTGACCAGCAGATCTGGCAGCAGATTCGGACAGTGAGGAGGTTGGGGAGAAACATGGGCCAGTCCTGGAGGCTGGGAAAGGCTCGGATGAGGCCTCTGCATTGGAGGCAGAGAGAGGGTCAGAGCTGTATGTCAGTTATCAGCTGCCTTCAGAGTCAGACATCAGTGAGGCAGAAGAACAGCTGGAGCCTGTTCCCAGTGTGCGCACGTGCAGAGTTGCCAGATGAAGAGAACAGCTAAAGAACAGGGGTCAACTTGGGAGTAAGGCCACAGGTGGACGATGAATGCCCCCCCCCAGAAGAAATAAAATAGGAGCAAAAGGGGAGTGGAGTTTGCAGGAGACAATTAGTTCGCTTAATTGGTTCGTGACTCTCCAAGACTCCTTGTCAAGTTTTGCAGATATCGGCCTGGCAGCTCTCCAAGCCAGATAAGGTCTGTGACTATAAACCCTCCCTTGAAAGACTTTGCTGGATGTGTATGAGCAGAATTCAGTCAATTAATAAAAGGGGTTTTGTCGGGACAAAGAGTTGCTTCATTCTCTTGGGAAGCCTCGGTCAGAACACCAGGCACAAAACCATCCCCTCACCCCCATCGCCATTGCCACCGCTGCTGTTACTGCCAGTCCGCAGAGCCAGACCACTGTCCTATACCATTACAGACATAAATGGCTTCCCAGCGGTCACTGAACGAATGGTTCTAAGTTGTAATTTGAGAAAACGTCTCAGACAGACTTCTTTCTAGTCTGTCACCAAGAAAAAAGGGGGAGAGGGGGGAGCACGTTCAGATTTGCAAGATTCTGTTGCTACAGCTTCAGAGCAAAAATGTGCCTGACCTACATGGCATTAGCTTCCTAGTCTAGTTTTCCACAAAGGGCTGACAGTTTGGGATTTGAAGAATCAATATTTACGGAGCAACCATTCTGCCCGTCCTATGATAGAAGTTGGACGAGAGTGAGTAATGAACAGGATTAAGTTTCAGCCTACAATATTTAGGTTAGGCATTAAAACTGGGAGGAAAAAGTAACACCACTTCGAAATCCCGGGGATGATAGGAAATCCAGCTGTTACCATATCCGTTTCCAGATGTTAGAGGCGCCCACAGCTTCCTTATTAGGCAGAGAACAGAAGTAACAAGAAAAAGTTCCGAGGATGGTTTAAGTGGGATGGTATTTTTGGTGTGGGGAAGGGAGGTTAACAATTGAAAGTGGTTAACATCATCAATATGCAATAATACATGGGCAAACAATAGATTACAAACTCAAGGTAAACCACTCTAAACTCAATTGCAGAAAATACAACTTCAGCAACAGAATGGTCAATGCCTGGAATGCTCTACCTGACTCTGTTGTTACATCCTCAAACCCCCATAACTTTAACCTTAAACTGCCTACCGTGGACCTCACCCCATTCCTAAGAGGTCCATCAAAGGTGCGTGCATAAGCGCACCAGTGTGCCTACCATCCCTGTCTTACTGTCCCCATTTATTCGTACCCATTTCCTATGTACATGTCCATGTTTGTACTTATACCTGTTATCTCATACATGTTTGACAAACTAACTAACTAACTAACTAACTAACTAACTAACTAACTAACTAACTAACTAACTAAAACTAAAACAGAGATGGGCAGGAACGAGGCTTGCAAAATTATGATTATGATTATGAGACGAATCATGCCATCAACCAAAGCAAAGCTTGGCACGTAGTTAAGATCAAATAATTCAGCAGCCAAGGATTCATTTGAGTACCACATCTGTCAGCATTTTTTCCCCTTTCCAATAATTATTCGTAGCAATCCTATGTTTCAAAGTATAATTACATTTTGTGGCGAGGGAAAAATGTACTCTTCCCTTGGCTTCCAACATAAAAGCAATTAGTTTTCATTTACTGCCAACGACCCTGTCATTTTTCATCTGATTCTTGTGGGAATTCCTGCCCCGCTGGCATGGCTCATCCAGAGAACCTCACCTAGCAATCAGCTGCACCAAATTTTACTTGCCTCGCACTGAATGGATTCCTAATTTGTTTCCCCTGAGCAGCCAAAAAAATCCCTAATGCTTAACATGAAAGATGCAACTTCCATTATAGCAGCTTAGCTGCTTTATGGAAGTATGAGCTCAATCAACAGGCCCAAATGGCTCTAGAGCAGGGGTGTCAAACTTGACTGAGGGACTCATCAGGGATATGTTTGACCTCGGGAGGGCAGGGGGAGGGCGTGGACAGGGTGGGTGTGGCCAGTTCAACATCACTCATGTCGGGGACGCATGTCGGGGACGCATGTTTCTGCATGCGAAAATGGGCTCCCGAGCTCCGTTTTCTGCTACATCGGCCTCCTGCAACCCTCTGCTAGCAAAAACAGAGCTCGGGGAGGCAACATGTGGCCCTTGTGAGCTCTATTTCCAGCTGCGATGGCCTCCTGCAACCCTCTGCCACAGGGGAGAGTTGCTGCCGATATTACTGCCAGTTTGCAAACCGCATGCAACCCATGCGCTCTTGCCCAGTTCAATGTAAATTGGCCAGATCTAAGCACCCCATGGGCCACATTTAGGCCTTGAGTTTGACACCCCTGCTCTAGAGGGAATTCTGTCTTTGTACAAAGACCAAATTATATGGAAAAGCTCAGTTTCATTTCAGAGTTCTTGATCAACTGCAATATTTTGCTAGCATACAACATTCATACATCTGCTTCTTGCAAGGATAGGGACTATTAGAGTGAATGATGATGATGATGATGATGGACCAATTGCTGATTGACAAACTAATCCTAAAGAATTCAAAGAAAAGGCGAACCAACTTGTTCATGGCTTGGATAGACTAAAAGAAAGCATTTGATGCAGTTCCCCATAGCTGGATCAAGAAATGCCTGAAAATCTTTGGCATCAGCAGCAACATATAAAAATTCATGGAAACTTCAATGAACCTCTGGAAAATGAAGCTTATAGCTAATGAAGAAGTACTGGTTGAAGTTGAAATTAAATGAGGCATTTTCCAGGACGATTCCCTTTCACCCCTATTTTTTATACTCTCAATGCTACCACTGACAATCATTTTGAAGAAGATGAACTATGGATACGAACTTGCAAAGAAAGGACTGAAAATTTCGTACTTGGTGTACATGGATGATTTGAAGTTGTTTGGTAAAACAAAAGCTGAACTGAATTTATTAACTGAAAGCACAAAAGAATTTAGTCAAGACATTGGTCTGCAGTTTGGAATTGACAAATGTGCAACAATGGCAACCAAAGCAGGCAAGGTCATAGAAGATGATGGAATAGAACTTGAGAATGAAGAAATGATAAAGGCAGTAAAACCAGAAGAAGGCTAGAAGTACTTGGGGATTTTAGAGGCCTCTGACCTAATGCATAATAAAGTCAAGGAATTAACTTCAGCCAAGTACTTTTGACAAATTCACAAGATATTAAAGTCCAAATTGAGTGGAGGAAACATCATAAAAGCCATAAATATCTGGGCTATACCTGTGATTCGATACTCTTCAGGAATAATTGGCTGGACGCAGATGGAGTTGGACAATTTGGACAGAAAAAAACAAGGAAACTTATGACAATGAATCATGATTTGCACCCTAAAAGTGATGTTGACCAATTATATCTAACAAGAGCAGAGGGTGGTCAAGGACTCCTACAAGTAAATCAGACTGTGGAATAAGAAAAACACAACTTGAATGATTACATCCAGAAAAGAACCAATGATTAAGCAAGTAAATAAAGGAAGCCTTTTAAAGACAACTAAGTCAAAAGCTGAATATAAGAAAGAAGTAATTGAGAAGCAAGCTGAAAATTGGAAAAACAAAGCTATGCATAGCCAATACTTGAAAAGTATTGAAGGCAAAGCTGACCAAAAGCTAACTTGGAACTGGTTAAGATCAGGAGCACTGAAAAAAGAAACAGAAGGCTTTATTTTGGCAGCTCAAGAACAAGCCTTAGCCACAAACTGCATGAAGGCAAAAATTCAACATGTTACCACCAACAGCAAATGTCGCCTCTATAATGAGAAAGACGAGACAGTCGACCACTTGATCAGTGGATGCAGCAAAATTTCACAAACTGACTACCTACAACGCCATGACCGCGTTGCTAAGATCATTCACTGGAAATTGTGCCAAAAGTTTGGATTTGAGTACAGCAAAAACCACTGGGAACATCAGGTTCAGAAGGTTTTAGAGAATGAGAAAGTCAAGATCTTGTGGGACTTCAGAATTCAGACTGACAGGCACTTGCCCCCCAACACACCTGACATAACAATAGTTGAAAAGAAAAAAGTATGGTTCATTGACATTGCAATACCTGGAGATGCACAAACTGAAAATAAACAGCAAGAAAAAATCACAAAGAACCGGGACCTGCAAATTGAAGTTGAGCGACTGTGGAAAAAGAAATTGTGTGTTGTCCCGATTGTAATTGGAGCAATACCTAAAGGGCTACCTCGCTATTTGGAAATTTTAAATTTATTAGATTTGAACATTCTGATTCTACAAAAAACCACCCTACTTGGAACAGCTTATATCCTCTGACTTACCTTAACAGTTCGTAGGTCCTTGGTTAAGACTCGAGCTGTTGAGCTACCAACCAACCCCAAAGGCTGTGAATCTCACCAAAGATTAAATAATAATAATAATAATAATAATAATAATAATAATAACAACAACAACAACAACAACAACAACAACAGTTTATATGCCCCCTGACTTGCAGAGACTAAGCAGTTTGCAATTGCTAAAACATTTAAGAATAAAAAAAAGTTACACACAAAATCCAGCTGTTTCTTTGCAGCTGCACATGAGGTTAGATCTTCAGGAGATTTTTTTATTATTATTATTCTTGTACAATGGGAATTTAATTGACCTTCAAAAATAAATGTGAACTTGGAAGAAAAGCACATTGGTTGTGGAGTTCTCACTTTAAAATGAATCAAGAGCTGTCAGACTGGAATTTTTACTGATGAATGAACAACCAGATCCAACATCTCTTAATTATAAGTTCTCAAACGTTAATAATATGATCACATTTGACTCTACTACGTGAGAAATATATGGTGGTGGTGGTGGTGTTTTTTCCCCCAAAAAATGTTCAACAACTGTTGTAACCATGAAAAAATGTCAACCTTATCACTTGGAGTTTGTGATTTTTCTAGACTTTGGACGCCAGAGCTCCTGGCAGTCTCAACCCTAACAGGATGTTGTGTGAAGGGGAGTGTTTTATAAAAAAAAAATTAAGATGAGAGTTGTGTGATTGAAGCCCCACCCCTTTTAGTATACAGTGCAAACAACAGGATTTGTGTGTGAGAGAGTGTATTTTAAAGTATTACTATATACAGGTAATCCTCAACTTATAACCACAATTGACACCAAACTTTCTGTTGCTAAGCGAGACTGTTGTTGAGTGAGTTTTGCCCTATTTTACCGCATTTCTTGCCATAGTTGTTAGGTCAATAAGATGGTTGTTAAGTGAATCTGGCTTCCCCATTGACTTTGTTTGTCAGAAATCTGCAAAAGGTGATCACATGAACCTGGGATGCTGCAAGCATCATAAATACTTGCCCATTGACAAATTTGTATCAAATGAATTTGTCTGAATTTGTATCAAATGACCATGGGGATAGTGCAACAGTCATAAGTGTGAAAAACAGTCATAAGTCACTTTTTCACGGCTGTTGTAACTGCTGATGCTCACAAAAGGAAGGGGTGAAAGTCAAGCATTACTAGGGGTGGGTTGCTGCTGGTTCGGGTTGTAGTGGCCTGGAGCAGCTGAGAATGCACCGGTATGGTGGCTTGTTTAGCCCATTCGCCCACCTGTGCTCTATAGCTGTATTTATGCCAAAAGGCACACTGCAAAGTGTGCGGTGCCTGCGTGAGTCCCAACAAGCAGCTGGATGTCACGGAGGAGGGATTGCACATGCATGCACAGCGCACATCAGGCATGTGCACAGTGCATGTCAGGCGTGTGCACGAACAGACTGCGATCAGTGTACCGGTAGCAACGGAAAGAGCAACCGACTAGTGAGCACTACCTGTACATATTTTTAGTCTCAATGAGTTTCAAGCATCCATATCAATGCTTACAGGGCTACCCAAGGCATTTAATCCCAATCAATAGTCTTTTTTTTTTCAATAGAGATAAATCGTTCCATACGCTCCCATTTCTTAAGACCACTCTTTCTTTCCCGCACTGTCAGAAATGATCATGCACACAATGTATTTTGTGTTTCCGGAAGCAGAGGGGAATTGGGCTTTTGGCAGTGTTTAAATCGTGGCTTAGCTGAGGCCTTCTGTTTGCATCCATCCATTCCTCATCTATAAAATACCAAATGTCTCCTATCATAGGACAGATGGAGGCATATGAAAAGGAGCTAGAGGTTAATTCAGGGGTGAAATCCAGCAGGTTCTGACAGGTTCCGGAGAACCGGTAGCGGAAACTTTGAGTAGTTCGGAGAACCGGCAAATACCACCTGTGGCTGGCCCAGAGTGGGGAGGGAATGGAGATTTTGCAGTACCATTCCCTTGCCTCGCCCACCAAATCATACCCACAGAACTGGTAGTAAAAAAAAATTGAATTTCATCACTGGGTTAATTCCTTGAGTCTGATCATCAGGGTGGGCTGTTGGGGGTTCGCAGGTGTTCTGGGGAACGTCTAGCAACGTGACCTGACAAATGCGCGCATGACAAAAGCATGCCGACAAAACCGCGGCACTAAAACTGCGATGTCATCAACGCGACATCATCAACGCAGCAACAACAGAGCACCGACAGAAGCGTGATTTAAGTTAAGGTAAGGTTTAGGTTTAGGTTTAGGTTTAGGTTTAGGTTTAGGTTTAGGTTTAGGGTTAGGGTTAGGGTTAGGGTTAGGGTTAGGGTTAGGTTTACAGCGTGCTTCTATCGACATGCTTCAGCGCTCATTCGTCGGCGTGCTTTAGAACTCACGGTTTTATCACCGCGGTTTAGTCGGGCATGCTTTTGTTGTTCGCCCTTTTGTCAGTGAACCATCTAGCTAACATTCTGTGCAGTTTAGAACCCCCAAATCTCACCCCTGGCTGGCCCCGCCCACCCTTTCCATGAGTTCCCACAAAGCCCGTTTTGGATGCAGGTAAGAGTAGGGCACATGCAGAGGCTCGGGGAGGGCAAAAAATGGGCCTACCAGAAGTTCAGAAAGGCTGGAAATGGGCCTGTTTCTGGCCTCCAGAGGCTGGGGAGGCTGTTTTTGCCCTCCTGGAGGCTGGAGGAAAGCTTCTGCAGCCCGGGGAGGGCAAAAATGCCCCCCTCCCGCTGTGGTGCAGGAAGCCGACTAGGCCACACCCACAATGGCCATGCCCACCCATCAACTGGACAGAGAACCCCTTGTTAAAATTTTTGAAGCCCATCCCTGGATCATGGTAAGAACGAGGAAGGGGTGGGAGATAATCCTACTAGTGCACTTTAGTTTGGTTGTTTGACCATGGAAAGTCAATAAAATGCCCTCCACCCACTTCCAAATCTTTTCAAAGAATCTAAGCCCAAGAAAACAAACAACCTTATCCTTGCTGATGCTGCTTATAGAAGGCTTCACTTAGTCCCTTCCTTGAAAAGTCCAGGAAGTTTAAATAAATATACATTTCTTGCATCATTGAGAGCTTGGCTGGGGGTTGCGTCAGACGCTCAAACTGGAAGTGAAGCTCAGCCTTTTCCCCTTAAGGCTGCAAAATGGGAAAAGGTAAGGCATTAAATTCGACCCTTCCCTTCCTAACCCTCACCTCCACTTGGTTTTCATCACCATGCTACAAAAATAGATGTTGAGACTTTAGAAACAGTGTATAAGAGCAAAATGCTGATGATTAGGAAGCTGGAGACTAAAACATTTGATGAATGATTGCAGGAACTAGGTATCTCTGGTTTAATGAAGAGAAGGACTAGGACAGCAGTCACCAACTGGTGGTCTGTGGACCACTGGTGATCTGTGAGAAAATGTTGGTGGTCTGTAGAAAAATTATTTGCATTTTTCATATTGCACTAAATCAGGGGTCCTCAAACTACGGCCCCTGGGCCGGATACGTGCAATGAACGCTTGTGTTGCTGTGGAGAGTCTCCTCCTTTGGTAGCTTTTTGTGCAGGTCAGAGGGAGGCAAAAATTCCAACTCGGGGTCTGCTTCAGCCTCCTGGAGTGGGGCTTTGGGCGAAGGCTGGAGGGAAGTGCCACTGGTAGCGAAGAGCCGGAAGGCCTTGTTCCAGTGGGACTGCATCATGGCCTGGAACTGGCTGACCGTCTCAGCCCGCTGAGCCTCCAGGCACCGGTACCTGGCCTTGCACTCCCACAGGTCTTCCCTCTGCTGGGAAAGCCTATGCTCGTAGTCCTCTGTGAGTTGCTTCTGCTGAGCCTCCTTCTCGGTCAGATCCAATTTGAACTGAGCTGTTTTGCCAACTCTTTCTCATGGTGGCTGCTTAGCTCCAACAACTGCTTCCTGTTGGGGCCCTAAGGAGCCCAAGCGGGCAGTCGAGGAGTGGTTGGGAGGGGAGGGGCGAGTAGAGGCTGGTGAGGCACCCCTTGATGTGACATCGAGTTGGCCATGCCCACCCAGTCACATGCCCACCTAGTCACGCCCACCCACCCAGTCATTAGGCAGATCATATTAGTGGTCCACGGGATTTAAAATTATGAATTTTGTGGTCCCTGAGGTCTGAAAGGTTGGTGATCCCTGGGCTGTGGGGATAACATGATAATAGTCTTCCAATATTTGAGGGGCTGTCATAGAGAGGAGGGGGCTGGTCAACCTTTTCTCCAAAGCACTTGAGCACCCAACAAGAAGCAATGGATGCAAACCTATCAAAGAGAGATCCAACTTCGAACTAAGGAGAAACCACATGACAGTGATAAACATTTAATCAGTGGAATGGTTTGCCTCCAGAAGTTGTAGCTCTCTATCACTGGAGGCTTTTAAGAAGAGATTGATCTAAAAAATGACATACGGTAGATTCTCCTGCTTGAGCACAGGGGTGGACTAGATAGAAGATCCTTCCAACTCTGTTATTCTGTTATTGTCTTGTCTTCTACCATCAATGCTGACGACAAAGTTTTTGATCTTCCTTCTACATGGGATCTGACTCATCAGTTCTCTATTCTAAATTGCTATCAACTGGCTTAGATGATAATATTCCCTGTTTCTCCACCTCTCCCTGAGTCAAAACATGCTTCTTCATCAAAAATAAACGCTCAGTTTCCAAAGTCTCTAGATCGGCTTTGGGGAACTCCTTCCCAATAGCTTTCCACTGACTCAACAAGTCAGGTCCCAGTTCACCAGAGATGGCCAGCTGAACGAAAGCCAAGAAACATTGAGAAAAGTTTCTTACGACACATCTAGCACTAAAATCTACTTGCCATGTTCATGTACACTGCATGACACAATCATGTTCCATTTAGAACATGATCAGCGGCGGAAGCATTCTATCATGCAGTTAGTCCTGAACGTACAACATTTTATTTATTGACCCTTCAAAGCTGCAACAGCACTGAGAAAAGTGCCTTATGGCCATTTTTTTCAGTTACAACTTTTGTAGCATCCCCCATGCTCATATGGCCAACATTCAGATGCTTGGCAACTGGTTCATACTGATGACCGTTGCTGTGTCCCAAGATCATGCGATCCCCTTTTGCGACCTTCTGACAAGCAAAGTCAATGGGGAAGCAAGTCACTTAACAACCGGGTGACTAATTAATCAAATGCAGTGATTCACTTAACAACTGTGGCAAGAAAGGTTGTAAAATCAGGCAAAACTCACTTAACAAAGGTCTTACTTAACCAGAGGAATTTTGAGCTCAATTGTAGTTGTAAGTCAACTACAATTAGTATCAGTCAATCTAATAAAATTATTTCCTAGGGCTTGGGAGTATAGGTTGATTGTGGAAATCTTTCTCTTTTTTCTACCTTTCTTTCTTTCTCTTTCCTTCTTCCCTTTTCTCCTTCCTTCCTTCTCTCTTCCCTTCCTTCCTTCTTCCTTCCTTTTTTTCTTTCTTGCATTTTGTTTTTTTGTTTTGTTCTTTTGTACTTTGCATTTCCAGGTTTGTTACAGTTTTAATTTTAGTAAGTTGCGGTTTAGTTGAAAGCTGCCTAAAGTTATTGGAAATTTAGTGACAATGCAATATAATGTCAGGTCATGTAAATTGTGTTTTCCTGAGTTGGGATAAAATGCAGGTAATGTGTCTTAATGCTTCTTTTCTTTAAAAAAAAAAAAGAGAGAGGGGGGGTGAATGTGGCAGCAAAGTTGTGCCTGAAATCTTTGATTTGGTATGCTGGTTTTCTGCATGCCAAGTTGAACTGTGAGCTATGATGGAACATCTAACATCAGTTGAGCATGACTTACAGGAATGAAACTGCAAGGTCCATGGTTGCACAAACCTTTGTGACTGAAAGTTGCATCTGCATCTCTGGAATCTATCAGGAGTTGCACTTGAGGGAAGTAAGTGGCTATGCTTGAAATAAGGTGGTTTAATTTTAATTTACTGCAAACTGATATCAACCAAGAATGGCTCCAGAAAATCTCCTATGGCCCTTAATCATCAATCATGTATCATGGCTAGGGGTAGCAGATTTGGTGTGCAAAAATCCAAGCAACAGACAACAACATGATGTCAAAAAAAAAAAAAAAAACCTTGGCTCCCATCTACGATCATTGGGATTTCTGCAGACTTTCTCTGGTACAAGTCATTGTAGGTCTTGCAAGATCTTTGGAATCTCAGTTTATTTTAATAATAGACCGAGTGGCTATTGATGTTCCCTCCCAAAGATGGTCCAGCTATTCCATCCCTTGCCTGGAGGGTGAAATCATACGCCCCTCAGAGAGGGTTCGCAATTTGGAAGTCCTCCTGGATCCGCAGCTGACATCATTTGTCAGCTGTGACCAGGGAGGCCTTTGCCCAGGTTCGCCTGGTGCACCAATTGCGACCCTACCTGGACCGGGAGGCCCTTCGGATAGTCACTCATGCCCTCGGCACCTCAAGACTGGATTACTGTAACGCGCTCTACATGGGGCTGTCCTTGAAGAGTGTTCGAAGACTTCAGTTAGTCCAGAATGCAGCCGCGCGAGCGATTGTGGGTGCACCTAGGTACACCCACGTTACACCAATCCTCCACGAGCTGCACTGGCTGCCCATTGGTCTCCGGACTCGCTTCAAGGTGCTAGTCGTTACTTTTAAAGCCCTACATGGCATCGGACCTGGCTACCTGAGAGACCGCCTCCTGCCAATTACCTCCCAAAGACCGATTAGATCGCACAGACTAGGCCTTCTCCGGATTCCATCTGCCAGCCAATGTCTGCGACTCCCCGGGGGAGGGCCTTCTCTGTTGCAGCTCCGGCCCTCTGGAACGAGCTCCCCGTTGAGATCCGGACCCTTACTACCCTCCCGGCCTTCCGTAAAGCTATTAAGACCTGGCTGTTCCGGCAGGCCTGGGGCTGTTGAAGTATCCAGCCCCACTTTAAGTTATGAATGTTGCTGTACTTTTAAATTGTTGTATTGTCTTATATGTTCCCCCCTCCCTTTTTATTGTAAGCCGCCCGGAGTCTTCCGAGAGCGGGCAGCATACAAAACTAATAAATGAAATGAATGAAATGAAATAAGACGTGAAAAATCACTGGATCTCTTAGAATGTTGGAGCTGAATAGTAAGATTCTTACATGACCAGAAACTATTGGCCTCAACATCTAATTCCCACAGTATTGTCTTATGTCTTAAATATATTTATCCATGCAGTATGGCTGTATTACTTTCATCCTTTCCATTTGTTGCACTACCTTCTGTTATTGGTATCATTTTGATTTGACTACTTTGATATTCTGATGGTTATTTTGTTGTTTTGCATGAACTCTCAGAACGTCCACACTGGAGACAAATTCCGTCTCACATTTAGCCAATAACCTGTAGCGGAGTGTAGTAGTCTGTTCTGTTCTATTCTAATTCCATTGTATTCCATTCCATTCTGTCTTGTTCCTCCCACCCCGTCCTTTTATTTTATTCTACTCTATTCCATTCTTATTCTATTCAGAATTCTGTTCTGTTCTATTCCATTCCATTCTATTATTCAACTACTCTACTCTATTCCATTCTTATTCTATTCTATCCAGAATTCTATTCCATTCCATTCTCCACCTATTCTATTCCATTCTTATTCTATTCAGAATCCTGTTCTGTTCAATTCAGAATTCTGTTCTATTCTATTCCATTCCATTCTTATTCTATTCAGAATTATGTTCTGTTCTGTTCCATTCCATTCTTCAACTACTCTACTCTGCTCTATTCTATTCAGAATTCTATTCCATTCTCCAACTATTCTATTCTATTCTTATTCTATTCAGAATTATGTTCTGTTCTGTTCTATTCCATTCCATTCTACAACTACTCTATTCTATTCAGAATTCTATTCCATTCTCCAACTATTCTATTCTATTCCATTCCATTCTATTCAGAATTCTGTTCTATTCTATTCCATTCTTATTCTATTCAGAATTGTTCTGTTCTGTTCTAGTTCATTCCATTCTATTCTCCAACTATTATATTTTATTCTATTCCATTCCA
The DNA here is from genome assembly GCF_009769535.1 of Thamnophis elegans. Lineage (NCBI taxonomy): Eukaryota > Metazoa > Chordata > Lepidosauria > Squamata > Natricidae > Thamnophis > Thamnophis elegans. Next base: position 16,411,832 of record NC_045556.1, on the reverse strand, counting down.
TTCTCCAACTATTCTATTCTATTCCATTCCATTCTTATTCGATTCAGAATTCTGTTCTGTTCTATTCCATTCCATTCTATTCTCCAACTACTCTATTCCATTCTATTCTATTCAGAATTCTATTCCATTCCATTCACCAACTATTCTATTCCATTCTATTCAGAATTCTGTTCTATTCTATTCTATCCCATTTTTATTGTTCAGAATTATGTTCTGTTCTGTTTCATTCCATTCTATTCTCCAACTATTATATTTTATTCTATTCCATTCCAATTCTATTCAGAATTCTGTTCTGTTCTATTCTTCTAATCTATTCTGAATTCTGTTCTATTCTACTCATAATTGTATTCTATTCTATTCTAATTCTATTCCTAATGTGTCCACCTAATTTCATATATTGAATGCATCTAGAAATCATTATATGACTTTTACATGCCCAAACTCAACACTATTTGCATCACATGCTTTCAAAGTGAATTCGGAAGTCAGGGTTAGTAACGCAGTTGTTCAGTGAATCTGGCTTCCCCATTGACTTGGGGGATCACATGATCCCAAGACACTACAACTGTCATAAATATGAGTCAGTGCCAAACATCACATAAGTGTGAAAAATGGTCATAAGTCACTTTTTTTCCAGTGCTATTTTAAACTTTGAACAGTCCCTAAATGAACTGTTGTTAAGTCGAGGACTACCTGTATTGGGGGAAACCATTTAATCGTAGCTTGTTGGGGGAAAAAAACCACATAGAATTGTGAGACTGAAGTGTTACAAACAATTTGACTTAAAGAGAAGTTTTAATGGAATTGCAACAATGCAAGTAGCCTTCGTTTTATTCAAATGCATTTTATTTTTTTTGCAACAACATGCCCAAGTTTTAAACGTTTTGCTCTGTGCTTAGATACAGGGTGTGTGTTTTTTTTTCCTTTTTTGTATATTTCTCTCACAGTTTCGGTCCCACTCCTGAAAAAAATGGAATAGATTTTGGAACATCAAAAATCATATCCAGGTTTTTTTTTTCCATTTTAAAAGGACAGGCAGATAATTTAGCCAATAAAAGAGGAAGCGTTAGAAGAATCTTTGGAGGAAGGATTTACTCCAGAGCAAGGAGGTGTAAGCGACCATAAACAGTTAAGAAGGGGCAATACATTTCTAGGATACATAAATATGAATGACTAGTAACTATTCAAAATAAAAGACAGGGACCTAAAAACAAAGGATGTTAAATAAATTAAAGCCCTACACAATACAGAAAGGCCAAAAAAAAAAAAAAAAAAAGCAAAAGGAAATGTAGGAAATTGTTCCCAGCCCAAATACTGTTTAACCAATGGGGGAGGGGGGAATAAATAGTTTTCCCAACACATTTAATTAGGAGTGTTTTGGGTTTACAACTGCTGATTCTTCTGGCACAGAAGTGCCCTTTTTCTCTATTAACTAAAGCTTTGTTCTTTTGTCATCAAGACGATTTTATACAAAAAATTAAGAGAACAGAGAACCTGATATGGATTTTTTTTCTTTAAAAAAAAGAGTCAGCTCTAGACCCAGGCAAGGAAAAAATAATGTACATTTCTCCCTCCTCCTCCTTTTTTAGACAACAGTGAATACTAAACATTGTGCTCGGTTTCCACATCTGTTTTGGTTGCTTGATAACGTTTGGAGCAAAAAGATATTTTAAGGCTGAAAGAGGCAACCAAATGAAGCATTCTTGAAGGCAAATTAGTCAACAAGGGGGACTAGGGATACACACTCTCTCTCGCGTGCGCACACGCACACACACACTCACAAGTACACATACACACTCCTGCAGATGGGGGGAAAATAGGTGAGCCATTTATACCAACTTGCATTTAATTGCCACCGGAACTGCCCAAACAACTAAGTTTGAGCAGTGCTCGCCTGTAGTTGCTGCGGTAGGGAGACAGATGAATTTCTTTCGCTTTCTTTAGATTTCTTCGAATTTATCAGAGATCCAGGATGGCAAACCATCCAGTTGAGGGACTGAGTCGATAACTGGGCGGAGCCTGGTGGACCAGGGGCGTATACCAAGAGCTTATTTGACTCAGTCCAATCAACGAGAGGATAAGGTCAACCCATCCTGGATACTCCTCCCCTCACTATGGAGAAGTACCGTGTGTAGAAATTCTGAGCTTCCTTCTACTTTATTAACGTATTTGGTCCGTTTCTCAGTCAACAACAACAACAAAAAGATAATTATTTCAATTATCTGACTTTGTCAGAACCAGGCAAAGTCCTTATATTTAGCCCCAGTCATTATTATTATTGTTATTTTATTTTCCCGAAAGGCAAAAGTTTGATCACAGTTTTGTTCAGAAAAAAAGCTGGAAAGGTCCTCGTAAGAAAAACGATGGATTTTTAAAATATACCCTTGTGTGGTCATCTTAAAAAATCAACTATCAAAACATTTTCCCCAAAGGAAAAAATAAATTAGGGTAGTTTTTTTTAAAAAAATGCAATTACAGTGTCTTTGTTTTTTTTTTTTCTAAATCTCCCCTTTTCCCGGGATATTAAGCTGTCCTCAAGGAACCATTAGCAACTGTGTTCTTCCCAAAATTTGGTTCATGTTTCTGAAGCCACAGCTCAGCGAGTTGCTGAGTAGAACCGTACGTTGATGCTTTTGAGCCCAAACACATTTTATATTGCTTTGGATCCAGGTTTGGGTCACAAAAGACCGGGTGATGTACATGGACTACACCAACTTCTTGGCTCCTGAACGTCTTGAGCCCAGATAGAATCACCTTGTTGAACAAATCCACATCCTCAAGACCCCAGCCCTGAATAGAAACATCAAACCCCCCTGCCCGAATTAAATCCTCCTTGTAAATGCAAGCTATTCCGAAACCGTAGTTCCTCCAGAAACCAGTTTTCTGCGTGAAAGCATAGTGATTCTCACTCGGAACTTTTCCGCTATAGACAATCTTTGGATCATACTGGCTAAAGATGATCGGAAAATAAATCTGTTGCCCTATCATTGTGTTGGCTCTACACCGTTGGAGGAACTCGGCAGTGAAAACCAAGTCAACGTCACAAAAGAAGAGCAGGGACCGATTGTTAAACTGAGAAGATCCGACTTCGAGGGCCAGAGCGCGGGAAAAATCTCCAGAAACGGGTAAAATCTGCATGTCGGCCTTGGGGTACTTCATACGATACTCTCTCATCAGTTCCACCTGACGTGCCTTATCGGGATTGGAGTTGGAGTTGAATAGCAAGACAACCAACTTGACGTTCTGATTAGGAATAAGGCAGGTCTTTTCGAAGTTGGCCATGAAGTGTACAAACATATCGAAGCGTCCCGAAAGAGGGATTAAGATGTTGATCTTTTGGTCTTTGGATTCCGTCTTCTCGGATTTGGACTTGCTCAACTGGAACGGGACGAACATCTTAAGAGAATTGGAGAGAAAAGACAAGGATCCTGAATCCTGGTTGATTTTGCTGGCCAGGTCTTTGGCATCCATTTCATCAGGCTCCATAAACTGGACTTTGCTGAAGGTCTGCTGTAGGTAGGCGTGTCGCCGGACAGGGACGGTCATTTTCTTCCCCTTGTGCTTTTTGTACAAAAGAAGCAAGTCAAGGACGTATTCGGCCCCGTACATGGGACTCACTCTTCGATAGCCGTACTGTATCTCCTTAAAGTCTATAATCCGTCCCCTAGTCTTGGCGTTGGCGTTGATCATCTCCATGACTTGCATCACAACGTCGTCCAAGGCCTGACGCTGGGAGGAGTCCATGCCTCGGCGAGGCGGCTGCCCGTCTACCATAGAGTACAGGTACTTCCCCGTCAGGAATTCCCACTCCAAAACCTCCTCGCGCTGTTGCGGTTGGAATCGCATGAAGGACGGTGCGATTCCCAGCTGAAGGTCCTCTCGACGTACTTCGGTATTGCTGTATTTGCTCATGAGGACAATCTCGCGGTGCAGCTGAATGGTCCGGTATCGTAGCTCTGCTATTTTACGACTCAGCATGTAGCTGTGAAGCCGGTATTGGTAAGGTGGACTTTTGTTCGGATGCAAAGTGATGGCACGGTGGATCTTGCTGTTGTGCAGGTCTCTGATGTAACCTTTTTTGTTCTGCTCATAGTTTTCGTAAAAGAGCTGCTGCATCTAGGGAAGAAGAGAAAGGGAGAGGGGAAGAGTATCATTATAGGGTCCATCTTAGACAAACAGAAGGGCTTAGACAAACAGAAGGGCTTTCTGTCAGCTCTCTTAGACCCAAGTTTAGTTAAACCAGCTGCTTCCCTGAGTTAAAAGTTTTAGACTGGGAGGGGAAGAAGAAAAATAAACAAACTCGAACATCTACTATAAGGCTAGAAATCAAGCTGGCCTGTTCTAGCAATTGGAACAATTTTCCCTTGAATGGAATAAAAAGTTTATTGGGATGTGAAATGAGGTGGCGCAGTGGTTAAATGCAGCACTGCAGGCTGACTGCTAGATCAGCAGTTCAGCGGTTCAAATCTCACCGGCTCAGGGTTGACTCAGCCTTCCATCCTTCCAAGGTGGGTAAAATGAGGACCCGGATTGTTGTTGGGGGCAATATGCTGACTCTGTAAACCGCTTAGAGAGGGCTGAAAGCCCTATGAAGCGGTATATAAGTCTACTGTTATTGCTATTATTATTGCTATTGCTATTATTCTGATGAAAGGAAGGAAGGAAGGAAGGAAGGAAGGAGATTAGGAGACTGAGGGAGGGTCTGAGGGAAGTCCTGCCTTAACACTTGAAAGGAGGGAGGGAGGTGGGAGGGGGAGGAAGGGAGGAGGGAGGGAGGGAGGGGATTATAATGAGACTGAGGGAGGGTTTGAGGGAAGTTCTTACTACTTGAAGGGAGGGAGGTGGGAGGGGGAGGGTGGGAGGAAGGAAGGAGATTAGGAGACTGAGGGAGGGTATGAGGGAAATCCTGGCTTAACACTTGAAGGGAGGGAGGGAGGTGGGAGGGGGAGGAAGGAAGGAGGGAGGAGGGGATTATAATGAGAGGGAGGGTCTGAGGGAAGTCCTGGCTTAACACTTGAAGGGAGGGAGGGAGGTGGGAGGGGATTATAATGAGACTGAGGGAGGGTCTGAGGGAAGTTCTGCCTTAGTACTTGAAGGGAGGGAGGTGGGAGGGAGAGGGAAGGTGGGGGGAAGGAAGGAGATTAGGAGACTGAGGGAGGGTCTAAGGGAAATCCTGGCTTAACACTTGAAGGGAGGGAGGGAGGTGGGAGGGGGAGGAAGGAAGGAAGGGATTATAATGAGAGTGAGGGAGGGTCTGAGGGAAGTCCTGCCTTAGCCCTTGAGGGAGGGGGAGGAAGGAAGAACAGAGGGAGGAGCGTAATAACAGGGAGGGAGGGTGGGAGGAAGGATGGAAGGGCAGAACAAGCAAAGCAAATCTTTACTCATTTAGAGATTTCAAGAAGATGGAGACAGAAAACTCAAATGTGTTTGAACACTAACACCCACCCACCCACCTACCTACCCACCCACTGCCACCTTCTTATCACTGTGGTCCATTTCCTGCCCCTTTGCTACAGTATACAAAACTATATAGGGAACCTCCTAAAATATTGATTCTTTTGGGGCCAATTATTCATTTTTTTCTTTTAAAAAATGGCAGCATAAAAAGGGGCAGCACAAGCTGCCCTTTGAAACTGAATTTCCCCAAGGAGGCTTACAGCCTATTAAAATTGCACAATAAAAACTGAACAATAATTCAAATACCAACAAAGCCAACACATCAAAATGTGGAACTGATTCAAATGAGAAATAGAAGTAAGAGCCGCAGACTGAGGAATAATAAATTATTTCACTACAGGATTAAAATTACATAAAATTAAAAGGGTTAAAAAGTACGAGCGCCAGCCTGGTGTAGTAGTTAAGGCACCAGGCTAAAACCTGGGTACTGTGAGTTCTAGTCCAAGCTTAGGTGCCAAGTCAGGTGGATGACCTTGGGCCAGTCAATTTCTGCAACCCTAGGAAGGAGGCATTGACAAATCATTTCTGAAATCTTGCCAAGATAATCTCATAAACTTGTCTAGGGAGTTGCCAGGAGTCAACATTGACTCAAAGGCAGTCCTAAAAATTAAGATAATGCTTTAGGCATGTAATGTTAATGGAACCGATTAGTGCTCTCAAAAGTTCTTTATCAAAATAAGGTGACTTATCAGTAGGATAATTATCTGAAAATAGAACAGAATACAAGCAGGAGTCAATACTAACTTGGAGATAACAGGGGGGAAAAAAGAAACCAGGAAGTAACTAAATTGAATAATAATGGTCATGATTCCTTAAGTGGAAATAAAGGATGTAACCTGGCCATGCTTTTTTCAATTTTCATTTTAGATTTTTCTACTTTATAAGAAAGCACCACTGTTCTTTGCATTTTGACCATACTCATAATAATGATGATGATGATAACCATTGGTATCACTTTACAGGTTTCATCCATACCCGTGTAGTAGTTTCGATGGACGAAATATCGCGACCAGGCCATCGAAACTACATGGCTATGGATGAAGCATGTAACAGTGATACCCATTGTCATTGGGGCACTTGGTACCATGTCCAAGAATTTTATATCAACAAATTGCAGCTTCCTGCAATAAACACCAAAGAACTGCAAAAAACTGTGCTACTCGGAACATCGTATATTTTAAGAAGATACTTGGTTGATACCTAGGACACTGGCAGCAACCCGTATCAACCATTAGCACCAGTCAATGATATTTGTGATGCATTTTTGAATGTTCAGTTGGATGAGTTTCATGTTTAATGAAATAATAATTATTATTATACAATTGTATCACAGCGGCCAGTTGTTTCACCGGATTTGGCATTGGTTACTAGTCGGGCCTCACCCAGGGGCCTAGGACGTTGTAACGTATTTTCGTAATATGCGTGCAGATCCAAGCAGTGCGGCTTTTTGCATTTGATTGATGGTGATTTTGTCAATTTTTAACTGTTTTAAATGTAATTCCAGTGCTTTTGTAATAGCACCCAGTGTGCCAATTACCACTGGAATTACCACTGCTGGCTATAATTATTATTATTATTATTCCTGATTGTAATTGGAGCCCTTGGAGCAATACCTAAAGGGCTACCTCACTATTTGGAAATTTTAAATTTATCAGACTTGAACATTCTGACTCTACAAAAAACCACCTTACTTGGAATAGTTTATATCCTCCGACGTTACCTGAACAGTTCCTAGGTCCTTGGTTAGGACTCGAGCTTTTGAGCTACCAACCAGCCCCAAAGGCTGTGACTCTCACCAAAGATTAACCACATGTTAACAATAATAATTGTTTTTAATATTTTTTTAAATATTTCATATATTTGGGCATTTTAAAGAGTTAGTTTTGGGCTTGAATATTGTATTCCCAAAGTAATTTTATAATTTAGTGACTTCATTTTACATGGCGAAACTTTTAGCATGCTAAAAGTCCTTGCACTTTATTTCCTTTTCTGTTGTTTCTGTTATATTCTGTATCTAATCTTGCATTATTTCAAAAAAGCTAAGCTGGGTCTGCTTAAGATTTGGACAGGAGAGGACTGTCCTGTTTTCTCGAAAACAAGACCTCCTCGGATAATAAGATCAACCAGGCTTTTGAGTGCATGCGCTAAAATAAGCCCTCCCCCAAAATATTGCAACACAGCAGCAGCCATGAGGAGAGCATGGTCACCACCTCCTCAAAAATAATAAGATCTCCCCGAAAATAAGGCCAAGTGCTTATTTTGGGAGTCAAAAGAAAATAAGACCCTGTCTTATTTTTGGGGAGACACGGTAGGAAATCTCAGGGCTGAAGGCCAGACTGTGAAGTTGAAAGAACGTCCTGGAAGAAGATCATGATGAGCTACTGTTCTGTTTTTGCCAAGATATGAACGTGTCCATGAGGTCATCTGAAAGTGAAGCCTACCTTGGCATGCATTTACTTTTAATACATGGATGGGACCAGGTTGGAGAAAACTTCTCTACAAGGGAAGATGGGCATACCTGAAGGCAAGACGAGAAGGAACGGTTGGAAGCTTAACAAAGACCAATCCATCCCAGAACTAAGGAGAAGTGGTCAACCTATTTTCCAAAGCACTAGAGGGCAAGTCAAGGGACAATGGATGGAAATTAAATAAGGAGAGAAGGAACCTAAAACTAAGAAGAGACGTCCTGACAGTGAGAACAATTAACCAGTAGATGCCTTCAGAAGTTGTGGTTGCTCCATCACTGGAGGCTTTTAAGAAGAGACTGGACAGCCATTTGTCTGGAAAGGTCTCCTTCTTGTGGAGTTGCACCACAAAACCTCCAAGGTCCCTTCCAACCTATTGTGGTCAACCTGTTTGCCAAAGCACTGGAAGGCAAGACAAGGGGCAACGGATGGAAACTAAACAAGGAGAGCAGGGGTTAGACTAGAAGACCTCCAAAGTCCCCCCCCCCAACTCTGTTATTCTGAAATTTCCTGACAGAGAGAACAATTCATCAATGGAACAGCTTGCCTCCAGATATTGTGTGTGCTCTATCGCTGTACGTTTTTAAGAAGAGATGGACAGCTATTTGTCTGGAATGGTATAGGAGGGCCTAGAAGACCTCCGGGGTCCCTTCCAGCTCTGTTTTCCTGTAGTTCTGATTTGAATTTGAGCAGGGTGGAGAGGAAGAGAAATGGCTAAGAAGGTCTCACATATACCAAAGCAAGCTTCAATTCCTTGTCTCTTGCGTTCTATTGAATAACATCTCAGGTATCAGCTGGTATCAGGAAACAGCAAGGGGAAACACAGGTATCTTAAAGCTATGAATGATTGATGGATGGAGAGAAAATAAGGGGCTCAAATTCAGACAGCGGGCATCAATATTTAAGTTTAAAAAATTCAAACCCCTGCTAAACCTCAGTAGGCCTATTCTACCAAACAGGGAATGCTGATGCGCTAAATATAATAGGAATTTGGACTGAAAGCCACAATTGCAGAAATAAGCGACAGCCATGGCACGTACCTTAATGGGACATAGCATGTAAAGAGTTGACATAAATAGCTTTCTGTCTCTATCAGCAGGTAAGAGAAAGTCTGTAGAAGAATTCTTTCTACCAGAAAACTCCATTTAAAAACATTTTCCTGGAGGGTTTAATATCTGTTATTCTGGTAAAATCATCATGGAGGCAGATTTTAAGTTAAATAAGCTGCTAAGACTCCAAACGCCAATCAGTTATCAACTAATTGAATCAATCCAATAACTGAAATGTCAACTGAGATGGGAGACAAAATAGGAGGCAGACAGGTAAAAGAAGCTCATGGTTTATTCGTTAAAAAAGAAAGAAGATAGATAGCTGAAAGCAAGATATCTTATCATCTACCTCTTTCCTTTGGAACAATGGTGCCTTGGTACTCAACTGCTTGGAAACTCACCCACAGGTAATCCTGCACTTACAACCACAACTGAGGCCAAATTTTTTGTTGCTGGGTGAATTTTGGCCCACTTTACAACCTCCCTTGTCACAGTTATTAAGTGAATCACTGCAGTTGTTAAATTCGTAACACGGTGGTTAAGTAATGACTCTGGCTTCCCCTGCTGACTGCTGGTCAGAAGGTCGCAAAAGGGGATCCCATGACTTCAAGACACTGAAACCATCATAAATACGAGTCAGTTGCCGAGTGCCTGAATTTTGATCTCATGACCATTGGGGTGTCACTCTGAACTGTCACTAAACAAACTGTTGTAAGTCGAGGGCTACCTGTAATTTGTGACTCAATGCATTTTTACATTAAAAAAAAATTGTCCCAGTACTCATCATTTGTTTGGTACTCGACTTGTCGGTGTCAACTGTCTTATGGCTCGTTACATTATTCCTTATGGGAAAAATGTGTTTGGTACTCAGTATTTTGGGTATTCTTGCCATCTCCCAGAACCAATTAATGTTGAGGGGTGGGGTTCAATTTTTTTTCTACTCTTTTTACTACTCAGTGGGCGTGGCTACCATAAGTGGACGTGACAGCATAAGGATACTGCAAAATCCCCATTCCCTCCCCACTCCAGAGAAAGGATACTGTAAAATCCCTATTCCCTCCCCACTCCAGAGAAAGCATACTGTAAAATCTCCATTCCCTTCCCACTCCGGGGCAAGGATGCTGTAAAATCCCCATTCCCTCCCCACTCCAGAGGAAGGATACTGTAAAATCTCCATTTCCACCCCACTCCTGGAGGAAGGATAGCTGGGACTCTGATCAGCTGGGACTTGGGAGACAGCAAATAGATGGGGACAGAGACAGCCAGAGGTGGTATTTGCAGGTTCTCCACACTACTCAAAATCTCCGCTACTGGTTTGCCAGAACCAGTCAGAACTGGCTGAATACTATATCTGGTATCGAGGTACCACTGTATTCCTATTTAGTAATCTGTTCCCCCCAAAAATTTGAGTGTTTCTGAGTTGTCTCGATTCCATGGATGTCACAAGCTTTGTTCTTATTCAGGTTAGACTATTAAAGTAATAGACTAGGTTCCATTTGGAATAGCTTGGGAAACGTCAAACTTATGAATGGACTTCAGCTTCTAGACTGCCTGACTCCTGCATGAATAGACACTTTTCAGTAAATGGAATCGAAGAATAGTAATGGAAGATCATCGTTTTTTAAAAACATTTTTTTAAGAGAAAAGATTGGCAAGGAAAAGCACATTTCAGCCAAACTTCCTGAATACCTTTTACATGATCAACCACTCAGGAGTGATAAAACTTTACGAAATGGAAGAAAACATTAAGATTAAAAATGTTTCATTAAAAACGAATGTGGTTTGCAATTAGAGTTTATTCCCTTTGCTAATATGAAAATCAAATAGAAGTTAATGGATCTGGTAATTGACCTCTTCCTTAACACCAAATAATAAGTAAATAAACCAACGAAGTTTAATTAATCCTGTTTAAAAGCTTGCTATTTTTTCTTAAAATGACCAATTGCTGCTCTCTATGATGCGTACTTTCTAAAAATTGCATTTATCTTTTGCAAAGGGGGAAAGAATACATTATATGATCCCGTTATCAAAGAACAAAATTGAACCGGTATGCAGTTTTCTTAACCAGTGGAATAAATCTTGGTTTCATTATGTTTTAAATTTAATACACCCGGCTGACACTCAAATCCTAGATCATTTCGATGACAGACTGTTAAAGCTGCAAATCTGTTTTATCTTGAACTGTATTTTATACTATCAGGCAGTTATCCAGTGTCGGTGTCTTTTCATTTCTGTATGACATACCGTATTTTTTGGAGTATAAGACGCACCTTCCCCCCTAAAAGAGGATGAAAATCTAGGTGCGTCTTATACACCGAATGCAGCCCCATCCATCCACCAGCCCCCACCCTTTGGCCTCTGCCTCACAGCAATTTACCTCTGCAGCAAATGGAAAAAAAACGGGGTTTGCAGAGCCGGCAATAGGATATAGCAATCCCTGCAGCCTGAAACAGCTGATGAGGCCGAATTGAAAGTGAAACTTGTTATTTGCTCCACTGAGGTAAATTGCTGGGAGGCAGAGGCAGGTTTTTTTTTCTTGTGCCAATCAGGCTGTTTGCTGCAAGGAGGCAAGTCAATAACTATAAATGCCTATAGAATGTTCAAATTATTGAACTTAACTTTTTTATTATTACTGCTTTATTATTGTTCTAGATAACTTAACAAAATGAAGAAGCTTTTAAAATAAATGCTTGGTCTGAAGAGGCCCAGTGCTATTGTATCTTCTTTTAAATAGCAGAGAATAACGTATACTGTACTTCCAGAAAGCCACATCAATTTTAACAGCCTCTGTACAAGTATAGTCTGAAATGTAACACCACAAACAGTCTGTATCATCTGTACTGTTTGCTGTTTGTTGCAAGGAGGAAAATTGGTAGGAGGCGGAAGCAGATTCCCCCCCCCCCTTGTTTTCCTCTCCAAAAGCTAGGTGCGTCTTATACTTTGGAGCATCTTATACTCCCAAAAATACGGTATCTTCTGACAGTTCTGATCATTATATTCCACACTGCTCTGAGAGTCTGGGTGGAATCCATATATTTTAATAATTCAATTAAATTATTGTACCTGCTCGCTGGTTTTGCTCTGTGTTCATTTTTAACTGCAAGTAACCTATGACTTACAACTGTTAATTTAGTGACCATTACAATGGAACTGAAAAAAGTGACTTAAGACTGCTTTTTAACACTTACGACCTTTACAACTTCCCCCTGGACACGTGACCAAAATTCAGACGTTTGGCAACTGGCATGTATTTATGAAGTATCCCAGGATCATGTGCTCCCCCTTTGCAACCTTCTGACTGTTGTGGCCCGCCAGCGGCCAGCGGAGCTCGCAGCAGTATTGGACAGTGAGGAAGTTGGGGAGGAACATGGGCCAGTCCTAGAATCTGGGGAAGGCTCTGATGAGGGCTCTGTGTCGGAGGCAGAGAGGGGACAGAGCCTTCTGCCAGTTATCAGCTGCCTTCAGAATCAGTCATCAGTGAGGCAGATGAACAGCTGGATCCTGTTCCTAGTGTGCACATGGGCAGAGTTACCAGACGAAGGGAACAGCTAGGGGTCGACTTGGGAGTAAGACCGCAAGTGGACGACGAATGGCTCTCCCAGAGGAAATAAAAGAGGAGCGAAAGGGGAGTGGAGTTTGCAGGAGACAATTACTTTGCTTAATTGGTTCGTGACTCTCCGAGACTCCTTGCCAAGTTTTGCAGATATCGACCTGGCAGCTCTCCAAGCCAGATAAGGTCTGTGACTGTAAATCCTTCCTTGAAAGACTTTGCTGGATGTGAATGAGCAGAATTCACAGTAAATTAATAAAGGAGGTTTTTTTTGTTGGGGCAAGGAGTTGGCTTCATGCTCTTGGGAAGCCTCAGTCAGAACACTGACAAGCAAAACCAATAGAGAACTCAGATTCACTTCACAAGCAGGTTACTAACTTCACAACAGCACTGGTTCATTTCACAACCGTGGCAAGAAAGGTCGTAAAAGGGGGCAAAACTCACATAACAACTGTCTTGCTTTTGTACTCTATTGTGGTTGTAAATCAAGGATTACCTATAGTGCCGTATTTGGATTAAGGATTATTTTAGGGCAGGGGTGTCAAACTCAAGAACCAGGGCCGGATCTGGCGCACAGGGGGCTTAGGTCTGGCCTGTGGGACCACCCTCTAAACAATGAAGGACTGGCCCATGGTGCCTCTGCCAATGAAAATGAAGCTTCATTTTTGCTGGCAGAGGGTTGCGGGAGGCCATCGCAGACAAAAACGGAGCACGGGAGCCCGTTTTCCCTGCTAGAGCGCTACGGCCACCACAAGCGCCCCTGACATGAGTAACATCAAGCTAGCCATGCCCACTCTCCCACCTGAGGTCAAACACAACCCTGATGCAGCCCTCAATGAAATTGAGTTTGACACCCCTGTCTTAGAGAGATGGTTCTCAACTTTTTCTTCACCATGGTCCCCTTTAGATTGTGGCTATAAATCATGACCATGGACCCCCAAGATTTATCTCATAAATTTCTTCAAGCCTTCACACATCCCCTGGGATGACATCATAGCCCCCCTCCCCAGGGTCCAGGGATTGCAAGTTGAGAAACATTGTCTTAGAAGATTTTTTAACTGCCAGTTCTGTGGGCATGGCTTGGTGGGCATGGCAGGGGAAGGATACTGCAAAATCCCCATTCCCTCCCGATCAGCTGGGGCTCGGGAGGCAGAGAATAGCTAGGGGTGGGGCCAGTCAGAAGTGGTATTTACCGGTTGTCCGAACTACTCAAAATCTCCGCTACCGGTTCTCCAAAACTGGTCAGAACCTGCTGAATACCAACTCTGATTTAGATGGCATTGGTCACTCTCCAAAATATACATTTAACCACAAAGTATAAATGCTAATGAAATTGCTACATATATGCAGTCTGCCTGGAAATCTCAAGTGCTATAATTATGTTAGGAAAAACAGTACAAAGCCTGCCTTTTTTAATAAATAAACCTATACTTTTCAGGAAGGTTGGAAGATCTTATGGGGAGAGAGAGGGAATAAAAGCAGTTTCTGAATGTCATGCAACCCATAATTAAGCTTAGAATATCTATGCCTATAAATGTTCGGGCAAAACTTCATAGTGTTGTCTTCTACTTGCCTTCCTTGTCTTGGTTTTGGAATTCAGAATATCCCAAAACAAAAAAAAAATGTATTTTGATATATAAACCTTCTGCACTCAATTTATTTAGTCTTAGTTACAGTAAATTGACTCCTGCGAGTCCCTTGGACTGCAAGGTGATCAAACCGGTCAGTCCTAGAGGAGATCAACCCTGGCTGCTCTTTAGAAGGCCAGATCCTGAAGATGAAACTCACATACTTTGGCCACCTAATGAGAAGGAAGGACTCACTGGAGAAGAGCCTAATGCTGGGAAAGATTGAGGGCAAAAGGGGAAGGGGATGACAGAGAAGGAAGTGGCTGGATGGAGTCACCAAAGCAGTAGGCGTGAGCTTAAAAGGACTCCAGAGAATGGTAGAGGACAGGAAGACCTGGAGGAACGTTGTCCATGGGGTTGTGATGGGTCAGACATTACTTCGCAACTAACAACAAACAGTAAATTGAAATGTGACCGAATGAGTAATCCACAAAACTAGCTACCTGTTGGGTTGAGGAGAGGGTGGAAACCTTGATATGCTGAGAAATAAGGCTAGTTATAAAGAATAACAGAATAACAGGGTTAGAAGGGACCTTGGAGCTCTTCTAGTCCAAAGTCTATGAAGATTTTCAGTCATCCAGGTCATGGTGCTTTTTTTTCAGGAAGCAACTGGACTTTCTTGTTTTCCTTTGGAGACGTTTTGCTTCTCATCCAATAAGCTTCTTCAGCTCTGACTGGATAGTGAGGAATAGAAGGATTTATATTCCTTGCAGACAGCTGGTCATTTGCATTCTTTTATTTTAGAGTCGTACAGGCCACCAAGTCAGAGCTGAAGATGAGAAGCGAAACACCTTTAAAGACAAACAAGAAAGTCCATTTGCCTCTTGAAAAAGACCTTTGGGACTTGTAGTCCAATCTTCTGCTCAAGCAAGAGACCCCAAACAAATGGCTGTCCAATCTCTTCTTAAAGACTTCCAGTGCTGGTGCATCCTCTAGCTAACGTTTCCCATTGCTTTCATTGGTGAGCGATGACAGAATTAGAATCATTTTTTATCCCAGCACAAGCTGGATTTTGAAATGGAAAGCGTGATGCTTCAGAAAGGCGAGCGAACGAGCACGAGTTCAAAATGAAGTCCTGGTTGTTTTGTTGCCTCTACAGAATTGGCCAGAGGTTCTATCAGGAAATGAAGAGAAGATGACACTCTTGTTGATTACACAACTGAATTCTAAGAAGTCATTGATGGATAGGACTCCATATTAAGACATGCAGGATTACGGTTACAGTCCCCTTGGAAAGAAGTTGTCTTTTAATGAACGGCAGCTGTCAACTGCTGAACGAGATCATCCTCCGGGAGATGTCCACTGGTGACCTTTCCAAAGCTGCCTTCTGGTTATCATCTGGCCTTGCACATGTGCAGTTTGGAAGATTTGGGAGGCCGGTTTTAAAAAAAGAAAAGAAAAAATCCTGGCAAAGACATTAGTTGCTTGATAGATCAAGTCTGAGAAGACGAATAGACAAACAGGTGCCATCCAGATGTTTTGGGCTCTAACTCTTGCTGAGGCTGATGGGAGTTGAAGTTCTAACTTCGTGCTACTTTGTAAGAGCCAAGGTGGCACAGTGGTTAGAGTGCAGTACTGCAGGCTACTTCAGCTGGCTCCTAGCTGCAGTTTGGTAGTTCAATTCTCACAGGCTCAAGGTTAACTCAGCCTTCCGTCCTTCCGAGGTGGGTCAAATGAGGACCCAGATTGTCAGGGGCAAGAGGCTGACTCTGTAAACTGCTTAGGGAGGGCTATAAAACAACTATGAAGCGGTATATACATCTAACTGCTATTGTGTTGGTACGATATGCTAACACTGAAGAAAGCCACCCATCCATGGAACAATTTTCACAACCCAGGAAAACTAAGAAAAAAAGGGGTAATAAATGCTGCATTTGCTATATTCAGTGAGATGGTTCTGTCTTCTTGAAATACTAACATACTGGAAGTAATCCTGCGTGTAAAAAAAATAGAAACCCACTGCCACAAATCTTTAAATCTCACTACATTTGGGTGCTTTGAAATAAGAATCCACATTCTACATACCAGCTGGGATGTTGACCCAAGGTAAATGATTAAAATGGAGTGAAATTTATTTTTTTCTTTTGACTTTAAAATGTGTACAGGAGTTTATGTTATTAATATAACTCAAGGGATGGGCAAAGGAGCTATGCATATGTAGAAATCAACTTCCCAGCCACTAGAGTCGCCTTGAACTGTGAGATGGATCACAAACAAATTAGATAGATAGATAGATAGATAGATAGATAGATAGATAGATAGATGGATGGATGGATGGATGGATGGATGGATGGATGGATGGATGGATGGATGGATGGATGGTAGGTAGATAGATGGATGGATAGATAGATAGATGGATAGATAGATTTAATAAGTAAGTAGATGTTTAGATGATAGATTATATTTGATAGAAGGATATATGATATATGATAGATGGATGATAGTTGAATAGCTAGATAGATGATACCTAGATAGCTAGATATAGAGATAGATAATAAATAGATGATTAGATGATATATGATAAATTATATTTAATGAATCAATGGATGGACAGACAGAGAGATATCCTATTCGGCCATCACTCTAAAATAATCATCTGGTATATTTAAAACTGTACGAATTAGGAATTCATTTCATTTTTTTTTCAAATAAATCAGAGATTAAAAACAGAAGAACTGTGCTCACCAAGTCCAAAAACTTGTTTTAATCATTGTTCTAATCCATATTCTGTTTGCATGCTAGCCAAACAGATGCCTATTGAAAACTACAGGCAGGATGCGATTGCAACAGCGTGCTCCTCTTAGAGACTCATAATTTGTAAATGTCCAAATGAAACTCTAAACCACACAAGGAGAATTACACACACATTTGAAGAGAAATCGAAGGAACTTTTTAAAAAAGCCTGAAAGAACAAGCATGCCAGACTCTTTAGAACTTCACGAGATGATCTGTGACCTCTGGGCTCATCAATTCAGAGATATTTCCTTAGAACGTAAATAGAAAAACAGGACAAAAAGAAAAAGCAGTGAGAACAGGAGCAACTTCCGACTTCCTGCTGGCTTCCCCATTGACTTTCCTTGTGGAAAACTGGCAGGCAGTCCTGGAAATGATAATCACATGACCACGTGGCAGTATGGCAGTGCAGCAGCATGGTGGTGCTGAAATGGTCACAACGTTGCCAAATTTCAATCCAATGGGAATAATGGGTCCTGGAGTTTGGACACAGTCTTTTATGTTAGCCCTTTTGATGTAAAAAAAAAAAAGTTGCCCTGTGACATACTACATTGTTCAATTGAAGGTTACAAAGAGACAAGCAGGAGTGTTTTAGTGGTATATTGATAAAAGAATACTGTAAGCCTTTTTTTCTCAACCCAAAAACGATGCTGTTTGTTTCAGGTATCAACTTCTCTTTCTCACATACACATATACCTTTTTTGGACATCTTCATTCAAGCAAAAAAAAGGGGGGGTGGGGTGGGGTCGGAGGGAGGAAATAAAATCAAGATGGAATGTACCATTCTTTACTTAGGTGCTTCGCACATCTGATTTATATTCCTTCACTCCTGATGTGTTTTCCACCTATCCAAGATCACACTTCCCCCCCCCCAAAGTGTACATCTAAAAACTTACACAATCATTAGGAAATTGAACGGATTGTTCAACACCGAGGGCTTAAGAAGCATGAAAAATGGGAAGGAATAACTAGTTTCCAGTGCTCCCATTGTGTGGTTTTAAAAACACGCTCCATTCTAGGAACTTTTCCCAGATGGATTCATCTGCCAGCGTGCTGGCAACTTTCTGGTGTGCAGACTCAATTGGTTGGAATGAACTGGAGAGAAGTCTTGTTGGGCTCCAAGGTTCCCCCCTGATCTGAATTCATGACCCAGAACAATATTTCTGCGACAGAAATTTTAAAAAAAGAAGACACAACCCAAAACCGGTCATAGGGTTTTGCATTTGCATCTCCAGACTTGCAAATGTAGACTTTCCTTCTTTGAAATTGATATATTCATGGCTTGGGGGGCAGAAAAATAAAGGAAGAGACGTGTCCTTCCACTGTCTTAACTATTTTTTCTACCTTAGGCCCACTTGATAAGCCCAGGAATGTTAGCTGGTGCATTCCTATGATGGAAAAGTTTAAACTATCAAATTAAGAAGATGGAGAGTGGATGTGAGGGCTCTGTTGTGACCCGCCAGCGATCAGCAGAGCTGGCAGCAGAGTCAGACAGTGAGGAGGTTGGGGAGGAACATGGGCCAGTACTGGAGGCTGGGAAAGCTCGGACGAAGGCTCTGCGTCGGAGGAAGAGATGGGGCCAAGACCGTCTGGTAGTTCTCAGCTGCCTTCAGAGCTAGACAGCAGAGAGGCATAGAAACAGCTGGAGCCTATTCCCACTGTGCGCATGTGCAGAGCTGCCGGGAGAAAAGAACAGCTAAGAAATCAGGGTCGACTTGGGAATAAAGCCACAGGTGGCCCCTCCCATAGGAAATAAAAGAGGAACGAAAGTGGAGTTGGCTTTTGCAGGAAACCATTCGTTCGTTCATTCGTTCGTTTGTTTCAGGTGTGTAGATCTGTCCGTGAATCTCAGAGACTCTGTCTCCCCTTGCACAGCACATGGAAAATATATACATGGCAGCTTTCCAAGCTAGATAAGGTCTGTGGTCATAACTTCACATTTGAAAAACTGTTTACCAGGCTTTTGCTTAATGTGAATGAGAGGAATTCACATTTGCTTAATAAAAGGAATTTTGTCGGGACCAGGAATCTGCTTCGTGCTTTTTGGGGAAGCCTAGGTCAGAACAGGCGTAGCTGTTAAAGTTGCTGAGCTTCTCAGTTGGAAAGCTGACAGTTTGACACCCGAGCACTACACAACGGGAGAGTTCCCATTACTTGCCTCAGCTCCTGCCCACCTAGCAGTTCAAAAGAATGCAAATGCAAGTAGATTAATAGGTACCACTTCGGCTGGAAAGTAACAGCTAATAGCATGAGTGATATTATTACACAGTGCATATCAAGTCTATGTCCTTGCTCTATTTGCCTGCTTGATTAATTTAATATTTGGGAATTTGAAAGAGATTCCTGTCAGATTTCGCTCATGACAAAGCAACCGGCTTTTGCCAAGACCAAACTGTGCGAGCAACAAATTGAAGCTGAAAGGAGCATCTAAATCACCAACACACAACTGGTTTTTGTTAGTAGTTAAAGGCTCTCCTCCTTTTTTAAACAGAGAGAGAGAGAGATGAAAATAAAAAAGCAAGGAGAGAGAAACTTTCAGTTTTACTGGGCTATGTTTTTTAAAGGATACTTTGCTTACACAGTCTCACAAGAAGTAACAATAGCGTTAGATTTAGATCCAGATTCAAGAAGGTTTCCAATAAGCACAGATGTTTTAACTTACAACATTTAGAATCACACTCTCTTTGTATTTATATGTTTACCATCAAGGGGCCCAATGACTTTGGAGATACCGTAGATAGTTCTTCCTTCCCACCCATGATGGAGGTTCCTGCTTCAAGAAGAATAGCAATAGCAATTGCACTTTGAGTTTAGTTTAGTTTAGTTTATTTGGATTTATAGGCCGCCCTTTTCCCTGAGGGGACTCAGGGCGGCTTACAATCATTAGGGGGGGGGTGAAATTCAAAACAAACAATATGTGCACAAAATAAATAAAGTAATAAAAACACAACTTGCATTCAACATTCACACTTGGGTGGGGCAAATCGAAGACTTATCCCCAGGCCTGTTGGGATAGCCAGGTCTTAAGGGCTGCGCGGAAGGCCTGGACGGTGGTGAGGGTGCGTATCTCGACGGGGAGATCGTTCCACAGGGTCGAAGCTGCAACAGAAAAGGCTCTCCTCCGTGTAGTCGCCAGTCGGCATTGACTGGCAGATGGGATTCGGAGGAGGCCCAGTCTGTGCGATCTTATCGGTCGGAGGGAGGTAATCGGCAGAAGGCGGTCTCTCAAGTACTCAGATCCACTACCATGAAGGGCTTTAAAGGTGGTCAACAGGACCCTGAAGCGCACCCGGAGATCAACAGGTAGCCAGTGCAGCTCGCGGAGGATGGGTGTTATGTGGGCGAACCGCGGTGCGCCCACTATCACTCGCGCGGCCGCATTCTGGACTAACTGCAGCCGCCGGATGCACTTCAAGGGCAGCCCCATGTAGAGCACATTGCAGTATTCCAGCCTAGAGATCACAAGGGCTCGAGTGACTGTTGTGAGAGCCTCCCGATTCAGGTAGGGTCGTAACTGGCGGACCAGGCGAACCTGGGCAAATGCCCCCCTGGTCACAGCCGACAGATGATGGTCGAAGGTCAGCTGTGGACTCCTAAGTTACGAACCCTATCTGAGGGGTATAGAATTTGACCCCCCAGCCTGATAGGTGGAACATTAGCCAAATTGTTGGGAGGGAAACACAACAGCCACTCGGTCTTGTCCGGGTTGAGTACCAGTTTGTTAGCACTCATCCAGTTCTTAACGGCCTCAAGACCCTGGTTCATCACATCCACCGCTTCATTGAGTTGACAC
Source organism: Thamnophis elegans (assembly GCF_009769535.1). Classification (NCBI taxonomy): domain Eukaryota; kingdom Metazoa; phylum Chordata; class Lepidosauria; order Squamata; family Natricidae; genus Thamnophis; species Thamnophis elegans. The sequence goes on along the minus strand of NC_045556.1, from coordinate 16,391,157 downwards.
GGGGCGGACAGATACAATTGCGTATCGTCCGCATATTGATGGTATTTTATCCCGTGCCTCCGGATGATCTCGCCCAGCGGTTTCATGTATATGTTAAATAGTAGGGGGGATAAGACCGAGCCCTGCAGCACCCCATATTTTAGGGGCCTCAGGGACGATCTCTGCCCCCCGACCAACACCGACTGCGACCTGTCCGAGAGGTAGGAGGAGAACCACTGCAAAACAGTGCCTCCCACCCCCACCTCCCGCAGTCGTCGCAGAAGGATACCATGGTCGATGGTATCGAAAGCCGCCGAGAGGTCAAGGAGAACCAGGATGGACGCATGGCCTCCATCTCTGGCCCTCCAGAGATCATCGGTCAATGCGACCAAAGCGGTTTCTGTGCTGTAACCGGGTCTGAAGCCGGACTGGAAGGGGTCAAGGTAACTAGCTTCCTCCAAGGCCCGTTGAAGCTGGAAGGCCACCACCTTCTCAACAACCTTCCCAACAAAGGGAAGGTTGGAGACAGGACGGTAGTTATTTAAAACGGCTGGATCCAAGGATGGTTTCTTCAGGAGGGGTCTCACCACCGCCGTTTTAAGTGCGGCGGGGAAGTGCCCCTCCCAAAGGGAGGCGGTTACAACCGCCTGGATCCAGCCACGTGTCACCTCACTGCTGTTGGCAACCAGCCAGGAGGGACACGGGTCCAGAGTACAGGTGGAGGCACTCACAGCTCGAATGGCCTTGTCCACATCCCCAGAGGCAACATCCTGAAACTCAACCCAGAGATGGTTTGCCAAGTAATCCTCTTGTGTCCCGGCTGGATCTGCAGCGGTGGAGTCCAAGTCCGACCGAAACCGAGCAACTTTGTCCGCTAAGAATTGGGCATAATCCTCAGCTCTACCGCTTCATAGTGGTTTTACAGCCTTCTCTTAGCAGTTTACAGAGCCAGCGTCTTGCCCCCAACAATCTGGGTCCTCATTTGACCCACTTTAGAAGGATGGAAGACTGAGTCAACCTTGAGCCTGGTGGGATTTGAACTGCTGAACTGCAGCTAGCGGTCAGCTGAAGTAGCCCGCAGTACTGCATTCTAACCACTACACCACTGTGATTCATAAATGGTGTCTATAGGATCCTCAATAGCAATAGCACTTATATAACGCTTATATACCGCTTCATAGTGCTTACAAAGTCAGTGTATTACCATCAACAATCTGGGTCCTCATTTGACCCATCTTGGAAGGATGGAAGGCTGAGTCAACCTTGAGCCTGGTGGGATTTGAACTGCCGAACTGCAGCTGGCAGTCAGCAGAAGTAGCCTGCAGTACTCCACTCTAACCACTCCACCACCATGGCTCTTAGAATGACAAGTAATAAGGCTCTTTCTCCCCCCCCCCCTTAGGCTTTAAGTTGCGTTATTTGTTTCTTCAAGCAAAATGGTATCCAATACAGGTAGTCCTTGACTTACTACCACAAGCGAGCCCCAAATTTCCATTGCTGAACGAGACATTGGTTAAGTGAGTTTCGTCCCATTTTTCACTCCACTTTCTTGACACTGTTGCTAAATGAATCGCTGCGGTTGTTAAGTTAGTAACACGGTTGGTAAGTGAATCTGGCTTCCCCATGGACTTTGCATATCAAAAGGTCGCAAAAGGGGATCAGGTGACCCTGGGACACGGCAGCGGCCACAACTCTGAGTCAATTCCCAAGTATCTGATTTTCGATCACGGAACCGTGTGGGGATGCTGCAACGGTCGTTAAGTGTGAAAAACAGTCTTAAGTCACTTTTTTCAGTGCGGTTGTAACTCGGAACGGTCACTAAACAAACTGTGGTAAGTCGAGGGCTATCTGTACCACTGGGCTGTCATCAAATATATTCATTTGGAAAGGTAGAGGTTTCTCAATTAAAAAACCTATTAAGACATCACAGGAAAGATCTCCCAAACATACGATGAACAGTTGCAGGAACTGGGCATGGCTAGTCTGGTGAAGAGAAGGACCAGGGGAGACATGATAGCAGTGTTCCAATATTTGAGAGGCTGCCACAGAGAGGAAGGAGGTTAAGCTATTTTCCAAAGCACCTGAAGGTCAGACAAGGAATAATGGATGGAAACTGACCAAGGAGAGATTCAACCTAGAAACAAGGAGGAACTTTCGGATAGTGATAACAATCAACCCATGGAACAGAAGTTGTGGGAGCTTCATCACTGGAGTCTTTCAAGAAGAGACTAGACTGCCATCTGTCAGAAATGGTGTAGGGTCTCCTGCTTGGGCAGGGTGGAGGGTTGGACTGGGTGACCTACAAGTCCCTTCCAACTCTGTTAATCTGTTAGACATTTGGGATTGATAGGTAGATCATTAGGCCAACCAAACATTTACAAAAGAATCGCGAGTATTTGAGTTTCCAATAATACTTTATCTGGCAAAGCAATTAAAAATTGGTGGGGGGGGGGAGATAAAAGGAGGTGAAAAATATGATGGAGTTGCCCATGTCTGAACAGTTACTGTTTTAGGTGTATGCTTCTATAAAGATGCAATCTTGCTCCCAAGTCAAAAAAGTATTTCTAGGTTGCAAGGTTTCTGGGGAGAAGAAACAATCAAACTGTGGTCATAGCCATCTTTGGAAATACAAAACTCAACTGTTAAAACCCAAACTGTTTCTCTATTTTTCCCAACATGTATACATCCCATTGCCAATGAAAAATAGAAGCAAGGACAAGCAGGGTCATAAATAATTCTGTATATTACTTGCGTGACTCTTTTTCTAAAGGTTCAGCCTATTGTAATCGAGGGGAAAAAATAGCTTTCTCAGGCCCTAGATACCATCGCTTGACCCTGCTTAGCTATTCAGACTGCTCCATCTCAACGGCAAGATTTCACAATCTCATCTCTAAGTTTGATAACTGAATGCCAAAAAGGAATAGACCTTGGGATTCCTGAGAAAAATGATGAAAGGATTGTGGGATTCCTGAGAAAAATGATGAAAGGATTGTGGGATTCCTGAGAAAAATGATGTAAGATGCTGACAGTCTCAAAGATTGGCTTTGGGATGTTGTTTTTTTCTTGTTTTAGTTTAAATATAAAGGGGCAGGATTTCGGGACCAGTTGTCCTGACATTTATGGGAGGGTGTTGTTGTTGTTAGTTGTGAAGTTGTTGTCCATTGTGACCCTATGGACAACGTTCCCCCCAGGCCTTCCTGTCCTCTACCATCCTCTGGAGTCGATTTATGTTCATGCCTACCGTGACCCGACAAATGCGCACATGACAAAAGTGCGCTGACGAAACCGTGACAAGAAAACCGCGATGTCATAAACGCGCCCACAACAACGCACTGACAAAACTGCGCCCACAAAAGCACGATTTAAGTTAAGGTAAGGGTTAGGTTCAGGGTTAGGTTCAGGGTTAGGTTTAGGGTTAGGATTAGGGTTATTAGATTGTTATTACTTGTTTGTTGAAGGCCCGCTGTTGTCGGCGTGCTTCTGCGCTCATTCATCGGTGCGATTTAGACCTTGCAGTTTTCTCGCTGCGGTTTCGTCAGCTCGCTTCTGTCGAGCGCGCTTTTGTCGGTGAATCCATGCCTACTGCTTCAGTGACTCCATCCAGCCACCTCATTCTCCATTGTCCCCTTCTTCTTTTGCCCTCAACTGTTCCCAGCATGAGGCTCTTCTCCAGTGAGTCTTTCCTTCTCATTAGATGGCCATTGAGTTCTGGCCTTCTAAAGAGAAGTCAGGGTTGATCTCCTCTAGGACTGACCGGTTTGATTGCCTTGCAGTCCAAGGGACTTGCAGGAGTCTTCTCCACCACCAGAGTTCAAAGGCCTTATGGGGTTATTATTTGGTAATTCCTTCTCTAAACTTTCTTTACAGAAAGACTTAAAGACACGAGGGAAGGGAAAGCCACCATATCTCTCTTAAAAACAGCTATTGCAGGAGAGGCCGAGACTAGAGGTAGAGTCAAGAGAGGAATCAGCCTTACATTCCTGCAAATGTTCTAAGCCCAACTCTTTTAAATTCAATTAAATCTTATTTCGCACCAACTTAGTGCTGTTAATTGACTAGATTCTTGTGCATAGGTATGGACAATAAATCAGCTTTATTTGGAGCTAAAAGTGTGGTTGTGATTCATCAGACCTGACACCATACACATAAATAGCGTGCCTACAAGACTTCACACAACTTGCCCAAGAAGATGAATAATACAATCAAACAAGTTAAATGCTGACATGAAAAACAGACTATTCATACAGTATGTCTCCTGTATAACAATGTACAGGACTACCAACCAGCCTTTCATTGAGGACCTGTACACTGCACAAGTCAAAAAGAGCACCGTGAAAACATTACAGGCCCCTCACATCCTGGACACAAATTGTTCAACTACCCTCAAAATGACGCTATAGAGCCCTGCACCCCAGAACAACTAGACACAAGAACAGTTTTTCCCTGAACGCCATCACTCTGCTAAACAACAAATTCCTTCAACACTGTCAAACTATTTACTAAGGCTGCCTTACTATTAGTCTCCTCATCGTTCCTATCACCCATCTCCTCCTACTTATGACTGTAGGACTATAACTTTGTTGCTTGTATCCTTACAATTTATATTGATATTATTTCCTGATTGCTTATTTGTACCCTATGACTATCATTAAGTGTTGTACCTTATGATTCTTGACCAAATGTATCTTATCTTTTTATGTACACTGAAAGCATCTGCACCAAAGACAAATTCCTTGTGTGTCCAATCACATTGGGCCAATAAAGAATTCTATTTGATTCCATTAATTATTCTATTGTATTCTGTTGTATTCTGTTCTATTCTATTCTATTCTACTCTATACTAGCTAACATTTACATGCTGTTTTAAAAGTACTGTATCTCAGGCTTCAGCTGTTGGCAGGTTTTGAAAAAAATCATTGTACATGATGTAAGAAAAGTGTTATAGGCCATGAGCTTGTTCACAAGCAAACAGTTACAAGATACAAATAAATTAATCAGTGATATGAGGCCCAATGGGCTGCTTTTAAGTGGTATGCTATAAGGGATATAGTAAGTGATTTTGGGGGTAGGGGCAAAGGTCCCCAAATATTTTCCACACAATGCCTTGTGCTGGAAAATATGGGTTTCGAAACTCAGCGAAGAAAACCAGCTTTTGAAGGCAAATTCTGCAGCGAGGCAAGCCGAAGGTCACTTGATTCCCAAGGCAATTCCAAACCAGCTGTGAAATGGAGAAAATGAACAAGACTGCAGTTTTAAGTCTTCCATTTACATTATTATGCAATGAACTCATTAAGTAAGCATCCATCTCCTCCAATAAATAAGGAGCTGAGTGTCTGCATTTGCATTCCCTTGAAACCTAATTAGCCTCTGCTGAACTAAAACAGCATTTGCATTTCTATACTTGCAGATTTAAAATAAAATAGGGAAACCCACAATAGCAACACCAAGTTGTGTGTCAATTTCGGAAGCCTTTGTCCTCAGCTCCAGGGTATGTGACTGGTTCTTACAGAGAAACATATGTGAAAGAACTAATCCTTAAGAAGATTGGAAAAAAAGGAAGATTTAAAAAGGAGTAGAAAGATCTCATTAGCTTTATATATAAAAAGCTTTTTTTAAAAGGAGAAATTCACTGGAAACTATTAATGCAATGCTAGCATGTTATCCATGCCAATTAAAAATGCATCAACATAATTCTGCCCTTATAGTTTAGCAATAACAAAGTGAAATTCATTACAGGACTTGAACAAAGTCTGACTTTAAGTTGCTTTAATTTAAGCTTTAAGAGATTTGTTAACATGCACCGTTTGCATCGTGGATGGACAGTATCCAAGAATTTGCCAGCATGCTGCCATGTTTAATAAGACTGAAAATGAACATTATTAATATGCAGGGGAGTAATTCTATTAGCCATACTTATTTTCAAATTAATTTGAATCAAATTCAATTTTCACTCTTGCCTTATTAATTTCTTTCCCCTAAAGGTAAAGGTACCCCTGCACATGCGTGCTAGTTGTTCCCAACTCTAGGGGGCGGTGCTCATCTCTGTTTCAAAGCCGAAGAGCCAGCACTGTCCGAAGAAATCTCCATGGTTATGTGGTCAGCATGACTAAACACTGAAGGCACACGGAACACTGTTGCCTTCCCACCAAAGGTGGTTCCTATTTTTCTACTTGCATTTTTACCTGCTTTCGAATTGCTAGGTTGGCAGAAGCTGGGACAAGTAACAGGGGCTCACTCCGTTACGTGATGCTAGGGATTTGAATCGCCGAACTGCCAACCTTTCTGATCGACAAGCTCAGCGTCTTAGCCATTAAGCCACCACATCCCTCTATTCTTTCTTTCTCTTAGTTACGCCTATTTGGGGCTCCCTGGCATATCACTAGCAACATACCACAACAGGGGACCCTATAAATCACCAAGGTGAATATCTATATCTAATCAACCATAACAGTTTTTTAAAAGTGAATTTTATAGAGTCATAGAATGCTGCAAGAACCTGTTAAGGTGCTATCTATTTTTCTATCCTCAGAGAATTCCTTCTTCACCAAAAGGCATTGTTTCAAGAGACAACTGAACTTTCTTTGTTTTTTTTTAAAGGTATTTCACTTCTCATCCAAGAAGTTCCCAGAACTGAAAAAGCTTTTTGATGAGAAGTGAACTATCTTGAAATAAAAATAAAGCAAGTCCAGTTGCCTCTTGAAAAAGCTCCTTTGGGGCAACCATGGCCTGGATGACAGAGAATCTCCAAAGACATTCTTCATCAGACCTTCCATGATTTTTTTCCTTTGTTTTCAGCTGTTCTGCAGAAACCTATAACATTTTGTAAAAAGTTACAAAAATGTGTAAATCTGAAAAACCCAGATTATTTACAAACGGTTATAACAATGCAACTCAAGAGTGGCGGGAGGGCAGATGGGAAGGGAGAGGGGAGATCAGGACAGTGGTGGGATTCAAAGAATTTAACAACCGGTTCTCTGCCCTAATGACCAGCTGGGTAGGCAGGGCTCAATGGTCATGTGACTGGGTGGGCGTGGCAAACTCAATGTCACTCAGGCTGATGGGCACTTGGCCTTAGCTGTTACAATGCAATAAGGGTTAACTAGAGAGGCAGTTTCTGTAAGCAGAGCAATAAAGATGAGTCTAGAAACAACACCAGAATGTTTCCTTCCTGCCTTCCTTACAGGATAAGCCCTGAAAGTGGAAAAAAAGATAAAATGAGATTTCTTCCAACAACGCATTCTCCGAACTGCTTAGGAAGTTAACAACCGGTTCTCCTGAATAGGTGCGAACTGGCTGAATCCCACCACTGGATAAAGACATTTAGTCCTATGCGCCAAAGCGGACTCCCTGCAGCGCACAAGACAGAAACCATATGAACTATTTTGTGAAGTTTGGCTACCAACTGGAGCGTGTCTTTTAAAAAGGACCCTTGCCAAAATGATTGCTTGACTATTGCTGAGAAAGCTACAAGGGAGAAGAAGAAGAAAAAATAAATAACCCACACCATCTCCTACGTTGTGTCGGGAAAGACTCTTGCACTCAAACCACACACGCACTGCCATCCACTCGATAGTGCAATCGTTCTTCCAAGAGCACGGCAGATGTTAAAAGCAGAATCGTAATTAGCACCTCTAAAAAAAAAAAAAGAGCCTGGACCGATACAAACTGTTTTTATGAAGATGCTGGAAAAAATTTTCAACCTCCAGATGTCTTGAAAAAAATATTTTTTTAAAGTGCAAAAGGTGCTGAGAAACCCACATCTGCTATGTATGCCCTTGTGTATTAATACTTTCATTTAACTTTTACTAGCAATGGGAAATTAAGATAAGGACAAGCATGCCACAATGCTTTAACTTAAGAGAGGAAGTGAAGGGAGAAAAAGAAACAGAAAGGATCCCTCCAGCAAAACATCTTAACTCTAATAGCAACTGCTTTGGGTTGCTAGGTAACAATAATCTTCTCCCAAGGGAATTCAGATAGACCCACACTGTGATTAACCTCTTAATGCTGAACACAGTATAAATACAGTATAATTATCTACTGACCTCCCTCTACCACCCCCCCCCCCCGAGAGAAGACAGCACCAGTTCCAGTTTCTCCAAATAGGAGCCACACATTTGTTCCCCGATAATGTGGATATTTACTTTCTGCTTAGAATTGAGGATGCCAAACAAAAGGAAAATAGAAAATATACTTGACAACGGCTTTCCTTCTTTTTAAATTAAGTCCAAAGGGGACATTGACAACTTGGAAATCTAAGGTTGAGTCCTTATTTTATATTGCAGCACTCTTGTAGAATGCAATCATCTTCCTTTTTTTTAATAAATCCTATTTACATTCTCCCTTTTTCTGCTTTGGATGGGCACTTACTATTTTTATTGAGGGTTGTGATGGCTCAGCTGTTAAAGAAGCTGAGCTTCTCAGTTGGAAAGCTGACAGTTTGAGATCCGAGCACTACTTGTTCCAGGTCCTGCTCACCTAGCAATTCGAAAGCATGCAAATGCGAGTAGATAAATAAGTACCACTTTGGTGGGAAAGTAACAGCATTTCTTGTGCCTTGGGATATAGTCATGCTAGCCACATGTCCATGGAAATGTCTTCGGACAATGCTCTTTCGGCTAAGAAACAGAGAGAGTCAGACACAACTGGACAGGGAAAACCTTTACCTTTATCTTATCTTTGGCTTTATTAGTGCTGATCAGTGGTGGGATTCAATTTTTTTTACTACTGGTTCTGTGGGTGTGGCTTGGTGGGCGTGGCAGGGGAAGGATACTGCAAAATCCCCATTTCCTCCCAATCAGCTGGGACTCGGGAGGCAGTGAATAGATGGGGGAGGGGCCGGTCAGAGGAGGCATTTACCAGTTCTCCGAACTACTCAAATTTTCCGCTACCGGTTCTACAGAACTGGTCAGAACTGGCTGAATATACCTCTGGTGTTAATCCTATGGTTATTTTTTAAATTATGATTGCTTGGGAAAGAGCTTCTTGATTTTAGTTTCCTCTTCAGGAATACCATGTTGCTTGCATCTCTAAAATTTATGCTGTTTTATTTGTTTCCTAGTATAATTTGATTGCTTATTAGTAACCTATGACTACCACTAAGTGTTGTATCTTATGATTCTTGATGAATGTATTCTATTTTATTTTTCCTTATATACACTGAGAGCTTATGCACCAAAGACAAATTCCTTGTGTGTCCAATCACACTTGGCCAATAAAGAATTCTATTCTATTCTAAAACTCTTCTGGGTCAAGCAACATATACTAATTTCTCCCTATTCGGTAGTTGAACACTTAAGCTACAGCAATCACTACAAATCTTCTTAGTGGAACTCTAACGAAGGCCAACATGAAAGAAATCTAGCCAGACCAAACACAAATGGCCACAACCTGACTTTTCTCCCTGCATGACTCAAATGCAGCTTGGGGTATCTATATCTAAAGTAAGACCGTGGGGAGGTCTTACAGAGCTGGATTCAGGAATTCTTTCCAGGACCCTTCCCAAAAATATGACCACATCTGTATCTATAGATGCATTATGTAATGAAGTAATGGGTTCCATGTGTGGATGTTTCCTCTTGTGTGTCTCAATGGAGCAAGTTTGTGTTTAGGTGTGCAATGGGAAAGCACTGGGTGGGTGCATGCACTCCACTCTGGGTCACATGACCAGAGGGAAGGGGACTTAAAGATGGAGCTGTCAGTATCATTTCAAGCTACTGCACAGTCACTTCTCCCATAGGAAT